>NC_068973.1:35518076-36143076 GCF_016808095.1 Vigna angularis | reverse complement strand
TATTTCACTCTAAGCAAATTTTTAAGAAATTCTCCATTGCATAAACTCCCTTTCGGTTGGATTAGCTCCTTCTCGCCACAAAACATTTTGTAAACATTTCATCATAATTTTAAAAGAGAAAACAAGATTCAAAAAAAATATTTAAAAAATTCAAGAATGATTGGTTGACACTTTCACATAAGTCACGAATTTTTTTTATAAGCAATAAATTTTATCAAGAAAATTTTTACTCTATGACACTTTATAAAGAACATATTTACAACCGGTTTTAATAATATAATCATGTATATAAATATTAGTATTTTAAATTAAAAAATATATTTAAAATATTAATATTATAAGTAATATTTCATAAATTTTATAATATCACAATTTTTTTTATTCATATACGCTATGTAAATTTTGAAACACTTTAAATCATTCAGAATATTAACATTTATTATATCAATTTATCTAATTAAACGTGATCCATACAATTATTTACTGCTTTTACTACTTTATTTTCTAAAGGTTTCGTGCATTACATAAAGGGAGTAAAATTTACTCCCACTTTTTTTTCTTTCTGTAACTAGTATTATAATTATACCTATTAGTCTATCATGCAACATGATTATGACAAAATATAAGGTAATCAACGTATATTTATCTGTGATCTTAATTAATTTTTATGTAAATTAATATTTAAATATTTTAATTTATGAAAAAAAGTATTGACATTTTTCTTTTAATTATTAATAGAAAGTTTAGAAACATCATGCGATTGAGAACGCTTAGTAATTTCTGTACGAACAATACACTTCCATTGTCATTACTGGCAAATGTTCAGGGCAATGGTACTATAATTTCTACAACATACATATTTTAGAAATTGCAGCTGGCTGTTTCTTTTCAAAGTTTGATCGGTATAGTCTTAAAGTATTAAATTCACCAAAGAAACAACAATATAAAAGCAGCATATTGGTGGGTTTGTCTTGACCTATGGTTAAGCTAATATTAATGCAATGGCTATATTCTTGATTTCAAAATGAGAAAGCGCGCGTGTTCAATCCTTTTGAAAGAATGAGATTTTTATCATCACATACATATGCATGCATATACACAGTGTATTATACTAGGAAACTGTTTGATAGTGGTCCTTATATTAAAGAAGATGGACTGTAACATTGAGTTTTACGACTACAGTTATGTCATGAATCAATTATTCCTTGGACCACGTCCCCACTGTAAAGCTATACACATCTATGTGTATATGTGAGAGTTAAAGAGAGAAAGACAGAAGCAAAGAGCATCTTTTCTGAACACATATCTGAGAATTAGATAAAGAACGCTTTGCACCAAATCATAGTGAGGCTTAGAAGCTAGCTAGCTATATAGCTAGCCCCCTCTCAAAACACATTAACACTGATATTAAATTGTTGATACTTAAAAGAGTGCATGGGCTAGCTGCTGAGTCATATACCAGAATCACTCAGCGCCAACAAAACCTCAAAATCATAACTCACCTAAACCTTCCTAGCTGGAAGAAAATCAAATTAAGAAAAAAAAAGCAAAAATAAATATCCGCATGAGATGATGATGATGATGAAAGTAACATGTGGAGGCAAGAGTCCAAAAAAAAGTAACTGTCACTGGGAAATAGGGATAGCCTCTTGATTCTCTCCTTGGACAGCAAAGCTGTAAATTACAAAATAAAGGGTCATCAGTGCATGTAACTATCTATAATATTCTGCATACACAAACAGAGAGCTATGGCATGATGAAATTATTTTGATTATAAAGATGATTGCAATTACCACATGGATCAGGAACTCTACGATGAATAGGGTGGTCTGCCACTGTTAGAGTCCCTGGGTGCATTGCATCTGTAGCACTCCATTCTATTGGCGAAGTTATGCTCGTTGCATCCAGACCTGCACATTTTAATCACACCACTTCTTCAATATCACTACTGTTTTATTTACTCATACTTCTTTTTTTTCTTAAATTATGCTTATAATTATTAAACAAACACAGATAATAAAATAATTAATAAAACTGTAACATATCTATCACAAACTTAGGTATAACATGAGTTGCAGATATAATTTACATGCTAACAGATAAAGCTACTGGTGGGACAGGAGAAATTCTAAGATATATATATCTCAAGAAAATAAGAATTTTGGCATTGTTGTTGCAATTTTTTTCTTTATCTTAAGTGCGTTTAAACCATTCAACAATTGACTAAAAAACATATGATAAAACCCTTAAATTTGGTTGGTATAGTATGATACTGAATGAAGTGACATACGTACCTGGTGCATATCCAGTCACCGGATTTCCAGCCGGGCCGGGTGGAGGAGCCGCCGCCGAAGCCGTAGGGTCTCATTCGGGTGATGTCGACGTCGTATGATCCGGTGGAGGAGTCCTCCTTGGAGACACCGCACTTGAAGCAGCTGGAGCGGCTGGCGAAGTTGTGGGCTCCACAGTTTCCGACGGTGCAGTACCAGTCACCGGGGCGAACATCAGGGCCAGTGGTGAAGCCAAAGGAGGAAGAGCCTCTGCCTCCGAAGGCTCCGCCGTAGTCGCCGCCACTCCTTGGCTCCCCGCATCGCTGGCACGATTCTCTTCTCTGGAAGTTAAGGTGGTTGCATGTCCTGCAGTTCCAATCTCCCGGTCTGCTCATTTTCCTTCATAGTTTCCAAATTCCACCATGCATATATAGAATTAGTATTCAATGAATTTCTCGTCTGTTTATTTTAGCACGTTATTAAACTAGAATTATAGAATTTCTGTTGGCGGTGCATGGAAGTGTAGATGTTAACGTAAAAGAATGAGAGAGTGCATGGGAAAAAAAGAAGAAGAGAAACGTTAAAACTGAAAAGGAGGGAAGGAGGGATATTCACCTGTGAAGAATGAGAGTGGAAGTAGCTGGAGAAGTTAAATAAGGAGAGAGATATTGTTGAAGTGTGTTGTGGTGCAGATGAGTGCAGAGGCTGAGGTGGTATATATACTGCCAATTAGGGCCTCGAAAATCGAGCAGATCGAAGTAAGTAGCTGGGCAGAACAATGGGTGGTTATTTTTTGTTTCCTTCAACCCAATGTGATATCATCATAAACTAAATTTGGAGTGAAAGGAATTTTTGAAGTGCCACTCCATACACACCACCATATTGTATAATAAATAAAAAGTATATATGAGTATGAAATGGGCAACAAGAGTTATTGTGTAGGGTTTTAGGAGATGCACGTAAAAATATAAGAATTGATTATGGAAATTAGAAGTAAGTTGTTCAACTTTGTCAAGCTGCTCTTTTGTGTGCCCACAAAAAGCAAAATTAGCATTGTAACCTCTAAACAGCACAATGGGCATTGCCCGTGCCCTGTCTTTTAAATGTTGTAGTCCATAAATGATAGCAAAAGACCTTTTTGACTGTGGAGATGTGTTAATTGGACCCTCATTTATAGTGAAGTGGCGGGGAAAGAAAAGAAAAGAAATCACCCACCGCATGGTCTCCGACTGCATCTTTTCTAATTTTTCTCTTTTTCATGTCATTGATCAATGAGAGGAGTGGATAAGAAGGAGAGAAAATTCATTGTTTATCACCAGACAAAATGAATATTCCTCACACTTCAAGGAAAACCTTAATATCAGAGATTGTTGACCCCAGTGCTTAGCAGTGGACCAGCTTATATATTCCCATATTCATAAATAATTCTCAAGAACCATTGTATAAAAATCTCTGCTGCTTTTCAATTTTCAATATTCCTCTTTTGTACTTCCCACTTAATTTCTTTTGGCCGTAAGTCAAAAGGATTATAATATCACATAACCTTCTTCTTATGTCATCTTCTTTACCTTAATATTTTATACCTACTACCTCCTAAATCTTTTACTCTATTAATGAACAACATCATGGACTCTAAAAAATTAAAAGAAATTTTACAGGTGTGTGTTGCCATTCCCCAGCATACTATAAAGCCATTCAACAGAAGGAAGATACTAAAAAGGGTTTATGATCATCTAAGCAATATTAAGTTAGTAATCCTGATATTTAATGGAAGTGGTCCCGAATGCAAATAGTGTAGTTAATGTTGGTTACACATGCATATGGTTATAGTAATGATAGTGGCGACGAGATTTTGGACTGCGAAACATGTAAATCTGTGTTAATATATATTAAAAGGAAAAGGAAAAAAAAAATGAGGATCACTCGTGCATGTCAGATGGGTGAAATTGTGTATAGCTCCGAGAGGTAGGCGATGTTAAAGTAAAAGTTGCATGGGCATTACTTCAAGGAACGTCCTTGGTTCAAATTATTGCACTAGGATGCCACTTAGTGAAAGAGAAACGATTGTCATTGATGACTAAATGTTGATTGGAATTGAAGGAATAGTTCAAAAATCAAAGCAAGGAGCAAAACTTGGTAGAGTTTCGATAAAGATAGTCGAAGTTGATGATGATGGAAGAGAAGTCTTCGAGGTTCAAATTTTGACCATCTTTTCTTTTTCTTTTTCCCCTTCGTTACACTGATATGGCTTTTTCGCTGTCATGTTCTTTTCCTTCCTCATTATCGCATATTCTCTCGTTCTTTTTTCCTTATCTCTCTCTCTCTCTCTCTCTCAAAGAAAGGGAATTAGCTAGCAAAGAGGGAAAAACATATAGCTCGAAAAACCCCAGAAAAAATAAAAAGAAGGAAATCTTAAAACTAATAGAAATCACCCACCATTTTTCTTGGGGAATGGTAAAGAAGGCTGTAGCAAGCTGTGAAAGCAAAAAGAAAGGCTAGTGAGAGTACTGATTCGATTCTCTTATTGGGAAATGCTTCCATGCATCACCATATCACCAAACCCATCTAACGTATACTTCTACTCTTTACTTTTTCTTTTCATTTTATCCTATTTTTATATACACATAACCACACATATATCTATCCATTTTATTCTCATCACTTCAACAATTTTCAAATTTTACAAATTAATTAGCCCTTCCAAATCTATTTCACAAACACACACATGTTATCAGTGTTCTAGCAGAAAAATAAACACAGAGACATACACATGCACTTTGATTTGAGAAATTTTCGTATGTGGTACAGAAGTTTTAACTGTTTCCGAATTTGTGTTCGTGTTACGTATGTATAAAATTTTGTTCGTACGACACAGAAACCCAATTACAAATTAATGTTGAAAATAT
Organism: Vigna angularis; assembly: GCF_016808095.1. Classification (NCBI taxonomy): domain Eukaryota; kingdom Viridiplantae; phylum Streptophyta; class Magnoliopsida; order Fabales; family Fabaceae; genus Vigna; species Vigna angularis. The sequence continues at coordinate 36,137,900 of NC_068973.1, read as the reverse complement.
AATTAGAATAAAAATGTATGTATTATTAGAGCTACATATATAATTCGTTTTTTATGGTTGCATGCACGTGAGTTGGTAGAAAGATATGAGTGACGCCATCAGAATGATAAAAGTTTTCTCTTTTCTTTTACTTTTTAGACCTCCAATATCTTTTTTAATATGCTCTGAGAGTCCCCAAATGTCCATCTTCTTTCATTTTAGACAGTTTTCGATCAAAATTACTGAATTGTAGTAAACTTCAATATTTGTGTGTGTGTTTAAAAAATTGATGTACGCCTTTTAAAAATACTATTGACGACAATCAAAATTAATAATGATCTTGCTAAAAAGTTGACGATTAATATTATTCATTTAAAAAAATATATATATGCACTTTATGTTGAAAATATTTATTGCAATAAATTATATATAATCAAGTACAAATTAATATAAAATCTACGGTTTAATTTTATATGCTTTTAATGTAAAGATTTTGATAAGAGAATAAAATTATAAAGATATTTAATAAAAAATATTATATATAAATGAAATTTAGAATGAAAATTTAATTTCTTAACACTATTTAAATAATATTGCTTATATTGAAATAAATGTATGATGTATGTATTATATGAAATTAAAGTACGGATGTTGATTTTTAAGAATAATATCAATGTTCTCCACCTTCTTTTTTATATTTCATTTTTAGGGTGGTTAAAATATATATTTTTTCTATAAACATTGTTCAGCAGTATCTTAAAGTTTCATTTTAGCCAAATAACTTGATTAAGAAACAGGTAAAACTTTAGCAAAATGAATTGTTTGATTCAACTTAGTGGACAGAAGCTTAAAAAAATAGACTGCATAATACAAAAATATTGTAATTCATAAATTTGCTCACCTCATTTTGTCGACATAAAAAATCGAAAATATTTAAACTTTTTTAAGAAGAAAAAAAAATATGTTAACTTATTAACATTTAAATAAATAAAAAATCCTTTTTAAATTGAAAAAAAAAAACATTTGGATAGTGTCCCAAATTGTGTATTTTACATGAAATGGACACATTAATCCACACACGAATTTGTTTAACTATTAAGAATTTTATGGAAAAAAGGAGGGGTTTCTTCCTGCACCCCTAACTTTTTCAAAATACCACAATTAACCTTTGACTTTGATTAGGGTTAAAAAGGTTAAATAGGATAAAAATCATCCTTCTTTCATAACTTTTATCTCTTATATCGCACCTCCAACTTGTGTTCACCAAGTCCTCCCTCACTCCTTCACACACTGCACCCATGTTCGTCTCGTACCATTCTCACTTTCATTTACTCAGTACCTTACGATTTTCATATCCTGCACCCTTTTCATATTTTCATCGCTACACCTTCTTCTTCATTTTTGTTTGTGATATTTTACAGCATTTTTGTGACCGTTGTTAAGCATTCATTTGATTCGTTTTGATTGATGTTCGTAAGGGATTTTTGGTTGAGAGGTAGATTGTTTTTGGTGAGAGGTGCATTAGTGAAACTCGGTTGGGACTAAGGTAATACTTCAAATCTGGTTAAGTTGTTTTCAAAATATGTCTAAATGGATGCCATGGATTTAAAAAAATATATCGAATTTCGAAATCCAGTTTATAATATAAATTGGATTTCAAGTTTAGATTATGTACCAAATATCAAAATATGATTTGGATATGTATTTTTGAAAATTGGTTGATGTCTTGGATTTTGAAAAACACTGGATTTTGAAATCTAGTTAAGTTAGTTACAGAATTTCATAATCCGGTGAAGACTGATTTAGGGAAAGTATCAAAATTTGAAATTTGGTCAGGGAAATCATTGAATTTTAAAAACTAGTTAAGATAGATTTATGGAAGATATCGGATTTCAAAATTCGGTTAAGGCATTTATTGGATTTTGAATTTTGATTAAAGTATTTACCTAATTTTAAAATTTGGTTAAGACATTTACTCGATTTTAAAATCTAGTTAGGAAAGTTATTAAAATTCAAAATCCGATTAAAGAATGTCCCTGATCGAGTTATGAATTTTTTTATTTGATGTCTTTTTGTGTTCTTATTTTTAATTTTAGTTATTTGTTCAGTTCTGGTTTTGTTATTTTTCTTTTTAAGTTTAGTTATTTAATGTGTTTTGTTTGATGATTTTGGAATTTATTTGTTACATAAATGACAAGAACATGTGGTGTTTCTACATAACGAGTTGAGAGCTCGGAACATGGTGAAGCTAAAAGGAAACCATGACATCTCCTCGCAAAGAGGCCATCATGGTGAAGCTGGAGAGCATGCACCATTAGTTGGACCTGATGTTAATGAGCAACATGAGGATCTTGTTGAAGAAGAACACGAGGATGTTGCTCAACAAGAAGATGAATTAGGTGGATATCCTGGAGGCTTATAGGACACTTCTTTGCTGACCAACTATGTTGATCACGTTGCATTGCGTTGTGGGAATGTTAGGTTAGTAAAGTAGATGAATATTTTTTTATGTTTTTAATGCTTGATTATGTATTTAAATTTTATATGCAATTGTTTTGCCTAGAACAAGGAAAGATAAAGTTGGTCTCTCATGGACAAAAGTTAAACAATTTTAGAGTATGTTATATGATTGTTTAGAAGTTTGTGATGAACTCTAGTTTAATGCATTTTTGCTTATATTTCTCATGATTACCCTAATAAGGGATTGATGTTGGCATAGAAAGACAAATATTTTACATCTTGTTAGTGAGATAACCATCACACTAGATGACGTGTTGGCACTCCTACATCTGCTTAGTGAGACAATTTTGTTCCAATGAACCATTAGACTTTGATATTTCTATGGAAATCCTTATAGACCTTTTGGGCATGGAATGCATGAGTGTTACATATGAGTTTAGGCAATGTCGCAGTCCCCACATAAGACTAAGTTTGTTGATAGACGTATATAATAATTCTTATGAGAATCAGCATTAGGAGTATGTCGCACGAACCTATTTGTTGCACTTTGTTGGATGCACAATTTTCATGGATAAGAGTGCCACATACATTTGTCTATCCTACTTGGTTCGGTTTAGATATCTCTAGTCATGTGATAGACTTGTATGGAGAGTTGTTACACTTGTACACCTATATGAACACCTTGGAGATATTGACTTTCTAGAGACTAACCAATTAATTGAATATCTGACTCTTTTACATGTACACATATTGTTGTAATTTGAGATAATATCTTTAGAATCTTCCTAATTAGAGGAAATAGATACATAATATTTTATTTTATTTTATTTTTCCTAGTTTTCCTAGTTTCCCTATTTCCCTTTTTAGGAGAACTAGATTATTACAAATAGAGGGTATGAGAATGTATTTTTTATGATTTGAGAATAATAAAATAAGTCTTATTTTCAACTTCGTGTCAGAGCTCCTGATCTTGGGGCTCGATTCCGCTGCAACAAGTCGCACCACTGCTGCTGTCCGACCACCGCCGCTGCCGCCGTCACCGGTTGGGGTCGTTAATAGGGCAGAAAGGTGCACCCAACACCGGCGATCACAACGCTGGAAGTCGCTCCGTGAGAGGAGCAGCCACGCGCCGTCACCGTCACCGGCGCGTGTAGCCCACGCGCCCAGCTCTGGCTGACCCACTCACCGCCATCGCCACAGACAGAGTCATCGGAGCCCCCTGAGTCTATTCCTAGGGTCAGTGATTGTAAGACCCATAAAAAAATATATATATATATATATATATATATTTCTAATAGTAATTTTAGCATTTTATTAGTAATAATAATTTTAATGGATAGAAAAATGTAAATTTTTGGATATAAAATTATAGTAATTCTAGAAGGAGAGCTTCAAATTTTTGATAACTTATTTAGGATTTTTTTAGAAAAGTGAATAGTGAATAGTAAATAGTAAATAGTAAATAGTGAATAGTGAATGGTTAAAAAAAATATATATTAAAATAAATTGTGGAAGAGAACACTCCACGTAGAATTAATCATTCAGAGATAAGAATGGTGAATAAAAAATAATTTTTGAATAGTAAAAATGAATAGTAAAAGTGAATAGTAAAAATGAATAGTAAAAATGAATAGTAAAATTTTTGACTATAAATAGCCAAGGGGGGAGGCTGAAGATTTACACCAAAATTCTAGAGAAATTGTGAGAGAAGAGAGTTGGAGGAAATTCTAGTTGAAGAAGGGAAATTCTGGAAGTTTCCGGAGAACGGTTTGAGAAGAGGAAACTAAGTCTGGAATAGAGGTAAGGGGAGCTAACTTTGAGTATTTCTTTTTGTATTATCTTAAATCTTGAATATGGAATATTTTGTTTCTGTATGATCTTGAATTTAAATAAGAGTATGCTTTTGTGTTGATATCCAAGTGTGATAGTTGTAAATTGTGATGTTGAATATGTTATGCCATTTGTATGTTATTAGTTGTTTATTTTTGTATTTTGGAAGGATTAGAAATTGTCTAACCGGCTCTGCCAGATTCAATTTCTTGTTTCCCCAAACATTTTATTGTTTTCCTTATTTATTTTTATTGTAATTTGGAAGGATTAGAAATTGTCTAACCGGCTCTGCCAGATTCAATTTCTTGATTCCCCAAATTTTTTATTTCTTTCCTTACTTATTTTATTACATTTTTGGAAGGATTAGAAGTTGTCTAACCGGCTCTGCCAAATTCAACTTCTTGTTTCCCCAAACCATTTATTGCTTTACTTATTTATTTTATTACAATTTTTGGAAGGATTAGAAGTTGTCTAACCGGCTCTGCCAGATTCAACTTCTTATTTCCCCAGACATGTATTGTTCTTGTTATTTAATTATATTGTATTGTTGGATGGATTAGAAGTTGTCTAACCGGCTCTGCCAGATTCAACTTCTTATTTCCCCAGACATGTATTGTTCTTGTTATTTAATTATATTGTATTGTTGGATGGATTAGAAGTTGTCTAACCGGCTCTGCCAGATTCAACTTCTTATTTCCCCAGACATGTATTGTTCTTGTTATTTAATTATATTGTATTGTTGGATGGATTAGAAGTTGTCTAACCGGCTCTGCCAGATTCAACTTCTTGTTTCCCCATAAAATTTTATATTAAGATTATTTTTATGATTGTCAAATATTGTATTCTTCTATGACCATTTATAGTAATATTTTATTATTGTTAATTATTTATAATTATCTTGTATGAACTCTATTATGGATGTTTATTGTGATGAATTTATTGAATGAGTTTGTTGGCTGAAATTGATCTTGTTGGAAGGTTTGGAGAAAGGGTTCTGTAATAACTTGTATATGGGTATTAAATATACAGATACTGTTTGAGGTTGTTGTGAGAGGAAGTAAAATATTAAAATTAGGCATTTTAGATTTAGAGCATAAGAGAATAAGGTAGATAAATTAAATAAATAAATTGTAAATTATTAAGGGCCTCCCTTTGTTGGTAGGATAGAGGAACCTTAAAAACCTGAGTTGGCACATCCCTGATCATAGAGCAGCCCTGGCCTGGTCCAGTCAGTTGTGACTAGTCATATGTGCTGGCGTCGAAGGTGAGTTTGATGCGTTCAGACATCTGGGTCCTCTCCGGTGACCAATTGGGGTAAAGAAAGATCTCTAATAGGATGAAAATAAAATAAAATAAGTCAATTGTAGATGCATAACGTTATCATGGTAAAAACTTAATATATATTTTATTTGTCATTACATTGAGCCTAGACTTTAATATGTAGTTCCTAAGATATGTTGATATATTTTGGTTGTTCCATAATCTTTGTTTGGTGAAAATACGTTGAGTTATACTCGTTATGGGCAAAATGAGTTTATAATATGAAGCATGATATTTGGCAATATGTTTAATTTATTGATACCAAAACGGGTTATTATGAATTCATGATTAAAGAATGAACATGATTGAGTTAGGTGGATAAGAGGGTATGAATTGTTGGTTTTATGAAATGTTGGGGTGGATATGAGAAATTCATTACTTATGAAATGATGTTACTACCGGGAGTAGTATGATCGAGTTATACCATGAGAGTTTGGTATGAACAAAGTAACATTGAGGTTTATAGAAGCAGGCAGAGAGGGGTCTGACCATAAGGCTTCAGAAAGTAAGACATAGTATATAAGTGAGGCTTAAGAAAGCAGGCAGAGAGCGGTCTGACCATAAGGCTTCATGAGTAAGCATGGTACACTAGTAAGATTTATGGAAATGAGGAAGATGATTTTGATAATGATGAATTAATGACATCGGAATAATGATATTATATCAATTGCAAAAATACATGATTATAATATTTTTATTACAAGTTTAATGATTTTATGATATGGTTGGCTTACCCATAATTGTTTGTACTATGATCATATAACTCATGTTATATGTGATTAGATAATGTTGCAGATGCGGTTGAAAAAGCTTAGAGATGAGAGAGATGCGGGGAAAAACTTTCAGGAATTTTTGTAAAAAGAATAAATTTGTATTGGGAAGATTATGTTGTGTAAAACTTATAAGTTGAAATTTCAATGGTGAAGACTATTTGTTTAAAGTTTGTATGTTTGGTATTGTACTTTGGAGTAATTGAAATAAAGTTTGATTGTTTATATGAGATATCAAATTAATTTAGTCTCTACTATCAGTAATACCCTTTAAATTATTTGGGTGTTACAGTGATGACTCGTTTTGGCTGGATTTGAGTAGATTTGAGTTTTAAGTTTTGATCTTTTTTCCCGGTGTGACCCACTCGCCGTTGCCGCCACAAAAGAGTCGACGGAGCCTCTTGAGTTTGTTTCTAGGATTGGTGACGATCCGTTTGCCCTATATTTTAGTAGATCTGAGTTTTAAGTTTTGCTCCTTTTTTTCTAGGTGTGACTCATACGCTGTCATCATCTTGGAGACTCTTGGTTGCGTTCTACAGGATGTCTGAAGTAAAAATTATTCCTTTGAAAGCAATGGATGAATCAATGAGTAAGCCCTTTGGATCATGTACTTTGTCCATAAAAGGTAAGATTTGCCTCAATATTGTTGATCATGTGTCTCAAGGTATTTGGATCCTTGATTCGGGTGCAACTGATCATATGACACCTTTCAGTGTGTCCTTCAACTCATATGGTAAAAGAAATAAAGAACAACTTATTACAGTTGCGAATGGTCAGGGTATACCTATATGCGGCTCTGAGAATATAATTTTGGACTCATTTATTGTATTAAAGGATGTTTTACATGTTCCTCAATTAGCTAATAGTCTTATCTCTGTGCAAAAACTCACAAAGGATTTAAATTGTTCAGTAACATTTTTTCCAACTTATTGTGTTTTTCAGGATCTTGCCACGGGGAAGACAATTTTAACTGCTAAGGAGCAAAGTGGGTTGTATTTTTTAGTGTTTAATGACCAAAGCAACACAAAAATCATGAGTCAACAAGCTACATCTGAGACGTGAGCAAAATCTCAAATATGGTTGCATCATCAAAGGCTTGGGCATCCTTCATTTAGTCTTATCAAGTCCTTGTTTCCCCACTTGTTTACCAAAGAGTCTGTTGAGTCTTTTAAATGTGATATTTGTCAATTGTCAAAACATCATCGTGCATCTTATCCTATTAGTCACAAAAAATATATTTCTCCATTTGATTTAATTCACTCTGATGTTTGGGGTCCTGTCATAGATTTTATTTTCGGAGCCAAATGGTTTGTTACCTTTATTGACGATTGTACCCGTGTCACGTGGACATACCTTATGAAAAATAAATCCGAAGTTTTTCAAATTTTTGTTAATTTTTTCCATCTTGTTCAAAATCAATTTGGAAAAAATATCAAAAGAATCAAGTCTAATAATGGTACTGAATATGTGAATCATGAATTTCTCAATTTTTTGTTTCATAATGGTATTGTTCAGGAACTAACTTGTGTTAACACCCCTCAACAAAATGAGGTTGCAGAAAGAAAGAATTGTCATCTTCTTGAAGTAACTAGAGCTCTTCTTTTTCAAATGTCTGTTCCAAAAAATTACTGGGGAGAAGTTGTGTTAACTGCCACATATCTCATCAACAAGTTACCCACTCGTATCTTAAATGGCATTAATCCTATAGAGTCTTTATTGTCTTTTCTTCCTTCTTGTTCCCTATTAACGAGTCTACCTAGTCGAGTCTTTGAATGTGTTGTTTTTGTTCACTCTCATCATCCTAATCGTGGTAAATTAGATCCCAGAGCTCTTAAATGTGTCTTTAATAAGGTATCCTTCTAATAAAAAAGGGTACAAATGTTATCATCCTCAGAGTCATCGCATCTTTATCACCATGGATGTCACCTTTCATGAAACACAATCCTTTTATGTCAGTCCACCACTTCAGGGGGAGAAAGCACTTGAAGTGAATGAACTCTACTTCTTGTCATTACCATGTTTGTTTTTGCAGGATGTCCAAGACTTGAGCAATGAAGCTACCATAGTCCATAGTGAGGAAGAAGACAGATTTTTTGGCAAAAAATATGAAAGAAGAGAACAACCCACTTCGACTCTCAAGCAAGAAAAATTGTCTACTCCGGAGGTGAGGATCCCTGAAGATATCAATGAGGAGGAGGTAAGTATTATTGAGGATTTACCTGTAAGTATTACTGAGGATTTACCCATTCCATTGAGAAAGGGAAGAATATCATGTGCTAAATATCCTATTTCTCAGTATGTTTGCACTAGCAATCTCTCTGATAAGCATAGAAGTTTTATTGCTGCCATTGATGCCACAAAAATTCCTACCTCAATCCAGGAGGCCATGAGACTTGAACATTGAATCAAGCCATGAAAGAAGAAATGAATGCATTAGAAAGAAATTCAACTTGGGAGACGGTTGATAAGCCAAGAGACAAGAAGGTAGTAGGGTGTAGATGGATATTTACAGTGAAACATACGGCAGATGGGACAATAGAAAGATATAAAGCTAGATTGGTGGCAAAAGGATATACCCAAACATATGGGATTGATTATGAGGAGACATTTTCCCCTGTGGCAAAGATGAATACAGTTCGAGTTATTCTCGCTTTGACTGCCCATTTACAAAACCAATGGTTTCCTTGGGATACAGACAAAGCCAAGGAGATCATACTCTATTCATAAATCACTCTTCTACAGGTAAATTCACTCTATTGTTTGTCTATGTGGATGATATGATTATTGCAGGAGATGATGAAACAGAAAAATTGACATTAAAAGAAAAATTGGCAGCTCAATTTGAAATGAAAGACCTAAGAAAACTCAAATATTTTCTAGGAATAGAGGTTGCCTACTCCAAGAACGGAATTTTCATCTCCCAAAGGAAATATGTACTTGATCTCCTCAAAGAAGCAGGAAAGCTAGGATGTAGAACCTCAACAGTTCCTATAGAATAGAATCACAGAATTGGAAGTGAAGAAAGTGCTCCTGTAGAGAAGGCTCAATATCAGAGATTGGTGGGGAAATTGATTTATCTATCACACACAAGACCAGACATTGCTTATGCAGTTAGTGTAGTAAGCCAATTTATGCATGATCCTAGAGAGAGACACATGCAAGCAGTTGACAAAATTCTCCAATACTTGAAGTCAAGTCCAAGAAAGGGGCTATTATTCAAAAGAGAAGACATTGACTATGAAGATATATATTGATGCTAACTATGCAGGTTCTATTACTGACAGAAAATCTACTTCTGGGTATTGTGTATTTCTTGGAGATAGTCTAGTAACATGGAGAAGCAAAAAGCAAGATAGGGTATCTCGTTCTAGTGTAGAAGCTGAATTTTGAGCCCTTGCTCAAGGAATGTGTGAAGGACTCTGGATGAAAATCATTTTGGATGATCTTAAAGTCAAAGTGGAGAACCCGGTGCAACTACACTGTGACAATAAGTCTGCTATAAGCATAGTCCATAATCCAGTACAACATGACAGAACCAAACACATTGAAATTGACAGACATTTCATCAAAGATAATTTTGACAGAGGCTTTGTGATTACAACTCATGTTCCTACAGAACTTCAAATAGCAGATATTTTTACAAAAGGGTTTCTTAGATTTCAAGATCTTGTAGACAAGTTGGGAATGATTGATATTCATTTACCAATTTAAGGGGGAGTGTTGTAATTTAAGATAATATCTTTAGAATCTTCCTAATTAGAGGAAATAGATACATAATCTTTTATTTTATTTTATTTTTCCTAGTTTTCCTAGTTTTCCTATTTCCCTTTTTAGGAGAATTAGATTATTACAAATAGAGGGTATGAGAATGTATTTTTTATGATTTGAGAATAATAAAATAAGTCTTATTTTCAACTCATATATTGTTAAATACATACCTCTAAGTTTCAACCAAAACAAAGATGAAATGTGAAATTTATTGAAGAAGAGAAATAATAACTTTGTTGAAGGAGAATAACGGGTTGAATAAGAATGAAAAATAAAGAAAAGCGTCATTCAATGCTTTGTGAAAATAACTTGAGAGTGTAGAGAAAAGCAAATATAGGAGAGCCAACAGTAAATACGGGTGACTGAGCAATAATTATTATTTATCTAATTATTTTAACAATTTATATACATAGGGTTATAATGGTCATCATAGTGAAATTTGGGGAGCAGGAAGAAAAACACGGGGTTGTCGGAAGAAAACTAAAAAAACACATCGTGAAGATGAACAACATAGAACAACACTAACTAGCCCAGTATCCCTTTTGGCCCAAACAAATTCGATACCAAAGGCTTTTTCATTCTGTACCCCTATAACTACTAACACGTTCATATTAATAGATACGGACTAAAATATACTCTTTCTAAAAGGCTCATTCCATACAGCATTTTGAAAAGTTTATCTTACAAAACTCTTTCCAAAAGGTATCACATTTTAAAAAGTACATTCCAAAAAATTTGTTGAATTATATTTTATGTATTTCAAAAATTTCGTTTTAGAAATCTCATTTTGAAAATTGCGTTAAAAAAAACTAGAAGATTTTTAAAACAAGTAATCTGGAAGTTTCTTATACAAAAACTAAAACGTCATTTTAAAAATGAGGGAGGTGCAGCTAGAAATTATTGGAGTGCTATCATAAATAACTCATTTTTCGTTTTAGTTAGTTTTAGCTTCAATTAGAGAGTTGCTCCCTCCACCAAAGCCCATTGCAATTTGCAACTCAGATATGATAAAAAACGAAACAGGTGTTGCTTCCTATACCCATCATTTTTCTACCTGCACCGTAACACTTCCGGAATTTACTTTTTGGAACACAAACAGTTCCGGACAGCAATCACCCCTTTCTATTACTCAAAAAAAAAATCCTGAAGCTTTTTTGATGGAGTGGATGAAGAAATGTGATAGGATGCAGGAAGCAACACCCTAAAAAAACAATGCAACATGTGGATTCAAAATGCATTTACATAACTTGGGTAAACAATTAACGTTGATTTTTTCCAAACATCTTATATTCAATGGTTTTACAATAAAAGTAAAAACAATATGAAACATTTACTCTTAAGAATTGACATAGCTCAATTAAGAGAATTGGCGAAGAAAATAGTTAACCTAACGACATCTGCTTACAAAATTAGAGTTTATTTAAGACAGAATATGAATACAGAAAGCAACATAGATATCCATGCCCAAATGAAATAAACAAAATTTGCTGGATGTAAAGGAAACTATCCATGTCCTTCCATCAAAGCACTAAAGGTTAAGAACATTTATTGAGTAGCATGAAAATATAAAAGAGAAGGAAGCAGCTATACCATAACCAATATACCCCCACCACACACCACTATCTATTCTATAGCGCCTCTTTCATTCGCCTAAATTAAAAACTATCTTTTTATATTTGTCACCTCTTTCAACTTTTCTTCTCTAGTTCAACCGAAACCCCTCCAATCCCAGATTTGCAGTTAGCCACCTGCAAACTTCATCAGTCTCTTCAGGGATTGTATAGTGACCCAACCTGCAGAACAAGAATATGATATTCATTACACTAATGTCATCCACAAATATGATTAGTGATAGCCTTAGCAGCACAAAGCAGAGTACCCATTGTAGCTCCTAAACATAAGATTTGGGAATCCTGCTGAACTTAAGGCTATTGCAGACTTCTCTCCGTGTTCGTATGCAACCACATCATCACCTGCAAAAACAATCCAAACGTTGATCAGGAATAAATCAGGACTATGCTGCATGATTCAAGATTTTACCACATGACTTCAAAGTCTGCACTTTCAACAGAAAATGGAAGCAGAGTGTATTGCGGCAACTTGTACAAGCTCGCATACGTGATGTACAGAATGAATACTATACTTTTGTTAGAAGTTCAGATAATTCATAGAAGCCAGAAAAAATTTCAAAAAGTTGAATCAAATGAAGATCTTCATATGGTGAATTCAAGAACCGGTGAATATTTCAACAAGGTGAATTGCAACATGTGATAATTCTTGTACAGATAATTGCAAGGAATTCTTCAAGTGAAAATTGTTCACTTTCACAGTCAGTATTATGTACAGGTCAAGAGTTTTGACAGTGACTCCAACAAGGCTTTTCCTCCATATAAATGTATCAAGGAGATGTTTAATTCTGAAATATTGATTCGAAAAACAAATATAGTGCGCCTATAAATGGAAACTGGAAAGGAAAAGATTCCCAAGAATAACAATTTTAACTTTTAAGCTATAATGATATAGGGTACAACTTATGAATACCTTTTCCATGGCAGAGAAATAAGGGCAACGATGCTGCACGCCTTATACCATCACGTGATTGTTCAATTTGATTCTTCAAGGTCCTGGATCAATTACAAGCTTCTAAGTTGATTACATAATGTAAAGCTTAAGGAAAAGGCAAGGACATTATTGGTGGATGTGTAATATTAGTAGATCATTTACATATTCACTATGGCAAATGGTAAAAACCAAACCTTGCACAAGGAAGCCAGCCACTCAAAGAAACAACAGCACTTAAGTTGATAGGGTAAATGTTTCCATTCCTATAGTGCCCCAAAACATGGCATGTAGCTGAGTAAAGTGCAGTTGCAGCACCCATACTGAAGCCCCCAATACCAAGTTTGACTGCACAGTAAACAGTAGAATTTAAAGTAAATTACAAGCAACTTGAATTTAGTTAAAACATTCCTACGAATAAAATATAAATGTATAACTAACTGCCTTTACTCTAATCTATTGATTTACTAAATACCAGTTCACTCAATATGCATATTAACCTAAACCCCTTATTGGTAGAAAATGTGGAAGGTTATTTCAAAGGCTCAGGTGTGGACTAGTAAGCTTGCAACTTTTCTAGTTCTACCAGCATACGAAATTCTGTGCAGATAAATACGAAATTTAGAATAGTTTTCTGCTGCTACTTAAACAAATGATTGTGGTGCTTATTATTCCTGTATGTACTAGCAAGGAAACAGTAAAAAGATAAAATAAGTTGTTTTCCTTAGTAAAAAATGCTCTATCTCTTTACAATACTTTTCCCCCCAAACAAGTATGCATATAATTAGAGAATGCTCAATAAAATGAGTTTCTCTACAGCATAACTAAGTTGAATTATTATATGGAATCTACAAAAGAATATAGAGAGCATAAACCTGCTGATTACTTCAGTAATCTTCAAATATTTTTGATAATTTCATTGAACACTTCTAAAATACAGGAAAACCCTTTACTTTTTTACACTGTCATGAGCAATAGCTCACTTCATGTTTCCATCCATATATGGCTAAGCAGATTGTAAAAACATATATTAAAAGCTAGCAACGGTCAGTAGGGGGGTTTATTCTGTATTTGCGATCTTAGCACCAAGTATCATGTTTTCCATTAGTCATTTCCTATTAGATCTAGTTAATGCAGTAGATTGAGAATGGATTCTCTCTTGTTCAAATTTCACACGACCAGGTCATGTGCAACTTTTGTGTCAATCTTCACATGATAGACACTAACAAAAAGAGAGACACATACAAAACTGGTAAATGGCCTATTATAATGTCAGGGATCCTTTCCTATAATGAAATATAACCCTTGAGCAAAAAATAAATGCCAGATCTTATCAATGGGTTTCTTAAGTGATCATGGAAAACTTACTGTTAGGAGGCTCTGTTGACAAAAGATTGGCAACATGTGCTGCAGAAGCATCTAAACCCTCCAAATCACTAGGAACATCTTGTGAAATCTCCCCAACATCAAACCCTGGTAGAAATGCCTCAATCAAATTAGAGTATTCTTGACAGTTAAAAAGGAGCTGGCATTATAGTTCTACATCACATATACTGCAGTGTAGAAGCAAATTTTGAAGTCAAAAGGTATATGGTAAACGAAAAATGATGTTTGCAAGTGAATTACGTATAATTTCAAGCATTGAATCTTACAAGCAGTGCAAGGAAATCCACCGAATATAGCTACAGGCCGTGTAGGAGCAGTTGGGCAAATCCATTTAATCTGCAACATAAATTACGAGAAAACAGATGGTGACTGATTGAGTACCATGAGCCTATTTGGATGAGCTTGTTTATAAGCTCCTTTTAAAAGAGAATATAAGAAGAAAATTGAAATTAGTCATTTTATAAACTAAAACTAGTTTATGCATAGGTTAATTTTTAGAACCTTTCTCATAGTTTCTCTAACTTCTTATTTTTAACTTATGTATAAAATAAATTTAGCTTATGAAGAAGTCACATTTATTTTTTTCTTATAATTGCTCTTCCCTAAAAGGGCCTATGGAGAAGCTCGTTGAGACATCCCAAGTGCTTTCCAAAGATTGCATACTAGCATGTGGTGCAACATCAGATGTACAGTAACTACTGAAAAAATTCCAAAGTATGCTTATTCTTACATTTGGAAGAGGAAGAGATTCCAAGAGTTGGGACCAGCTGCAAAACAAAATAAAAGTCCAGTTTATTCACCATAGGCTAATCTGGAACTTGTGAAATAGCTATACAAACAAGTTAAAGTAAAAAAACGTTCAGGTTATGTGCTAAGGATTATACTTGAGCAGATTAAATACACATGAGAATTACATCACCCCTACCTAACTTTGGGCCTTATATTATAAATGGCATAATTTACATTTATGAATACAGACAGTAATCAACCTGATTTCAAATTCTTGATGATCAAGAGTTTATTACTTAAGCATTGGAACTATTTGTATCTTTGTTTGGTGAAGAGACCTACACGACTTTAAGTTTTGGTAACATCATAGCTAGTGAAGTGGTCCCCTTTCTATTTTTTGGCATATAAAAATCTCAGAGTCTAGGTTTCCTTTACTGCAAACTTTCAAGCTAGAAGATGAAGTAAAATGAATTTTATAATACCTTTTTGGTGGCCAGTACTTTTTGTGTCAATCAATTGGCAAGAATCTCCCAAAAGAGGATATGGAGTCTAGGAACTTATTTAATAAACAAACTTCACCAAGATAGGACAACATATCAGCATTCGCTTACCCCTCTCTTAAATTTATTAAAAGAAATCAAATCCACCATTTCATTGAAAGCATATTCTCAAGCATGAAGAGAAGTCTCCACTCAACTGAGTCTGCCAATAGAAAAAAGGAATAAACCTATACAAATATTAAAATTCTAAACCTCACCCACTCCAAACTGTTCAACCATGCAAATTGACAAGGACGGTCATTGAGAAAGTACATGGCTGTTTATTGCTAAGTATAATGAGCTTTATTTTTCAAAATATAACCTTCTAATTTCATTTGCCAACCAGCCAACAAAGAAGAAAACTTTTCACTTAAATAAATCTTTAGATGTATTCCGATTCTAATAAAGATAGCATCCCTCATTAAACCATATGACTGCATAGCATATTCATGTTATCGATATACCTCGAGCCATTGTCACCAAGGCCGTGTAGCCAAACTATAGTTGCCTGGTGTTTCCCTTTAGGTCTGACCACATGGGTCCTCCCAAACTCAAATGCCCTTCTAGAACTCCCACTACCTGAAACGTGGCAGCAATAAATTTCATTTGAAAAATGCCAGAAATCCAAGATGATATAGTAGCTAGAAAGGTTCGCTAGTAAATCAATATATGCAGAGTGCAGGAAGATGGAATGGCAATGAGGAATAACAACTGACCAGAACTCATTGAGGAGCTGCTGTAGCTCATATCTTCTACTCAAATAGCTAAATGCTCAGGTCACTGCCACAATGCTTAAGATGAGCTTCTGCAATGAAGAGCACCAACATCAGCAATCTCTATTTATACCCAAATGGGAGGGATGGCAATGGAAAATAAAAATATGAATGAATCTGCATCTGCTACCCTGCTTACAACACTAGCTAAAATCTCGTTGAAAATTGACAGAAAGTGAAAAGCACTTAAGAAAAGGAGATAGAAACAGATGCAGCCAAAAAAATCTTCTTTTAAAAAAAAAAAGTCTTAACCCTTTTGTGAGCAACAATCCACAATAAATGTAGCACCAAAAATGCAGAGAAGGAGCCAAGGCAAGTATTTTACTTTGTAATGCACAAAGAGAATAAGATTGGAGAATCTATTCTCATAGAAATTGAGTAAAGCGAGGAAAGCACTTGGCCTAAGACAACAATAAGAATATTTGGCTATTATAAAATCCATTTTTTTCAGCCATTTGCCATCTTGAATTTTCCAAAAGAAATAATGTGCAAATAGCGTTAAGTAAATGAAGTTGAAACCTTTACTTTGCAATGGTGTCATTCATAGCTGGTGGTATGAACTTGACGGTATATTTATCGTTTATATGATAATATATTTATGTACACACACATATATATATATACCAGAATCTTACACAAAAAAAGAAAAAATTAAAAGAAAAGGAAGATTGAAAGGTGAAAAGGAAATGGAAAAAGTGAGCAAAGTTTTGTGCTTTGCACAAACCTAAACAACTCTAGCTGGTGAGAAACAAACCCAAAAAAGCATTAGAGCTTTTTTCTTTTCTCCTTGATTTGTCTTTGTTGGCTTCTTCGTTCCCACCACTTTCCCCAGCTCTTATTGTTTCGTTACTTCTCTCTTCACTCTTCGCACTTACAACACAAAGCCCCAACCATATACATGTTTTTTTTTCTTACAACCGTTTGTCGACCCAAAAACCCCTTATTTCGTACTCATAATCACCTTCAACTTCAGGGATAATACTATAATGTGTATGAGTTTAACTTAATTTCTTAAAAAAAATTGATTAAATAATTGCTTATTTAGACTTAATTTGACTAAGATTATGTATCATACATGAAGTCAAATTGGTCATATAGAATTTATAAAATAGAGCTATAACTAAAATATACCAGTATTTCAACTTATATATATTTCAACTTATGTAATTTAAATTCATAGTAAAAAAATAATTTCAATGTTTATATAATATATAAAAAAATATGATAAATAAATATTTGTGTAGATTAATTATATTTTCAAGTTATGGTTGACAATTAAATTTTGATATGAGATTGGGTTTAATTATTAATGATTTATGCTAAAATTTATTTAGAAATACGTTTAAAATATGATAGAAAGAAAGGAACATACCACTCAAATATTTAAGAGATATTTTCTTTTTACTATTTACAAAAGTAGCGTATAAAATGCACTTCCAGTAGCATTACTTAGTCTAAGTGAAATTAAATTTGAATATCTCAAAGACAATCTTTAATTTGAGTTATGTAGATAAGAAAAAATCCGCTAAAGAATATATATACAAAAAATAAGTTTCAAATGTTTTTCTTTCGAAATATACCAATATTTTTTTCAAAACCTAGCCTTTTCAAAATTAACTCAAAATAGATCTTGCTACGTGAAAATCTCCTTCATTATTGAGATTGTTTATACTTTTACTTTTTTAATAAAATGGATCTTGCTACATGAAGATCTTGCTAAGCTAAAAGTTTTAAAATGTATTTCTGGGTTACTTCATTTCAATATATATATATATATATATATATATATATATATATATATATATATATATATATATATATATATATAATGATTGTTAAAATACATGAGTAAAGAATAATATTACTGTAGTGATGTGGAATGTATATGTTATAATATATTAATCGTTTAAGAACAATTCATTATACTCTTTACACGTGTGTGCATGAAAAGCATCACTCGCTTACATGACTACAAGTAGGTAAGTTTTGAATATGACTTCATTAATATATATATATATATATATATATATATATATATATATATGTGTGTGTGTGTGTGTGTTATATATACAACTATATATATAATATATAACCTAAGCAATTATTTATTTAATAGTAATTTTCGACGAGACTCTTAAACAAAACATAAGTTTATTATTCTTCAACAAAATTTGTGTGTGTGAATAAAGTAGAAAAAATATATAAGATATTATAATAGTAAATAAATAAAATTTTGTAAAGAAACTTGGAGTGAAAACAGAAAAAAAAATTAAAAATAAATTGATAATTCTTTGAACGGATATAGTTGTTCAACGAAACTGAAGTTGCAAAATTTGAATGTATTATTGGAAAAAAAAAATCTTATTGAAGTCAATTCGTTCAACCAATCTTTAAAAAGCGCTTAATGTAAGTAGTCTATCTATAATTAGTATTAGATGTAACAATCCAATTATTGAACTTGTATTACTTTTAATACAGGTTAAAATTCAGTGTATACCATTTTGTATACATTATATATCTTGAATAATCATTTTGTATACATTATAGTTTGAATAAGTTAACATAGTTATGTAATCATGTGGTCATTATTATTTATTAGTGGACGAAAATAACTCCACAAAAGATCATCAGAGATATGAGTTAATCATACCAAATCATCACAAACTTTGACTTCTTCAGTTATTAATGACTCTTCTGGATCGTGATCTTCATATTTTATTAATCGTTACAACCGGAATCAGCTGCATCTGCAGTGTTCCAAAATTGTATGAACTTTGTGTATTTTAATTTATATTTTTTCAATTTAGTTAAAATTGTTTTTGTGATGAATTAACTGAGATTAAGCATTTAACTTTTAATTGAAGTCAGAATACTTTAAATTAAAATAATTAGAGTGGTTACTTTGAAAAAACAATTATTAATTGTCTCGGCAATTTCGTTGTCTGTATTAATTATTAAAATAAGTATCGATTTATTAAAAGAAAGGTACAAATTATACCTAAAGTACATTAAAGTGTGATGAACTTTTGTCGTTTTCTTAAACAGAAACATTCGATAAATCGACAACCTTCTTTCCAAGGTTGACTGTTTAAAAGTAACCGCAGGTTTGGGCGCGGAAAAGGGATAAGATTTTCTTTTATTTTTATTTTTTACTATTGCGAAATTAATTTCTAAATTTAAAAATATAATAGAAATATTAAATTAAATACATGAAATAAATATTATTCTAGAAAAAGTTATATATAAATAGATTACTCCTACAAACAAGGGTTTTTAAAAAGTGACGTTATTATTTTTTAATTAATAACCTAAACCTATAAAATAAAATAGAAACATAGTCTGTGAACAGTTTGAAAGCAGAAATTCCAGCTAGTATATTGAAATGGTGTTTGTCGGGAATCTATAGAGATTTAAAACTATTATCTCGTCGTTGATATTCTGTATGCCACTTACAGAAGTTCCTTCAGAAATATATTTTATTTTATTCTTCTCCAAATTATTTATAATTAAAACAACATTAAGATATTGTTTTCTTTGTGAGTGGGTTAGGGTTGAAAAAGCTGTGTGAGGTAGGCTTCGAAAAAGTTATTACGGGGATGTTGCTGCTTTGCTGTAGAATATATTGGATGTTGGACAACTTTTATTTCTTCCAAGACTATATTTATATTTATATTTATATATACACGCATTCATTTTCTTTCAAACAAAAGAGTGGAATCTTTTAGTTCTTAACTAAGAATGCAAAATTAAATACATAATTTGGCATAACGTGGATAAATTAATTATAGTTTTAAGGTTTAATTAAGTATTAATTTTCTCATTAACTTTGATGTTTTGAATTAGATTTTTATAACTTTTTCTCAAAAAAATATACATTCAATGTTTTTATATTTTTTTAATTAAGTTTTATCAATTAACCTTTTTGCCTATTAATGATACTATATTTTAATTCAATAAATGCATGATGACAATTAATTTGGCCACTATTTTTTGTAACTTGAAGACAAAGAAAATTTTTTGTAACTTGAAGACAGAGAAAATATTGAGAAATTTGTTGTGAGTTGCACAATTA
Source organism: Vigna angularis (assembly GCF_016808095.1). NCBI lineage: Eukaryota > Viridiplantae > Streptophyta > Magnoliopsida > Fabales > Fabaceae > Vigna > Vigna angularis. The sequence goes on along the minus strand of NC_068973.1, from coordinate 36,117,715 downwards.
TACTGTGAAGTGGATTAGGTGGATCGAGTTACAACTTATAAATATGATTTTTAATAGGATAATTGTTGAAAGAAATATTGTTAAGAGTAAATACCTTAATTTGATCTTCTTCGCATGTCTTGACCTTGATTCATACAGACCAAGGTTAAAAAAATTCACAAAACCAAAACAATTTTATTGAAAAAGTTTACCAGATCAAAATATTCACAAAAGTCTTATGGATCAAAGTTAGTCTATAAACCTTTTTTTTAGAAAAAAAGTATTCATTTTGAATACAATAAAAAAATATAATTAACTCATAATTTGTCGCAAATATAAATATTTTTAATTTGTCAAAAAAACTATATAAAAATATTTTAATCAAATTAAGATATACTTTATAAGGGTTTTTAATAAACTTATTTACTTACTTATATAAAAAAAAATTACACAAAGTGTGACATCCCAAAAATACAGTGATAACTATAAATTCAGAAAAATCACATTTAATAATAATTCAATACAGTTTTCCACTAAAAACAAAAAGAAGAAAAATTAAAATTTAGAACGAACGAACGTTCAAGGACGAACGTCCTTGAGTACAGTTCCATAGCTAAGGACGAGCGCGCAAAGCCGCACGTCCACACAAGAGTTTACAAAATAAAACCGAACGTACAAGAAACCTGACCGAACGATTTACACAAGACAAATACCGAACGGTCGAAATCAACTTAAACGAATACAAGAGATGGTCGAACGACCACTCAATTCAACAACTACACTACTGGCCGAGCGGTCTCACTGCTCGGTCTTCACTTCCAGATCTACCAGATTCTCTTCTTCTAGCAACTCTTCTAAACGCTCGTCTCCCTCTGCTCACATCCACACGGATGATCATTGCAATGACAAGATGGACGTACAAGGACAAAGGACAACACAAGGAAAACGAAAGGGTAAGCTTACGTAATTTAACTCATGCATCAACATATAGATTCCAGCAAACAGTTCATTTCACACATACATATCAACGTACGCATTCATCATACATCACATAATTTTTCGCACGTACATAATAAAACTCAACACGACTGACTGTCCGGACTGTATGAAATCTGCGTAGTTACAGGCGTTCGCGCACCCGGGTGGTGTGGTAACTGGCATCCTCATCAGCTGCCACCCGAGGTTAGTACGCTCGTCCAAAGTACCTCTAAGGACGACGACCTCCTGCCGTTCCCACACATGACGTGCGTTCTCTACTTGAGGACGAGCACTCACGGAACATCAGGATCGAACAACCAATATTAACTTCCCACAATCATACTTGACAATTTCCAACAATTTCCAAGAGTCGTTCCTACCTGGAACGCTCGTTCAATATTCATAACTTTCATTTCATCTCAGATACTGTCCATCATTCACTATTCATCAATCCATAATCATTTTTCATCTTAATGGGGAAAACATCAAAAATTGAACATTCTATCTCCAAAGAAACGAGAACGAACGCTGTGAGCGAGACTAAAAGAACGCTCGTTCGTATTAAAGTACGAACGGCAAAGAAACAGTTACGTTCAGGAAATGGCCAAGTATGGTACTGTTTATTGGACGAACGCTATTTAGTGGGAAAAGAGAACGAGCGCTCAAAATGATACCGAGCACTATTCGGACGAACGCTCAGTTGGAGACCGAGCACTATTAGAACGAACGCTCAGTTGGAGACCGAGCACTATTAGGACGAACGCTCAGTTGGAGACCGAGCACCATTTGGACGAACGCTCGAGGCCGAGCACTATTTCGGACGAACGCCCATTGTAAGGCCGAGCCTCATTTATAACGAACGCTCGGTATGAAACCGAACGACACTTTGAGAGTACGTCCAGTGTAAGACCGGACGCCTTCCAATACGATCGTCCGGTGTAAGACCGAACGATTTTCTGGACGAACGTCAGGTGTAAGACCGAACGTTCAATAACTCAGATTGATAGATCTTGAAAGTAAACTAAGGGAGTTTGAAGAAGTAATACGAACGGAATATGCACTGTTTCATATATATATATATATATATATATATATATATATATATATATATATATATATATATATATATACAAGTACAAAAAGAAAGAAGTTTATCATACGTACAAGATTCAACAGTGCCAAACCGAACGCTCAAACAGTGCATTCTAGGATGAGGACGCTCGTCCTCAACCACAGATTTAGTCAAACGACAGAATCAACATTTCAACCATATTACTAAAGAAAAACCGAACGGTCAATGACCGTTCAGAACGAACGTACAATGTCTCATGGAAGGTTCATTTCTCATAAAATCATATTCATCTCATTCGTTCATATCAACCCAAAATCTCAAATTTCATATATCTCATTTTATCCAACATCTCATGCATAATATGTAACTTAGTCATATATCATTCTCATTCCATAAAAACGAACGTTCATAAAATCAACCACAGCAACATCATACAGTGAAATAACGAACGTTAATATCATCATTCATATCGTCCATCATGCATTATCCTTATACAGTAAAATAACGAACGTTCACATACACACATACATCCAAACAGTTAAATTAAGTAAGCTTCCCTTACCCGGAAATGAACGAACGTTCACAGACGCACACAGACGCTCTCCACTCAATCCTTATTGCCAACGCTCGTTAATCCACTATTCAGACGAACCCCAAGGTCAAACTCAGAACTTCTCTACTCAAAGAAAATAACGAACGCACAACTCAGAATTGAGTTTGCATGCACGAAGAACGAACGTCAGAGAGGAAGGAAAGGACTTACCGGTTCAGTTTTAACGAACCGAACGTCCTTCTGGAGTCTTACGTCGAGCGTCCTTCAGCTGCGCCGGAGATACTGATCGGAGGAGGTGCAGTGGTGGTTCCTTAGAGAGGGAAGGGTGCAGAGAGTGTAGAGAGAAGGAGGAGAGAACTTAGGTTTCTCAGAAATGCAGAAGAGAGGTGCGTGCAGGGGAAGTGGGGAATAAGTTCAGAATTCCCACTTGCCAGCGCACGTTCGCACACCACCAGCGCACCCCATCCCGCCAGCGCACGTCTGCACTCTGCCTGCGCACTCCACTACGCCTCTGACAACCCACGCCGGACGGTCGACCACTGCACTGTTGCCACGCGTCTTCCACCACCGCGGACGCACGTTCAGGCTGACACACTGTTCTCCACTACGCCGGACGCACGTTCTCTCTGACTGTAGATGCCGGACGTCCACTCTCAGGGAGACACGTGTAATCCACTACACTGGACGCACGCTCCCACTGTGCTCTGACTCAGTTGGGCGTGCGACAGCTGGCGTTCGGCAGAGGGTATTGGGCACTGTTTGTCGGCCATGTGTACTGCTGAGATGGCGCGCTCTCCTGCTGCCACGTGGACGCCATGTGGACGCACGTTTTTCTAGGCCTGACACAAAGGATCTTAAAATCCTTGATAACTATATATATTTTATTTTCTTTGACTAATTAAACATATTTTTAACATTCTTTAATTTGTTTTGTTTTTGAAAACTTCATTTAGATCTCAATCAAAACTAGATAAGACGTGTCAATTTAAAAATTTAAAATAATAAATTTATGGATTTTTTATTATATGTTGTTTATATTTTTTTTAATGTATAACTTCAATTTTTACGAAATATTTATTTCTCTCTGATAATATATATTAAGTTAGTATGACATTTTGACTAAATTCAATGTTTATTCATCTTGTTTAGGACTTTATCTGGATGTATTACGTACTGTTTTACAAAATAAAGTTTTTTTTTAAGAAATTAATAAATAGATTATAGTGAATAATTTAATTAGAATATATGTTATATTTGATTTAATAACATAATAATAAATATAATATAAAAATTAATTTAAATATAATAAAATTACAATAAATTAGACTATCTAATAAAATATATAATTTTATATATGTATATAAATGATATTGTTTCTAAAAGTTAATTAAAGTCTTATAATATGATCAAAATTACCTTAACCCTAATCATAACCCACTTAAGATAGTGCTTTGAGAGTTGAAGTTCTTTTTACTCCCATTTTTAGAGGATCTTCTAAAAAGAAATCAACTTTTTTAGAGATGGACTAGGATTGAATTATAAACCAAAAGTCAAATTGACGGTTCTAGTGACCGGAAACATCAATTGTTGCCATAAGAATTGCGTCCTAACTAGTTATAAGTGCTTAATACAACAAAAAAGTTGTTAAATTAGAAAAAAGAAAAGAGAAAACTCATGTGAACAAATAATGGGAGCCGAAGAGGTATGAGTAATGAGAGATAAATGTGTGCCCACTAATAAACTATGAATTGACTTTATCTCTAGTCGATGTGGGACTTCCAACACACCCCTCACATCGAGATATATACATCTCGAGCACACCCGTGGGATTAGACATTTTTAATGGGTGGTCGATAGCGACCCGATAGGGGGTGGAACAATATGTCCAACAAACAACAGATATCGCTAGGATAGGCTTTATGGCTTTGATATCATGTTAGAAGTGGACTTTAAGCCTAACTCAACCCTACAAAATCGACTTGTAGGGTGAGGTTTGTACCTACTTATAAATTATGAATTGGTTTTATCTCTAGTCGATGTGCGATTTTCAACAAAGTGAGTAAGAAATTAAGGAAGCAAAGAGAAGGGTGAGTAATATTAAAATTTCAAAAATAAATTAGAAAGCGTAAACAAAAAAAAAGGGTTGGTGTAAATAGAAAAAAGATGTACAGTGTTAGTACATGGATCGAGAAGGGCTAGGAGGTACCGCATTACCCAAATAGTCACAATATTTTTGGATAAATTAGCATAATACATGGAATATTAGTGCTTGAGTGCCAAATAATTTAGTATTAATAATTTTGGAAGATAAAATCATTGTCAGTTAGTAATCAAAGGATTTAAATAATGGTATGTTTATCAATTTTGAGCAATGAAATGAACTTTTTCACAATTTTAGGAACTAAATTATAATATTCTTAATTCAGGAACCAAATCAATATTCTTCGGATAAATTAGATGGTCCGCTCGAACCCTCAAAATTTACATGTGCATAAATTGAGAAAGGACTGTTAAAAGAAAAAGAAACAATTTTATCTAAATAAAAAAGTATGTGAACAATTTTCTTTTCTTTTTTTCATTTTGGATGTCGAGAGTATCTCTTGATGCTAAAATGAGAAAGTAATATATATAAATTGAATGTTAAAACTCTCACATTAATTAGAGTTAAAGTCAATTCATATTTTTTATAAGTGGATGTAAACATCATCTTACAAATTGATTTTGTGAGATTGAGTTAGACTTAAATTCCCTTTTAACATGAGTGATTAACCTCTCTTAGGGTTTCATTCCCATAAATTATATATATCTTAAAATGTGAATACAACTTTTTTTTTTTTCATTTTAGACGTGGAGGGGTCTCTTAACGTTGAAACTTAGAAAATAATATCTAAATTAAGTAATTAATCTTTTTTATTATTTGATTTTTCAATATACAGAGATTATTTTATGAATCTTTTAAGGGGTTATATTTTAATGAAACATAAACTCAATTTAAATAACAAATTGGCATCATATTTAATCAAATAGAATCCAGTTTGTACTTTTCTTATACTGATGCAACTCTTTCATTTTTACCTTAAATTTGATACTGAAATATCCGAATGCCAAATATATCTATGATGTCAAAAGTTAACGTATTATTTGAGATTCAAATTATTTTCATCTTGTACTAAATATCTGTTTGCTTGGTAGTAAGGACATTTTATTTTTTACAAAATAAAGAAGAGTCATTAGTCATGATATATCAAATGAAATAAATATTTTATGTCATTTATTCCGTATATAAAAATGATTAATAATTGTATAAGAAAGAATTAGCCTTGATTCGCATAAGAATGATTCAACATTTGATATTAGTGTGAATTCATTTTTCTCTAAATTATGCTAACAGTGGATGTTGACGATGAAATATGCATGATAGACATTGTGATTGTCATACCTACCTATTGAGAGGATACTTAAATATTAATTAGTAATTTGTCCATGGTCTTTTGATAAATTATCACTAATAATATATCTTAATCTTTTATACGATGAAAATAAATCTATTAATCTTTTATTTTATTTTAAATTATTTTATATTATCTTATCTTTAACTTATGTATCATAGTCCTTAAAACTTATAAATACATAATAATATCATATCAAATACTTATTCATTAGTTTATTACTTTAATGCACTTTTCATTATCTTATATAAGAGTTTTTTTTGACGGAAATGTGGAGGAATGTTTTATAAGTGAATCTTTTTAATAAATAATATTATTTTTAAACTTGGAAATACTCCAATTAAGTTTATACTAGCTATCAATACCATTATGCGATTAAAAAATAAAAATAAATAAGTAAATTAAAAAGAAAAGAAAAATATAGGAAATCACACTAAAATTGTATAAAATTACATCGTACAGAAGAAAACTATTATGAAAAAAAATCATAATTTTCTTAACAAAAATTATTTCATAGAACTCCATATATGGAAAAAGACAATATATCCTTAGTATATTGAAATTTTTATCAATAGTTGATTCTCTCACATTCCAAAAAAAATCTTTAATTTTTTAAAGTTTTTGTTTTGTAGGATTTAGTATTAATTTTCTTTAACTATCTCTATTTTTTTTTTGTAATTTGAACTGATTTATTATCTTCTTCAATATTTTAATCTTTTCTCTCATATAATAATTAGTCCATTCAAAAATTATTTTCATTTTTTCACAAAATGAATCTTCCTTAAACAAAGGAGTATGAAATGTAACTGAATTACTATGAGTTGAATATAATTATTGTAAATTCTATAAACTATTTTAATAATGAAAATGATATTTTCTTAAAAAGAATTAAATTTCAGTAACACACCACCATTAAAATTCTTAACAAAAAAAACTATTCATTCACAAATATTATCATAAAACTATTCATTTATCACTAGCTAACAACACAAATATTATCATAAAACTATTCATTTATCACTAGCTCAAGAATAAGTAAGAAACCATGCCATAAATATTGACCATAAAAAACTCCACCTTAAGTTTTGAGGGTAGACTACCCCTCAAAACTAAATATACTCTTCTTTTCATCAAGTATTCAAATTTTGCAACAAAAACATTTTATTTAGTATGCATAAAGTTACTATATTATTGAATTGTATAGCTGTTTATATCAACACCCAATTTTATTTGAATAGTTTTAAAAAAATTAAAAAAATAAAACATATATATATATATATATATATATATATATATATATATATATATATATATATATGTGTGTGTGTGTGTGTGTATGTATAAGTTAAAAAAATAAATACTTTATTTCACAAAAACATTTTTGGTTTCTGATATAAATTTAAAATTTTTTAAAGTATTCAATTTCATTTATTTAAATAGGTTGTTTTTTTAAAAGAGCAAACAGACAATACATCCTATATAAATGTCAACTTCACTAACGGTAGTAAATGGAAAAATATTAGCGAACTTTAATGTTTAAACGTCTTTACCTTTTATTTTTTAATTTTCTTTTAATGGTTTTGTTTTTTTGGTTGTGTTGTTGAGTATGGGGTACTGGTTAAATTTACTAACCAAGTTATATAACAACTCCAAATTCATTCAAATTTAATATTTGATTTGAATTATTTTCAAAGAAATTATCTTTTTTCCTTTTATAATTAAGCAAACTATTTTCTGTGTGTTTGACTTTGATTTAGTTATATTTTATTTTAATATAACAAAGTTAAATTTATTTATTTATTTTGATGACTTTTGTGTGAAAACTTAGTATTTTAGGAGTAATAGTGTTTTAAAATAGTAAAATTTCATTATTTTAATGATAAAATGTTTAATTATAAACAAAATCTCATAAAAGAATTTAATTACTTAAAAACATAATTTTTCTAAAAACTAATCTTTAAGATTTTTTTTCCTTTTTTTCTAAGTTTTCTCATAATTTACTCATTTATTTAAAGATTTGAGACGGTATGATTATTTCTTAAGTGAGCTCATCAAGATCAATCATTCAGTTTCTTCATTTGGAATAGTTTTCAACTTTTTTTTCCTCATCTTATTCGTTTAATCTTTGTTGCACCAATAATTTTTCCTACTTCCATGTGCCTTTTTTATATTTTTCTTGATGGTCAATGTCTTGTTGGTATGGTCAGATTGTTTTAATGTTGTCGCCAAACTTTTAAAGGGGTACCCTGCAAGTTGGGAAGAGTTTTTGTTGTTTAAGATATTGTGAGCAACTTGGTCAGGTAAGGAAAACTAATATTGATTTGTGTTGAGTAATTTTTTTATTTTTTGGATGATTTGCACATTGTTGCCATTTTGGAATTTTTAAAATGAAATTGGTTATTATGATAAATTTGGTTTGAAGTACTTTTGATGTGGAATGTAAGAGTTGAATGATAATTATGTGTTTAAGTAAATTGTGATTGTTTGAAGTTGCTTTGGTATGTGAATGAGACAATTTGAAATATGAGCAATTAAACAATTAGTACAAGCTAATTGTTTGTAAAATTATGTTGAAACAAGATACTAAAAGAGGAGTACTAAAAGTGATCAGTTGAATAAGTCTAATTATCCTCGATCACAACAAAAAAATTACGGTTTTCTGATACAACGTTGAGCGGTAATAGATTGGCGCTAAGCGGTAACAGATTGGTTCTAAGCGGTAACAAATTGGCATTGAGCACCAACCTCGTATTGCAAGTTTAGGAGAATTTTAACTCCAAGACACTAAGTGTCATATTGTTACCACTAAGCGTCGTATTTTGCTAATGCTTTGGCACTAAGTGGCAATGGGGCACCATTGAGCGCCATCTTCAAACTGCAGGTTTGGAGCAATTCAACTTCAAGACACTAAGCCCCATAAATGTCGTTGAACTCCACTTTTTTGTGAGAGTTTTGATGTTTAATGTTAGTTTCTCTATTGGGCCTCTTTTTCCCTTTATCTATTTTTTGAGGTTGTGGTAGATATTAATTATGTTCATGACTTTGATTGTTATTAATTGAGGTGACAATGTTGTTGTGAGAATGTGTGATGATGGTGTTTAAGGATTTTGAAGAAAAAAAATTGTGGTAACTTTGGTGTATGCATTGATGTATGGATTCAGTAAGGGAGTACCATGATATTTTAACCACTCACACTCACATGGAGTAAAGTTGGTTATGTGGTAAAAGTTGCACAGTCTATGGGCTTGTTTCACCTAAGGCACGAAGGGGATTAACCTTGTGTGTGGTAGGGTGACGACCCCTTGGTTATGGTTTTGTAGAGCGGTAGAGACCACAACAAGTGATCGCCTGTAGTGAATTCCTATCACAAAGGTATGTATTCGAATAACTGATTTTAGTGTAATTATTTTAGGTGCATATATATTCATCGTATTTTATCCATGCTTAGTTTGTATTTGATATGGTTTAGTTGGTTTAGGACAACTATTTTATACACTAACTTACCATGTTGTGTGTCATATGTCTTTTTGTATGTTTGTTTGTCTTTGTTGCAATGATCACCTTCTAGTATGAGCAAATGAGAAGGTAGGTGATGATGTGCCTCTAGTAGAAGGCTATGATGTTGTGGAATAAAATCTTTGGCTCATAGTAGTTTTTGTATAGGAGTCAGTCTTTTTTGTTTTGAAAAACTTTTGTTATTTATAGTTTGGTGTTTATATATATATATATATATATATATATATATATATATATATATATATATATATATATATATATATATATATATTATTTTGGTTATCATTTTGGATAATGCATTAATATCATATATATTTTATAGCTATTTGTTTTGGTTTATTGATTTTATAATATTTTATTTAGTAGTTTTATACTATTTAATAAGGTGTTTTATCTTTGGTATCAGAGCATCATTCTTTACAACACTTGTAGGTATAAACATGCTTATTTTTTGTTATGTGTTCTTTGATAAGTTTTGGTTAATATGTTAGCTTTTTAGAGTTAGACTGGTGATTATTTTTGTATGAGTAGAGTTATGATACCTAGACCACCTCTTTCTCCTCCTCTAACCTTATATATGCCCAAAATGGCTAGGGCAATCGAGTCAACGACAATGGTTCTTCAATAACAAAGTGTTGTCATGATGCAACAACATTAGATGGCCTTTCAACAAATGGAAGCCTCTAGGCTACCTTCTAAGGTGGCCCAAGAGTTGCACCTAGCAACATTAAGGCAAATAGAGGAAAATAGGGTAACAATTGGTCCTTCACAAGCTTCACCCCCTCCATAAAAAAATGAAGTTTGTAAGATTTTCCACAATATCATCCAACAAAGTTGAATGGAAAAATAAGCCTAGATAAAGCAAATTAGTGGGTGAAAAATATGGAGAGAGTTTTGGTGCAAAAATGTGCCTAAAGGATAATAGGTTGACTTATATTGTTCACATGTTCATTAGAGAAGCAAAACATTTGTGGGCTACCATGAGGATGATGTTAGAGGAGAAAGGCGAAGCGGTGAGCTGATATTTATTTAAGAAGAGCTTCCTTGTTGAATAATTTCGAGGCAACAAAAGACATGTTAAAAAAGTGGATTTCTATAGCTTATGCAAGGAAATAAGTCGATTGGTGAGTATGCTGAGACGTTTAAGCACCTGAGGCATTTACACATCATAACTATGGATGAAGAACATGACATGAAGTTCGAGAATGGTTTGAGAAGTGATATCAAGTGGATGATCCCATATCACTTTATGAAGGAATTTCCTGCCTTAGTAGAGAATGGAAAAGTGATGTAAAAGTTAAAGGTTGAAGCGGAAGCTCTAGGCAACAATAGAAAGTAGGAAAACCATATTATAGGTCTAAGCGAAGGCAAAAATATAGGAAGGAAACATACTTTAGGCATCTGCCTCAAGGGTCTAAGGGGTTTTCTTCTTAGTCATAATCTCAACAAATCAAGATCTAGTTCTATTAATATGGAGAGAGCCACATTTGGGGAACTTATGCCCGTAATTGGCTGGTACTATGAGGTGACATGGTTGCTAGAAAAAGGCATTTTATCAGAGAATGTCCTTCTAGCAAAAGCATAGTGACAAAACCTTTATCTCAGTCTCAATCTCAACAGAAGAAGTATGTGACTAGCCTTAAGATCAAGAAGAGTTTATCCCATGGCGAGAGCAGAGGTAGCGGGTTCAAGCAATCTATAGTTAGATGTTGTGTGATAACTGATATAAGTTTATGTGTTTTGTATGACTCTAGAGTGACACACTCCTTTATATCAGAGTCTTGTGTTTAAAAGTTGGGTTTGCATTTAAGGGAGTTGTAAGTCTAGGGACATTTTAACTCTAGGACACTGATTGCCATGTTTTTGTAAATGCTTTGACGTTGAACGACAATAGTATACTGTTGAGCGTCATCTTCAAACTAAATATATAGAACATTTTAGTTTTAGTATGCTCAACACCATAAGTGTCGATGAACTTAACTTTTTGTGAAATGTTTAGTGTTGGATGACAGTTTCTCTATTAGCCATGTTTTTTCCTTTATTTGTTTTTTGAGGTTCTCTCATGGATATTACTTATGCTTTTGACTTTGATTGTTATTAATTAAAATAATAATGTTATCTAGTTTGGTATGTATTTATGATTATTATTTTTGATAACTACATTAATATTATATATGTTTTATAATCTCTTATTTAGTCATTTTATATTATTAGATATGTTTTTACATTTTACAATATATAATAAAACAGTGTAAGTGACATCTATGAATATATTTGAATTTAAGAAAATTACAAATAAATTCACCTAAAGTTTTTTTTTTCATTTATAATATGATGCAAATATGTATTTATGACAATAGAAAGTAATAAAATTATAACAATATAGATAAATATAAAATATCTTTATAATTTAATTATATATAGTTTTTATTTATTTTATAGCTAATATTTACTTATTTAATTTAAAAAATATTATATTAAAAATGGTTAAACAGAAAAACAGTTAAATTTATAGAAATGTCACTTAAAGAGTAAAGTTGAAAAAGAAAAATGTGTACACCAAAAAATAAATCATCTTTATAATATATATATATATATATATATATATATATATATATATATATATATATATATAATAGTGTATATGTAACATCCCAAAATATAGTAATTACCATAAATCAGAATTAATTACAATTAACAGTGAAGTGAACAGTCTTTATATTCCTAAATGAAATTCAAGAGCCGAACGGCTGCAGTACAAAATAACGAGCGTATCATAGCTACAGGAATTAAATCAGACGAACGGTTTTACCAAAGAAATAACCGAACGTCCTCATAAGTTAATATTTACAATCTAAACATCTACGAGCGCTCTAATCAAAATGAAAGACGGACGTCCTACTGCTCCGCTTTCACTTCCACTTCAACTAAGTTTTCTTCTCCCTCGATCACGTCCTCTAGAGTGGCTTCTCCTTCTGCTCACATCCACACGGATGATCATTGCAAGACAGGACGAACGTACAGATACAATGGACAACACAAGGAAACGAAAGGGTAAGCTTATATAATTTAATTCATACAATCTACACATACATTTAACATTTCAATTCACACATACAACATGTAACTTAACATAGAATAACATAGAAATATGTATGTATGTATATATATATATATATATATATATATATATATATATATATATATATATATATATATATATAAGACAGACCGTCCGGACTGTATGAATCTGTGTAGTTACAAGCGTCCTTGCACCCGAGTGGTGTAGTAACTGGGATACACCAAACAGCTGCCACTCGAGGTAAGTCCGTTCTTACGTCGCCCATGTTAACTTATGGACTAAGGACCTCCTGCCGTTCCCACACATGACTACCCTCCTCTACATGAAGATGAGTATCACGGAATATCAGGATGGACAACGAGTCTTAACTTATCCACAGTCATACTTTACCAAATTTAATATTTAACATATCCGAGACGTTCCTCCTTGGAACGCTCGTCCAAAATCCATACTCATATAATCACTCAATATAGTGTTCACATGGTAATATCTTATAATTTATCATCATTCTCATCTTTAAATTTAAGAGCATAAAAGGATGAACGTTCAGTCCTTTGAAGAATTAGAACGAACGTACAAATAAAGTACTGGATGGACGAACGTGACTCTCTGTTTGGTCAGTTAAATGAACTGACTCTATTGAAGGTATAATGATACTTAGAAAATTTTCATGAAAAAGATCTTGGACCAGATTCAATGTACCAAGGATGGTCAATAATACTTAGAATTTTCTTTGTAAAATTTTGTATATGAAGAACCGATGCCAGTATTTGAACGAACGTAAGAGGATGAATATTATAATATTTGAACGAACGCTATTTACGTTCGTTAAGGAATCAAAGATAAGGACGAGCGTGCGGTTTAAGACCGAACACTACATCAAAGCGAACGCTAGGTAGATGACCGAGAATCAACCATGACGAACGCTTGGTATAGGACCGAGCGCTCTTTTTGGACGAACGCTTGGTTTAACACCAAGCGCTATTTAGAACGAACGTTCAGTATATGACCGAACGTTACATATTTTAAAGTGTAAAGTATTTATATACAGCGAAGCTGAACCGAACGCTCAGACATTTAAATGGGGACGCTCGCTCTCAAGCGGAGTTCTTCCCAAATGAAAGAATTCCATTCTAAGTTATTTTCAGGGAAACCGGACGGTATAAGACCGTACGGTGACGAGCGTAATTCATCATAGGGAGTGATTTACGTTTCAGATTTTCCAACAATAACAGATTTCAGATTTCAACATTTAAACTTATACTTTATAATTCATATGATTTTCAATTTATAAACTTTATAACATTCATTCCAATTACTTCATATTCAACATCATCATACAGATGTACTTCATACAACATAAACATCTATGTTCATAAGCACACGTCTCAATCATCATACATCATACATTCGCATTCATACTGCATACATGCATTTCAGTCATCAACATGCATACGTTTTCATACATCCAGATCAGATCACACCACATTCAAGCATAAATTAAACATATAAGCTTCCCTTACCCTGATTGACAACCAAACTTGTCCTAGATGCAAAAGTGGCTTCGTCCAACTACGCTTCCCTTATGTTCTTGACTCTTCCAAAACAAATCTAACCACAGAAAACAGAACACTTAGACTACCTACTTGCATGCAACTACAACCCTAGTTTCCCAGAAACCTAAGGACGAGCTTCTGAAGGAGACTTACCAGTTTCAGCCTTTGAAACTGTTCGGTCCAGTTGGTAGCTTGCAGTTGGGCGAGCGTTCCTACGGTGCTGCAAGTTGATCGGAGAAGAGGCGTGGGATTTACAGTAGAGAGAAGTTGGGAGTTCTAGAGAGAAGTTGGAGAAGAAGAAAGGCCAAAGTTTCGTGAGGAAGAAGGTGAATGCAGAGAGTGAGAAGAAGTGTTTTCAGAGAAATAAATTTTTCTTCCCAACGTCAAACAGACATGCACTCTCATACTGACACCTGTTTCCCACTACAGATTTCCTAAGGTTCTAAAATGACACATGACAGACGTGCATGCGGTGCAAAGTAGGTTTTTAATTTCCCTGAGCAGTGATGTGGCGTGTATTAATGGTGATGTGACAGGGATTTGCAGTGCTGATTTTCTAGGGTCTCACAGTATATTATGAAATTAAATATAAATAATTTCTATAACTTCATTGTAAATATTTTTTGTTTATTTTATAAGTATTTTAATAATTAAAAAAATGGTGAAATTTTAAAAAACGATCTTAAATTTAAAAAACACCATAAAATTGATAAAATATTTATTTTAATTTAGGAATAAAATATTGTTACCTAAAAGGAAACATCCTTTATATTTGTTGATGATTTCTATTTATTTAAGTTTAAAAAAATATTAAATTAAAAAAACAGTTAAATAGAAACAAAATTAAAATTTGAAAAAGTCACTTGAAGAGTAAAATTGGAAAAGATAAATCATGTGTATGTAATAATATAGATACTATAATAAATATAATAGTATATATTATGAAATTAAATATAAATATTTTTTATAATTTTACTGTAAATAACTTTTATTTATTTTATAGATAATTTGATAATTAAAAAATAGTTAAATTTAAAAATACGATCAAATTGAAAAAAAAATGTTAAATTTTAAGAAATTCATAAAATTAATGAAATAATTATTTTGATTTAGAATGGATACTTTTTTTTTCTTTTATATATATAGAGTGAGAGAAAAATAGATAAAGAAATAAATAAATAGATAAAGAGATAGATAGATAAAAAAGATACATAAAGAAATAGGCAAACATAAAATAGATAAATAAATATATAAATAAACCAATAGATAGATAGACATATAAATAAATAAATAGATAAATAAATAATTAGATAAATAAATAGATAATAAACCTTTGATTTTTACAATCAATCAAGTTTTATTAATTAGTATAGCACAGGTCACTCTAGGTTTACATATATTTTAGAATTACTTGATGGGCATAAATAATATAAAATATAAAATTTGATGATAATCAATATTAAATGACAAACTAGTTGGTTTTTGATACAGTAAACAAAACTTATATAGTAAGTGGATTAGAAATTATTTGGGTGTTGTTCCTTCCATCACTCCAAGTATTTCTGCATTTCCTCATTATTTTCTTTTATTCCAAAAATACTCTAGACATCTTTACTATTTATACCTCCTCATTATCCTCAATAATCTTTCTCTCTCTGCATTTAATTTAATGGAGCATTCATATGGCTCAGATTTGAACTTGTGACATATTGCAAAATATAAAATTTAGAGAAACTTTAATATTAGTGCTTCTACCACTTCCACCTTATAAACTTAAAAGTTAGATGCAAATACAAAATAATAAACATAATAATATTAATAGTAAATAATAATATATTATTATTATTATTATTATATACTAACTTTATAATAACAAAATAACTAAATAAATTATAAATCTTTAACAAATAACTTTTCTTTTATATTTTAAGTATTTAATAATATTTTTATATTATTTATCTAATAAATTAAATACTTTATTCAAGTTATTTGAATCATGTAAATAATATTCAAGTTATTTTATATTTTACAATATATCACAAGTTCAAATCTAAGTCATGTAAATGCTCCATTAATACAGAGAAAAAAAGAGAAAGATTGTTGAGAATATAAATGTTCCATTAATGCAGAGAGAAAGAGAAATATTGTTGAGAATAGTGGAGAAATGTAAGGTATTTTTGAAATAAAAAAAAATAGTGAGAAAATGTAAAATATTTTTAGAATAAATGAAAATAGTGGGGAGGTACAGGAGCACTTAGGGGTGATGGAGGGAGCTAACACCCAAATTATTTTTCTTAAAAAATATAAATTACACCGTACCCAGCCTGCAAATGGCCCAATGATTTGCGGCCCATTTGGCTATTTTTATCTCCACTGCGCCTATAAGTCGCACAATTATGCCATTTTTGACAATAAATTCTGAAACCCTAACTTGTTCTTTTTTCCATAATCAAAGATACTCACAGGCGCAGCGATTAGTTCAGATATTGTAAGCGATCTCACATCGTGAATCGTTGATACAGGTAATTTTTCATCATCTTCATTTATTAGAGCTGTTTAGGTTCATTCCACATACATCTATTTTAGGATTTTAGTTGCTTTCAATTAATCGCGTTGACAATTTTTATAGACGATTTTTTTCCTTCATTGCAAATTTTACTGGAGATTTGTTTTGTTTAGATTAGCAATATATATATATATATATATATATATATATATATATATATATATATATATATATATATTATGAATTCATTCGATTGACGCACACTTGATTGATTGGTGATTAGCGACACCGATCAAGGTTTTGAATTGTCGTTGTAATGGTTTTCTGATGAAAAATTGCTGGCAAGTGCAATCTATGCATTCACAATCGTGGTCTGAATTGCGATAGAGATTCGGTTAATCTTGACTTTGCTACCGCCGTAGGCTGTTTAAAACCTTAATTTTGATTATATTTTCATCGTTGGTAGAAGTTGTTAAATATTTTCTTGGAGTTGTATATAGTCTATAATCCTTCTAGTTTATCTGAAATAAACATTATTTTATTCTGTGATATTAACGTAGAAGTATAATGCCACAGCTTCGTGTCTGAGTTGAAGTAGTCATCACCATGACATTGAGAAAGGGAAGCAAAGTGGAGATACCTGGTACTACTGATGGACCTAGTGTGGAATGGCGATGTGCGCGAATAATTTCTGGTAATGGGCACACCTACAGGGTTCAGTATAACCGTTCTAGTACAACAAGTGAGTCTAGCATAGTAAGAGTTTCAAGGAATGCCATCAGACCATCCCCCCCTCCAGTTAAAGGTATTGGGAATTGGGCAGCAAATGATCACGTGGAGGTTTACAATTTTGGTTCTTGGAGAGCAGCCACTGTTTTGAAATTCATTGATGGAGATTTCTTCTTGGTAAGGCTATGGGTATCTTGCAAAGAGTTAACGGTACTCAAGGTAAACATGAGGGCACGCCAGACTTTTCAAAATGGTCAATGGGTTCTTATGTCAAAGGTAAATTTCTATTTGCTCAACATAATTGCTTATGATTTAATTTTTTTTTTAATGTTAGCTAATACTCCAAAGTTTGGACAACTTTCTTTATGGTTGAATTTCTGGTTTATTCATAGAGGCTCCTTGACTACACTTACATTGAATTCAATGTCCTGATATTTTGTTCGTGCTTGTTCCAGGGATCTGGCAAGTCACCAGTTGGGAAGTCTAACTTGATTTCTAACAGCTCTAAGGATCAGCCTGAAAATAAGTGCCGAAATATTTTTTCTCAAGGATTAGATGCCAGTGATCACCAGGAACGCGTGGTCTCATCTTTAACGTTGAAAAGAATGTCCCCTTTTGTCTCCTCTTATCCCAGAAAATTAAGGACTATGTCGAATATGGGTGAGTGTGAAAGATTCAAAGCTGTAACTACAGCCCCCTTGCTGCAAAAGGTACATGCTGTTGTTTACCCACAAAATAATATGGGTGAAAAATGCATGCATACTTCCTTTACTAATGGTACCAACAAATATTATGAAACAGGAAAGGAGAATTCTTGTAATGTTTCAACACACTTTCTTGAACGAATTGAAGAACCTGATTATTCTTGTAGTGATCTGAGTTCTGTTGGCAGTTGTAGTGTGATTAGTAGTAACTCAAATAAAATTTCCAGTGATACCTTAGCAGGTCCTTGCCAAGATGAAGATACCCTTTGCAGTGATGCAGAATCTCTAGATGTTGGAGATGTGGATAAAGGATGCTCCACTTCTACCAGTGAGGTTGCAGCAGAAACAATTCATAGGTTTGAGTTGAATGCATACCACAGTACCCTAGAAGTTTTGTATGCCTCTGGTCCTTTAAGTTGGGAAAAAGAAGAAATATTGACTAACCTTCGTATTTTACTCAATATTTCAAATGATGAACATTTGATGGAGATAAAGAACTTAGGTTCATGTGGTCAGAATTTTTAAATGTTTACATTTTAATCCCTCATTTGTACAGCCTTATTAGGTTCTGAAGAAGAGTACATATTTTTGAATAAATATTTTTTCTTCAAATTTCTATATTGGGGAAATTATGTTGCTATACTCTTTATGTATTTGCTATTCTCTTAATCTCTCTCTTTGACATTTGATTTTGTAATTTTTCCTTTTCAATTGGTACGAGTTCGTAGCTTCTACACGTGCTATGATTTGCTGATATGAGATATTCATCTGATTGTCTCTGACTACTTGTATATCATGTAATTTCCAAGTAATGATTAACGACTTCATGAATTTGCATTTACAGCTTGATTATAGTTCTGAATTTAATCTGAAGTATTGCTTAATTTGAATAAAATATATTAGCGATCTATTTTATGGCATCATCTTTCTGCCATTTGACTATTATTGATGAATCAACTACAATTTTCCAGGGCCAGTGTAGGAGGCTTGCATGCCTTGCTTCCAATGGCTAAATATGATACTAGGTTTGCTTCTCCTCTCTCTGCAAATTAATTGGTCTCATCTACCAATAATTTTCTTACTGAGATTTGAAAATTCTGACCACTGTATATCACTCATGTGATTCAAGAACATGATCTCGCTTTTAAATTGCAGATGTAATCCTCATATGGCAGGTCTTATTGTGCAATTATTCAGATAATAATAATTTAATTCATTTATTTGCATACGGTGTGAAGTATCTTCACTGTTACTTGAATACTTTATCCTGTAAGGAAAAAGAAATGATGCTAGGATGTTCAGAATCTGTTACATATCAGGTATCTAATTGCCCTGGATTTCTGTCCCGTGGCCTCTCCATTATGCATAAGCAGATGTGTGGTGTGTTCACATGGAAGCAAATTGCAGCTGCAATAGTGCTTTGCAGTCACTACTTCAAACGGGTAAAAATCTCACATCTCGGTATTTGCATTATTGACCTAATTATTTTAGGGTCGTTTGCTCAAATATCATGTAAAAATATTCTCTCCATTCCCTAATTTCATCTCACCACTGTCTGACAGCTGTATCTCCTTATTCTTCCGCGTGTATTGTACAATTTGCATTTCCCAATCCTCTATTTTTACTAGTCTATTGCCCACCTTTGTCCTCTAAGAAAGGACACCTTGGTTCGCTTCTGTTTTTCCTTTTGCTTCTTCATTTTGTGCAGCACTTTTTTGAGTAGTTAAATTATGCCTTAAATATGCGGCAAATGTGCATCTTGTAGACTGTGACTAATTTTGTAGGCTTTGATCCTAAAGGATTAAATTACTTGTTTGAATGTACATAATTGTTTTGGTCAGCCCATTATATACCGTCTTATTGTACCTTTTTTAAACTGGTCACTTAGTGCGCATATTTTTCTAAACTTTCTTAGATTTGGATCTTATAATTTCCTCGAGCTTATAAAAAATTTAATTTTGTTCTCTTCACATTGATGAAAATGGCATATAATGGCAACAGGTTAGCAATGTTTTTAACAGGTCTTGGGAAAAATACTCCATGCAGTAGTTTTTTTAATGGAAATTTGACTGTATCTAAGAATTTGTAAAGTAACATAGGAATACGCATGCACCCGTCATACTCAAATCAATTAGCTCATTTCCTCTTTTCTTTCTATAGTGGTTTCTGAGCATGTATCCATTGATTGCTTTGACATGGAGCAGCATTTTCTATGTATATTCTCATTGAGGTTAAATTTGTTTTTTTTTTGCCTCATTGTTTTTGTCTCCAATAAATTATATTGTTTGTTGGGTTTACGTACTAATCGCTAATGAGATCCGTTGGTGACATTCTGTTAACTTTTGCAACGTGATCATTCTGATTCTCAACTGTCTATTTTGAACTGTTATATATAGGAATAGAAAAAAAAATATATCGGCTATTCATAGACATAATTCCCTGTATTTTAATCCTTTGCACTTTTTTCTAAAACTCATTTAGGTCATTCTAGTTGTGTAGTTTTTACGTGGACAATTTGAATCCCATTTGATGAGCTGATCAATGTTTTGGCTTTTGCAAATCAAGAAGGCTTGTGGAAGCGAAGCACCTGGGAAGATGTTGTATTAAGCAAATCTTATGCATATTTGGGATTGCCTCTTTATCTGCGTGTATGTCTGACTTCGATTTCGGTATATGAATTTGTCTGATCATCTTAAATCAGTATTTATTTGATGCCATTATGTGCTGTTAAGTTAATCTGTTAAAATTTTGTATGATTGCAGCCCGTGCTGTGTAAATCAATATAGGTTTCATTCCATCAGTGTTTAGAGTTATTACTGTTCTCTTAATGTGCTTTAAGATCGAAAATCAGTGCTATAAATGTTTACAGTTATTATTCATATCTATTGTCCTAAGCTAAATTCATTCAGTTACCCATTAACAAATTTAGCGCAAGATACTATCGCCTCTTTCATGCTTTTTCATATTGTTCTTTATTATATGGAAATTTGAACAACCAACCAGTTTATCTATCGTGGATTTGTGGACTATAATGCAATTGTGTCTCTCAATTAAGCATGTAAATTACTAAATCACTCCTAAACTTGCATTTAACGACAATTTAGTACGAGATGATGATGTTGAGCAAGGAATTGCTTATGCAGTTTGTGATATAGTAGCAGAAAGTTAAGTTTGTTTTCTTAATTTTGATGTCTCCACTATTCTTGTGACATGGCAAATCATAGATCTTCCAGACATGACAAGAGCGAATAAAACGTTAAGTGAGTATTTTTGATAATTTTCTAAGGTATTTTGTTACATGCGTAGTTGATTCCTATGTCGGTATTTGTGGTGCAAGTAAGATATGGGTAATGTCGCATGTAGATGATGGGACGTGAAATCTTAAATTTTTAGCAATACAAAGTTTTAAGATCATGGTAACAAAATTTTTATTACTATTTACACTACTTTTTATTACTTTTTTTATTATTTTAAAAATATGAAAGATCACTTTAATTCGAACAATTTTATCTTTAAGTAGTTTCAAATAATCTTTTTCTAAACTTATACTTGAAAAAGTAATTGCTGGAGTAGGTTGTTTCTTTGAAAGATTGGATGATATTTTTGGATAAATTAGCATAATACATGGAATATTAGCACTTGAGTGCCAAATAATTTAGTATTAATAATGTTAATTATTATTATAGTTTTGGAAGGTAAAATCATGTCATTTAATTCTGAAAGGATTAAAATAGTATATATTATCAATTTTTCGCAATGAAATGATTTTTTTTTTACAATTTTAAGAACTAAATTATAATATTTATTAATTTTATAAACTAAATTAATGTTGCTTAGATAAATTACATGGTACCTCTTATACTGAATTATATTATATCTTTCGAACCCTTAAATTTACATCACTTTTATACTGCGCAATTTATATAAACTGAGAAAGGTATAAGTTAAATAAAAAAATATTTAATTTGACTCAAATACTACATTTTTCTGTTTCATTGTAGAGAGTATCTCTTGACCCTAAAATGAAATTATAATAACTAAATTAAATTATTAACCTCTCCTAATGTTTGGCTTTTTAATATATAGGACTGAATTATATGTTTACGACATAAATATTTTCTTTCTCAACTTTTTCATTAAGACTCAACTTTATTAGGAATTTTTTTATAAGTGACTATAATATGTATTCATGCGAGTCACTCATCAAGATGAATTTTTAATTTTGATACATTTTTTATAGTCATTGGAAGACTTAGTAAATGCCAATAAAGCATAAATCAAATTCATATAAAGTATTAACATTATTTTTCACCTAGCACTTTAAGATGAAGAGCTTAAAACAATCTTGGCTGTATATTACTTAACTTTCTTATTTCTATATTTCTATGAAATTGAATTTAAACACAAAATTGAATATTCCAAGCCAACACTATGATATTTGAAGCCAAAAGTTAGTCAATAAGATTACATAAACAAATTTCTTTTCGAATCAAACAACTCCAGTTTAAGGAAGAGATGGCTCAACATTGTCATGATAAAATTCAATCGTCTAAATTATATAATGATTGCAAATTGAAAAATAAAAATTTAGCGAGTTAACCATGGAGGGAGCATACTTCCATATCAGAATCCAAGCTCACCTGTGCCATCTTCTTCATCAACAAATCCGCCTTGTCACGAACTCTCACCGAACCCCTCACACAAAGATCAGCCAAGACGGTTGAAAATTCTGGCAACATCAAAGCCTCAGTCACACAATCTTCACTGTCATCAAAAAGACGAATAAGGATATCAGCAGCACCCTCCTTGCTCAACAGAGACCTACCCTTCAACACATTCAACATTACTCTAATTATCTCATCCGTTTTCTTCAAACCATTCAACCCTTCATCAAACCTCGCAAGGAGACTGAGAACAGCGAGAGAAGTTCCTGCCAAGTCCTCGTTATCAGTACCCTTCACCACCTTAAGCAGCACTGCCACTGCCCCGGCTCGCACTGCCAGAGTGCAGTTTCCATGAAAATGAACAAGCTCAGCAAGAGAACTCAGAAGGTGGTTCGCATCAGAACCGTGACACCCTTCAACTGCTTTCACTAGCAACTGAACTGTGCCTGCCACCCCAAACTTGGCCTTGTTTTTGTCATGCATGGCCAAGCTGCAAACCAATGAGGAGGCCAGTTTGGAAGAGTCGAGGGAAAATGATGAGTTGGTGATGAGGGAGTTGAGGTAGTAAATGGTTTCCATGTCAGCAAGAGATTGCTTCAGATCTGGGTTGAGGGATAGGTTGAAGAGGGTTAACAAAGAAAGTGTTTGGATGATGGGAGAGGAAGAGTTTGTTAGTGTGGCTATTGTTGGAATGGCTCCTTCTGTTTGAGCCAGTGAGGTTCTGTTTTGGGAACTGACCTTCGTGATGGAAGCCAGCATTTGAAGAGCTTTCTCTTGAACTTCAACCGAGTCTGATTGAACCAGAAACACACATTCATTGATGGCATCAAAAACACGAGACGAGGATGATGATATTACCGAAGACATCTTTTCTTGGCTTTTGAGCTAGGGTGCCCGTGTTGAATACCACCTTTCAACAAGCCAAGTTTTTCAGACTTTGGAATTGAAGTATTTAAGAAACTTCAACTTGAAACGTATACATCTTTGGTTCTGTAAATTATGTGAATATATAGATAGTTTCAATGTCTCATTAGCATTGGAAATGGCTTCATTTCTTTTAGATTTTTGTCCTACTCTTGGATGTTCCAACACATTTAATCTATATCTCTGTCATTTCTCATTGGTGGGGAACGGGATATATGACTATAAAATTAATTCATTACTTTGATATACGTTGTGGGCAACTAGACAAATTAATTCAAGGAACATATGAAGGTTAGTGAATGTCTACCACACATTTTATTACTCGAGTTTAGTATCCTTTGTAATCACAATGACAGATAGTCTACTACAACTTTTACATTTGCGGACATTTTCACAAAACATAAAAGTTTAGCTCTTCACTTGTTGATAACCATAATTGGTTTATAGAAGATTTTTAAAAGTTGAGTTAGCATAAACATAATTTTTGTAGTACTTTTTCCTTAATCATTTAACTTTTGTTCGGTCTAAATTCACGTAAGTAAAAGCAAACTAGAGTAAGTGGACTAAAAACGTTAAAACCAAAGAATAAATGGAATAAAAAAAAGCTTATTATACTCGCTCAAAAAAAAAATTATATAAAGAGAACAAATTATTGTAAATAAAAGAAGACTTCAATATCGTGTTAGTGTTTGTGTTACCGTCTTTTACCTTGTCTCTTTTCCTGTTTTTATTCCCATGTTAGTATGTGATAAAAATAAGATGTTATAATCAGACGTGTGTCAGGTCATGAGGTGATTATAGATGTTATAATATCGATTGCTTCTTTACATTTATAAATATTAATATTAAATACATGTTATAATCGATTTCTTTTTTATTTATAAATATAAATATTAATATACATATTATAATCGATTTCTTTTTTTTATGTATAAATATAATATCATCAATTGTAAATCTCTCATAATTGACTTAATCAAATTTATTTTCATCATCACATATACTATGGATACTGTGAAAAAACAATTCTAACAAACAGAACACTATTCCGCGAAAACAAAAACTCACCCGAAACACTATTGTTAAAATACACTAGTGAACTTTAAAGGTGCAATTTCATTTCAACAGGTCCCAACCACAGCCAAAACATTTCTTTATAAATTTAGTGAGTTAAACATTTTATAAAAAGTACACTGCCTACATTATTAGATTGTATAAATAATTATTGGAAATTACAAGGCATTGAAGACTATCAAATACATTTCGAATTTCCAACAAAAATCAGCCCAAATAACTAGTTATAAATATTTACTAGATTTGCTTGAAAGATAAAATATAGGCTTAATAGATTTTAAGTTGTCTGCGTGATGACCTGGTAAACAATGAAAGGTTGAGGTGGATTTTACAGATTAGGTTTTAGAATTTGGGGGAAATTTAAGTTTGGGCACAGGGCGCCGAGGTTTGCTTGTGCTCGTGCAATATCTTCTCCACAGAGGACCACGCAGCCGCTGCCATCGCCTGCGACAGCACCTTGATTGGGGCCCCGACGGGGTCCTGATCTCATCATCGACGACGGTGGGTGATTTGCTGGAAGCTTGCACACGGAGGCACATGTGCTGATTTCATTTGGAGAAGAACGGTGCATTTCATTTCGGGCTTTGAAGCGCACACGATGGACACCTTGGAAGAAGTTGCGCACACGGTGATTGGCTTTTAAAAGAGAGAGTGTTGATTTCATTAAAGAAGGGTAGTATGGTGACAGGGGCAACAACAGGTCCAGCAGGTTTGGAGGAAGCGGTGAAGAGGTGCTGATTCATTTTTTTTCTTAGAGAATGAACATCCAGCGTGTGCACGGGAATGTGGAGCAGAGGTAGAAGGCGATGATTTTAATTTGAAAGTAGCACGCTGAATTCATTGGTGAGGAAGGGCACACGGACACTTCAGGAGCGATGGACGGTGACGACAACACACCATTTTTCTGGGTTTTTCTAGGTCTTAATCGCGAGGAAGAAGATGATCTTGTTGGTGGTGATTTGGGTTGCGCGAAATTGATGATGGAGGATAGGTTCGAACCTGGTTTTGCGATTTCTGGCATGGTGGTGATAATGATTGCAGGTTCTTTGTAACATTGACGGTGTGGGTGGTGGCAGCACAGTTGGATAGGGTTTGGACTTCACTGTTGCAGCACGACAAGGTGGTGGTGGCGGATAGGGTTTGGCTGACGTGGAGGAATTAGGATTTCTGTTGTTTGAGGAAGGGAAAACTGACGTGACAAGAAAAAATAAGTCGCCCAAAGATTAAAAAAAAATTGAAAAAAAACTGCCATATCATCAATTTACTAACACCGTTAGTATTTTTTAACAAAAGGGATAACATTGACACAAAATTTACTAAGTCAGGACTAAGTAGACACTTTTTTAAAACCAATGACCAAATTGACACAACCGAGCATAACTGGGGACAAAAGAGAATATTAAGCCTAAAATATAAAGTGATTACTGTATAAACCTTAAGGCGTACCATAAATGCAAAATGTATCTTGTCGGGCGTCAAACACACTGAACAACCGGAATGCCGAACGTGATAACCAAACAAACAATCGAAAACACCTCATAATGATTGAATTTGAAACCTCAAATCAACGACCAAAAATGTCAATAATACACAACCCCAAAAACATATATTGTAGCATACACAAATACCGGTCACTACTAAGGAAATGGTCCACAGACGCACAATTACTCTACTCAAATGTATCATCGTCGTCGTCTGGAAGG
This sequence comes from Vigna angularis, assembly GCF_016808095.1. NCBI lineage: Eukaryota > Viridiplantae > Streptophyta > Magnoliopsida > Fabales > Fabaceae > Vigna > Vigna angularis. The sequence goes on along the minus strand of NC_068973.1, from coordinate 36,091,226 downwards.
GGCTGACTAGCAGCTGCAGCAAGCTCAGCCTCATGTCTGCAAAAGCCACCAATTCATACATTATAAAAAATCTAAAACGAACAATTCTGGATGACCAAAGACAATAATATTTTCAGTCTGATCGCTTGGAAACAACTTGTGAACATTTCTTATAGAAACTAAAAGTACAACATAAATCATGACGACAAAACATTAGGCCATCCTTAAATTCAAAATGTAATCACACAGTTCTGTAAACCTACTTCATCATCCTAGAGAAGCCGTGACTAAAAAACTAAAGGTTGCAGGTAAATAATCAGAATTTTCTTAGGGACAGGTAACTTACTGTTGTTGGGCTGCTAAATCAATTTGAACTTCTGGTGGAGCCAACGCAGGAGATTCTACAAAGTGCAAGTTAGGATCTCTGCAAAATTGACACAAGTAGTATAATTTTAGTAGAAAAGCATTAACATTGTAATTGTCTTATAATATGCACGGCAAATAAATTTAGCAGTTTTGGAGATACCCTGCAAGTTTCCTAGCCAAGTACAAGAATGGCTTTTCAAAATTATAGTTGCTCTTTGCAGATATCTCATAGTACTGCAAGTTCTTCTTTCTGTGAAAAGTAACCTGCTTGGCCTTCACTTGCCTATTCTTTACATCAACCTTGTTACCACAAAGAACAATTGGGATGTTCTCACAAACCCTGAAAAAACAGTTTGGCAAAAAATGTCAGATCTGATGTAAACGGAACTTATATGAAGCTGATAAACGGGCTTTAACAAATTCATTTACGAACCGACAAAGATCACGGTGCCAGGTAGGAACATTTTTGTAAGTTAGCCGAGCAGTAACATCAAACATGATAATAGCACATTGTCCATGAATGCTGCAGTATAAAGAATATAAGGAACCGTGTTAAAAGCAGAGGGATATATATATATATATATATATATATATATATATATATATATATATATATATACACAGAGAGAGAGAGAGAGAGAGAGAGAGAGAGAAACAAGCTTAGCAGTTTTACATCACGGTAGGAAAGATTACATAAACATTTCCAAAAGGAACAAATTAAATATCTCAATGCAGTTCTTAAATGCTATATTTCCTACATATCCAAGTCATCCCCATGAAGATTTAACAGTACAGAAGCAGGAGGCCAGGTAATTTTCACGCAAAAACCTCAATGCAGATAATAAAAAAATCATGGAATCAATGCCCAAGAAAGAATATGATAAAGCAAATAAAAAATCATACAATCTTGATATCCAAAGAAGTAACTCTAATGTAAGAAGCAAGAAACGCATAGATGATGAAAGCTTGCAACACGCAGACAGAAGAAAGAATGCTGTTTCATTATAAGCACTAAAGAATGTAACAAATTTGCATTTCCCGCTTGGGTTGCAGATGATCACAAAAATCGTATAGAAGTAAACATTAAAATAACAAAGTCGCACATGCCATAATGAATACCAAAGAGTCTGCTGTTCTTGTTCACGCAAAAGCCAGAAAAGAACTTACTAATATCCATCCCTGAGACCACCAAACTTCTCTTGACCCGCAGTATCCCAACAGTAGAAGCGAATCTTTCCACAGTTAGTGAAAAAATCCAACGGGTGAACTTCCACACCAATAGTCGCTGTTTGGGACAAAACCATGACAACAAATTAGATAATCGCAAATAAAAAAGAACATACAAGCACAAATCATTAGCCACAGAATAAATGATAAGGAAAAAGATTCTCACGTTCGTATTTCTTTTCAAATTCACCGGTGAGATGCCTTTTCACGAACGTTGTCTTTCCTGTAAAGACGTAAACTTTTAGTGGTGAATAAGTCGATAGCGAAATTATTTATTAGAAAGAGCCTAGATCGTTACGAAAGAATACAAAAAACCTGACAAAAAATATATATTGCGAAATAACGTCAAACCCTAAACCTAACGGTTTTGAATCGAGAAAGAACGAAAGTGGATCACCGGAAAGAAGGAAGAGGTAATTCACCTGTTCCACCGTCACCGACGATGACGAGCTTGAAACTCGGGTAGTCAACTGTTTGCTGATTAGGTAAAGCCTGCGACGCAAACATTAGTGTTAACCGAATGAACAGAGAAAAATGAGAAAAACAAAAGAGTGAAAGAGAGGGAGAACCATAGTGAAAGCTGTGACTGAAAGAGAGAGAGAGAGAGACAGAGCAAAGAAAGCAAGGGTTTATAAAAGTTCGCGTTTCTTCCAAGACCCTCTTAGCGTTAACCTCACGCACCTCTTCCAACTGGACTTTGCCTTTCCGGTCTAATACTACTGTTTTTCAATTAAATGGACTTTATATATAATTAATTGGGTACTTCTTATTGCACCTCCATTATTTCTTCTTGCACTTTTATATATATAAATATTTGAATTGAACTTCATTTCGCGCCGTTTGACGAAAACGGCACTGGAAATCCTATTTATGCAATTATCCCAATCTATCCACTTTTTTGAAAACTAAAATGCGATCAAAACCAAAGCAGTGAAAACGAGTCTAAACTTACGTTTACAAATATCATTAAAAAAAATTATTTTTTAATTCATTATATAATATTTAAATTACGATATTCTTTATATTGAAGAGTCATGTTCCCTCCACCACCCTATCTTTTCTCTCCACTTTTTCAATTTCTTTTAAATCCTAAATTTATCTTTTTTACTTTTACCGATTTTATTTTTTATTTTTTAAAATCCTAATTTCAATTTTCTCTCACTTTCACTCTCAACAGCAAGTCACCACCTCCACTATCACTTTCTTTTTTTCTCTTAATTTCCACTCCCGTTAACACAATTATAATCTACTAAACATTTCTTTCCTACTTTTTTGTCTTTAAATAATCAAACTTGAAAATTTATGTTTAAAATTACCTTTGTACTTACAATGGTACAATGAAAGAGAAATATATTTGATGAGTACAAAATAAAAAATGAATAAAAAAATAGTTAATTTAGTTTATCTTTTTCTTTTTCTATCAAATTTTGTGTTAACTGAAGTGGAAATTAAAGGAAAGTGAGAAAGCATGGGATGGGGTTTATTACTGAAAGTGAAAGTGAGAGAAGACTAGAATTAGAGTTTTAAGAAATAAAAAGTAAAAAAGATAAATTTAGAATTTAGAAAAGATGGAAAGGTGTAGGAAAAAGATGGAGTGGTGAATATGTAGTCCAAAAGTCACGTGTTTCTTATTTGTATCTTTCCTAATTTTTATAACGTCATGGACTTGACAATTATTGAGAAAAATAGTGATAAATAATTTTAATCCATGAGACAATTTTGATATCAAATTATATTAAAAGTCGTTCACAACCGTTATTGTCTTTCTTATTGTAAGAATATATATATATATATATATATATATATAAATATATATTCTTTCAATATTATTTTATAGCTTAATAATATAATATTTCTATGTTTATTATTTTAAATTATAATTTAACAGCAGTTTAATTATAAATCAGTTTCTCATGAATTCAAATCTTCTTCCAAAATAAGTTTAGAAATATAGCCAACCATAAATTAGGAAAAGTCTAATTAAAGAAATTTATGTAAAAACCACCAGACCTTACCTTTATGTGTCTGAAAAAATAATTACTATACCCTTTCAAATTCAAATATGTAAAAACCACCAGACCCATTATTTTAATTGCTATAAATCTAATCAATATTAGGGAGCTAAGTACCACTACAAAGCAATTTGTTTAAAGTTTAAAAACAAATTTGTACTTTGAAATGCAACCAATTTTTCACTCTTGTTGGACGAAAAGATGGGATCGCATACAGCCTCGTATATTAAAAAGACAAAATTGTCTGAAACAATCAATCCACATCTTTCTAACACCCATAATATAGTAAAAGATATTAAAATTAAGCAACGCATGATCTCGGATAATAACTGAATTCAGATATCGAATTCAAATCCAAAAATGTAACACTACAGCCCCAAAATCACTTCACTTCAGTAGAGCATACAAAACAAAAAATAAGGATGACATTCCATAAACACATTACACTAGTTCGTTCTCTACTCAAAAGCGTCATCGTCATCGTCAGGAAGGGGCTGACTGGCAGCTGCAGCAAGCTCAGCTTCATGCCTGCAAAAGTCACCAATACATAAATTTAGGAAATTTAAGATGAAAGAAACAATCATATCAAATGAGAACAATAAGTTATAAAGACCTTTATGAATCAAGCAATGCATTTGGGGAATTTAAAATATTCGATAGGGAGGTTAAATTAATTCACTTTGTTTGGATGATAATGTTGACAGAGGAGTATGGGGAAGAAAACAGTTCCCATGCCCCCCATGATTAAACCTAAATTCTCCTCACTTTTTACAAAACAAAACAATTCTCCGCACTTTTTACAATCCAGTTTGATAAAGCATTTTTAACTAAACGCAAATTGGCAATCATAAAACATAGATGGGCTTACTGTTGTTGTGCAGCTAAATCAATTTGAACTTCAGGTGGAGCCAATGCAGGAGATTCTACAAAGTGCAAGTTAGGATCACTGCAAAAATGACAGTGGCAAAATATAAGTTGATACGCATTTTAAAATGTAAATCAATAGAAAACATGAAATGAAAGTTCAGTGGCTCTACCCTGCAAGTTTACGAGCAAGATACAAAAATGGCTTCTCAAAGTTGTAGTTACTCTTAGCTGAGATCTCATAGTACTGCAAGTTCTTCTTCCTGTGGAAAGTAACCTGTTTTGCCTTCACTTGCCTGTTCTTGACATCAACCTTGTTACCACAAAGAACAATTGGGATGTTTTCACAGACCCTGAACAATCATTTGGCAGAAATCGCCCAAGATGTCAAATACAATTCCAAAAAACTTAGAGACAACATATTCAAAATGGTTTAGAGGACTTCATTAACGAACCTGCAAAGATCACGATGCCAGGTAGGGACATTTTTATATGTTAATCGAGCAGTAACATCAAACATGATAATCGCACATTGCCCATGAATGCTGCAGTATAAAGAATATAAGGAATACTGTTAAAAGCACATAGAGGGATCAAAGAGAGACAGAGAGAGAGAGAAGCTTAGGAGTTTTACATCACAGTAAAATAAAAGATTAAATAAACATTTCCACAAAACAACTTAAATATCTCAATGTAGTTTTTAAAGGCTATATTTCCAACATATACAAACAGTACAGAAGCAGGTGGCCAGGTAATTCTCACGCAAAAAACCTCAATGCCGTTAGTAAAAAAATTCATGTAATCAATGCCACAGAAAAAATATGCTAAAACAAATATAAAAAAAATACAATGTTGATGTCCAAAGAAGTAACTCTCAGAAGCAAGAAACGCATAGATGAAGAAAGAATGTAATTTCAAATATAACAAGTAAACATTGAAATAACAAAGTCGCACATGGCATAATTGAATACCAAAGAGTATGCTATTCATGTTGCCAATAGTTCACGCAGAAACCAGAAAAGGAACTTACTAATATCCATCCCTGAGACCACCAAACTTCTCTTGCCCCGCAGTATCCCAACAGTAGAAGCGAATCTTTCCACAGTTAGTGAAAAAATCCAATGGGTGAACCTCGACTCCAATAGTCGCTGATTGGGACAAAACCATGACAACAAATGAGATAATCGAATACAAAAACGAACGTACAAGCACAAATCATTAGCCACAGAATAAATAAGGAAAAGATTCTCACGTTCGTATTTCTTTTCAAATTCACCGGTGAGATGCCTTTTCACGAACGTTGTCTTTCCTGTACAGACGAAAACTTTTAGTAATGAATAAGTCGATACCGAATCTGTTTAGTGTAGAAAGAACCTAGATCGTTACGAAAGAACTCGGAAAACCTGACAGATAATACCTATTGCGAAATAACGTAAACCCTAATAAGAGTGAGAAAAAAGAAAAACTGACCTGTGCCACCGTCACCAACGATTACGAGTTTGAAACTCGGGTAATCCACAGTTTGCTGATTGGGCAAAGCCTGGAAATTAAAGATCCAATTTGAATCAAAAAGCTACAGGAAAATTTGAAAAACAAGTGATTTTGTAAGCAAAGCATCATACCATAACGGAGAGAAGGTTGTAGGTGTGGACAGTGGAACTGTGTCGTTTTGAAGCAGTGGGAGAATAGGTTAGAGAAGAGAGACGGAGCGAGGGTTTTTAAGAGAAAGAGTTTTCAAGCTTATTTATAGATAGACGTAAGAGCGTCTCTCCCAGCGTCAACATGACGCAGCATTCTCCACCCTTAGATTAAATTACAGATTCAATCTCATTTTCAAATTTCAAACCACCACCCTCACAACTGCTTTTGCACGTTATCCTACTTACTGCCACGGCCTATCCAACCCCTACTTCTTCCTATTTATTTATTACAAAATAAACAATATTAATAACGTTAATCATATACCTAAAGTTTTTAGCCTCATAATAAAAAGTTAATTATTTTAATTATTATTAAGTTTAATTATATTTTAAATCTGGATTAATTTGATAACTTTCACTTGTTCTTAATAAATTAGAGTTAATTATTATTTTGTCTTTATTTTCGTCAATTTTATTTAATGTTATTTTAATTTTTTTTAATTTAATTTTGATTTCTATTTTAATAAAATTTGTTTGATATATATTTTTTCATTATGTCATCTAAATGGTTAACAAAAGAAGGTACATGATGGGAATAATTCTTATGACACAACGATATTTTATTTAAAGAGTGAATTATGACATAACATTTCTTTTTTTATTCATAAACGTTAGGATTCACTCATGTTTTTTAATACGTCAATGATGTTATTAACAATTTCTAAAGAAAAATTCGATAATCTAAAGAAGTTTGATAATTCCAGAGACAAGCTCAATAATGTCAAAGAAACTCATTCTAAAGAGAAATTCGACCATCTTAGAGAAATATTTTTAATTTATTATGAAAAATGATAATGAATGAAGAATGGAATTTGTAATGGTGAAAAAATGATGATGATGACTAGGTTTATGGAATGGGTGAAGGGAATGGTGGTAGAAAATCCAGATTGATGAATGAAATGTGCGTAAAATAGATGATTGTTAATAATGAAATTGAGAAATGATGATTTTTTTTGTGAGTTTTCTGGAAAAAAAATGATTGGGGAAGGGGTTGAAAAAACTTTCAATACAGGTTTAGGAATTTCGCATGCACAAGGGTTTTGCGATTCATATTCACAGGGAAGGTCAATGACCACGTGCTTGAGATGGTTTCACGTTTCGTGATGGTGTGATGCAGAAGATTTGGTAGGTGTATGAGTGTTCGAAGATGGAATTATGATTCTAGCACATATATGTTTTTGTCTGGCGTTGGCGGTGGACTATAGTGTTTTACATCATCGAACACATTTGTATTTTGACATCCATTTGATGATTTTGTATGGAACAATGATATTCGCACACCCAAAAACTGTATGCACTTACACTATCTTTTACTATTTTTTTACAAATATAAAAATTTATTTTTAATGATTATTTTACCTTTATACTTAAAATAATAATTTGACAATTCATTTTAAAGATAAAATAATCATTAAAAAATGAATTTTTATATTTGTAAAAAAATAGTAAAAAATAATGTCAAATGATTTGAAAAAAAATTGGTGTTAAAATATCATCGTCTTCTTTTTATGTAAGCAAAATGTGAGGACGAAAGGTATTTCTGTAATGTTATTTTTAGAATTATAAATAAGAGGTCACCAACATTACTTATATAGTTATTCCTCTTTCTCGTTTTGGACATTACACAATGCATTGCCTTCCAACAGTAACACACTTTAGTAACCACACTTAATTTATTGTTTCATGATCTACTTATTGGTATGGGAAAAAGATTAAACTTGATAACTTTCAAAATATGCTTACCATAAATGCATTAAGTTTAAGAAGATTTTGACAGTGAAGAACCAACCCTATTATTTACAAAGTTTGAAATTGACAAAGTTATAGTAGCACATTAAAACCAACAAAATTAAATACGAAGTGTATGTACCAAATGAAATCAACAATGAAAAAGTCACTGATCCACATGAATTAAAGTTATTGGCATTCACAATCTCTGATCATGTGAAGTTATGATGCACATGTCATATAACTCTAACTCATTAAAAAAATAGTAGAAGATGTATCAGCAAATGACAGGACATAACATAAAAAACTCTTCCATCAATCAATGGAGTCCAAATTTAATCAGCGCATCAAGCCTCATCTGGCTACTTGATTACGATGTGAGACCCGAATAGAAACAACCACCTTCCCGATAAGGAACAATCATAGTCATGAAATTCGTAACCACAACGTTGAAGTAAATGCTGTTGGACAATCTACAGTGTTTTGAATTACTGTTTGCCCGTGTTAAAGCCAACAAAAGGCAAAAGCAATACAATACCACAGACGCCATATATAAAAGCCATGTGTGCATTCTACATTTGATTCATAAGCTGGTTTATCTAATTCTCAAATGTGGTATATTCCCTAAGGTTTACGGAGACTGTTCAAGGTTACATCATCGATCACAGGTCCACACAGCGAAGCGAGGTCATCACTTCTCACTGTGTAGAAGGTGCTAAGGAACACAATATGCGTTCTTATACCAAGAGCCACAAACATGAGACTTGCACGCTTAAATCCACCTTTGCCTTTGGAAAGGTAAGGCACCTTCACACTGTCTTTGCCTGCGTATACTTCAACACTCAACGACCCTTCGCACGAATCACCAGCATCTCCCACAGCAAAGGAGAGGACGTAGGTTTTGCCTGGAATGGTTCTGGCCACTTGTGAAATGGCACTTTCTTTTCCTCCTATCAGCTGCACGGCTCTTTTCCCTTCAGGAACTGAGAAATGCTCCGAGTCTATGTATTTAACAGCTTTTAGGGACTCCACCACCCATCCCGGTAGGGGAGAGTGGTCACTGAGGTCTACAATGTTGGGTGGGATAAGCACACCCGATGATATGTTCGGGAACACATATGGTCCTTCTTCAAACCCACCATTCTTCAATACATTCTCTGTTGGGTTCAGAAAACATGTTAGATTTTCTTCAAAGTATAGAATTTGATCTTGAAATTACTGATTTAATTGAAATAAGAAGTATAACTAGAATTTGAATAATGTGAGTGATTCAGTGGACATACTGGTAGTTAGTCTTGGAGGGTAGAGAGCATGGAGAGCAATAGAATCAATGATTGGTCCACAGGCAGGGTCGTCTTCCATCCCTGGGTTATGAAAAACCATGTCTGAGAGAGAGTAATCTGCTTGGAAGGACCATGCATAAGCATCCCAACCATTTCCACCATACACAGTTTGCATTGGGAGAACCACCCAGTCTGGAGCCACAGACACATTGAGCTTTTCCTCTTGTGCACAAGTGCGTGCTACCACAAACGTTAAAGAATAGAACATTCCCTTCACCACTTTTATCTTTTGCTTAATAGAGGCCTCATTGCCAAGCCTCACCGCATAAGCTCCATTTGGCACCACAAGCAACATGTCATCTTGCTTCTGCCCTGATTTTATGTACTCAACCAAGCCAGAGATCTCCCACCCAGGTATGGCGTGGGGTCCCCCAGTCACCACCGTGCCCTTCATGTCCCGTGCCTTTGGGCCGAGCTCAAACTCTCCATTTACTACTGATCCTGCGACCATTAATAATATATGTTAATGTTATACAGTGCTGCCATATATCTAATCAAAATATGCTGAGTGTTTTGTAGCTTACCATCCCCAAAGGAGAAGGCAACAACATGGAAGCAGCAGAAGAGCGCCAAAAGAAACGGGAACCTTCCCATGTTAGCCGAGTTGTGAAACTGATAAATCTTAGAAGAGAAAGAGAGAAAATTGAGAGAATAGCTTGTAGCAGAGAAGAAACTGATAGTGGTCTTATATGCTTGTTTTGTTATGAAAAGGCACCATGGTTTGTGAAATAGCAAATATGCCATTCATTCTGACTTTTTTTTTCACATTTAAATATGAACTGATTCTCGGATATTTTCTGGTGTAGGTTGCAGACAAAAGCTGTTCAATATCACATGCTCTTCAATGGCCTTCATAGTATGTAATATATATATATATATATATATATATATATATATATATATATATATATATATATATATATATATATATATATATATATATATATATTATATAAACTTGTGGATATTACTAGTGCAAGTATATGGATCTTTGTTATATTTCGATATTTTGTTTGTATAATTTTGATTTTTTAAATAAATATTTCAATTATTATTAAATATAAAAAATATTTAAATGTAAGTAATTATTAATAATTAAAAAAAAACTAATATTGATGATATTTTTTAGTTATTATTATTTAGTTAATGTTATTTTTTTTATCAAAGTCTTTCAAAAATATTTTAATATATTGACAGAAAATATTTTTTGTGATGGTAGCTGAAATTATTTTTATTAGTTGATTTTTTCAATTAATTGTCTTGTTCATCAATGTCAGCTAAAATGTTTTCTAATTGACATTAGTAAAAAAATATAAAAAATTTCGAAGTTAATATTTGAAAAAAGAAATACAAACAAACTATAATGAGGTGATAAAAAAAATTCTGAATACATTAATAAAAAAATAATTATGATATATGGTATAAAAACAAATATAATTTATATATGATAAAAAATATTTTCTCTAATATTGAATCAAAAAATATTTATTGATAATAGTTTATAACAATAAAAAATAATGTTAATTGTTTAAATAAAATATAAAATTTATTAAAATATTATAATCAACAGTAATAAAATATAGTTATTCCAACAATATTTATTCTTAATGAAATTCATTATATATTCAACTAAAATTTATCTAATAAGAAAATACGTATTGAAAACAGGTGAATTTAAAGATATATAAAATTTAAACTATAAGTTTTTTGTAAAATCAGAAAGTGAGACTGTATTTTAAACTAACTTAGTTACTTCAACATATTATATTTTTTCTTTCAAATTTTTTATGTTTTTTTTAGAAAAAATTGAATACTCCATGTAAATAAATTATCTCTTAAAATTCTTTGAAGATGAAAAATGAATGAGAAGACATGAAAAAATTAAAATCCTTAGTTATATAATCAATTTCTTTAAACCCTAGAGAAACATGACATGTGTAATTCTTGAGAGGATTACGGCGGTAGCTATGTTCGAAATTATAATTTTAAATCAACAAACTATAATATATTAATATTAATTCATAACAGATGTCAGCAGTTTAGATAAACCTGTACTAGACGGGCCGCTTTTGAAGAAAAAAATATTCTTAATTTAAAAAATAAATTAAAAATTTGTTTTATATTTTTATTTCATCTTTCATTTTGATAGGGAAAAAGTTTCCATTTTGAGAAATAATTCATTTCATAATTTTCAAAGTATAAGAATAATTATGTTAAATTTAATCTATAGGCTTCACATTTTTATTGTCTGTATTCTTACTTAAGAAATGTTTTACATGGCTAATTTTGGCTGTACAATTTAGTTCGTTTAGTGGACATGTGATTTTTTTTTATTCCTACCTAAGATTTAAGAAATTAAATTTACATATTTTATTAAAAATCCTATAAATAGAAAACAATTATTTACGATGGATCATATATTTTGCTTCCTACATAAGATTTAGACGACATTATTATTTTTACACTAGATCATATAGTTTTATGAATTTTTGGATTGGTTTTATTATTGATGTCTTGGTGACATGTTGAAAAAGCTTATTGTGTCTAAAATAAAATACACATAAAATTGTAGTCGGCTTAATAAGATTAACTCATGTTAGCATAACTCATTGACTTCATACTGGTGATATTTAATAATTATTATTATTTTTGTTTGAAAATTTGTTTTTACAAAATTATATTCGTATATGATAAAAACAAAGGTGGACTAAATTCAAAATTATGTTTATTTTATTTTTAATTTATTCATATAAATTAAGTTAAATCACTTTTAAATCTCCCCTGTTAAATACTCAACACATATGTATTATATAGAGATAACATGTAAGTATAAAATAAATTGTAAATATAGAATTATTGAAATATATTTAAACTTTACAAAAAGTGAAAAAAAGGATTTGATGTTTGGATAAAAAAGAAAGCATATCATATCAGTTGCATTTTTAACCAATCTAATATAATTTTTAGTATTTTTAAAATTACTCGTGTTTATATAATTTTAGCATATACATTGATTTGATTTGGAAGGCAAAAGAATATTGAAAAATTAAAAAATCACATGTTGTGGCTTATTATGACTTGAAAAAGAAAGAAAATAAAAGAAGAAAGGGAAAGAAATGTGGAAAACAATTAGAAAGAAATGATGAAAGTTATACCTAAAGGTGGAGGTTTGAAAGGTGACAAATGATTGAAAAACCAAAAATTTGGAAAAGTGATATATAGAGGTGGGAAATTTGTGTTTATAAAATTTCATTATATACAATGTGTTTCAAATGAATGATTAAAAAAACTGAAAAATGTGAAGATGTGATTTTTTCTGACCGGAATGAAAAAGAGAATAAAAATAAGTAAAAAATATTCTCATACAATTTTGGTCCACAAAATTATCAAAACACTTTTTTTTGGGACAAATACAATTTTAGTCGACAAAATTATCAATTTTTGTTTTGAATCTAAGGAAAAAATTAACTTTATTTTACTTATTTGTTTGTTAGGAACTCATCATTGAAAATAATGAAATAAAAGAGGTGAATCTGGTCTTATCAACATTTTGATCAATCATTTTTAACAATATGTGGAGACTTGTCTATATGACTAACAGATCCTATGTTATACAATAACTATAGGTTGTTGGTCAGGTAATGGTTAGAGATGTAGTTAGAAAGATTGTGTTTTGCTGCTTGTTTTTTTTTTTTTTTCTAAAATGGTTATCTAAAATCAACATGATTAAGGCTGGTCTTTCATGATACTCAAAAGAATATTTATAGTTATTATGCAAACTCAATGTACTGGTCAATAATGACTCTTACTTCAGTTAGTTATGGTGACTTGCATCCTGAAAATACCAAGGAGAAGTGATTTGTCATATTTTATATGTTGTTTAACTTGGAACTAAGAACATATCTAACCGAAAACATGACAAACTTAATTGTTTACGAGACAAGTAGAACTAGAAAATATGTGAGTTGTTATTCATTTATAAAACTTTGTCATATACAATGAGATTTGATTTGAAAGGTGATGAATGATTGAAAAGTTAAAAATGGTGATGGAGTAATCTGAATTGGAAAAGAAAGAAAAATAAAAAAAGGAAAAGAAAATAAATGTGGAAAAGAATTAGAAAGAAAAGAAGAAAAATTATGAATAAATGTGTGGAGATTTGTGTTTATACAATCATGTCACATACATTATGCTCATTTGGTTTGAAAGGTGAAAAATGATTGAAAAGTTGATAAATTGAAGGTGTGGTATGTTTTAACTTGAAAAAAAATGCAAAAAAAAAGAAGAAAAGGAAAGAAATGTGAAAAAAAAAGGAAAAAAGGAAGAAAGTAAAAAAATAAAGGTGAAGAGAATTATGTTTATACAATTTTTTCATATATAATGTGCTGATTTGGTTTGAAAGGTGATGAATAACAGAAAACCTGAAAAGAAATGAAAATTAAAAGAAAAAAGAAATATGAAAAAGAATTAGAAAAAAGAAAGAAAGTGATAAATAAAGGTGGGAGGATTTGTGTTTATACAATTTTACCATATATTGTTCTGATTTTATTTAGAAGGTAATGAATAATTGAGAAGCTAAAAAAACTAGAAGGTTAGGGTTTTATTTTTATACAATTTTGTCTACATTGTGCTTATTTGGTTTCAAGGATGATAAATGATTCGAAAACATAAAAATTTAAAATGTAGTCTTTTAAGACTTGGAAAAGGAAGAATAAGAAAGAAATATGAAAAAACATAGTAAGAAATTAATAAAGTGATGTATAGAGGTGGAAAATTTGTGTTTATAAAATTCTATCATATACAATGTACTCGTTTAGTTCGAAAGGTGATAAATGATTATATCAATTTTTGTTTTTTCTAAGAAATATACTAGTTTATAGAATTCTATCAATTTTTGTTTTGAATCTAAGAAGAAACTAAACATTCATTTACACCTATTTGTTAAGAACTTGTCATTAAAAGAAATGGAATACAAGAGGCGGGTCAGGTCTCATTAATATTTTGATCAATAATTTTTGACAATATGTTGAAAATTGTCTTTATGACCAACAAATCTTGTGTTTTGCAATAATTACAAGGTCTCATTAATATTTTGATCAATAATTTTTGACAATATGTTGAAAGTTGCCTTTATGACCAACAAATCTTGTGTTTTGCAATAATTACAAGTAATTGGTCAAGTTGTTATTGGAGCTATAGTTGGAGAGAGTGTGTTTTGCTGCTTGTTTTTTCTATATTTTTTTTGCTAGAAATGGTGATCCAAATTCAACATGGCTAGGTTTTGTCTCTCATGACACTCAAAAGAATATTTACACGTAACATCAATGTCTTGTCTTGGTGAATAATGACTCTAACATTAATTGCTTTTGGTGACTTACATCCTGTAAACTCTAAGAATATGATGTTTGATATTTTATATATGTTGTTTAATGTGTGACTAGATGTGGGGAGATTTGTGTCAATATAATTATGTTACATATATGATGCCACTACAAAAAAAAGGTTATTTAGTGGAGGTTTTTTTTTTCCGATTTGCGGGAGTTTTTACCCTCCACAAAATAATTTTCGGGGGTTTTTCAAACCGCCGCAATTTGAGTCCCCACAATCTATCTGCGGCCTGGTATCACATTCAATTTGCAGAGGTTTTTCTGCGGAGGGTAAAAACCTCCTCTATTACTGACTATTATTTTGTGAGAGTTTTTAACCTCCTTTATTTTCAACTATTTGATCACAAAAGACTTATATTTTTGACAACAAAAGACTTATATTTTTGACACTATTTTTGTTTGATGATTATTAAAATATACACCTAATATCGTTTTTTTTCTAATTTCAAAATTAAGTAAATTTAAATTCTTTTTAAAATTATTAAATACCAAACAAATATGATTCCTCAGAACAAAAGTTCCTAAGTAGGAAGGAATTTAGAAAAATAAATTGAAAAATAATTGTATAGTTACAACAGAATA
The DNA here is from genome assembly GCF_016808095.1 of Vigna angularis. Lineage (NCBI taxonomy): Eukaryota > Viridiplantae > Streptophyta > Magnoliopsida > Fabales > Fabaceae > Vigna > Vigna angularis. Next base: position 36,076,038 of record NC_068973.1, on the reverse strand, counting down.
GGCTAGAAGTCAATGTAATCTCATTGCAGAAGTAGTTACAAAGGAAGAAATGTTACTCAATTCATAATAAACTAGGTATAGTTTTATCCTAAAATAATATCATAAACTCTCTAAATATTACTTCCACCATATGATTGTCTTGTACCCAAAGGAGACTCTCGCTCATTTGCATCACTAGCTTGCTGAAATAATATAAAAAAAATTAATAAAATAAACTCAATTTCATGTGCTCATATTTTGAAAATAATATATAAAAAATTAATTAAATAGAATTCAGTTTTAAAAGTCATTATTCAAATTGTAGTAGTTTCCATTTAAGGCAACCGAGACAAAAAATTAGAATGTCATCATGGTTAAACCTTTTTTAACGTCGCCCCCCATACCATATTTTTTGAAGTTTAAACATAATGTTCATTAGGTCCAACAAAGTATGATTTCTGTTTTCTTGGTATTTTTTTAATTTTTCCAAATAAGCTTTTGAACAAGACAGGCCATGACTTTAAATATTCCTCCCAAACGTCAACTTCAGAGCTACCTAACATACATAAACGAAGTGTTTGAAATATTCATCAAGAGGGTGCCAAAGGAACAAAAAATCAATTTCACCTCTCATGTATTATAGTACTGTTTATATCATCAGATATTTCTATAGAAGTTCAATCAATCCTACAAGTTTTCCAAGTCAATAAAAAGTAATTAATTAGTTACTTCATATGATTAAATAAAATATATTGGAAAAGCACGACTTATCAACATCTGTTAAACTCATTTCCTAAACTCAATTGCATGTGCTCACAGTAATTACAATATATCAAGCATGCTGATTTGGTTTAGAAGTGAAAAATGATTGAAAAGTTGAAAAGTTGAAAATTTAAAGAGGGATTGATGTTTATACAATTTTTCTACATATAATATGTTGATTTGGTTTGGAAGGTAATGAATGATAAAGAACTTGAAAAATATAAAGATGTGGTCTTTTTTAAAACCGAAAAGAAATGTGAATTAAAAAAGGAAAGAGATGTGAAAAAGTATTAGAAAGAAAAGAAGAAAGTGACAAATGGAGAAGAGATGTGAAAAAGTATTAAAAAGAAAAGAAAAGAGATTTGCATTTATATAATTTTGTCGTATGCATTGTGCGGATTTGGTTTAAAAGATAATGAATGATTGAAAAGCTGAAAAATTAGAACGTATGACATGTTCTAACTTGAAAAAGAAAGGAGAATAAAAAAAAGAAAGGGAAAAAAAGTGGAAAAAAATTAGAAAGAAAGGATAAAAGTGATATATAAAGGTTGAGATGTTTGTTTTTGTACAATTCTATGGTATACATTATGCTGATTTGGTTCAAAACATGATGAATAATTAAAAAAATATAAAAATTTGAAGTGATGAATAGAGGTAGGTAATTTGTGTTTATAAAGTTCTACCATATACAATATGTATGTTTTGACTTGAAATGAAAGGAAAACAAAAACAAGTAAAAAATCCTCTCATACAATTTTGGTCCATGGAATTACGAAAACACATTTTTTTTTCAGAAAAATTGTGAACAAACAATTTTTTTAAACAAAATTGGGAATGTACAATTTTTTTTGTACAAAATCTTTCTCTTCGAATTTTTTGTGGACAAATTTACAAATCCTCCCAATATATAGAGTTTACTCAATTTTTGTTTTGAATCCAAGGAACACCTTAACATTCATGTACTTATCTGTTTGTTCAAAAGAATATTTACAGTCACTACGTAACCAATGGGAGAGACGTGGTAGTAGCACTTGAAACCAAAAACAAGGAGAAGTTCATTGATGGTACTCTTCCTTGTCCACCCACAAGAGATCCACCGCACGAGGCTTGACGTAGATCCAATCGGATGGTGATGTCATGGCTTACTCGCTTCATGACTCCTTCGATCAAGCAATCAGTGATGTGGATTGATACGACATCGGAGATTTGCATGGATCTCCAGGATCGCTTCTTTCATACTGACAAATTCTGGATTTATGATCTTCAGGATCATATTCTTGCTTGTCATCAAGGTGACTTCAGTGTTTCTGAATACTATACGAAACTAAACATATTGTGGAAAGAATTGGAGCTCTATCGATATGTTCTGACTTGCACCTGTTTGACACCTTGTGTGTGTGGTCTTCTATCTAATACAATGTACATTGCATTTCTTCATCAGTTCTATCGTATACAAAAATAAAAAAAGAAAATAAAATAAATGTGGAAAAAATTAGAAGGAAAGGAAGAAATTACATATATATATATATATATATATATATATATATATATATATATATATATATATATATATATATATATATATATATATGAGGAGATTTATGTTTATACAATTAGGTCACATAGATTATGCTTATTTGATTTGAAAGGTGAAAAATGATTGAAAGGTTGAAAATCTAAAGGTGTGGTCTATTCTAACTTGAAAAAAAAGGAAAAAAAGAAAGAAAGGGAAAGAAATAGGAAAACGAATTAGAAAGAAAGGAAGAAAGTTAATACTAGACACAATTAACTTAAATATCCTAAACTATACTGAGAAGAAGCCTAAATGTAATTATTATGGTGATTTGATTAAATATTTAGCTGGAATAAGTGGGATGAATTATTTCATGAGATGCAAAGAAAATCCTAACAGAGAAGCATTCAAAAGGTAAAAACTTTTATCGTCAACTACTAAAGTAAATGTTGGTCCTTCACAAACTATTTCTAAATTTGACTAAAATGAATCTCGAATGAAGTTGGTGAGGATGTTTATGAAGTGAGCTTCTTTTTTATTTGTGAAAAATGAGAAATTTTGTGACTTTGTATAGTTCTTACTACCACGATTTGAAGTCCCATCCCGCATTACATTGAGAGGTGAAATGTGGGAATTCTATGAAGAGAAAAAAACAAAGTTGAAAATTTTCTATCAAAGTAGTGTGAAAGGGTTTGCCTAACTACAAACACATGGAGTTCAGTCCAAATCCAAAACTACATGAGTTTAACCGCTCACTTTATTATAATGATGACAAACTTCAAAAGAAAATTTTGAATTTTTTTCAAACAACGAGATATTCAGGGGAGCTCATTGTTAAACATGTTGAGGCTTGTTTGAATAATTAGGAATTGAAGCGAGTCCTTAGTAACATGTGGATAATGCTACAACAAATTATGTTGGGGTTCGGTACCTCAAAAGAAAGATATTATCATGAAACTGTTTTGTCTTAAGGGATAATATGTCCATATGCTTTGTTGTGCTCAGATTTTAAGTTTGATTGTGAAGGAAGACTTAAAAGTGATCAAATATTCAATTTAAAAATTTTGTAGTGTAGTTAAATATGTGAAATCTTCTCCAGCTAGATTTGCTAGATTCAAGGCATGTGTTGAACAAGAAGGAATTTCTTATAAAGGTATTGTTTGTCTTAATGTTGAAACCAGGTGGAATTCAACTTACTTAATGCTAGAGACAAGCTTGAAGTACAATGATGACTTTGTCTTGCTAGATATGCAAGATAAGAAATTTGGTGTTGAAATGGCCAAAAGTAATGGTGATGTGCCATTAAAAGAGGATTAGGAGTATGCAAGGTAGACATTCCACCATTTTTAAAGATGTTTTATGACTCTACCATACGAATTTCTAATTCTTCTTATGTCACTAGTCATATGTATATGAAGGAGGTGTTTGAAATTGGTAAAAAGATTTGATAATATTTTGATAGTAGTGATGTGAGCATAAGATTGATGACAATGAGGATAAAGGGTAAGTATGAAAAATATTGGAGAAATCCTAATGCAATTAAAATCAGAAGCATAGAAAGAAAAATTGAAAAAGCCAAATTTTGCAGAGCTTATATGCAAACGAAGATGGAAAAAGAACAAGAACCAAATTAGGGCTTCAACGAAATTTTCCTTAATTTTCTTTTTTAAAAATGCAAAATTTCACGTCAGTGAGCCACAATCCAAAATCAACATGGCTAAGTTGGGTCTCTTATGATACTCAAAAGAATATTTACAATTGCTACTTAACATCAATGTATTTGTAAATAATGACTTTTATATAAGTTGGTTTTGGTGACCTGCATCTTGTAAACACTAAGGAGAAGTTGTTTTATATTTTATATGTGTTGTTTAACTTGATACTAATGACCTATCTTATTGGAAACATGACAAACTTATTTGTTTATGGGACTAAGTAGAAGTAGAAAATATGTGAGTTGTCATCCATTTATATAGTTTTATCATATATAATGTATTTGGTTTGGAAAGTGATGAATGATTGAAAAGCTAGAAAAAGGTAATAGAGTCATCTATTTTGAGTTGGAAATGAAAGAAAAATATAAAAAGAAAAGGAAATAAATGTGGAAAAGAATTAGAAAGAAAGGAAGAAAGTATTGAATAGATGTTAAGAGATTTGTGTTTATAGAATTATGTCACATGCATTGGGCTAATTTGGTTTGGAATGTGAAAAATGATTCAAAAGTTGAAAAATCGAAGATGTGGTCTGTTTAAGCTTGAAGAATATAAATGAAAAAAAAAGAAAGGAAAGAAATGTGAAAAAGAATTAGAAATAAAGGAAGAAAGTGATGAATAAAGGTGAAAGAATTTGTGTTTATACAATTTTGCCATATACAATGTGCTCATTTGGTTTGGAAGATGATAAATGATAGAAAAAATGAAAAAGGTAAACATGTAGTTTGTTCTGAGTTGGAAAAATATGAGAATTAAAAAAGGAAAGAAATGTGAAAAAGAATGAGAAAAAAAGTGACGATAAAGGTAAGAGAATTTGTTTTTATTAAGTTTTGCCATATTCATTATGCTGATTTAGTTTTAAAGTTAATGAATGATTGAAAAGTTGAAAATTGAAAAGATGTGACTTGTTCTGATTTGAAAAAGACAAGAGAATAAGAAAAATAAAGGGAAAGAAATATGGAAAAGAATTAGAAAGAAATGATGAGCGTGATGTATAAAGGTAATAGGGTTTGTCTTTATACAATTTTATTGTATTCATTGTCTTGATTTGGTTTGAAAGGTGATGGATGATTGAAAAACTTAAAAATTTGAAGATGTGGTCTTTTTTTACTTGGAAAAAAAAAGAAGAACAAAGAAAAAAATAGGAAAAAAAATGTGGAAAGAAGTTAGAAAGAAAGGAAAATTTGATGTGCAGAGGTGTGACATTTGTGTTTATAAAGTTTTACTATATATAATTTGCTGATTTGGTTCAAAATGTGTTGAATGATTAAAAAGTTAAAAAATCTGGAGGGTATATTTTGACTTTAATAGAAAGAAGAATAAAAACCAGTAAAAAAAACCTTTCATACAATTTTTCTTCACAAAATTACGGAAAACATATTTCTTTTAGTCAAAATTGTGAGTGAATAATTTTTTTAAACAAAATTGGGAACCTACAAATTTTTTTGAACAAAATATTTCTCTTAGAATTTTTTACGGATAAATTTGCAAACCCATTCAAGATTGACAACTGACTCAATTTTTGTTTTGATTTAAGGAAAAACTCAACTTTCTTTTACTTATTTGTTTCTTAGGAACTCATCATTAAAATGAATGAAATAAAAGAGGTGAGTTTGATCCCATTAACATTTTGATCAATCATTTTTGCCAATGTGTAGAGTTGTCTTTATGATTACAAATCTTGTGTTTTTGCAATAATTGCAAGTAGTTGGTCAGGTTGTTGTTGGAGAGATTGTGTTTTACCGCCTTTTTATTTATTTAGTTTCTTGCTATAAGTGATGATTTAAAATGAACATGACTAAGTCTGGTCTCTTATGATACCAGTAGAATATTTATTGTTGCTATATAATATCAATGTATTGTTTGTTGTTTAACCTGAAACTAATGACGTCAGAAACATGACAAACTTAATTATTTACCGGACAAGTAGAACTAGAAAATATGTGAATGTTTATTCCTTTAGAGTTCTATCATATACAATGTGATGATTTGGTTTGGGATGTCATGAATGATTAAAAAGCTAAAAAAGGATTATGAAGTAATCTGTTTTGACTTGGAAAAGAGAGGAAAGAAAAAAAAAGAAAAAAATGTGGAAAAAAATTAGAAAAAAAGGAAATAAATGATGAATAAATATGGAGAGATTTGTGTTTATACAATTATATCATATATTGTGCTGATTTGGTTTGGAATGTGAAGATGGATTCAAAAGTTGAAAAATTGAAGGTGTGATTTATTCTAACTTGGAAAAAGAAAGAAAAATAAAAAAAAGGAAAATGAAAAAGAATTAGAAAAGAAGAAAGTGGTGAATAAAGGTGGATGAATTTATGTTTATAGATATTTTTCATATACAATGTGTTAGATTTTGTTTGAAAGATGACGAATGATAAAAAAGGTGAAAAATTCAAAGATATGGTATGTTCTAATTTTGAAAAGAAATGTTAATAAAAAAAGAAAAAAAAATGTGAAAAAGAATTAGAAAAAAAAGAAGAAAGCGATTAATAGATGTGAGAGGTTTTGTGTCTATACAATTTTGTTGTATATAATGTGCTGATTTAGTTTGGAAAATAATAAATGATTGAAAAGATGAAAAATTAGAAGGTGTGGGTTGTTGACTTGATGAAGAAAGGATAATAAAAAAAAAGAAAAGAAAAGAAATGTGAAAAAGAATTAGAAAGAAAGGATGAAAGTGATAAATACAGTAGAAGGTGTATAGTTTAGTCGTGTATGTTGTACTAATTTGGTTTAAAAGGTGTGGTCTTTTTAAACTTGGTAAAAAGGGGAGAATAAAAAAAAGAATAGGAAGGAAATGTGAAAAATTAGTAAAAAATATTCTCGAATCATTTTGGTCCACAAATTTGTGAATGCACATTTGTACTAGAAAAGAATTTGAAAGATTTTTGAAGATGTTGTTTGTTTTGACTAGAAAGAAGAATAAAAATAATAATGAAAATTTCTCTCATATAATTTTGGACCACAAATTTGCAAATGCAAATTTTTTTCAGACAAAATTGTGAACGAATAAATTTTTTTAACAAAATTAGGAACTTCACGTTGTTTTGAACAAAATCTTTTTCATAGAATTTTTTTTTTTGACAAATTTTCAAATCCTCTCGAGATAGATAAGTGACTCAATTTTTCTTTTCAATCCAAGAAAAAAACTCAACTTTCATTTATTATATTTCTTTTCAATCCAAGAAAAAAAATAAATAGTTTTTTTGCTTTGGATTTTGTATAATTAAAAAGAAAATTAATTTTATGATAAATCTGTTAACATTTTTTCTATAGCTTAAAAAAAAATAACGTAAAGTCTATTGTTTAGAAGAAACTAATTTAAAAAATATTAAAATTTAAAATAATTAATTTTATTTATATTTTAATATTTTATAAGAACTATTTATTTTGAAAAATATAATTATTAATATAATAGTAATAATAAATTATATTTTAAAAAAATACTAAATTATATTAAAATTAGTCTATTATGAATATTCACAATCAATTATATCGTTTCCATGCAAATATTTTCTTTCTTGGGAAGAAATTTTAATCTTACAATAATTTTTGTTTTTCATGTTTTTAATTTATTATTCTTTCTTATTTTTTCACGGTGATGTTTTTCCACTCCTAGAAACAATAAGAGGGATGGTAAATCTGGATTAACATTATGATTAAAATTGGATGCGATTTGTTTTTCCGCAAATGAGACTTATTTTTCTCTAAAGTCATTAACTATTTGCACACAACATCAATACAAATGTGTGTTACACTCATTTAATTTATTGACCAGTCTGGGAAGTGTGAATGTTTTGAAACTGTGGGAAGAAGAGATCCAACATGCATAAAATTAAAATTACACGAATTTTACAACTGCAGTAATAAAAAATGGAATTGATGTATAAGCACCTAAAAACAATCATTCTTCTATAATTTTGTTCCAAAGGTATACATGTATGTTTACTGTATACAAAGTAAAACCAGATTCTATTTCTTTGTTTGTCGTTGAATGCTACAAACAACAAATTCTGCTTACAAACTTTAATATACCCTATCAAAGAATTGGTGTTAACTAAAAGCTAAAAAAATGTTCTAATGATATCTATCTATATTTGAACTATAAAACATATCTATAACAATTGAGTTTTCTTATTTCCTTGCTTTCCCTTTCTTTTTCCCCTCACAACAATCCATTATTTTTCGTCCTCCCACCCTAGGAGGAAATTTATCCTTGATCTCAACATTTCACCGTATTTTTAGGCCAATTTTGAAAGCCTGTTACAAAGTTCAAATGCCTTTTTATCGACTTCTCTTTCCTTCTGCATTTCATATCTTTCAGTTTTCACTGATTGAATCCTTTCTTGTTCCACTGAAGATCATATTCAACTTTAACTAACTACAAAACTATAATCTTGAGGAACACTATTATATCAAACCCTTTCTGCATCCTAAGCAATGCTATGCGCAGACAGATTTCACCATCTTCAGACAGCATCTTCTCTAGGACAAACCTGTGCAAGTCCATCACACAAACACAGTAAATACTAGACAAGTATAGTAAATTGAAACCTTAAAGGATTCTATTCAAGTCATTTACGTGAACTTGTCTGTCATCACTGAAGCTATGATTTCTGCTGGTAGTTATCAGTTTCAACTCTCCCCTGTTGGTTGTCATCTCATCTAATATCTCTGCATAGCAGAAGTCCTCTTCACTTCCTCCAGTATCAGTATCTGACTCCATATCCTGATAAAAAGATTTTTCAAGTCCTAAGCTGAAAAGCTTGGAATACACAAACAAATTACTAGAATTGAAAGATCACCCGTACCATAGCAGGTGGAACTCCAGCAATTTCCTCATACCCAGAAGCATCTAGTTCTTCGAGATGGTTAGGCTTGAATATCTTTGGAAGCAAGCGCTCTCTTATGAATATGAGAAGGAAGAATGGTACAGGGAACAGTATTCCAACAAAAGGAATCCAAGTTACCCCGTAACATATTAAAAAATATCCTAACTGTATGAGTGTAAATGTAACTATGGTCTTGAATGGTACTTTCTCCAGAAAAGAGGCATGAAAACCTTCGAAAATTCTGCCCAATCAGACAATAACCATGACAAAATACAACATTAGCTTCTTACAGTAACGAAAATTATGCTTGGGAAACAAGTATTATCATCACAAAGAAAACTTTGATAGCCATGATCATTAATCTCTCAAATTCAAAACATTAAGCAGAGAAAATAGTTTACAGAAGTTCATGTACTTACTTGTGACGGCGGCCTGGGGTGATGAAGAGGAGCAATATCCTTTCCCAGAACTGATTTCCTGGGAGACTATCAATTGCCATGTAAGCAAAATATCCCCATAGAACTGAGGTTGGTATCTCTCTGATTACAGGCATGGCTAGGATTGAGACACCAACCAGGACAGACTGCAAAAGGTTCGTCACTCTTTGCTCATGAACCTCGACTGGTAGATATTCATATCTCTGTTTCTCATCAAAACTTTCTTCCGCACCACCATTGTTCCTAGATTCCTTTGAACTCTCCAATTCTTTAACCTGCACCAATTTCAAAACATTCTTACCACTCTTTGGACATGTCATTTCCCAAAACAAACCCAGTTTTTTTTTAAAAAAATCCCTAAATAGATGTGATACTTTAATTTTGGGTTAAATATGTTTTTCGTCCCTTAAGTATCACACGATTTTGGTTTTAGTCCCTATTCGAAACTTTGATGGTTTTTAGTCCTCGTAGTTTTGAAACTATTAGTATTAATCCTTAAAAATGAACGGCGTTAAGTTTTAGTAGATGTGGCAAACGGCGATGTCCAGCTGCGCTCTGCACTCTCTGCCACGTTGCTGGCCAATAAGAATCTGACACTCACGTGGCCATTCTCGTTCTTCCTCCCTCACCTGACGACGAAGACGAAGATCTAGCTTTTCGCTGCAGTGCTCCCCTGGCTCTAGCTCTCTCCAAAGATATAGTTATTATCATTTGAAAGAAAATCACGTCTGGTGTAACAGTTAGTTTCAACTTTCAATCTCCAATTTAAAAGAAAAGGTTAATTTGTAGTATGGTCTGTCTCCAGGAGAAGGAAAGTGAGATACTTTCCCTATCACCAAAAAGCAAAGGCACAAAAAAAAGTTTCGTCTCTTATGCCCCATGAGGAGTTTCTTCCTTGTAGAATCCTGTAAAGAGACGCATCCAAATGCTTTGAATCCTCAGTCTTGGCTTCAAATTGAAAGAGGGAAACTTCCCAAGTTGTCATCGTACCCTTCCTCTGCCTCAATGTGAGTTTTTCTCTCTGAACGGGTCCTTTATTTCAATTGAAGCTTTCCCTTTCTGCCAATTTAATTAGGTGTTTTTGTTTTTTGGTGGGGTTGGGATGGGATTTTGTTTGCTTTTATGTACTTTAGAGAATCTTTGGTCAAGGTCAGCCAGCTGTTAATGAGAACTGCATTTCTCAAAATGTTACTTTTACAATTGGCGATGAAGAGATAGTCTGTGATAGACAAAAAATTTCTGAACTTTCGACAGTGTTCCTGGAGAGAGATAGAGGCGGGGGAGCGGTGTAGCGAAAACCTAGATCTTCGCCGTCGTCAGGTGAGGGAGGAAGAACAAGAATGGCCACGTGAGTGTCAGATTCTTATTGCCCAGCAACGTGGCAGAGAGTGCAGAGCGCAGCTAGACATCGCCGTTTGCCACATCTACTAAAACTTAACGCCGTTCATTTTTAAGGATTAATACTAATAGTTTTAAAACTACGAGGACTAAAAACCATCAAAGTTTCGAGTAGGGACTAAAACCAAAATCGTGTGATACTTAAGGGACGAAAAACATATTTAACCCCTTTAATTTTTATTCTAGTCCTGTATGTGGAGAGTCAAATCTTGACTTGACTTGTAATATAATTGAAAATAAAATCTATTATTGGTATAATAGTTGAAACAAAAATTTAATGAAAGATAAAAGAAATATAAAATTTTACAATATATTATTATTCAAATAATATTTTAAAAATTTTAAAAATACAATAGGAACGTGAATAATCATAGGCCAACGTTGTATTATTTGCCAGAATCAAAGATTTACCCAGGCTAACTTAACACATAGTCAAATATTCACACTGAGTGTATATTGGTTTCATTTTAATAATTATTATCTTCTACTTTTTTTTTTCATGCACTTTTAGGTTGCAGTAAATTGAATTTCAATTAGGCGTTACTACATATTAAAATTTTCTTTGTTAAATATCAAGATACATGTATTGTTCACATAAGTTCTTTTCCAAACATTGCTACATAAATTTATTATTATATTTTAAGAACCAGGAGTTCTGACGCAATAGATGATCCTTACCTTTTTCTTAAGAACTGCTAAACTCTTTGTATGCATGGGGGACTGTGGAAGGACTCCATTTGAAGGAGGAAGACCAAGGAGCCCACAAATCAGAGTCTGACAACAATGAAGGTGTCAGCAACTTTATCAACATGGAATAGCACAGAGCCATGTTTTAAGAAGGGTTTCAGAGACAGATTAACAAACCATTATTCCAAGCAGGAAAACATCATAGTGGTAGGCTGATGGTTTTTGAAGGTTAAATTTTTTCTGTTGTGTCATCTGCGCAGCTACACTGTGATCAAAAAAGTATAAGCCTGCTATCATCAGAGCTGGAATACTTGCCCCAAATACAAAAGCTGGGGGTACCTTCCACATATCCTGCATTTTGCAGTAACTGTTAGATGGATGTTTAGATATGCCTATATTCAAATCATCACTGATTTCTGTTCACAATGATGAACTCTCAACATGACAGTTATTCAAATGATCACTTTGGATGGGAAAAGTTGTACTCAATGTCTAAGGGTAACTACCTTCACTACTGTCCAGTGATAGAGTGATTCAGGTTCCCACGGTAGAGGAGAAAAAAGCCTTCTAGGAATGCCATCTGGAACTTTTCTTGGTACAGCATAAGATAGTGCAGTCCATAACACTACCATCAGTGGAATCCCATAATCTGCTATAAATCCTCGTAGCCACCCTGCGCTGGATGCCAGAATAAGAAACAAAGAATTGACAGGGTAAATCAAGCTTTATCTTGCAAGATATCATGCATCATTTACCTGTTCCATATTTCCACGCTCTTGCTCTTCTGCTTATTAGGGCAGTGAAAAGTAATCCAATACTGAAAATGATTGCAAGTAATCCATTTGTATACAACCAGCGGAATTGAAATTCCTCTGCAGAAGAATTTCCTTTATTGACCACGTTGAACTCTCCTATCAATCCCTGTGGTTCAATTCAAGGTTTAAATACCAGTCATGTTGAGTTCTGCAGCACCAAATTTACAATCTGTTTTGCTAGGAAGAGAAAGCAACACCTTTACAGCCTCTTGAAAGAAAAGAACAGTTATGAGCATGGCAAATAACTCCCCAGCAATTCTTGTAAACCTTGAGATAATTGAGCAAGCATTAAAAATTGCAAGCACCACCAGGAAGAATCCCGTCCAAACACAAACCCTGCAGCACAGGTGAGCATTGAAGTTAGACAAATCAGTAATGCAGAATGATTCAGGAAATGAGAAAATGCAGAAACAGAATCATAATGTAAAATGCCGTACCAACTAAGCGCAGCCAGAAAGAGCTCTCTACCCAGTGCAGGGGTTCTTTCGCAAATAGTGTACAAGTAAGTGTACATTATGACAGTGGGTTCAGCAACACCTAAAATTAACAAAGGTTGGCCACCAAATATTGAGTGGATAATTCCACAAATAGCAGTAGATGTCATTGTTTCCAATATGCCCATACTTCCATCTGTTAAAAAAGACCATCTGGAAGCTCAGTAATAGAAGAATCAACCATGATATGGTATCCACCAAATGACAATATCTATTTGCTCAAAGATTTGAGTGTTCATAGAAAGAGATTGTTTTACCCGTATCCCTATGAAGTTGCTGTCCAAAAACAATAACAGGGAGGGCAGAGGCAAAGAATATGTAGAAAGTTGGAGCCCATGTGCTGACAAAGAAGTATGAATCAAAATTTTGTTGATATACATGACATTATAGTAAAGAAAAAGAAAACCTCAAGTTTGCAATGTGTTCCCAAAAAAGAGAAGAGTTACCTAGGACCAGAACAGATATCACAAATCCAATCTTGTTTATAGCACTGAAATCTTCCCTTGAAATCTTCAATTATTCCCTTAAACGGTGCTTCCATGTTTTTTCACTGCTGATGGAGCAAACTATGCACAACACAGATTAGATATACCAATTGACAACTTTTAGAAAACTGATTGCATTTAAAGATACTACCAAATGTGATGTAATGCGATGAACTTTTTGGCTGGTGAAATCAATTAGCATGCATTTAAATAAGAAGAAAGAAAAGAATGAGACAAAGATAATGGAATCAAAGACACTGAAGAACAATAAAGAAGGGACGAAATTGACACTTAAAGAAATCGCAGCCAATAGTTGGATACATGTGATGAAAATGCATCGTTTGAGTTACCGCGTGTGTACACCACAAAAAAATTTTAAAATATAGGAAATCTTGGAACCCATTCCTTGTTTTTATGGTAATCTAGGAAATCAAGGACCAGTCAAAGATTACACACAGCATATGAACATCGCATGATCAATGATGATCTGCTAGTACTTGACGGTGGGATAAACAGAATGTATGTTATTTATTATGAACAACTTTACAACATTATGGGTCGGTGGTTGCAAAATTATTTAGAACTAAAATTGAATAAGAAGAACATGTTTGGGAAACTATAAAATCAATATTATTTTAATAATGGATAATGAATTATATGATTGATTATTGTTATAGCAGATTATAATCAGAGTCAATTTTAAACTTATTTTTCAGAAGAGAACTTTTTTACTAAATTTCAGCAAATGTACAAACATTTCAGCTTGTTTTATGTACAACACCAATTGAAACTAAAAAGGTAAACTTTCCAAAACACACTCATAGTGACACGACTTATGCGTAAAATACTTCTCTTTTAGAAAAAGGTCCATCATAAAATTTTGATTGAAGACAAAAAGGTATCTAAAATTGTTTCATGGGAAGATAAACAAATACAGTATGAAAAGAAAAACGATTCTTAACCTGAAAATTAGACAGGTAAATATTTACATAAAATCAGGCTTAGGTACAACGTAACGTGAATTTAAACAAGAAGATGAAGATGATGAAAGAGGAGTAATGTAAAAGGGGTGCTCACTGCTCAGAAGACACAGAAATGCAGCAATGTAGGCAATGAGGAACTGATAGAAGCTAGGCATCGGCAATGGCATGTATATAAGGCAATTGAGGAGGCCACAGCAAAACCATGACTTCAAGAGAAGAAAAGGAGTTATTAATGCAGGTTAATTAAAATTAGAACGATCATTAATTGAGATAAGTGAGAAAGGGTGAAAAGTGAAACACCTGAAGAATGAAGAGGGTCCACACGGACCTGAAGAAACAAGAGAATTATGTATGGATGGGATGTATTTTGGTTGGTGAAACGGTGCAGTGATGGGACGAGGGAAGAGGGACACCACTGTAGGGAGGGAAGAGGGTCTCAGTCAAATGGCAATGCAAAAATTAGAAACTAAAAACCAGTATTTGTTGGTCCCATGTAATGGAGATCCGATTGAACATCCTAGGATTTCGGAGGGGTCCATGCTGTGGTGCGGTGTGGTTTCACACTCCCCCTTTCTATTTTAAAACATTACTCCTTCAATAGGTTAATTAAGACAAAATATGAGGTTTATTCAGTACACTTCCTTGAAAGTTACCCAACAATGCAACTTTTTTAGTATAGTGTCGTTAACCTCAAATATTTTATGTCGCAATCATAATAAATAAGCTTTATTGGATTCAATAACATTATTTTGTTTAGTTTATAAGGCAAAACGTAAAATGGTTATCGTAACTTGCCTTTCTTCGTGCTTCGTTTAGGGTAAACCAATCTTCCAACTTTCGCCACATTTCTAGCAAATAACATAGCCATCTGCTTCCGCAACAGCAGTGAATGAGGTGAAATAAACAAAGCAAAAAAGTTATAAAACAAGAAGATAACTTGGAGAAAAATTGGCATGTGATCGTGCAGGGTGTGAGCTGGGAAGAAGAAAGTGCGTGAAAGTGAGGGTGAGAGAAACGACAATGGGCGAAGCGCGTATGGCACTGGCTTTAGGTAATTCATTTGGATTTTAATGTTTTGGTTGTTGGAATTTGAAACATCCATTACATACATTCCATTAGTTTGTCCTTGATTAGGTTTTCATTCTTTGAATGCAGAGGGGGCAAATTAGCCCAACTGTCCCATTCCATCAAAAATCCAAAATGGTTTTGGTTTACTTCACTCTCCCACTTTCATCTTCTCTTTATCTCAAAGGATGTTGACAGCAAGACCACCATTACTTTTTCTACACCGACATTACAACTCTTATTACTATTATTTTAATAATTTTATAATATTTAATTATAAACATACTTAGGATGACAATAGATGGGGTGATGCTACCTGCAACTCGCATAACAAAATTGGATCTACTATTCACTTGGAAAAAAAAATCACGAATTTATTTTATCCTATAGATATCATTGACTATCGTTTTCAAGCCGCAAATATTAAAAGAAAATATTTTATATATTTTTAAATAAAATTCAAATTAAATTAAAAAAAAATACAAATAATATTTAAAATATATATCAAATAAAGTTAATGAATAACTAAAAAAGTTACAAATTAATACAAGTTAGTAATAAAATATATATCCACATAAATTCAAATTAATACAAATTAATAATAAAATATATATCTTTTATAAATAACACTTTAAGATTTATGTTTGTTTTTTCATATTTTCATTTTGATCACTTAATTCCTGAAACAAATACCATATAAATAAACAATCAATGACAAAGTGATGCTAATAATAAAATTAGATTAAAATATTATAAACAAAAGTACTAACATTATTATCAATTATCTCCTCTAATATTGTAATAAGCTTCATGTTATCCACTTTAAATTTTGAAGAACTTGAAAAAGAAAAATAAATTCATTTGTCATAGCCAATCATTTGAATTAATATAAATATGTAATTTGAAGTGTTCATTTAATTACCTTGTATGTTACTCTATAGTCAATCTTGAACACACATCAACGTCTCTAAAGTGTTTGGGTGTAATCTATTGCTATGTGAGTAAGAAATCGATCACCAGTACTAAAAGAAGACTCAGAAGCAACTATTGAGATATCAATGACTAAAAAATATGTTGCAATCATTTGTAAGATTGGATATTTTAATCCATTAGTTTTCCACCAAATTAAAATGTCAAATTCTTCACTTGAATCTGATAGTGTTGGTTCTCCAAGTAATAATCAAGTTCTAACTTATAATTAGATGGTTAATTTTTCTTTGCAATATGATGTTTTGCAAAATCTCTCTTTCGAGCATATTTTCTTCATCAATAACTTGCCCTACATTTATGTTCAGATTTTGATAAGAAGAAACTGACTTCTTACCTTTCATGTACATTTCATACTTTCTCACCAGGTCCTTAAAAGGAATTTTCACCTTTTCAATTTCAAATCAAATTCATTACCATATATTTGGGGGAAAAATAATTCAACAAATCAATTTTATACTTGAGATAACGTAATACCTATAGCCATCATTCCACTGATCACACTCCAATACTACCTGTTAAACTTTAATACCATAAATACAGTCATTTGTTGAATAATAGAATTGGGAGAGTTAAGTCAATCCATTAAAGCCAACTTAATTTCATATACATTTGGAAAGAAAATATTGACAATTAAATAAAAGATACCAAAAAACAAAAAGATACCAAAATACAAGAGTATCAAATCATAAAATATTTCTAACTTTTGACAAACTTCATTTGTCAATCATGTACGCTAGACAAAACTTTATATTGACTCTTTCATTGTGATAAACAATCAAATACATATTTTTATTGTATGACTACTTAAAACATTAAAAATGTAGAATTCCACTTAGTTATGTAATCAACAACTAATTTTAATCAATGACCTAGCATTTATGTGCCTTGAGGAAGCTATGGAATTTTATTTTATACAAACGAAAGTTAATATATAAGTAAAATATATTTTTTTAATTTTTTATTAAATTTTATGTATTTAATCTCTCAAATTTATAAAGAACATTTTGGTCCCCGTCATTAACAAAGTCTTTATTAAATAATTACGGTTATTAATACTTATCATTCTCTACTAATATTTTTGCTAATACCACCTGTCATTAATTTTAATAGGGATATTTTAGTCAAAAGATATATAAGGGAAGGAACATTAGGCACTGAGTTTTATTAAAAGATAAGTATGAGTTCATTGTGGAGTTTTACGAATAAGCACGAAGGGAATATTTTTTGGACAAATCTAAAACTATTGCATCCAAAATGCACATTCACAACACTCCATCACAATGACATTCTTATCTTACAATTCCAAATTAAAACTACAGCATCCAAAATTCACGTTCTCAACAATTTACACTGTTAGACGTCAAAAAATAAAAACTGCCGTTAATTACCTTTTCACTATTTAACAACAATTACACCATACAAAAAAACGGCATTCTTGACATCTTTTCTGTCCTGTTGCCCTTCCAAATCGAAGTTATCCAACTTCAATTCATGGTATTTGAAAAAGGGCAGGACAAGAAGCAAATAACAAGTCAGGAGGAACACATAAACTGCAGAGCTTCCCGTGTACGGCCTAGCAAACTCAGTGCCGTGGCAGCAATGTGGTGTCCACTCAACCCCGCTTGGTCAAGCTGTTCATTTGGTGATGCATGTTCAATATATCTGTCAGGTAAGACAATTGGTCGCCACTGGAAAGTTCATCCACAAAAAACATATCACACACTTGTGATCACAAAAAATAAAAATTTACTCATGCCATGCAGACTTGCTATGTCAAAGCTGTGTGTGATTAGAAATGCATAAACATAATATAAAATCAGTGGATCATCTTTAAAACAATATAAAACTAAAATAAACAATTTGCTGCATGAAAGGGACCCCAAGCAATCTCCAATTACATGTACAACACAGTAGAGATATCTTAGTGCTGAAAAGATAAACTTACAACTTCCCACCAAGAAATTCAAACAGGTAGAGAAATTTGTTAATTTTGTATCTTTACGCCAGTTATAAATAGAAGGTGAATAGCACATTCATAATCCAAAATATTCTTAGAACCTAGCAGTATAGCCTTCCCACATACACAGCTTGACCCAATTACCTTAATTCTTCCATCGAGTAGTCCATTAACTGCAATAAACTCGGCAACATGGGAACCAAATCCTCCAATAGATCCTTCCTCGACAGTGATTAGAAAAGAGTGATGTTTACAGAGCTGCCTCAGAAGTTTGATGTCAAGGGGCTTGCAGAACCTTGCATCAGCAACAGTCACCTCAATGCCAAGTTTGGCAAGGAGTGAATGAGCCTTTAGGCAGTTCTGAACCATCGATCCGTATCCCAGGAAAGCAACATCTTTACCCTCAACAAGAATTCTTCCTCTTCCAATCTGTGAATGAATAGATTACAACCACCCCAAATTTAGAGATGGCAGATATATAAAAAAAATATTATGACAAATATTTGGGGAAGTTAAGAACGAATGACGCTTCCTTAGGTTTATTAATCAGTTTACCCTATTCGAAGTTTCAGTCTAACTTTCAATGTATCGAGAAAATAGAGTGTCGCCTAATTACCTTGATGGGGATTCCATCGCCTCCAGTGTAGCCTTTCCCAACCAGGGCACCCCTTGGATAGCGAAAGCAGGCTGGTTGGTCATTGATATGAGTAGCAGTAGCTACCATGTGCATGAGTTCAACCTCATCAGATGGTGCCATGACAATCATGTTTGGTAAGCATGACATAAAGGTTATATCAAATGCTCCACATTGGAGGGGACCATCAGAACCTACCAATCCAGCACTTGTAATGACAAAGCGCACTGGAATTCTCTGTTGATCAACATCGTGTATCACCTATATGTGGTACGTAACATGTTAAAAATCATAATTGCTTAAATCGTATTATTATGCAATGAGAACTAACTATATCTTTTCTCGTGCAAGAGTAAGTAGGCACTAGGCAGGCACACTTCCACCCACTCGCATAGAGCCATATTAAAATTACACAATGGTGGTATAATGAGACGAGACAATTACTTTTCTTTGTTATATATTTTTGTTAACACGGTGAGAGATCCTCCAGTGTACCAGAATTCCTGAAGGTTCATACTTTTTACAGTACAAACACTTTCAGTTAAGTCCTGATAATTTGACTCCCTAAGCACAACCAGATATGTAGTGCTGTTACCACTTTCATTCACTTCATAATAACAGCAAATTAATGATGACAATATTACTAATTCCATTAAACTTAATGATCTATACCAACCACAAATAATCTATTCTGAAAGAAATCCAAATGTTCTATGAACAATAAATCAGGGTTATCGTGGTAGTTTACGGCTTTAAGCTGATATAAAGTTGAACCTGATCATAGGCTCTTTGCAGAAAGGAAGAAGGTATAAGGCAAAATGGCTTCAATCCACCACATGCCAAACCAGAAGCAAAGGTGACTGCATGTTGCTCAGCCATTCCCACATCAAAAATCCTATCTGGAAATTTCTCCTGAAACAGTTCAAGGGATGACTCCATCGCCATTCCAGCATGAACAACCACAATATCTTTGTCTTTCTCTGCTTCTGCAACCAAAGTCTCCACAAAGCAATCACCGTATGTTTGAGGCCGAACAACATTATCTAACGTATCATATTTAAAAGGATCTGAAAAGTAAACATAGTTACTCAATAATAATTATGTGGCCAAATCACATCAATCAAATTTTCAAAATGACGAGAAGGTCAATCCCATAAAGAGCCTAAACTATAATCCCCTGGCATTCAGAAGACATGACTTTGCATCTAAACAATAAATATGTAGTAGAAGCCATAAGAAGCCACTGCTGGCTTCAACTTTTATCAAAATAAGGTCAAAATGCTTGGGAATACTATTGAAAGGGAAAAAGGAAAACATGAAAACACTCAGTGAAAACATCTGAAAAAATATACTGAGATTTTAGTTTTGGTAGAGCTCAATGGTGTCTATTAATCCATATATCAGACTCCAGTAACTGATATGAGGTTCATTAGTTTGTTATGTTTTGTTTACGTAGTATCATATACTTCATAAGCAAGTTATCTTCCAGCTACTGCGTTGAATCTATCTATAAACTAATCAGTATACAAAGATATTCATTTTATTTTCTTGAAAAGCTAGAGCATTTGAAATAAGAACACAACCACGGGGACAAAAGTACAAAAAGAAAGAACTATAGTGTAATCACATAATGGCTAGATAAGCTATTTTGCTAGAAATAACATGCAATGGAACAATTAAAACAATATAATTATCATAGGTTACCAAAAGAAATGCCACCATCTTGTTTCATATCTGTTATATCACTTTTCTGATTGTTTTCATCTCCCTGACTTTCATCAGTTATCACATGTACCAAGACGGGTCCCATTGAATCCAGGGAAGCAACTTCTTGGAGAACGCATATTAGATCCTCAACATTGTGTCCATCCACTGGGCCTATGTAGTACAACCCAAGCTCCTCAAAAAGAGTAGAACCTTGGGGACCTATCATACCACGGGCATATTCATCAACTTTAGCTGCCAACTCATGCATACCAATTCGTTTAGTAACACCCTGTTATAAAGCAGACAAGTTTTCACTCGCTTGAACATGATTTGAAATTGGAGCACAAAGCATTGAGATGTGAAAATGAGATCTAAATGAAGGATCATCATTAAACCCTATTAGGTATATCATTTGTTATTCTACATACAAAAAAATATATATATAGATAAAAATGCACATCAAACCACAGATTTGGGGGAGTGGAAAGCATATTTGTACATATATTTATCTTTCTTAATGCACATGGTGGAAAATCTTAGTTGTTACACTATTTTCCACAGGCCCCATATTGTACATAATAGCATTGCTCTTAATGTACAAACTCAATCCATTTTATACTAAAGTTATGAGTTATTTACCGTTGAAACATGCTTCCTTTAGTAGGCTCGTTTCAAGTTGAATGACATGGCACTATCACATGAACATTGCATGCCAACAGCATATACTGAAGACTACTGATTTGAAGCTATCTAGTATTCTTTTCTTGCAGAGGATGAAGAAAAGAGGCATACCTTGGCAGCTTCTCTAAATCTTCGGAAAGATTTACTGGACTGGAGCTTGCTCAGGGTACTAGATAGGGCATTGACAGATGTCTTTGGACTCTCCTCGATTTTTGGAAGTAAAGAGTGACGACTATCATTCAAAATCACAACCATATTTGAGTCTAAGTATCCTGCATTGCTCATTGCCTCATATGCCTGACCAGCCATAGTTGTCCAATTGCTGATAACTGCAACTACTCGTTCTTGCCTGCCCTTAATATCCCGGGCAACTGCCATACCTGATAAAATAATACACATATGACTTTGAGGTCAATTAAATTTCACATTTCGAAATTTTATTTATTCATTTAAAATGGAAAATGCAGAAAAAGTACAATTTAGCAACCCAACAAATTTACTCAGACCAGTCAATGACAATAAAAGCATATAAACACAGTTTGAATAGTGTTTGAAGAAACAAATATTATTAAAAAGGGAAAGGTCTTTACAAACTACCAAGTCCAGCAGAAATACTGTTGCATCCATGACCTGCACCAAATGCATCATATTCACTCTCAAATCGGGAAGTAAAACCAGAAAGACCGTTCTTTCTTTTCACTGTTGTCATGAGAGATCGCCTTCCTGTAAGAATCTTATGTGCATATGTCTGCACACAAATAATGAAATGGTTACATTATCCAAACCAGGTCATTCATTGAATTCTTATAAATTGGAATATTCATTGTTCTGTGTCAAAATGAGTTCCTTGGAAACAATGATTAACAATTTGCAATTGGCATTCAATTTTCATGCCCAAAATGAGCGAAGAAAATTTAAACGAGAGGGACACTGTCCTTTTGCATGTAATTTAGAACACTTACTTGATCCCCAACATCCCACAATATTTTGTCCACTGGAGCATTGAAAACATAATGTATTGCAACTGTCAGTTCTACCACTGCCATACTTGCTTTCGCTGATATTTGTGTACGTGACATAATAGAAGACAAATCTGAACGAATTTCAACAGCTAGTTGTTTCAGTTCCTGCAAAGACAAATATTTAGGTAATGAGATACTTCAAGATTGTGAGAAGAAATAATGTAAAAGCAAAATGAAAATGATAATGAGCTTACAGTTAACCTTAATAGATAAGTTCTTCAAGCAAAGAGGGTTTTCAACCATATCAAGAATGGGTGTTGGAACTTTCTCCCAGTAGTAATCATCATTATCAAGCTGTGCACATACTCGATCAACTAATCCCTGCATCCACAGCCCCATTAGATTCTACCCACTCTTTCAGTAACTAAATACATGTAAATATTTGCTGTAATATTGTTCGACTGGGAAGGTAAATAATTTTGTACAAGTTAAGATTTGATGCCTCATTATTTCAAAATGGACTCAGTTCCAATATAACAGGATCATCAAAATCTAAGATGAAATGACATAAAAAGCATGCGGAAGACATCATTGTTCAACCAAAGGGTTATCAAATTGAAATTCACATCATAA
Organism: Vigna angularis; assembly: GCF_016808095.1. Taxonomy (NCBI): domain Eukaryota; kingdom Viridiplantae; phylum Streptophyta; class Magnoliopsida; order Fabales; family Fabaceae; genus Vigna; species Vigna angularis. Next base: position 36,053,303 of record NC_068973.1, on the reverse strand, counting down.
ATTGCCAGGATAATTTTTTATTCATGAATCATAATTTGTATTGAATCAAAAGATTCAGAAACGTGAAAAAATAACTTCAAATATATCATATAGTTTTCAAAGAAATCATTTGAAACTAGAAATAGATGAAACAGTTTTAACTGTAAGTGTTATCAAACCGGTTTATTAGATCTGGATTTGTGGAAACGATGCAATGAAATAGCCAAATAGAGTACATGCACTGAATGAATGGTTGACAATTGACAAATAAAGTAGCAGAATAATCAAATAGGATGAGCTCTGTAGTGTTCCTTCAACTCCTTCTCATTTAACAATTTAAGTTTATATGACTTCTTAATTTCTCACGGGAACTGGTGAAAGAAAAGTAAAAAAAAAAAAAATAAGGAGCACTGAATCATGTGATTCATACCAATGATCATTGCATCATCATTTATGTATTGAATAATACAAAGTCTTTTGAGATTCATTTCGTGATATGAATCATATAAAATCATTTGGTTCAAATAGTGAATCATAAGATTCTAAAAACTATGACAAATAGAATAGTCCTTTTGGTCGTCTGTCACCTCAATGATGATACATTTAGTGCAATAGCCAATTTGCAGTTGGTGACTCCTACCTACTGATTATCCAGCCACTTAATTCCATGCCAAATTAAATTGTCCATGTGATCCCAATTTCCCAATTATGAGAACTAAAAGACCATTGAGTCGTATCATAAAACATAATTCATATACTTACATTAGCGAAATAAAACTATTAAATTGAAGATTGCTTGGGCTAATTAATTAAAAGTTTTTTTCTCTCCTTCAAATTCCTCAATTTTCAGAAGGGAGATAAACTAAGTGAAAGGAGATTTTAGCCCCCTCCATTCCTCTCTGCTTCCCTCCTCTTCATGCTGTTATTGTCACTCCAAATGCCATCAAACACATAATTACCTCAATGTCCCTTATGTTAAACACCATATCAAGTCACCCAAACTATCCCATTTGCACAAAGAATGCTTTTATAGAACTAGAAAGCATACAAACTACCCAGTTCCCAGAGTTAAACACTTTTGTATAAAAGACATAAATCAACAGTGCGAACTTTATTCTGCATAGATCCTCTTTCTCTATTTTCCGTAGCATCTCTATTCCCTCCGGAAACCAGATTTGATTAATCAACGGAACAATTCACCATGTTAGAAGAGTTAACAAAGACAACTAACTAGACAAATCCTAGTACTCTCACATAAGCACGGACTGAAATTCAGGTGAATTGTGTCTTCTGCAATTCATGACACGAGACAATTGCGAATGAGATAGATACCTTCGAAGTAGAACGAGGGGACACCGAAATTGTAGAGAGTTCCACGTGGAGGGGGAACAGGGAGGTTGAGCAATCCACTCTTTTACCCAGAGAGTGGAAAGGAACTCCGAAAGGGTATGTAGAAGAAGGAGTAGCAGCCATGGAGAAAGTAGCAACCAGAATGTTGTTACTATGAAATCTTCAAAATTCACAGTTCAAGGAGAACCATGATTATTGAACCCAAAGCTATTCGCTATTTCGCACGTACAATGATGAATCCAAAATATCAAAAAAAGACAAATAAAATCAAATTTGATATGATGTGATAATTGAAAATGGTAGAAAATGAAGGCAACACAAGATAGCGATTAACCCCTGACGAAAAGGGCCCCGTTTTCCATGGCTCACAAAACTTGGAACCATCACAAATTATAATATAACTATTGGTTTAATTTCTCCAACCACGCTTTAATATCTACTTTACATTATAAAACTAAATAAATCTTTAATTTTATTTTTTATTTTTCATTAAATTTAATGTAAAAAATAGAGAAATTTATTTTTATTTCAATGTTTATCATTTATTTACCTGTCTTAAATGACGACTTGTCTTTCAGATAATAGTTTACAGTTAAGTAAGACCGACATTTATATTCTTTTTATCTCATTAAATGTTTATATTTATTTTCTATCTTCAATACTTTTCCCAATTTGGTGCCCTGTAAAAATTTTACTTCTATTTTGTTCTTGATGTGTTTGTATTGTTTATACATATTTTTAAGCGTTAAAATTTAACACATTATTTTTTTAAAATATATTTTGGAAAAATGTATAATATGATGCAAAAAATAACTTAAGAAAATATTACTTTTATTGAATGAGTAAATGAAAGAAATAGAGAATGCATATCCTAACTGGTTACGTTACATTGATGGTAATTGATAAATAGACGTAACAATCATATCATCCATCAAATTTAAACGATATTTAACATCAATAAATGAAAATCTTTAATAAATACTTAAATTTATAAGGTAATTAATTAAAGTATTGTCACTTTTAATTCTTAAAATTATGATAATTATTTTTATTGTGTTTAGAAAAAAATGAAAAAAATAATAAGAATAACTATTCAATGGGTAGATGATAAATAAGACTTGGACTTCCAAATCTCCTGCAAAATTTGGCAGATTAGATAACAGTTTTTAATTCACTATTTCATTTTAATTCATTCTGTAAAATTGATAAATTAACCGGCAATCCATATTTTTAAAAGAAATAATTTAAAATATTAACTTTTTTTTGTGTATTTATATTATCTAAAAATATAAATATACGATAAAAATGTAATTTAACTTATTTAGACTTATAAATTAAGTTTCATTATTTAATTATAATAAAATAATTTAACAATAATAATTATTTTAATTTATTTAATTATAAATATTAATTTACAGTGTACTAAAATACGAAAACAATATTTAAAATTTAAAAAAATTACAGTGTTTCTATTTAATTTATTTAATTAAAAATAATGTATTTAAAATATTTGCAGTTTACTAAAAATATGAAAACAATATTTAAAATTAAAAAAAGAATTGGTTAGCCAACTCACTAACCTATCTTTTGACAAATAGATTAATATCTTTAATCCGTCTTCCTATAAACCAATTCGTGTGGTGGATCACCAATAAGATAAACTAACTATTTTATTACAATGAAAAAGAGATAAAAATTGATAACTAATATAAGATTGTGTTGAAGATGGTTCTTTTATTGTTATAGAAAATGTGGAATAGGTACAAAAATATGCCATGCATCACCAAATAAATAATCAATCCCCCTGTTAAAAATTCCACTCAATTGATATTTTGATAACTGTCATTACAAGCAAACACCATACAAAAACAACATAACTATATAAACAGTGATGTGAAAATAAGTTGATCTGAAAATGAGTTGTAATCCATAAGCTAACTTGACTTATTACGGATTTAACCTGGATTGAATTTGAAAAAAATATAATTTTTTATGTGGGTTAGTTTTTAATCTGGTTCACTAAGAACTCGGCTCACACGGTCGAACCTGTGGTGAGTCGGATTGGTTCACCAACCTACCTAATTTAATTAAATTATTTATTATTTTGCATTTCAATATTATTAGTTAGCATTTTTTTTATTATATTATAGATGGTGATAAAAAAGATGTTTCAAGAGAGAAAAATATTATGGATTTATTTATTCAAGACTCTAATATTATAAATGGACAATTGATACAAAAATTATCAATATTAAAAACTTATTTATTCGCCTTTTGTATATGTTTTTGGATTATGCTTGATTGTATGATACTTTTTTTTAATTGTCTTTGGAGTTTAATATTATTTAGTGTGAAATTTATTTAAATTTGAATGAATTTTTTTTTTGCTTTAAGAAAAATTGATAATTAAATGAGTCAGTGGACTAGCCTGTTTAACCCACCAACCCGTGATGGGTCGGGTTGGGTTCAAATTTTTTCAGCTCGCTAATAAGTGAGCTGGATTAAGTTGACTCTCTAAGTGACCAATCTATAGTGGACCTGGCAATCTATGGTGGATCTAGCCGGATCGGGTTACCCGTTTTGACAATTCTATATATAAAGAAAAAAATATATAGAAAAGTCATTTCAATTTGGCATCCGTTCTAGCATTATTTGCAACCAAGAATAACACCTATATTATATATACTTAACATGTAAGTTTAATCATTACAGGAAAAGTAGTTAAAAATGATAAATACGAGCAGGTGGGCAAATTTTGATTTTAATATTTAATTGAAAGCATTTTTCTTATAAATTTAATATATCATCGAATTACAAATCATATTGTATAAAAGAATTAACAATCTTACAGAACGGATATTCTAAATGGGGATGGAGAGAGTATAAAAATGTAAGAGTAACGTAATATCAGTTGTATAGCAAATTACCACCTTTTAATTAGCATTTAATACCATCCGTTAATGGTCATAAACAATATCAGTTACTCATCTTCCTCACCGATTACAGTATTTAAGATATCATGATCAGTATTGTTGTTGCTCCAGTTTCATTTCCCTCAACCTCATATCTCTCCTAAGTGAAGAAGCCATCAGGTACCTCGTCTCATGTCTCTGCTTCCAATTTTATTTTTCATCTATTATTTCTTCAAAAGTTTATATTAAAGTAGTAAAAGAAAGTGACATTTGTCCACTGGTATATGATATAATTTGATTTTATCTATATAATTGATGCTAGATTTTTAACCCACTTTTTCACCAAAGAATTTTGAGTGTATTAATCAAGAAAGTCAATAATGAGTAATACAATAGACACAAATTTTATAAATTCTTTTAACTCAAGGAAGATAATATATTTAAATTTAGGGTTTGCTAACGTCGCTATGCCTGTTTTTCAGTTGGTACATTTTAACAATGTGTACCGGATTTTAGTAGACAAAAATGTCCTTATATAATATAAATTCTAAGTTTAAAGGTTAAGGGTATTTTAATAATTTTCATTCTCAAAATATCTTACAAAAAATGATTTTATAATGAGTTTTCATTTTATAATTTTTGTCTTATGTAATTTTATCCAATTTTCACAAGTATAAAGGAATTGGTAAAGTTTTCATTTTATAATTTTTGTCTTATCTAATTTTATCTAATTTTCACAAGCATAATAACATAAAAAGAATTGGTAATTGGCCTGAAAAAAAAAATCAGAAACACTTAAACAATTTCTTACAAAAAATGATTTTATAATGAGTTTTCATTTTATAATTTTTGTCGTATATAATTTTATCTAATTTTCACAAGCATAATAACATCAAGGAATTGGTAATTGGTCTGGAGAGTATAAAATTGAAGAGATCTTGAATGAACCTTTGTAATATGTCAATGACTCAACCCTTTACAAAGACAACTTGTTTAAAGACAAGTGCAAGTGTGAAAGATGAAAGAAAAATGGTTGAGAGGAATGAGAAAGGTGAACAAGAGTTTGGGTTTTTTTTTTAGTTGAGAATAAAAATTATTAAAATACTCTTGACTTTAAAACTTATAATTCATATATATATATATATATATATATATATATATATATATATATATATATATATATTTCGTAGCTTAAGATGTGAATGTAAAGGCTGGAAAACTGCAAATGGTAGCTTAAGATGTAAGGACATAACAAATAGTTGAACGAGAATGAAATTAAAGAAGGCAGTTATATGTGAAGGTCATACAGTCAAACCACCTTTTTCATTTTCTTTGGGGGCTTCATACAGGATCGACATGTTTCTCATAATAACAAATTTGAGGATATATTAGAAAATAATATTTTATTGGAAAATGAAAACCTAAGTTAATTTGAAATTTATTATTGAGTAAAATTAGAATAATTGTGTGAAGATAATATGAAACTCTTTGTAATTATTTCAACTCCTTCTTCTTCCAGAAATAAAAAAACAGTATGGACAGTTTTATTTGGCTAAGAAAAAAATGAACCTTTATTTTCTAGAAAAAAGCATTTATTTATGTTAGGTAATACAATTAATGTGGAATCCACTGTCTTCTCAAATTCACACTGAACATTAAATTTCCAAATGTGTTTCCAGTGTGAGCAAATATATAAGGAAAATGATACTAACACTCTTTTCATTGTTGGAATTTATTAAAAATATTCTCTTTTAAAAAATAATTACGAAATGTACCTTTTACAAAAAATAAAAAATAAATAAATGAACTTAATTAGTCTTCTTAAAAAATTATATCAGTCATAACGTAATTTTAATAAACGTGTATTGTTTTTATTTTTGTGAATATAAACACTCATTTTGAATTTTTTAAAAGATTTAAATTACCTTCATTTTAACAAACTAAGGTTATAATACTATGAATTAAGAGATTAATTAAGTTTTAAGAAAATAAGATTTAAGTGTAACTATAATTTTATTTTATCTTTAATGGATATGGATCCTTTAGAACACTGTTCATAAGTAAGAGAAACTTGATATTGAATAACACCAAAAAAACAGTACCTTACTAAAATAAATTTTAAAGGATTCTGAAATTCTATGGAAACTCAAAATCAAAAACAAAAAAATAAGAAAAAAAAATACAGCTATATATTTTAATGATCATAAGGGATAATGAAAGTAGTAAATGCTTGACGTTATGCCGACCAATGACCACAGTTATGTATGCTGACTTTGTAGCCCTAATTATAATTTATTACTACAAATGTGTTCAACAACTTGGCCTAAAATTTTCGAGATTCCTTAATTTATTTTATGCAGCTTCGATGTCTTCCACTTCCTCCCTTCGCCTGATCCTCTGCACTCTCTTCCTCTCCTCACTCTTCCTCCGCCACTCTCTCGCCGACGTCGGCACGGCTGCACGTTATGGCCCTCCCTTTTTGCGTAAGTATATATATATATATATATATATATATATATATATATATATATATATATATATATATATATATGCATAACACAAATGTTACTTCAGATTAATCTTTCATAGGAAAAACTTTGATGATATGTACATGGTGCCAAAATAACACGTGTTAATATTTGAATCGTGTAACTGTTTATGGTGACACGTGCAGCCACTGCATGCTACGGCAGAGACGCGTCACAGTTTCCGTCGAATAACTTCTTCGGTGCCGTGGGGGAGGGTTTATGGGACAATGGAGCAGCATGTGGAAGGCAGTATCAGGTGCGGTGCATCAGCGCTGCGGCTCGCGGAACTTGCATTCCTGGCCAGATGATTCAGATCAAGATCGTTGATCGAGCGCAATCATCGGTTTCTAGGCCTTCTTTAGCTGGAACTACGTTGGTCCTCTCCTCCAAGGCCTTTCAGGTCATCGCCAACGCTTCTGCACCGTTCATTAACGTAGAATACCAACAGTGAGTTCTCTTTTACCTTTTCATCGTTAGTATTATAGTTTATTCTTAATTACGTTTCGTGTTGGTTTCTATCAAGATTAGGTTGAAAAATCAAACGTTGAGCGCTTCTGTTATGACTTTCCTTACCTGCAACAAGATTAATAATTATGATTCTAGAATCTTTGGTGAATGGATGATGAGCGGTTGTTGGTTTGATCGATTTAGAGTGAAATAATCTCAACTGAAGATTCGTAATTTGTCCATTTTTGCAGGGTTTGAAAACGGGAACAGATTCTTTGTTGGCATATTTGTTACTCTGAAAATTATTCTCTGTAATGATTGAGTAATATGCAGATGAAGTTGCATTCATATTTTAATAATGGTCACTATCTGATGAGATCTGCGTGTTCTTTTGTTCCTAACCTGGTCATTCAGGCCGGTCCAGGTTAATACTTTCTCTCAATTTATTTATCGAAAACTCTAACTCTCAAGGATTTTTAACTTTTGTTCAAGGGCCATTTTCAAAATGTAATAATATTAATTACTCTTTCCTTTTTTAATATACTTTTTAGTTAGTTTATATGTATATATTTATTGTAATGTAAAAATAAACAAGTATAAACTAGAAAACTTTGTGAATACTATATTTAAATTAGGTGAATTTATTATTTTTTTCTTAATTTAAAAAAATTTAAATACAATTTAAAAAGTCGGAAAAGATACAAAATTAAATGTAATCCAGGTAAAAAGAAAGTTTTTTCCTATGAAAAAAAGAGTGAAACTACCTCGAATCATTAATGAATTTAAATATTTCTAATTAAATATTTATTAAATTATTTTTATGTATATAATAATGAAAACTTTTACATTTTTTATTAAAATTTAATTTTAATATTGACAGAACAATGTGACAGATATTTGAGGTTAGTTTATTTGTTTCCCTTTTTTAAAAAGTATAAAAATTAATTAAAAATATTTAAATTTATTATAATTAAAAATTTAATTAAATAAACAATTAATTATGTTATCTTAAGCCATTAAATAGGCCTAAGTATCATTTTTACCTCTTTTGTTACTGACGTTTTAAATTCAGAAGCTACGGAGTTATATATATATTATTGTTTAGCGTCAGCTTAAAAGGAAAAGAATTTTGGAAAGGAAACCAAAAGGCTACGTCAGACATTAGCGCCAATTTAACAAGGCAGCTACAACAGTAAAATTAATTTTTCAAATAATAATAAGGAAATAGAATATGAAGAGGTCTATTCATTCGTATAGTCTATATGTTATTAGATAAATATTATTAGATAAATAGAATAATATTATTTTAATACACTTAAATGCTTACTCCATGCTGAATTTCTGTTTTGTATCCGATCTTATGTTATAAAAATTGTATGAATAAGATCCTGTTCGTTAAAAAATTGTTGACATAATCACGAACAATAGATATCTAAAGAGAGAATAAAATAAACCCATAATATTTTTAAGGAGAATTCTCTAAAGAGAGATCCAAAATATTTGTAGGAGAAGAAGAAAAGAGAAAGAATAAAACTAAGAGAAGAGAAAAGGAGAAAAGAATGATTCTAATAATGTGTTTTGGAACGAAGAAAGTGTTCTATTTATAGAGTTCATGGATCACACCCATAACATAAAAATTTCTTAAAAAATAATTTTTTTAATAAATATCAACGTTGCAAAACGTTGACAATAAAACACTTTGGCTCTTCTCTTCTTTGCTGTGCAGCATTTTCTCTGTAATATTCAGCATTTTCTCTGTAAAAAAATAACTCACAGGGAATTGCAAAAATCTTTTTGGAACAACCACTGAACTAGGATACTATAAAAAAAATTCAAGAACTGAAAATAATATTTTCCTCATTCAAGAACTGAAAAAAATAACTCATAGGGAAATCATATTTTTCTCATTCAAGAACTACTTCCCTGCTGTAAAAAATGCATTAAACTGAAAATAAAAATCCTCATCGTCAGCGTCATTCCAGTTAGAAAAATTAGTTGGTGGTTATAGACTACTAAAGTTGTCGTTAATCTTTAAATAACATACATCAAATGTTATTAATACTTTCTCATAAATTATAAAAATTGAATACGTATATATAGACATTAGTTGGGACCATGAACAAGTGGTGTCCTAAACCACAACATATTAACACGCCGTTTGTACGGATTTAACACGAAAGAGATTTAATTGATATAAATTTTATTAAGTGATGATGTAATTGACGCATTTTTTAAAGATAGACTAATTTAACATTTTCAAGTAAAACTGAGGATAATATAAGGTATTAACCCTTTTCCTTATTACAATTTCATATCAAATCACATTATAATTTTTTAAAGAATTATCTTTCCCTATCTATTAAAGAATACTGCGCAGGTCCTTTGATACCAAGCAGTTCTAATCATTGAAATAGACAGAATCTACACAGAAAAACACATATCAACGATCCCATTATATCCTAATTAAACTTAAATTCATCAATGGCTTCTAAACCACGTACATAACCTAAATCATCCTCCTCTCCCCAGTAACCAGGAGTTGTAACATATTTTTCTATCTTCAAACATGTGGATAAAAGATTAAAAATCTAAGAAAAAAGATAAAAGAAAGGATATTTCTTTTCTTTTATAGATATTAACATTGATAAAAAAGGATTTCTACTTTATTATTTTCTATTTATATTAAAACTTTTTAATAGTAAAATAATTAAAAGTATCTTATAAATGTTCTATCTTATTTAAAAAAATTTTTGAACAAAACTTAGAGTTTTATGACGTAACTAATAATGAATGATAGTTTTATATGAGATGTTATTAATTGTTTGGTAATTTTGTTAGAGTGACTTATATAATTATAATTGTTTTAGAGGTTACTTTGTAACGTAAAATGACCAAGTAAATCCTTATACGGGGGAAATGGACTTAATTTTGTACTTAGCAAATGAATATTTATTTTGGATACCGAGTGTGAAAAATATATTATGTTGAACTATTTTATCATTAAAATATACTTTTAAGTAATTTAAATCATAAATTAATTTTTGAAAATAATCTTCAAGAGACTAAGAGAGACCATAGACGTCGTGCTCAGAAGCTTGAAGAGAAAAGCGTTCATCTCAATCTTCAATTTTTTTTTCTTCTTCTTCCCTTTCGTATCAGAGCCTTGAACGATGTCGTTTGGATCCTCTCTCTTGTCGCATCCGCATTCCGTTAGATTCTTGTTCAACAACACCGGAAACTCTCGCTTCAAAGCCGCTGCCGAAGTTCCCGATTCCCTCTCCGAGGATTGGTACCTATTCTTCCTTACATATATTCATCCAATTCCATTTTATTCTCCAATATTCCGATTCCAACACCGCCTGCAGGTTCAAATCTCGCAAGAAAAGGCCCTTTGGTCCACGATTAGATGTAATAATCACTGTCCGCCACTTCCCCTCTTTTCTTTCCTTTTTCGTTGTTCCTTTTCTGTTAAATTAATGTTTGGTATAGTTTAGTGCAGAAGATGCGGTGCATTACCAGCTCGAAGCCTTGAAGTGTAACGATCAACCTCGTCAAGACTATGGAATCGAGGTTATGTACAGGTTCGCCGGATTTGATCCTTTTGAAAGGTCTACCTATTTTGGGCCTTTCTTTGATTTGGGCCAGGTTCGTTCGTTCGTTCGTTCGTTATGTTAAAGTTGTGTTCTTCTTTTAAAGTATCTAGAGGAAATTTATTAACTTCTGCAGTAAAACCATGCTAATGGTAATTTTTTATTACTTCATTGTGTAAAACTTCGGTATACACAATGAAATAATTTCTTGTTGAAATTCATGCTAAACAGTAATACACCTCTGCATGTGTAGTTTGAAAGGTTTAGGCGTATTTTTCACCACTCTACTTATCGAGTATTGCTTGGTCACAAGGAGAGAAAGATCATGAGCACTTTGTTTGTCGAGGAGGTAGAATGTTTGTTCTTGTTCATTTTTTTTTTCTGTGTTATCTTAAAAAACTGATGTTATGGAGTGATGAACTTCAAATAGAACAAATACAAGCAGCGGGTTTGGATTCGTGGAAGTCGACCGGAGGAAGAAGAGATATTTCAATTTACAATGGTTCAGGTTTGGTCACGATTTCTTCCGATACATCGTATCATCGTACTCATGTTTGTGAGGGATTTAATACTGTGTTTGGTTCATTTTGTTTGCAAAAATTGTTTATTTTTGTTTGGAAGTACGTAGTTAGGCATTTTGTGAACTGTGGATTACTGCAACAGTATTTAACTTTGATGATTCTTTTCTTAATTCAATGATAGATATTTGAATTATTGATTTCTTAAATTAATTATAGATTACCTGTTCCCTGTTGTTATCTGATTTAGTTTAATTTAGCGCAACCATGTATGCATCTGATGTTTGTTTGCTTGTCACTGGCAGAGGGTTGGTGGATGCTGGGATGGTTACTGGTTGACAGAATCTCTGCTTCACGACACTGATACATTTGCTGGTGGGTTAGCTTATTAAGAATCGTCTAATGCAGGAGGAATCAGGTTCACGAGATTACTGTCAAAAGCATGAAATAATCTGCAATCACCATCCTAATCTGTAAAATTTGGCCATGGTTAATCTGTAAAATTTGATTATTGGATGGTATGAATAGAATTTACAACACGGCACACCATGTACTTACAAAATATGTTCTTAGATATTAAAATTCTATACTTTGCATTTGCTTGCCCAAAGACGCAAACAACTGCGTCGTGAGGCGTAGTCTTTTTAATCGTGCTACAAGCAATTCAGAAACTACATCTTCTGCTGTTTGGTTGTGTGAAGACGGGTCAAAGATGGCCCGATTAACCAACAAGAAACCAAACAAATGCAACTAACTAAAACGACACCATTCAAATTTATCACTTCTCTAAAATACAACCAAAATAGCATATTTCACTTTCTTGAATATGACATTTTGGTTTTAAATTTTAATTAAAATTTAAAATCATCATCTATCTAAAATTCAAATTAAGAAATGCTCATGGCCAAAATATAATCAAGATTTTAAGATGACTTAAGCTAAGAAGGAAGTGCATGGAAAATATCTGAACACAAACAAAACAGCGATATTTCCATAAGATAGAAAGCCTTTGTAACAATTAAATTGTAAACGGTACAGACTAAAGTTGCAGTGAAGGCCATTCATTATTAAATTCTGCATTTTACATCAGTAGAACAAGGGTAAACAGGGATGACCTTAATTGCTGGAAGTGCAAAAAACCAAAGACATCAGTGACAAGAATCTTGGAAAATAGAGAGGAGTTTTGAGGATGTGGCAGTGCACAACCACTTCCAATTATTCGTATGCTAACCACACACATATTATATATAAATCAATTCTAACATATCCATATGGTGATGCAGGTAGTGGCCCAGATGAAGGTCACACTCGCTGGCACTTGGTAGTATCATAACAAAAAAATCCCAGTTGTGATTACTAATTTGTTGAATACTTGGAACTAATAAAATGACCTCAAAAGGGACTTGAGAAGGGCACAATCTCTACCTGAAGGGTGTAAGTATATAAAATTATGAGACGGGAGGAGAAAAGGCCATGCACATCGAGAAATATATGTATCATGAAAAGGCTAATCAGCAAGAACCAGAAGAAGTGAAAGAGAGATGGAGGGAAAGCCTTGAGGTTACTATAATTACCAAAAAAGAAAAGGAACAGATGTTTGAACGATTTGGGAATGGAATTTTGAAACCTGCAGTAGCTGGGCCCAGGGCAAAAAAGCACCCACGCTAGGAAGGAATGGACCTGTATTTACAATCACATCTATTTATATTTTTTTGTCAATGGTTTTAAGTTAAGGTAAAGGATCATAGTACTTCTAAAGTAAGAAAGTATAAATATACTAAATGGAAATCAAAGTGTTTATTAGTTTAAAAAAAAATCAAATTGTCAAGATACATAAAAAAAATGCAAAGAACTTTTGTAAGTGAATTTTTTCCAATTCAACTTACCTCAAACCCACAGTGGATCAAGTTAACACTTAAACATATTTTGACATATTTAATATTTAGTTAATATGTAATAAAAATAAATGCAAATTAAAATTAGGATACAATTTGATATAAAACAATTATTGAAATAAAAATATGAATGATAATTAAAAATTAATTTTTATATTAATTAAATAAATAATTTGTGTAAAAATATCATGGTAAATGTTATCAAAAAGAGAAAATATAATATTTTTTTAATATAATAATTTTTCAATATTGGTAAGAAATAAAACTACTAATATTATTATTATTTTTATAATATTGACTATATTAAAATAAATAAAGCCAATATAATAATTAAGAAGAGAAGAGGTGATACAATATTTTTTAATATATTAATTTTAATAAATTTTTAATACGTAAAAATTTAAGATTATTTCATGACAAATCACGTAGTTATTAATTTTTGCGTAGCTATATTACAATGTGGGGTTTTTTTTCTATCTTTAAAAATTTGAAATCATATGTTAATAATATAGTATTTATTATTTTATTTTAAATACAAAATGTTAAAAAGGAATACTAATCAATTCTTCAATTTTCATAAATCAGGATTGACAGTATTTTAAGAAAAAAAGATAAAACTAGAATATCAATAGATAAAAAATTGACAAATTATAATGAAATAATACTATATACAAAAAATCATTTTAGTATTAACAATAAATAATATAAAATTTACTTTATTATTGGTAAAAAGGTAAAATTTTAATATAGTATTCATTATCTTAATTCTTATTTCTATCCCTTTTTAACATTATTGTTTTCTAGAAATTTTTAAAATCGCTTCACGAAAACTGTATTTTAGGTTTAATCCATATATATTTCTTTTAGCAGTGTGACATGTTTTTTTGTGTTAACTTATTTTAAAAATTACAAATTTGAGTTTGATTTTAAATTTATTATTGGAAGGATTGAATCATATCTTATGGCATTTTTTCAGTTGTGAAGAATTCGTTAAATGCATGCATCACTTCTTAATAATGTTGAAGTTATCTTCGATTTTGATAATTTTTGTAAGATTAAAATTAATTAATCATGAATTAACGTTAAAATAATCACGTTAAAGTAAAGTTGTATTTATATTTTAACAATTTCAACCTAAGCACTAAAGTGGTAAAAGATTTTTGTGACTTCTTTTATGATTTGTTCACATGTGAGAATTTGTGAGAGATGATTTGGGGAGAGTGCTTGAATGAATTTGAGTGGATTTGAGGATAAATTTTTTGTTATTTGTTTGAGTGGATTTGGAGGTAATTGAGAGTAAATTTGGAAGTAAAGTTTGTGAAAATTAGTGTAGGATTTGATCGATGTAACAGATTTAAATTTTTTTTTAATTGGTAAAAATTAAAGATTACCAAAATGCCCATAGTTATTAAAGTAATATAAAATGTTATTTGTTAATGTTATATTTAATTGTAAAAGTGTTTATAAAGAGTAAAAATATTAAAAATATTAATTAAAATTAATTTTTAAAAAGTAACAAAATTAAAATTTAGTAAAATGAATTGGAGAATCTATCTGATTTGCAGTTCATTAAGTTCACAATAAATACAAGTATAAAAACTAATGTCAAACATAATAACATTCAAAAATAGGTAATGTAACATATCAAACACATAAGTCAATTTAAGAAAAAAAACTCGTGTAATACATTCAGGGAATAGTAAGCAACTTAATCATCTAAATGATGAAGAATTAAGTTAACATTCTGATTTAGGTGAGCAAATTGTCGGTTCATGTCGAGGGATAAGTTTGCCAAGTTATCTTCAATATGTTGAACCCACACCTGCATTTGTTCCATATCCTGCATTCTCTGTTGCAAGTCTTGTACCTTCCCACATTTGAGTCACCATATTAGGATTTGAAAGATGTGGAGGAGGTTGCACAGGGTTCTCATGATGGTGTGATTGCTTTTCGTTGTCGTCATCACCGACGTCGTGTTGTCAAACACCATTGACATTAAAAATATTCAACCTCATCAAAGAATTAATTGAAAAATGATGTCTGGTCCCAATATGAGTGCTGGCATCGGCATCAACATGTACTCCACAATATTGCATTATTTGGGTGATAAGGACACTGTATGGTAGGGGTGTGTCATCGGCCTTCCATTTAAACATATGCTGCATGATGTGATGAGGTCAATTGATAGCTATATTATTTTTAAGCACCCATAACATAAAGATATCCTCCTGCAATAACTTTGCAAAATTTCCAGTTCGTAGAGTCAACATGTGCACAATAACATAATGCAGAAGTTTATCATTAATATTTAAACAACCAACCGTTTTAACATGTTGACTCTCATACTTCATATTAACAACATTCAACCAATTAGCAGGTTTCAATTTAATTATTCTCTTATTGACCTCACTGAGCAAATATCCATTTCCAGAAATCTTTAGATTTGAATAAAATACTTTGATCAAATCTGGATAGAAGGGTCCTGTAATGTCAGAAATTCAACCACTCCTTAAAATAGAAGATGATGTTGTAAACAACAACTTAGGGCAATCAACTGATGTTGAGAGAAGACCATAATCGATTGCAAAGCATTCATAGACAGTGTTCATAAACTTATGCACGCTGAAGCTACTGAAATTAATATAACATGCATCATTTTTCCTCATTCATAACTATTCTCTGTCTGCAACATAACTTAACGAAACAAATTCAATCAAAACTTTATAACTATTAATTAATAAAATTTGGCTGGGCTCAATTTTTATACATTTATAGTATACAGAGATGGACCAATAACATACCATGCAAGATTTGTTCCCATTCAATACCATCTCGGTCCAATAACAAAACATGAAGCATATATACTTAATGGTAATTAACACACTCTTAAATCTCCCTTCTTGATTTTAATATTTTAAAACCATCGTGACATTTTTTTTTAAAAATATTCTGTTACACATTTGGACAACAAGACAATCTTTTAGAAAGTAACACTATAAAAATTTATTAAATAAAAATTAATTTAGAAAAAAATTTAATCATAATATTAAATAAATTAGATATTTTATAAAAAATAAATATTAATTTCTAAAATAATTTTTGTCTTATCCATTCTAATAAACATAAGCTTCTTTAATCTGGAACCGTTCAAACCTACTCCTATTAGAGTAATATTCACTTATCGAAACTAATTTCAATAGTTTGATATTATGATGATATATCATTATACTATTATTAACTACACTAATATTAAATATTTGAGGTAATTATTATTTTAAAAAGAACATAAATCATGAGATATGTTGATACTATAAATATAATTAGTATTTTTTAAAAAAATATCCACTTCATAATTCCTTATATTTATTATATTCATAAAAATCATAAATATAATTAGTATTTTACAATTGGATCACACATTCTTTACAGTAAAAAAAAACCATTCCAACGCTTTAAAAATTACCATTTTCACCTGTCCGCAAATCTATGCTTAAAATTCTCGTAATGTTAAGAAATATTATCTTTTTCAAAATACAGTTGAATTTAGTTTACTAACAATAAATAAATTACAAAATTTATTCTATTATTAAAACTATTGTTTAATTAATTAAATTGATTTTAGTAAACAAATTAAAGTTAAAAGACGAAAAACATTTTAATAATTTGATTTAAATTTAAAGTGTTTTTTTTTTCATAAATATAAATGTTGTATATTTTGTTTTGTTCCACTACAAATAAATAAGAGATGAAAGTTTGATAGTAACAAAATATTAAGAAATGATAATTTAATACACATATAGTAATTTCGAGGAGAGAATAAGTTGTATATTTTAGCATATGGGGTGATACAAAATATTATAGCTGTGAGATTTTTCTTTTAAGTCTCAGGGCTGACCATGGCCCTTTTCATACTTAGCCCTATTTTTGGTGACCCATACTTTATGGGGCTTTTACAAAGTTCCTGACCCCAAAACCCGGGTTGTGAACAGGTTGTGTGAGCTTTTTAAATAAAGGGCTTTTTTGGAGGTATTTAGTTCTGTGGGCTTTTTAAATAAAGGACTCTTTTGGTTTTGTGAGTTTTTTTTGCCAACCCATGTGAGCTAGGACCAAACCTTATAATGGAAGTTTATTTGACGGATCTACAAAATATATTAGTTAAAATGTTGGCATTTGAATAGGTCTTGATACT
The DNA here is from genome assembly GCF_016808095.1 of Vigna angularis. Classification (NCBI taxonomy): domain Eukaryota; kingdom Viridiplantae; phylum Streptophyta; class Magnoliopsida; order Fabales; family Fabaceae; genus Vigna; species Vigna angularis. Next base: position 36,035,895 of record NC_068973.1, on the reverse strand, counting down.
TGTATTTCAAACTCACATCTCTCTCTGTATAAACTATTACGCTCTTCAAAAGTAGTTTATAAAAGGTATTTTGAAATGAAAAAGAAACTAAAATTAATGCTTCAGGGATTTAATTTTAATTAATTAAAGTTTTTCAAAAATTATTTTAAAGTAATTATTATAAAAGTTAATAACTCTATAATGTGTGACATTCTGTAATTTTGTTTTAAAAATGAAAGATCATACAAAGTATATGAGGAAAGTAATAACATTGGAGCCTTTTAATGAGCATCCCTGTTTGGCTAAAAATTATAAAAGGATAAATATCGACCTTTATATATTTTCGGATCACATTAAAAATGATGCACAATCTATATGTTTAGATATCTTAAGGTAAGATATTGACATTTACCTTGATGATGAGACACGTAAGATTATATAATTTGTATTCTATCTCAACTGTTTTTTTTTTACTTACTTTCAATTTTAATAATAATACTTTTATATCAATTGATAGTAATTTTTATTTTAATATTTCCTTTACAGTTAAGCGAGATCAATAAAAAATATTAAGTGTAAAAATTATTTAAAGTTTAACTCTAACTTTATTATTTTTATTCAGATATGTAGAATTAAAGTTATGGAAGAAATGAATTGGTATTTTCTATTGTACACATATGTTTGGTATTTAAATCAATGTATTAATAATTGAAAAAAATAATATCAACTACACAATGACGTTTTTTTTAGTCATACGCAGGCTTCTTCTTTTTTCATAAGTGGGTTAGTTTTGTTTTGGAAATTAGAGATCTGAGTTTGATTTTAAATTTGTTATTGGAAGAATTGTTTTGAAGAAGTCATTAAAATTAATGCTTTTTAATAATAATGAAGTCGTTTTTGTATTTGGCTACTTATGCGAGATAAAACTTAATTTATCATGAATTAACATTAAAATAATTATGTTAAAGTAAAATTATAACTAAATTTTGGCTATTTTGTACCACTGTAATACCACTGTAATACCAATGATGAAGGAATGTTTGCATTAAGATTTCTATCTTTAACTTTTGTTTTTATTGTAATGAACTTTCTTATTATTTTCATGAACTATCTTTCACTAATTCAAAACTAATTAAGAATTACATATGCAAAACTAGTTGAAACTTTCTTTGAATTATTTTAAAGTTGATGTTCAACTCAACATTTTTTTTAAATACCATTAATACCGAAGTCTCTAAAGACATTAATGACTTTAGTTGAATTATTTTAAAGTTGAAGACGTCAATCATTGTAACGATTTTAGTTCAAAAAATTTACTCAAACGTCGTCAACATATATCACGACTTTAGTTGAAATTGAATTTAGGTCAATCTTAAGCACAACTTCAATTTAGTAAAAATCGTCAAATGTTAAATACTATACAATTTCAGTTGAACATTATCTTCCAAAAAAGTTGTCAAAAACTTTCACAATTATAATAATTTAGGTTGACATAGTCAAATCTAAATATAACTTTACTTGAACATGATTATTTTGAGGTTAATTCGGGATTAATGAAGCTTAATCTTGTACAAGTAGTCAAACACAACAACGATTGTAATATTATTAAGAAGTTCTGTATTTGACAATTTTCTCAAAACAAAATCATGCCCACGAGATATGATTTTAGCCCTCAAACCCTGTAATTTCGAAAATAAATTAACGCACGTATGAAAGAAAAAAAACTGTCATATGCATATGTCTTTTCTTTTAGATGTAATTACACATAATTGTTTTTAAATATGAAAATTATTTTATGTCAATTCATGAGTCGAACTTTGACATTACAAGACTTTATAAATGTTTTTTTATCAGTATATATATATATATATATATATATATATATATATATATAATATACACATACTATCTCTATACACTTATCCAAAGTGTTATAATTAATTTATATCCTCATATTTTTTAAAGTATAGGTTGCAACATATTTTAATTATTAACAAAATTGTAAATAAACTAAAAGTACATTTATATTACCTTTTAATCTAAATTTTTAATTGGTAGAAACACAAGTGGAAGATATAAAGCATATTTATTTGAGAAATTTCATAAATATTGCAGTGGAATTCGTCTTATTGAAAAGGAGATGTAATTATATTAGCAATCCATTTTGACTTGATATGTTCATATATAATCATGAATTGCTTTCAAAGACCAACAAACACATCAAGTGCATTATGGTTGCGAGTTGAAGCAAAGAAATTGAAGAACTCTCCAATTTCAATTAACGTAACATAACTATAATTATTCAATACATATATAACAACAATTTCAATTAATTAATTTTGTGCATATATACCTTCAATGCATCACCAACAATAACGACAAAGCAATTCTGAGGTATTTCTACGTCAACCCATTTGCCTGATCTCGATAGCATCTGCAAACCCTGAACTTCATTTCGGCACAAAACGGTTAAGGTGTCTTTGTCAGTGTGACCATTAGAGGCACCCTTGTTTGCATCAGTATTGTACATGTTCAATCGTATCTGGGTACAACTCTTCATGTTTTCAATCTGAAATGTAATGTTGGGGAAGGCCATAACCCTCCACAATCATTTTCAAGGCCAGTAAGCTTATTTCTGTCATCTTTAAGCTCATACCCTTCAATATCTCACTGCATGCAATCAAAATAATACATTAAACAAGGTGATTTATACGTGTGTGATCTCTTAAAGAGTAACGTCTTAAGTTATGATAATTTAGCTGAATACTAGGAAGGATCCGACATGAATTGAATGAACAATACCAAAAATTTGGGTTTCCTTGAGGCCACCCGAGGTTGGTGAAGGTCTCAACTGATGTTGAGAGAAGAACATCATCGATTGAAAAGCATTCATAGGCAGTGTTCATATACTTATGGACGCGGAAGCTACTGAAAGGCTTTGGACTTATGTGTTGTTGCTTTGTTTGTTGAGGCAAATGAAACAATGTTTTGACACTCTTAGCTCTTCAATGGAGTTGACCCCATCATCACACCTCAAGAGGAAGAAACCATGACTCTCACATGCCATCTCCTTCCACTCCTCACTTCCTTCCTCTAGTGTCACCCCCCCTTGCAAAAATCAAAACATGGTAGCACCGTAACCTCATTCTCAGATGCCATTTCCCTCTCTCTCTTTCTCCTTCTTGCTGTCTATTTCTCTCTGTTATGTAGGGATCTAGATGGTGACAGAGTTAATATAGTGTAACGATAAGAGAGGAAGATATTAATAAACAAGTTTTGATAGAACGGGGAAACCATTTCTCAACCACCGGATTTCATCCGAATAAGTTAATAAAATCAAAATTAAAAGTAAAGGTAAAAAAAAACAAAAAATAATAGAATAATAATTAATGGTGGATAAAGAAAAAAAAAAATCTCAACAACCAATTTCGTCCAGATAAGTTAATAAAATAAAAATTAAAAGTAAAGGTAAAAAAAACAAAAAATAAGAGAATAATAATTAATGGTGGATAAAGAAAAAAAAGGAAAAAGAAAATAATAAAATAATTTTCGTTAATGGAGGACACATCACTAGAATATTTTTGAAATATTAGTTTGATATAATAATAATTTGAATCAATATTATACCAATAATTATAAGCAATAATTAAAAATAATATATTTGCTAAGTGTCAGTTGGTTTTTAAAGAGAAAAATATATTTTCTGATAATAATTATAATTAATGTCTTGAATATTATTTGATTTGTTTTCTTGGAATCAACACCATTTTTTTTCCTATTTTGTTCATTGTCAATTAATTCACAATTAAAGTCAGATTTCTATAATATTACAATGTGTATATAAATATGCATCCTCTCATAGAAAAAGGGGGACGAAAAAAAAAATAGAGAGAAACATGCAGAAATAATACAAATAGAAAGAGAGAAATAGAGTATAGAGGAAAATAGGTTCTCACACATAACTATTCTGTCAACGACAACCACCAAGGAAGAACTAGGATAGTACCGAAAGCTAAAAGGTTATGTCTTCTCTACACCATTCTTTTTCTCTTTTTATTGCACTTTGAAGTTTTTTCTAAAAGGTATTATTTTTTATAACACACAAATAACAATTTTTTAAAATCATAAAATAAAGGGTACGCGTCGGCCTATGGCCGGTTTCTTTCTTTTTCCCACCATTCTTAAAATAAAAAAAAACACAAAATATTTAAAACAAAAAAAAATGTCAATTTTATTAAACTAAACTTTTTTTTACCAGAACTACGTGATCCCTGATTTTCCATCATGAATGGAGATACGTAGGAGCAAGGTCAATCCTTGTCGGGTTCACTTCTCAAAAATCCAAAATAATCCATAATAAGTTTTAAACAAACTCACAAACCTTTTTCTACCTAAAGAACTATTTGCTTGTCTTCAAGCAAAGAGAATTCAACTAACACATAGTGATAATGCACACAGAATGATTAATGAATTTAAATAGAAATATACCGTATTATCTCAAGTTCAATTTAAACAATGATATTCCTCAAGCACACACTTCACAGTGTTTTTAGAATGATGACTAACTTATTGGGTCCCTAAGTGCAATTACTTAGTTGAGGTATGACACTAAACATCAAGGCAAATAATATTTGGAATTTTATTTTCTCTTGAAAAAAATTTCTATTAGGTTCCTCACTTAGAAGACACTTTCTGCCAACTAAGCATGGATCTTCCACTCAATCTTTTTTTACTTGCCACACTCAGTCTCAAAGAAGTGTCTCTTCCCCAGTAACATATAGTCTCCAAGGGGTTCCAATTTTATTCACTCAATATATGTTTTTCAATCTTTTAATTTTTTATTTATTTATTTTTTTATAGACAATTCTCCAGTAACCAAGTGTAGTGAGTGTTACCATAGAAATCTAAAAAAATATATTTTCTATCTTATTTATGTACCTCTCAAAAATTATCTTCCTTTAAGTGTCATAGTGTCAAATCTCACTATGTCGTGTGTGAAGTTTCCCAACAAGCAATCAGAAATATATAATCATAGTGTGCTTAAAAAAATGTCATTATACAAATATAGACTCAGAGTTAAGATGAAACATTTCCATTTAAACATGAGATGCAATATGCAAATGTAAAAATGATGTAAGATGTCATGCACAAGAACACCCCAAGCCTAAATATTTACATGGTCCCCAATGTATAGAAAGTAAAAAGTGTAGGAGCTACAACTCACAAGATTACTGATGACGAGAGCGGAGCATGGTGAAAACTTCTCGCAAGAGTTGTTCCACATTGTTTTAATGGAGAAGTTGAGTATCCCGAAGCTGTATAAACTCTTGATAATGTTGGAGTTGTTGAGTTTGGAGTTCATTAATGGACTGCTGGAGATGAGCAAGTGTGTCAACAAAGGAGGGTATAGAAACAAGAGGAATTTGAGAGGAGGGTCTTCTTCTCTCTCTTTTTTTCTTGAAAACATAAAAACTATTGATAGTAATTTCCATGTGGTGATGTGAATGAGCTCCTTTCTTGGGTACAACATGAACAAGACTCACCCATTCACTATCAGAAATTGGATAGATATTGCCAGCATCTAATAGTTTAATTACCTCTTTCCTTACCACTTCCTTCATAATGGGGTTGAGCCTTCTTTGTGGTTAACGCATAAGTTTAAAATCCTCTTCCAAATAAATTTTATCCATGCACACAGTAGGACTAATACCTTGCAAATCCTCAATTTTCCATCCTATGGCAAATTTATACTCTCTCAACACCTTTAAAAGTTTATCTTCCTCAATAATAGTAAGTTCACTGCTCACAATTATGGGGTTAAGCTTCTGCTCATCTAAGAACCTATATTTAAGGTGAGAGGGAAGTTGTTTCAATTTTATCTTAGATGTATCTTCTTCTTTGTTCTCACTCTTGTGTAGGTCTTCTATCCCCCTTGTGGAACTAACTAATGGGTTGAGGAGTTCTAATTGATGAGCATACTTCACTACCTCTTCATCATTAATTTTTGTACTTAACTCTTTTGCTTCCATTCCTGATAGTAGAGCTCTCTCTAATGTATTCTTCCTTAGATGGTAGTATACCTCCTCTAACACAAAAGACTCAATTATTTCAGCCTTGAAACAATCCTCTTTGTCCAATTTATGTTTCACTGCTTCATTTATAGAGAATGTGACTTTTCATCTCCTACTCTTAACATCAATTCACCTTGTTCCATTGGGACTTTAGCATCTTCCTCCATGTGAAGAACCACAAAATCAGATGGAAAGATAAATTTATCCACCTTCACTAAGACATCTTCCACAATTCCATAAGGATAAGTCATTGAACAATTTTCCAATTGTAGAGTTATCATAGTAGGCTTCACTTCTCCAATACCCAGCCTTTTAAAAATGGACAAAGGCATCAAATTGATACTTGCTTCAAGGTTACACAATGCCTTACCCACTGTTATATTTCCAATCTCACATGGAATGACAAAGCTTCCTGAATCCTTCAACTTGGGAGGTAATTTTTGTTGAATTATTGCACTGCACCTGTGAGCATAATTGTTTCATCTTCTTGAAGCTTCCTTTTCTTAGACAACAAGTCTTTCATGAATTTAGCATAACTTAGCATTTGCTCCAATGCTTCAGCAAATGGAATATTAATTGAAGCTTCTTAAAGACATCAAGAAATCTTGCAAATTGCTTCGCTTGTTCTTGCTTTTTCAACCTTTGAGGGAATGGAATTGTAGGAACATACTTACATATTTTACTCCCACTTTCTTGATTTTTTTCTCCCTCATTCTTCTCCTCACATTTTCTCTCAACTTCATTCTCTTCACTCTCTTCTACTGTTTCATCAACTCTTTTTTTCTCTCTCGCTCCATCTTACTACTTTTTTCATTCTCTAACACTCTTAGACTTCTCAATTGAATTTCCTTACATTGTTCCCTTGGGTTTGGTATGGTGTCACTAAGAAGTGTTCCAAGAGATCTCTTTGAGAGTTGTCTTGAAAGTTGACTAATTTGGTTCTCCAAATTTCTGATGAAAGCTTCCTGGTTCTTGAAGTTAGTCTTTGTCTCATTCATGAGATTAAAAGTATGCTCCACAAAGGTAGAAGTTTGTAGAGTTAGCTTCTCTGATACATTTTCCAACGTAGACATCTTGTTTCCTTGATTGTTAGGTTGTGCTTGATATTGATATGGAGGCCTTGGTTGATTGGATTGGATTGGATTAGTCAAAGGTCTAGTTGGTTGATGCCTCTAATTTGCATTAAGGTTGGTAGAAAACTGATTCTGTTGTTGTCCCACTACATTCACATGTGCCTCTTGTTGAGTGGCCTGACATTCACCATTCTGATGCATTCCTCCACAAAAATCACACATTGGAGATATTGTATTAACATTATTTTCTTGCATATTTCCCAACTTCTGAGTCAAATTAGTGATCTGCTGTGTTAACAACTTGTTTTGGGCTAGGATAGCATCCAAAGTATTAACTTCCAACACTCCAACTTTTCTATTTTAACGATCAAACTGCATATTCACTGTGTTATTTGCCATTAGCTCAAGAGTCTCCAAAAAGCTTCCTCTGGTATTTTCATATTAAATGATCCTCCACTTACTGCATCCAAAATTGCTTTAAAAGAGGGTGAAAGACCATTATAGAAAATTTGCACTTGCAACCATTCTGGTAGAGCATGATGTGGACACTTCCTCATTAGCTCCTTGTATCTTTCCCATGCCTCATATAAGGATTCAATTTCTTGCTACACAAAGGTAGTGATCTCATTTCTCATTTTAGCTGACTTGGATGGAGGGAAGTATTTGGTTACAAATTTTGTAGCCATATCCTCCCATGTAGAAATACTCCCTTAAGGTTGTGATTGAAGTCAACTTTTGGCTTTATCCCGTAGTGAAAAGGGAAAAAGTCTCAAGCGAATTGCATCATCTGAAACTCCATTAATCTTCAAGGTATCACAGATTGCCAGAAAATTCTCCAAATGAGAATTAGGGTCTTCTGATACTGCACCTCCGAATTGATTTTGTTGGATGAATTGTAACAATGCAGACTTGATTTCAAAGTTGTTGGCTTGAATAGGAGGTCTCACAATGCTCCCTTGGTAACTATTAGGATTTGGCATAGAATAATCACGAAGAGTCTTTCTCATAGGTTGTTATTCTGTCATTGTTGATGTCTCCTCATCTTGCTCAATTCGTCTTTGTTCCTTTCTTCTTTCTCTCTTTCTCCTTCTTGCACTACTTCTGTTGTTTCTGGCAGTGCGTTCAATTTCTGAATCAAAAAGCAAATCTTCTGGAGCACCAGTACCTCGCATAAACGACTTAAAGACACAAAAACACAATACACAAAAATTACACGACAACAAAATAAATGAACACAATTAAAAACGAAAAGCAAAATTTAGAAACGAATTTTTTTTCTCCTAAAATCTACAACTCAGATCTTAAGCCAATTAGATCACTAATATCAACTAAAATCAATCCCCGACAACAGCGCCAAAAACTTAATGCACGTTTGGCAAGTGTACCAATCATTATTGTAGTAATAAAGTATCGTCCTCTGGGATTGAATGAGTTGAGTACTAGATTACTAATTCACGTAATTTTGAGCAACAAAAATATCAAGTTAAATGATGAACATAAATAAGTGATTAGAATTCAAATAATATAAACAATGTTAGATAATTGATTTCATACGTTTTCATACAACTTCCTCCCCTTTTCAAATTGATGTGTGAATTGTAATTATCCACTTGAGTTTAGTAAGAACTTGTTTACCCCTAATTCCTTAGATAGATAAACTTATCTATTGAATTCGAACCCCCAATCCCTTAGGTCAGTTACAAAATTCAATAAAATCATGAAGAACAATTATTATCTCAATTACAAACTAATTAGTTGTGCCCAATTTCTCAATTGTGACAACATCTAATATGTTCTATTTATAATCGCAAAAATCCATAATTTCCCAATTGTGAAACTGTTCATAGAATAGACATTAGAACTAAATAGAACACTGAGACAATTAAAATTAACAAAACATCAATTGAAAAGGTTTAGAAATTATAATCAAAAGTACTACATCAATCCTCTAACAAAAGGAAATTTAGCCCTGCATAATGTAAAAATTCAAATGCAAACCAAAAGAAGAAGAAGAAGTGTTGAAGCTTTTCCCTGCATCTCCGTGCGTTTTTTTTTTCTTTTCGTTTTTAATCCTTCCTTTTAATCCCCCTATTTAGGAGAGTGATTACTCTCTCTAAGTAACGGTCATTAATTTCTATTTAATTTAAATCTCTTTAAATCCACGTTATATAAGAGGTTAGTAACTGCTCTGAAAAATTCAACCGTTCATGGAAAAATCCACAATCTGCTTAGGCTCTTCTCTGTTTCAATTTTGCACTTCCTGAAGCAAAATCCACAGGTTGTGGTAAAAACCGCAACTCACTTGTGGAACTTTCTGTTTTGTCTTCTATTCTTTGTAGCATAATCCACAGGTTGTGGAACTCTCTGTTTTGCATCTGCATTTTGTACATCAATTCATCCCAAGTTATGATTTTGACACTTAGAATCACCAATCTACAAGAAAAACACAAAATTCTTATGTATGATCTGAAACAAGGATAATGTATGATGAAATCATTCAATTAATGCAATTATGTATGCAAATGACCATTTTATTCACAAATCACAAAGGATAATGTTTTATATTGAATTTTTTTTATGACATCTATATATTCTAACATGTACAAACAAAAAACAATAATTCTTACAAATCAACCAGCTTTTGTATCACGGGTACCATCAATGGAAGTTCATCAATTATGTTACAGATATTGACAAAATGTGACTACTCCCATTTATGAGATGTGAATGAGAATTAGTTGCAGTGATGAATACATATATATAGATATGTGAATGTGAAGAAGTTGGTATTCTAAAAGGAGGTATATATAATAGTTGTTGTCATCGTAATAAACACAGTCATAAATGATTGAGACATAGCCATGCACTTCACCACAATTCTTCATATTTCCCATGTTCATTTTGTCTCCCATTCTATCTTTTAGGTTAACTTCATCTCCATCTACCTTTTCTCTCCTCCTTCTCACCTTACCTGTCATTTCATTCATCTCATCTTTCTATTTTATACTCAAATATACTGTATTTGTTTGAAAAAAATTTGAAAGGAAGTGGTATATGATTTAGAGAAATAACACTGTGATATAAATTTTTTACATTTATTTTATATTATTCTTTTTTACTTACTTTTTAAAAAAATAAAAAAATTATTTCTTTTATAACTATTTTATTTTTGTAATATTTATCGAACATAAATGTATTTCATCTTATCATTGTTTTATTATTTATCAAGAATATTTCTGTACACCACCTTACCTGTCATGTATATGTATATAGAATATATAAAGTTTACAATTGTGATAATAAACTTTTAACTAAATTGATTGGATTTCTCTTTTCATAGTGTAAAGGTAATTTGGAAAACATGAATCATATTATTATTTATTGAATTATTAAAATTTAGGGTTTAGGGAAAATATGCGTCAGCCGGGAGTCGAACCCGGATCTATTGCTTGGAAGGCAATTATCCTAACCGTTGGACTACTGACGCTGCATTTTGTTATGATTTAATTCAAGTATTAATTTTATAATAATTTTATAATATATTTATAATATACAGGATTTATAATATATAGGCATTTCCACGGATGCATGGAATATGCTAAAGTAAAATTCCCTATTTAACTCAAATCAAATGCTTTGTTTAATAGATAACTAAATTAATATAAATACTCTTACGAATCTCCTTTTTATTAATTTTCATTAAGAAAAACATGTTGAAAAAAAATGACAAACATCAACTTATGATGTCCGACATCAGATGTTTTAGTCATAATTCAGTTATCATAACTTAGTTCAAACAAAAAAAGAAAGTACTAAAATGATTGCTTAGTTGAGAGTTTATAAAAAAAAAGTCAAATTCAAAAGCCCCACTTTTTTGTTTTTGTTGTTCACAAAGAAAGTATTAGAGATTAAAGTGTTGATGAAAAATAAGTAAAAGTTTATGATTTTGAGTACAACACATGATCACATGCATGAAGGAAGTATAAAAAACTAAGACTTTGTTCACTTGAATGAATTTGGAAGAGAATGATTGAATGAATTTGAGAGAATTTGAAGGTAAATTTTTTGTTGTTTATTTGAGTGAATTTGGAGGTAAGTAAGAGTGTATTTTGGAAGTAAATTTTTTTAATTTGTCACATCAATCAAATCTTACACTAATTCTCACAAACTTTATTTTCAAATCTGTTCTCAGTTACTTTCAAATCCATTCAAATAAACAATAAAAAAATTTATCATCAAATTCTCTCAAATTCATTTCATCACTCTCCTCCAAATCCATTCAAGTGAACAAAGGGTAAAGGTTTGGGGTTGTATTTATGGTAGGCATGTCCATGGATATCTTATATTTAAAGATATGATTATGGTGGTGCGTTTGGTGGTGTTGGTTGAGAAATATTTGAGTTTATTAGAGGTGAAATGATGAAGGTGATGGATGATGAGAGACACTTAACATTATTTTAGGTGAAGCAAAGGCCAGGTAGCACATGCATGCATATATATGCAAATGTGAATGCATGATAAGAATGGACATGCATTAGTGGAGAATACGTAGAATAATGATGTTGTTTGAAATATAATAATGGTGAGAGAAGTAACATAGGCGTTGACTCTTGGACCATCGGATCTTTTCCGGATCCATGGGGATTTTGGGACACATGGGATCTCTTTTGTTTTCTCTTCTCATCTTCATCTTCAACATTCTACCTCTTCTCTTCCACATGCAAAAATAATGTCTTCAAAATATTCTAAAACGAATTAATTCTACAGCATTAAATGGAAAGTTTAACGATATATAAGAAAAGAAATACTTCTATCATGTTAAGTCTACTATATAGATAAATTATATTTTATTGATCATCAATTTTTTCTCGGTTTATTCTAATGTATAATTTTCCAATCTCATAAGGACATTTAGGTATTTAAGTATAAAATTCAAATATAAGTGGTGTTAAATCTTTTGTATGAATAACTTATACCTTATTAGTGATCAATCTCTTCATATTATATTTGATGTATATTTTCCTAATTTCAAATACACTTTTAAGTATTCAAATATGAATGATATTAAAGCTTAAGAAAATAATGTTAAATTTATTATATGCATAACTCAATCATTAATTTTTTTTCTTGGAATGAAGTTTGCAATTTCATGTTAGAAATTCATGTTTTTGGTAAAAATTATATTTTGGTAATAGGTATTCTTTCTATCAATTAAATGATATCGTTAGGGTTAATTACCAAATATTTTAAGTATTATCTGCTTTGGAATCTTGTCTATCACGGTTTTGTTCTTAAAATATGTATCAATAGGCGAAAGGAATATTTAAACTCTACTTGACCTCAACTCCTAAGAGTGTGGTAGGAACATAAGTCTTCTAGTAGAAGTCTAAGGGAAATGACTAGATGTCCTCGATGGAGAGCTTAAGGGATCGAATGTTTCATTATTAGTCCCACTATAGACGCCAAATGATCTTATCAAAATCTTGGATTTGCGGACATGTAACAAAATCCTAGTTGTGACTTTAAAATCTCTTGTTGATCAGAACGGGGTTCCTTGCTATTGAGAGAAGAGTAATGATACCATGACACACCTTTACATTCATTTGACACAGGTTACAAGGGTAAAATAGTCAAAAAAGTGTAAACTTTGTATTGTTTCAAGAAAGAAAAGAATAAAATATGAATAAGGATAGTGTCAAATGAATGTAAAATATTTAGGTGTGTCAAATAATCTTTAATCTTGAGATAAATATAAAATATTTAAGTGTGTCAAATAATCTTTAATCTTGAGAGAAATGTGATACACCTACAAAAAGCTCTTTTAAGTGTCAATAAGAGAATTTAGGATCTTTATGAGTACAATAAGTATAAGTTACTATGAAGTAAGTATTTATTGTAAATACTAATTGTATTATTATAGAATCAATATGAATCATGGATCTATATTCTAATTGGAATAATACTTATCTGAGTCATATAATAATAACATAGTTAATAATAACATAATGATAAATAATAATCATGATACCAAATTATTGATATTAATTATGATAAATAAATATAATCCAAATAGACATAGGTTTGACTACTCCATAATAAAAAAGTTTAATAATTTTTTATTAAATCATCGTGTTTTTAATATATCTATTAATGAGATTGAAACATGTACTTGATTATTCATTTAAAAATTTATTAATCCTAACAAATATTTAAGAGAACATTATAAATTTTGTATAAAGAAAGTGTGAAGGAAGAAGTCATTCTTACGCAGAATCTGTATTTTTCTTAAGCAGCCATCTCTTAATATTGTAACAAATATTAAAATAATTTTAGGTCGGCATAACTTGGCAAGTCCATATACAGATGGAACTTTGCATTTCTTTTATTACCTTTCTAACTCATCACCAAACTTCAAACCCAATCTTCCCGAATCTAGTAAACCCTACTTTTAAACGCATACATTTTATTATTACTACTACTAATAATGTTTCTTTTTCTTCTGTTTTTGAGAGAGGATCCATATTTTATTAAATACCATCAAATTTCTTGGGTTCTGTATTCTGAGTAGAGATCCCTCGTCTATTGATTTATTACTACCAAAATAATGATAGATTCCTGCTCAACTTTTTATTTTATTGTTCAAGTCAGAACATTCAGGATCCGTTATTTATAGCACCACTTCAGTTTTTCATCATTTCCTGTTACCCTTTTAATTGGATTGTTAATTCATTTCGCTATTTTTTCTCCAATTTTCCGAACTTTATTTGGTTAAATTGTAGAGAGAGCATTTTATTATCTAATCAACTAATTCAGGGAGATAAGAAATAAATTAATTTAGTTAAAGACATTAACTTTGTCTTAGTTTGAGTGGTTTATTCCTATGAAAAGGTTTGTGCGTGATGATGTGTATATATATATAAGCCTCCATATTTTTATTTTATTTTATTTTAAAAATTTAACATAACACTAATTACTTATCAAGTACACATATATCATTTCCGTAATTGTTTTATTAAAATAAAAAAATTATAAGATTTCTTGATTTTTAGTAAAACAACCTTAAAACAAACAAACGGAAAGAGTACAATGTTGTCAAAAAAAAAAAAGGATGTTGGACTTGGCATTATGTCATAAGAGAAAAAGGGTACAATGAAGACGTGATTATTTTATACAAGAGTGATTAGTTTAATTTTGTTATCTTTCTGGTGTGATAACATATTAATCAGTAACGTGAGAGGTTTGAAATGGGTGTGATTCTGAGGACCTGTCTTTTAATTAAGAAATTCACATTATTGAGCCAACGCAGAAGATTGCATGTAGGATTCACAGTCATTGCTTCCAACCACTATATAAGTAGGTGCCTACATTCCTAAGCTTCCGTTCATCCTCTTCTGTTATTAAGACAGAATGCAAGAAACCATTTCCATTTATGTCATTCGTTCTTAAACCAGAAACAGGTGGATTAATTCATTGCATTGCATGCACATCACAAGTTTATCATAAACTCTCCATATCAGAATTAGCTTCCTTGTATGAGTTGAAAGATGGAAAATGATGAACTGAGAGCTGCAAGTGCACGCATAGGGAGCTCCAGCGTGTGGAGAAGCAGTGGTGTTGATGTGTTTTCAGGGTCTTCAAGAAGAGAAGAGGATGAACAAGAGCTTAAATGGGCTGCCATTGAGAAACTTCCCACGTATCTACGCATGACTAGGGGCATTCTCACCGAGGCTGAAGGCCAACCTCCTACGGAGATTCATATAAACAAACTTGGTCCACTTCAGAGGAAGAACTTGGTGGAGAGGCTTGTCAAGATTGCAGAACAAGATAATGAGAAGTTCTTGTTCAAGTTAAGAGACCGCATTGATCGGTAAGCTACTAACATATGTGTGTGTGTGTTTTAGATTTGATCGCTTTGACTCGGGTATGGAAAATAATGGATGTTTTAGGCCGTCTGTGCGTGTTGGATCATGTATAAGGAAATTTATAATGTGTGTTGAAAGTGCAGTGTTGGACTTGAAATTCCCACTATTGAAGTCCGTTTTGAGCACTTGAATGTTGAGGCAGAAGCTCATGTGGGAAGCAGAGCACTACCTACAATCTTTAACTTCTGCATTAATTTGTTGGAGGTAATTGTAAATGGTCAATAGATTTGGATGTTGTTACGAGAGTTGTTTCTGAAGAAGAGAACACTGACAAGTTCAAATGTGTGTCTCTGTGTGTGCATTTTCTCTTTCTTTCTGAAGGGGTTCCTCAATTCTCTTTACCTTATTCCCAGTCGAAAGAAGCCATTCACAGTTCTTGATGATGTCAGCGGAATCATCAAGCCTAAAAGGTAAGAAGGTGGAGTTGACCTTTGTGGAATTGGTATGTAGGAATGTTGAGGAACTAGACTAAACTAAACTATCTTTTCTCAACATATATTTTTGTTTTGGCTTATGCAGAATGACACTTCTTTTAGGCCCTCCAAGCTCTGGAAAGACCACATTATTGTTGGCACTGGCTGGAAGACTTGGCAAAGATCTAAAAGTAAGGACGTGTGAGATTTGCTTTTGTTTCAGTAATTGCTCAGATGAATAAGAATCACTTAAAGGTTTATGATTCGTTCTACTTTATTCCCGATGAATTGCAGTCTTCGGGGCGAGTTTTGTATAATGGTCGTGGGATGGAGGAATTTGTGCCTCAGAGAACATCGGCTTACATAAGTCAAACTGATCTACACATAGGAGAAATGACAGTGAGAGAAACATTGGCCTTTTCAGCAAGGTGTCAAGGGATTGGAACGCGTTATGGTCAGTAATCCCTTTGAAAACAGGAGCCATTCTTGATGTCAGGTCTACTTGTCTTTGAAGGATTATCTCACTTAACTTTGATTGAACTGTTCCCTATGAAATGCAGACATGCTGGCAGAACTGTCAAGAAGAGAGAAGGCTGAAAACATTAAGCCAGATCCTGATCTTGATATTTATATGAAGGTGACACGAGATCAAAATTAAATATCAAATTTTAACCACTCGCAGTTTCTTGACTCCGCAGTGAATATGTTAGAAATGTATGTGGCTAATCTAAACGTACTAAATTTGCAGGCAGCAGCACTTGAAGGCCAAGAAACCAATGTGGTTACTGATTATATAATGAAGGCAAGACATTAAATTCAGCAACTTTGTAAGATGGTTTTAATTGAAAAAAGAAGGAAGAAACTTAGTTGTTCCTGTTTGAAACATTTGGCAGATTTTGGGACTAGAAGTTTGTGCGGATACCATGGTAGGGGATGACATGATTCGGGGTATTTCTGGCGGACAGAAGAAAAGAGTCACAACTGGTAAACAAAAAAATATTGTTTTCTGTTTAATATGTAATATTTTAATATTTTTTGAGACTTATAAGTCGATATTATTTGTGTCTATGAATTATAGGTGAGATGCTAGTTGGACCAGCAAGAGCACTTTTCATGGATGAAATTTCAACTGGTTTAGACAGTTCCACCACATTCCAAATGGTTAATTCTCTAAGACAATCTATCCACATTCTGAATGGAACAGCTGTGATCTCTCTTCTCCAGCCAGCACCAGAAACTTACGAGTTATTTGATGATATTATTCTCCTCTCAGATGGTCAAATTGTGTATCAGGGTCCAAGGGAAAATGTGCTTGAGTTCTTTGAATACATGGGGTTCAAATGTCCAGAGAGGAAAGGAGTAGCAGATTTTTTACAAGAAGTAATTCTAACTTTCCATATACTTGTTTTCCTTTTTTCATCTTTAAAACACACACAACTCAGTTCTTCATGTTTACATGTATGACAGGTAACATCAAGAAAAGACCAAGAACAATATTGGGCAAGTAAAGATGAGCCATACATCTTCGTCACTGTTAGAGAGTTTGCTGAGGCATTTCAGTCGTTTCACATTGGTCGAAAGCTTGGTGATGAACTTGCCACCCCATTTGACACGTCCAAAGGCCACCCTGCTGTGTTAACAAAGAACAAGTACGGTGTTAGCAAGAAGGAGCTCTTGAAGGCTTGCGTGTCCAGAGAATTCTTACTTATGAAAAGGAATTCGTTTGTCTATATTTTCAAGATGTGGCAAGTAAGCACAGTTCTAGCTTCAATATATTTATTTTCCTTTGTTAATAAACTGCAACTGCGCCGGCTAGTTCATGTAGATTACTTCAAGTTTGGTTTCTTTCATTTTCAGTTAATTTTAACGGGGTTCATAACAATGACACTGTTCCTGAGAACTGAGATGCACCGGGATACTGAAACTGATGGTGGTATCTTTATGGGTGCATTGTTCTTCGTACTAATTGTGATTATGTTCAATGGATACTCCGAGCTATCCATGTCCATCATGAAACTTCCCGTTTTCTATAAGCAAAGGGACCTTCTCTTTTTTCCTTCTTGGGCATATTCTCTGCCTACATGGATCCTTAAGATTCCTATAACCTTAGTGGAAGTTGGTATTTGGGTTGTGATGACTTACTATGTAATAGGATTTGATCCTAGTATTGAAAGGTGAGAATCTTCTATTAATTTTATAATGCCTAGACTTTAGACTTAGCTTGGTAGTGTGCCTACTAATACTTCCTCATGCCAGGTTCATCAAGCAGTACTTTCTGCTTGTTTGTATCAACCAGATGGCATCTGGACTTTTTCGATTTATGGGGGCAGTTGGGAGGAACATCATCGTTGCAAACACAGTTGGGTCATTTGCTTTACTTGCAGTTATGGTCATGGGTGGATTTATCCTATCTAGAGGTAAAGTGTTGATAAAAGTACTTCAGTTTACTTTGCAAAAGTAAACTGAATGTGTTACTAGAAGTTATTGCAAAAGTATTGGATTGTCCTTAAGTAGAGTGATCCTTGTAAAAGTAGAGTGATAATGCATGTTCCTAAGCATGTTCCAAGGTATTTTGATGTCAAAATCTGACAATGTAGCCTCCTTTTTTAATCAGTTGATGTGAAGAGGTGGTGGCTGTGGGGTTACTGGTTCTCGCCCATGATGTATGCACAGAACGCTATAGCTGTTAATGAATTTCTCGGAAAGAGTTGGTTACATGTAAGTCTCTATACATGTACGGGAATACAAATATGGAACTGGGAAAAAAGTGTGAATCAGATTTAGATGACACTATGTGAATATTTCTGCATTGAAGGTACCCCCAAATTCAACAGAACCATTAGGAGTGAAGGTGTTGAAGTCAAGAGGGATATTCCCTGAAGCATACTGGTATTGGATTGGTGTTGGAGCTTCCATTGGATACATGTTACTGTTCAACTTCCTTTTCCCCTTGGCATTGCAATATCTTGACCGTAAGTACCTTTACACGAACCTTTCAGTTTTGAACTGACATTACTCTAACAACGGAAACATTTTGCTGCAGCATTTGACAAACCCCAAGCTTTAATATCAGAAGAAGCCTTAGCTGAGAGAAATGCAGGCAGAAAGGAACACATCATTGAATTATCGTCTAGATTCAAAGGCTCTTCTGGTGGGTTGCATGTTCACTCACGCAGTCACATTTTCTTCCTGTTTTAATTGCACATGTTCATGTAGTGTATAATTTCAATGCAGATAAAGGGAATGAAAATCGCAAAAGTGTGTGCTCCAGAACTCTGTCAGCAAGAGTTGGCAGCATTGGTGCAAGCAAGCATAACACAAAGCGAGGGATGGTTCTTCCTTTCACACCCCTTTCTATTACTTTTGATGAAATCAGATATGCGGTGGAGATGCCACAGGTACAAGAATTGAATTTCATAGTGTATGGTGTCCCTCCGCATGTTTTCCCATAGTTTTTCTGGAAATAGATTCCGATTTCTATGTTTGCAGGAAATGAAGAACCAAGGCATTCTTGAAGATCGACTTGAACTGTTGAAGGGTGTCAATGGAGCTTTTAGACCAGGAGTTCTGACAGCTCTGATGGGTGTAAGTGGGGCTGGTAAAACAACTTTAATGGACGTGTTATCTGGAAGGAAATCAGCAGGTTATATTCAAGGGCAAATCACTATATCCGGTTACCCTAAAAAGCAAGAAACTTTTGCTCGCATTGCAGGATACTGTGAACAGACCGATATCCACTCTCCCCATGTTACAGTGTATGAGTCTTTGGTTTATTCTGCATGGCTTCGGTTACCACTTGACGTTGATTCTGCAACTAGAAAGGTAAACTTTTGAAAATGAGATCATACATTGTATATTAACATCAAGAGAATTCAGTGCATCCTATTACTTCTTGGAATGAGGAAATCTTGGGTGTTTGATTGGTTGTGTTGTGCCTAATAAGATCCGTGTTCGTGCTCATGTTAGAACTTCTTTGTGCACACACAGCAAATGAAATGACATTGCAACATTGTAGTACTGTAGCTTCTTCCAAATGTCCAATGAAACCATTTCAGTTGCTTACAGACCCTATTGATTGATAACAGATGTTCATTGAGGAAGTTATGGAGCTGGTAGAGCTGACTTCACTGAGAGAAGCCTTGGTGGGATTACCAGGAGTGAATGGCCTATCCACGGAGCAGCGAAAGAGGTTAACAATTGCAGTTGAACTTGTTGCCAATCCATCTATTATATTCATGGATGAACCTACCTCTGGCCTTGATGCCAGAGCTGCTGCTATAGTTATGAGGACAGTGAGGAATACAGTGGATACCGGGCGAACCGTGGTCTGCACAATCCACCAGCCTAGCATTGATATATTTGATGCTTTTGATGAGGTCAGTGACAGTTTTCCTTCTCGTAACTTGCTTACAAAAATTCAGTGTTTCATTTTAAGGCTGAACATATATATTGTTATGTTGACAGCTACTTCTGTTGAAGCGTGGAGGTGAGGAAATATATGTGGGGCCTCTAGGCCAACATTGTTCTCAACTGATCAGCTACTTTGAGGTCTGCACTGCATCATCTCTAACTAGTAATTAATTACTGCTAAATACTATTTTCAACCAGTTTGTTCATCAAGTAACATGTGCTTGGTGTAGGGAATTAATGGGGTGCCAAAGATTAAGAATGGTTATAATCCTGCCACTTGGATGTTGGAGGTTACTTCAGAAGCACAAGAAGCAGCTCTTGAAGTTAACTTCACTGAAATATACAAGAATTCTGACCTATATAGGTGGGAACAACTAGAAATTCGAACCAAAATCCACATGAAAGCATTTCCCTCTGAGCATTAGTTACTGTTAATATGTTTTTCTATGGTTAACCAATATTACACATTAATTCAGGAGAAACAAGGCCTTGATAAGGGAACTTAGCACACCTCCAGCAGGTTCCAAAGACTTGTACTTCCCCACAAAGTACTCACAGACTTTCTTCACTCAATGCATGGCTTGCCTTTGGAAACAACACCTATCATACTGGAGAAATCCCCCATACAGTGCAGTGAGACTTTTATTCACAACAATCATAGCCTTACTGTTTGGGACAATATTTTGGGATATCGGCTCTAAAAGGTACCAACATGCAACCACTAAACACAATTTCTCCGAATAGTTTCTAACTCCCTTACAATTTTTTATGTTACAACCTTAATTTATTTATCTGATGCAGGCAAAGAAGACAGGATATATTTAATGCAATGGGGTCCATGTATGCTGCAGTGCTCTTCATCGGGATACAAAATTCTACATCTGTGCAACCTGTTGTAGCCATAGAGAGAACAGTCTTCTACAGAGAAAGAGCTGCTGGAATGTACTCAGCTTTACCATACGCATTTGGACAGGTATACTTAAATTGTTCATCCAAAACTAAAGAACATTAACAATCAATTACCAAGTAATTCTCTTAGTTATAGAGCACTAATAATCATGAAGTTATGGAAGTCTAATTTTGGCTAACTCGCCCCACAATTGAAATATTCAGGTTGCCATTGAGATCCCATACATACTCATACAGACCCTCGTGTATGGGGTGATAGTGTATGCTATGATTGGGTTTGATTGGACACTGAGCAAGTTCTTTTGGTATATCTTCTTCATGTTCTTCACCTTTTTATACTTCACCTTCTATGGCATGATGGCTGTGGGTCTTACGCCGGATCACAACGTTGCTGCTATAGTTTCCTTTGGGTTCTACATGATATGGAACCTCTTCTCAGGATTTGTGATTCCAAGAACAGTAAGCTCATCTCTCCCTTTAGCTTCATTTTAATACACATATGCATATGGTAAGTGATTGACTGAGAAATGATATTTTATACTGATACAGAGGATGCCAGTGTGGTGGAGATGGTACTTTTGGATCTGTCCTGTGTCTTGGACCTTGTATGGATTGGTTACTTCACAATTTGGTGACATAAAAGAGCGCATAGAGAGTGGAGAGAGTGTGGAAGAGTTTGTTAGGAGTTACTTTGGGTATAGAGATGACTTTGTAGGTGTAGCTGCTGCTGTGCTTGTTGGGTTTTCACTACTTTTTGGATTTACCTTTGCCTTCTCAATCAAGGCATTCAATTTCCAAAAGAGATGAACACTTTACTTTGCACAACTTGTAAATGAAGTATCACATTTCATCCAACAACAAAGAAATATGTAGAAACATAGATCACTATTCTGCTTCGAAATTTCTGCTTCACTTTGTTGTCGTGATGTTACAATCCATGTTCCTTGTTCTACAATACGGTTACATTGTACTTGGGTGTCGTAAGTGTTAATTAATGGTGAGTCCATTGCCTATGTGAATGTGCTTGTTTTGTTGTTCTAAGAACAGTCCAAGAAAACTGAGTCAACAAAGAGACATACATAGCAGAGAAAATGATTTAATAACAAGAGGGAGAAGAGAGAGAATTGGAAAGATAATATTGAATAATGTAAGAATTATTTTATGTGCAGAAGATGTGGATCAGACTATCTGTCCATCTTTATCAAATTGTTTTCGTTTTAATGCGCACTGCAGCAACGTGCAATTTATTAGGGGAATCATCAATAATTTAATCATGTTACGTCACACTCACTGTTTATTATGATTAAAATTGTGACGTCATTTGTTAATTCACTCATAACTAAATATGCTCTATTATACTTTATGTGGAAAACTCATTTGAAAATTATTAAGAAAAGAGAAAGATAAAAATAAATAAATAAATAAATAAAAATGGATAGGCATAAGAAAGAAACTAGAAAATTTTAATCTTGGATTATTTTTAATGAGTGAAGTAAATAGTGAAAATAAATTAATTATATGATGAAAATAAATTATAAACTTTTACTTTTGTTTTCGCTTGACACAAAAGTACCCTTTTCTAATTTTTCATAAAATAATAATTTAATTTTGTTCTGTATATAGATTATTTAATTACTGTGATTGGATTGATGGAGTCGAAATTATTCTATCTCAGTTATTGGTTTTTAAATTTAAATTTTAAATATGCAGTTGTATTAAATATTTAAAGAAAGTTTTTATCAGACATAACTATTTTATTCCGTTCAAACAGGATTTTTTTTTTCTATTAAAAAATGCTTGCAATTTAAAAACGAAAAAACAATTGATATTAAGATTTCTTTCAAACTATCTAAATATTTTATCACTGAATACATTAGTTTATTTTTATGTTTCATCGTGTCTTTCTGCCATCTATTATTTATTTATTTAAAAAGCAGTGTTTTTAATCTACAAATGTAATGTTAATGTACTTAGCTTTTCTTTAAAAGTTGTCTGAAATTAAAGTTCAAATTTAAAATCAATACGTTTAAAAAACATAAAAACAATTACTAAAAAGGACAACGGACACAAATCACATTCTGACAAGCATTATATTAAGTGGGCGTTTTAGCAAGAACAATATTTGAGTTTAAGAATAAAATGAAAATCGTAGTCCTCATGTTCTCTTCAACTAAAAAAAGTTTTAGAAGTGAGTTTATCTGATAGTTAAAACGAAGAGCGTCTTGCGATCAAACAATAAAAAATAAAGTGTCTTTCAATCCTTACTTAACCAATTAAGGTTTAGTCGTAGATACAACTTTGTTTGTTGAAGGCATCTCATATTTCATTCACACTCAAACAAACTGGAAATTATGTATAAGATCACTGGTGAATAGTAGAGTTGAAAAGAAGTAGATTGTGTATTGATTATGCAGAAATGTAACAAGAATGAGGCAGAGACAGTGGAAGTGATTCTAAAGATCCAAAGGACTAAATTAAATGTCGACTAGATGCCGCATATGTTACAGTCAAAGTATTCTCTCAGGCCTACTACACCTACAATTACAAATGAATCTTAATCCTCAAAAAGAAGAAAATTGAAGGAAATCAATTACCCAAGCTATCCAGGAAACTCTGCAACTCCTTCAAACCTTCAGCAGAGAAGCTCCGGTGCACTCTAGAGCGAGGGGCCACCAAGTTTGGAGGAGGTTGCTGCTGGAAGCAAATCACAACTGCAGACAAATTGTCTCCACTCTTTCTCTTTAAAGCCTCATCAACCAGATCCTTACTGCACAAGGTTGGGTCATTATGCTCCTGGAGCCTGCGCCTGGCGAAATCCACTGCATTTTGGCTCCTGAATACATCCCAAATCCCATCACATCCTATGATCAGAAATTCGTCCTCGCTCGTCAGTTTTGTACTCATAAGTTCGGGTTCTGAAGTCAGTGGTCCACCATCTTTGCTCTTCATTCCTTCCATGTGCCAGTCACCAAGTGCTCGAGCAACATTCAGTTGCCCGTTAAGATATCCATCGTACACATACCCCCCAGAAGCCTCTATTCGCTTCCTTTCTTTGTTGCAACTCGGTTTATGATCTCTTGACATTTCAACTGCTTTCCCACGACGGCACAGCACAGCTCGACAATCTCCAGCATTTGCCACCACCAACAACCTGCAATCACAAACTATCATCATCACACAACTCATCAAAGGTATCTCATACCTGTTGTCTTGTCACTTTCATGTCGGTAAAGGTTCCTCATCCTCATTCCAATTATTTATGGCTTTTGCATTTCCTTAAAAAAACAGTGGAAACTTACCCAAAGAAAAATCACTAACATGGTTTCGGCTATTTGGGAAAAAAAAAATAATATATGTACACCCAGATTATCGAAATCCTAACCTTCCTATAACAAGAGTAGCTAATGCAGTGGTGCCTGATGCAAGTGCACCATCCAGCGAGCAAGCTTCTGCAAAGGCATTGTCTGTTTGCAGAAATGCCGAAGCAACTATCCTTTCAATGTCTCCGGGGAAATCTTCGTCATCGAGAATAAACTTCGGCAGATGCTGGCAAGCAAAGTCAGCGGCATGCTTTCCTCCATGTCCATCAAACACCTGACCAAGCCATCGACCATAATCATTACCTGACTTTCACAAAAGTTTTCAAACAAATCCAAGAAACAAACAAAATTTTCTCCGGGATCACAACGTTGTGTCAATAGTCCATATTGGTGAAGCAATGCATATATTAGCATCAGAAAAACTAAAATTCACTAACACAATAATCACTATTAATCAAGTTAAGCACCAAAAATAGATAAATACCCCATAGAAAGCACTGGGTCCATCTATACAATTCTTGAGTCCATAATCGTGCATAAAATTGTCAACACAAACATATACATCTTCCATACTTGACCGAAATCCAATATCAGCGCAAGCTCCAGAACGAAGCGTTGGAAAGAAATCAGACTGGCAATCTTCGGTAACATCCCCTGGCTCAGATACATCAGACAAATTTGTTTTCATCTGTTGATTTTGCCAGAAAAGTTAGAAAAAAGACAAATGGAAAATAAAACTTAGAAAAAAAAAAAAAATTCAGAGCATAAAGGAACTTGGAACTCCAGAAATAACATATCAATAGCAGTCCCAATACTCTAATGACTGTAAATTATACCAACAAGCAAAAAAAACAGACAAATCCATAGGAACCCAGGAACGTTAGCACACCCGAGGTAACCATAAAATTGACAAGACGGAACAAAGTTCAATGCTATTATTTACACGGTTTTATTAAATTCAACACCTCCACGATCTGACATTTTTTACCACACTAACCCAACATCAGTGTTTTACGTTACTTCTCCCCACCAAACTTTCCTTTTACCCTAAATCCCAATTCTAGGTTTCATCTATAAAGAATGAAAAGAAATATAACCTATATGAGCTAAAACAACTTGCACATATATGACTCAACCACTTTCCTTTGCAACAACTTTCCAAAATCTCCCACTGCATCAAAATGGCAACGAAAAGGAAAAGAAACGGCGTTCAAAATTGTCAAATATAGAAATCATAGCCATTTTAAGGAACTCAATAATTCCATAACTGCTCAAATAACAAAACCACAAATCAGCATTTTCCTGTCTAAAAGGATATAAATAAGCCCACACACTAACATGCTAGCACAAAATTACATATTTAAGGAAAAGATCAATTTTGTGAAAGAATAACTCACGAGAGAAGCGTGGCGAACAAGTTTGCATTGGCGATGTGAAGGTGGGTTGGGATTGGGAGGTCGAGTCCCACTAGAGCTCCTGCTTTCACTTTTACTGCAACAATCCACCCCTTCAATTTCTTCCATGCTTCTCCACCATAAGATCCAAGTCAAGAAAATCGAAACGGGTTCGACACAGATTGCAAAAAACAATTGGGCAGCTATAATGATTGCAAAAATTAGGTTTTTTTGGAGTTAGGTTTGGCGGGTGGGTCTCTGCGATTCAGAGGGAACATGGCGTCGCAAATGCAGGAATTTTGAGAACGGATTTGCCAATATGACACAAGTGTTGTGAACATAAAGAGAGACAGGGAGAGAGAGAGAGAGAGAGAGGGAGGGGAGAGAGAGAGAGAGAGAGAGAGAGAGAGAGAGAGAGATTCACCGTCGTATCTGAAGGCGGTGGTCGGTGGTTGGTGGGGTTTTAACTTTCAAAATGCGGTGGCAGGTTCGAAACGACGTCGAATCGCTATGTAAAGTTTTGAGCTTTGTTAACGGCAAGGGATTTCTTTTTTAGTTTGAGAGGGGCGCGTCTCTTTCATAACATATTAATAGAAAAATAGTAATATTAATAAATATCTTTCTTTTCCCTATACATCTAATTCAGGGACCTGAATGCAGAGATTAACCGTGATTTACATTTTTGAAGTTTCAATAATATTATTAATATTAATATAACAGTATGAAGTAAATGAAAGTATCTGAAAAAACAAAAAATGATGATTAGATTTGTCTCCAATCATCACACCCTTCTTCAGTCAACACCATATCAGCATCAACTTACAATACAATTTATGGAGTGGCAGCTATATACAGCTGTAAATTCTTTTCAATTTACCATTACTAGAATCTTGACTCGTGTAACTGATGATAAATGTATTTATTTTTTATAAGGACAATTGAAATTGGATTGTAATTACAACCCATTATTACTGGGATGGTGGTTGTCTTCCAATTTTGATTTATTTTCTGTCATCAAATTTAATATTGTAAGTTTTGTCAGACTTATATGTCTAACATAGATAATTGTTGGGTTGGTTAGTTTAGTTTCGATAATTATTAGGTTTGTTTGATCCAGTTTCATCTACGTTGGGTTGGTCTTATATGATATAAAATATCATCAAGTTATTAGTGTCATGATAATTGAGTTGTTCTACGTTTGGAGGATTGTTGGATTGATCTAATATGATCTGGATGATTGTCGAAACAGTTAGTATCATAACTGTCAGGCTATTCTATTGTGTTCTAAATTATTAATAAGTCAGTCTGTTTTGGTATAGATGACTGTTGTTGCTTTAGTCTGGATGATTATGGGGTTAGTTTGGTTAAATTAAAGATCTTTCAAAAAAATACAAAAACATTTTTCATGACGGTTGAGATGCAAAAATGTTATGAAAAAATTATAAATATATGTACCAAAAAAATCTCACATGCAGATATATGTACCGTGGTCAACGAAACAAAAAAAGAAAACAATAAAAATTTGATAAAAACATATGAGAAAAAAATGTGCATCTTAATAGAGAAAAAGACAACATTTGGGAATAAGTAAACCTTAAACAAATCTATGTGCGAAAGAAAAGTAGAATTTTTGGTGAGTCGAGCTTATGTTGTATATGTGTCAAGTTTATGTCCACGTTTGTCCTCCCGAACTTGTTGAGGTTGTCTCCTTCTGAGCTTGTCTCCATATTTATCTTGCAGAGTTTTTCTTGTGTCAAGCTTGTTTCTTATTTCCTATAGAGCTTGTGTCAACTTTTCTCTTGCCGACCTTGTATCCTGCTAAGCTTCTGTAGGTTGTCTCTTACTGAGCTTGGTGAGGTTGTCTACTGTTGAGCTCGTTGTTTGTCTCCACCGAGCTTGTGACACGTTTCTCCTGTCGAGCTTGTTTGCACTTCTAACGTTTAGGTCAAGGTGAAGAACTAGACTGGGTTGCAAGCTATTGGGTTGTCAAGCTGGTGGGATGGTGAAATCTTGATTAGGAAACAAAAAGACCTTGTTTATACTTTTAGCAATTGGTCGTCCAGGTTGATGGTTTGTGTTCCATCATGTTAGGTGATCGTCTGGGTTGTTAATGACCGTCTCGGTTGATGGCTTGTCGTCTAGTCTATTTGTTGACTGTCCGAATTGATGGTCTACTGCCCGCTCTGTTAGGTGACCGTCCAGATTAATGGCCAATTGTTCGGTTTATTAGTTGACTGAACGATTATAGGTACAATTGCTTTGATTTTAAATGTGAATTTGGTTTATGAATTCGTAAACGATTCCAATATTATGGTCAACAATTTGGCAATAAAAAATGCAAAAGCAAACATGCAAATGATGCACAAAACCCTTATGAATCTTAATATATCACTAAAAATGGTTAACTATAATTTTATGGTGGGTTGAGCTTATGTTGTATATGGGCCAAGCTTGTCTCCATGTTTCTTCTATTAAGCTTGTGTCCGGCCGAGCTTGCTAAGGTTGTCTTATGTTGAGCTTGTGTCAACGTTTCTCCTAGTGAGCTTGTTTCATGTCAAGTTTGCTTATTGTCTTTTGTCATGCTTGCATGTCTCTTGAGCTTGCTTATTGTCCAATCAGAAGTCTTTCATGTGTCAACAATTTTGCTTCATGAGGTTGTCTCCTCTTGAGCTTGTCACCATGTTTCTCTTGTCAAGCTTGTTGTTTGTCTCCTATTGAGTTTGTGTCAGTGTTTCTCCTATCAAGTTGATTTACACTTCTAGCATTTGGTTAAAGTGAAGAACTTAGTCGGGCCATGAGCTGCTAGGCTAGCATGATGGCAAAAACAAAAAAAAAATGGAAGAGTACAATTTATAGTGCGTCGAGTTTATGTTGTACATGGGTCAAGTTTGTCTCTACGTTTGTCTTGTCGAACTTGTCTCCAGCCAAGCTTGCTGAGGTTATCTAAACTTGTTGAGGTTCACATGTGAGTTTGTATC
Source organism: Vigna angularis (assembly GCF_016808095.1). NCBI lineage: Eukaryota > Viridiplantae > Streptophyta > Magnoliopsida > Fabales > Fabaceae > Vigna > Vigna angularis. Next base: position 36,007,426 of record NC_068973.1, on the reverse strand, counting down.
AACGTTTCTTCTGTCGAGTTTGTCTCATGTCAGACTTTTTTTTATCCTCTACCGAGCTTGCTTTGTGCAAAAACATGCTACTTGTCTAGTCAAAAGTATTTCACATGCCCATAATTTTGCTTCATGAGGTTTTCTTTTCAAACTTGTTCCATGTTTCTCATTGAGTTTGCTTCATATTTCTAATGTTAAACTTGTGTTGACGTTTCTCTTGCTAAACTCATTTGTAGTTATAATGTCTTGTCAAAATGAAAATTTTGGCCATTGAGATGTTAGGCTACTAAGCTAGCAAGATTGGTCATATATCTTCCAGATATTAAACTATTGGCCATGTATCTTCATGGTATGAAATCACATTGTGAAAGATAAAAAAAAGCATGTTTTACAATAAATTGGTACACTTTTTTTCCTTTTATAATTAAAGTTTTATACAAAAATGAGTTGTTTTGATTGACCTTACTTTTGTGATGATTTTAATTATATTATTTATACATTACGTCCAAATTATAATTTCTAAAAAAAGTATACCATCAATTTATCAAACATTTCAAACATAATTACTATATGTAATCAACAAACTTATTGCATTTTATAATTTATGATCAAATAGTAATATAACATATATTATATTATTAAGGTATATTTTTATTTACAAAAAATACTGAGAAGGTAATCTAATTATCATCTAATTACTATTTTTTTATAAGAAGTTAATATCGTTTTAAAAAATTAGTTGAAATTATGTTCAATAAGTAAATAGTGAAAACAAATTTTACATAAACTAAAATATTTAGAATTCTAGATATAGTCACGTACTCGATATTTTATCTAATAAGTTAGAAGAAGAATATTCAGAATATTTACAAAGTGTACAAGTTATTATATAGATTAAATAAAAACATTACTACATTTCATCTTATTTCGTAAAAGTAAAGCCGATAGAATATATATATTTGATTCACTCCGTAAAATAGATTACACAAAGTTTAAAAAAAAACAAAAAACTGATCTAATAAAGACATTAAAATGAACCTATTTTGATTATATAGTATTTAATATAGGACAAACTTGGATCAAACTGATTCATGAAACTATATTTAAATTATTATGATTATATTAGAATATACACTGTTTTTGAAAATTAAATATCTAATTATACTTTTTAGTATTTTTAATAGAAAAACTAATAATAACATCTTTAAAAAATGATATTAATTTAATCCCTATAAAATATAAACATGATTTTGTCCATCTCAGTTTTTAGTTAGTTAAACAACAACATCACATGGCTAATGGCTTCAACACGTGGATTAAACAACCAGTGAGTTTTTGCTTTATACAACAACCCATCTAATGCTTCGTTTATATCTACCACGTCCATCCCATAAAATAATTATTATATTTTTTTAAAATTTAAATGATTTTATTTTAAAACATGTATTGTTTTATATTTTATATTTAATTACATATTAGATAATTATAACTGAAATTTCAAAGTTAAATTAATAATATTTAAACCTTAAAATTATATATTTAATTTTAATTTTTTTAGTTTACTTAATATTTTTAATTTTTGAAACAAACAAAAAGGACATATTCGGGACCAGACTGAAAAGTGCAGCTTATTTAGAAAATACTATGGACATTTTTTAAGCGATGCTTTAAGTTAGAATAAAACATGTGACAACTTTAATTATCTTAGTTAGAGCTAAATCATAATTTTCACATCTTATGTTTCTTTTTGTTTCTCAGACTTGTAAAATGATGATATTGATAATGATTATCATTATTTCAGAAACTATATATGATTAATCGAATTGCAACCTGAAAACTAGAAAGTTTGAGATGATAGAAAATGTTAATGACAACTTCACAAGTTTGTAGCATCGTTTCAATTTTATCATTATATCAATTATTTCTGAAGTTTTCCCCCAAAATAAATCAAAAATTGTGTTGTCAATAAATAAAAGGGATAATTATTCTCTTAATTCACATGTAATGTAAAAGCTATACAATAAAAAAAATTATATCATTATCTTGTAAACAATAAAGATTAATTTGACAAAAAAATTATACTTAATTTAAATAAATTATCTTTACCTATAATTATTGATTAAAATACGCTACTAGATCACTTAGTACTATTTCTTACAACTTCAGCCAAGACTATTTTTTAAAAGACAAATAAACAGTATAAACTCCAAAGCCGCTCCGAAAATATGCAATGAAGTGCGTCATGTTAAAAGATCTATTTCAAGATCACATTATTTTTTAAATTTTTTATGCAAGTCTCCATGATAATAATGACATGGTTCAATTTTTCCTGTCACCCATCATTTTCCTATTTATTATTGGTTATTCTCCATTTTATATCAGTTGATCATAGATTAATTATACCTAATACCACCGTAATATTATTAATTTTTCCACTCCTTTTTCATTACTTTTAACAACCAAACATACATTATTTTTTTTTTCCTCACTCCAAATATGTCTTATAGAATATTTCAGTAGAGTAGATTGAGAGACACACATTTCTATTATCATTTTTTTCTTATTTTTTTTGTTTCTGAATCACTTATTCTAACTTGTTCAAGTTCAAACCGAACAGTGAATACTTGTTAAAAGCACTTCGACGTTCAAGTCAGATTTTACTTAATGAACTTAATTCATAGTTAAGTATTAAAACTCAATTAAACGAACTTTATCTTGGTAGCTTACCCCTATATTTATAAGTATTTCGTTAACCTTAAATTGATGTTGATCCAATGACAAAGATATTTTGTGAATCTTAAATTGATGTTGACCCAATTATAACCTAACACTCACATACCCACTTCACCTACTTAATTTATAATTTAATAAATAAACCAAACAGTCTTAAATATATGTAAGAATCGCCAAAGATAATTTATTGTGTAGCTTACCTCGAATACTACCATATACCATACAAAATATTCTTTTTATAATGTATAATTATTATTCTTATCCAATCTAACAAATATATTAAAGGCTTAAATGTTTACTTCGCCCCCTTGTTAAAACACCTCTTGAGGGAAAAAAAACAATAGAGCTATTAAAACTTACAAACAATTTAATGTCAAAGCACCATGGTAACAAAGATGAAAAAGCAAAAATACCAAACAACAAAAGTAAGAGATAAGAATAGACCTGTCCAAGATTGGTACCATCGAGCTCCTTCAAGGTAGGCCTGTACTCATGCATAACCCAATTGGTCTTCTTCTCCTTTGGTGCACGACCAATATAGAAAACAAGAATCTTTTTCATTCCGATCAAAGCAGAACCAGACTTAATCTTTTGATTCTTCCCCGTTGCTTTCCAATACCCATGTGTCGTACCTCGGTTCAACCTGTGCCCATTGGGATACTTTCGATCATGTGGACAAAAGAAGAGCCACTCTGGATCCTTGTTTCGTACCACTGACAAATCTACATCAAACAAACCCCGCCCCAACAAGCACGAACAATATAAGCAAATCAAACAGCATAGCCACTTTCCACATCAATGTTTACTAGTAATTCCATATCTAACAATTCAAAACTACCTTTCTTCCTCAAAATAAGAACCAAACTTAAATACACTACCTAGAAATTTGATCTCCAATTAAAATCCACACTTCATCCTTAAACCATCTTCTAATCAACAAGATAAAATGTTGATTATGATTACAGAACAACAAAAGTTGTACTCAATTTTAGTTCAAAAGAACCATCATTAAGGCCTTGTTCTTTTGAGTGGATTTGAGGGAGTGAATTTGAGGGGATTTAAGAGGATTTGAAGATAAATTTTGTTGTCGTTTATTTGAGTGAATTTGGAGATAAATGAGAGTGAATTTGAAAATAAATTTTTTTAATTTATCACGTCAATACATAACGGGCACCCATGAGGGTAAAAATTTAAAAACTCAATCAAAAATTAAGTTACTTTAATAAACACATTTATAATCTTCAATCATTAATTTCTAAAAACATTCCTTCATCATAACGTAAATAAAAAGTTTACGACAATAACTTTTTTTAAGTAAAATCTTATTCCTTTGGTCAAGTGAAGTGTTATATATATATATATATATATATATATATATATATATATAAAATTTTATATAGATAAATTATTGAAAGAGGATCATTAGTGTGGAAGATAATTAATTGTGAGAGAAATAGAAAAAAGAGAAAAAAATGACAAGAAGAGAAGACAGGAGAGAGAAAAAAAGTACATAAAGTTGTCGTTTTTATCAATTTAATAGATAAGACTGAATTGATACAAATTTGAAAATATAAGAACTAATTGTCTATATTTTTAAAATTAAGTATTAAATAAAAATTCACCTGTTAATATCGAAAGAAATAAGCATTTAAGCCTATTTTAAAAACCACGAAATTTATTAAACATCTTTATTATATAACACTTAAAACTTACATTTAGTTGAACAATATTTATTTATTATAACTAATCTCAAATTATTATTTAGGATAAAATATCATTATATTATTAATAATTATAATATTATTATATATTTAAAATAAATATTATTTTAATGAAAATATTCACCGTTATTTATTAGTATTATATAAAAAAATTCCACCTCCTAATTCCTTTCTTAGTTAAAAACGGAGGAGAAAAAAACAATGTAGAGAGTGCTGACGCAAATGCAAAATTGGTGGAGAGGGCAATCAACGTACACGACTTGTCCCATATTATGTCTTATCAATAAAAAATGACAACACATATTTTCAAAAATTAAATTCTTTTCTGGTTCGTTTGTTGTCGGTTACTATCATATAAAAATAAAAATTAACTTTTATTTATATATATACACTTTTTTTATTGATGAAATATCACGTTATACAAGAAAAGTGATTTGAATACCTTTTACTTCCTGTTTTAAAAATGATAGAAACATGTTTAGTTGCATTTCAAATTCAACAATGCTTAATACGATATACTGTTTTTATAACAACATCTTTTCCATCTAATAAATAATTTTTAGTGTACAACTTTTCTTTTCCATAAAAAAATTAAACCAGTGAACACCAGAAAATAGTTCTGGTTTCACGAAATCACATAAAACTATATTCTCTTAACCGACTGAACGTTATAAGAATCGTCTTTGATCATATCAACGTGATACTAATTGTGGAGGGCAAATCAAAAGTGCTTAAATAACATATCATAAAAAGTGCTTCTATTCGTGAAGAAATTAAAATTATCTAGTTACCAACATTTTCTAAGTATTTTAAATTACTTATGCAATGGTAAGTTTTAGCATCTCTTTTTTTAGCTTTGCTTCAGATACACTCATTCACTTAAAAAGCACAGTCATCGTGGTTTCTTCTAACAGTATTATTCTAAGGAGGTTGTCTACTTTTTCAAAAAGCATGTTAGATCTTATGTTTTTCTTTTTTTACTTTTTTTATTATCTAATGATGATTATTTTCAGAACACCCTTAATAAAAGTGTAATTGTAGAGTTAATTCATACATTATGAAGGATAAATCAGTGAAAGAATCAGTTGTTTATGCCGACAAAGTCATTAATTAGCTCTGTTGTTGGATAGGAAGTGCGATTGAAGCATTCTTATTGCTGACGAAATTACTTTTTTTTTTTTTTTTTGCTGCAATTTTTCTAGGTTGCTTATAAAACTAGGTCACCTTGTTCTCATGTTAACCTAAAATTTTGGTTTGTTTTGTAAGCAAGTACCCATACTTTTATGAATGGATATAGCCGGTATTTGTATTTGTACTTGATGTTGGGTTAGCTTTTTGTATCGTTTAGCTTCTTTTACGATAAAAATAAAAATAAAAAAAGTGGTCATTTATCAAACATTAAAGGGCTCCTCATTGAAAATATATATGAATGTATGTATATTGAGTGTATAAGGATGCCCGTATTCAGAGATTGAAATTTAACTTGAAATCAACATATTGGAGATGACTATTATTCCGTAATATATATTTGTTGGAATAAAAAAATACGTATATAATAATAACAAAAGTTTATGTCTAGAATTTAGAATAAATTATTGAAATTAAAGTTTTAAATAAGGTTGACCTGATTATATGATTTTTTTAAACTATTTAGATCTAATGATAAAGGTTTAGTATGAGTTGGTGGGTGAGGTTGAAACAACTAGGAAAGAAGGAGGAAAGGAGGAAAAATAAAAAACGAAATCGAAGTCGTGACTATTTTCCTAATGTTTGTATTTTATGGGAGAGTCAAAATTTCCTAAACATTTAAATTTTCTTTGGGAAGTGTAAAACTATCTAATTGCGTATTTGGTTAGTGAAAATATTATTGGTTGAAGGTTGAAAGAGTGCGACAAGTGTGTCTTCTACTGCCAATGCGAAATTGGTGCAAAGACGGCACGCAATAGAAGTAACCATGGATCCATCACCAACCCACAAAACGCTAAACACAACCAAATCAAACCGAACAAGGTTGCCTTTTCCATTTGGAATACCTCAACCACTGTTTTCTCCTATTCACTTTACACACGCATACTACCTATACATATATTTCAACCTTTTCAAATGCCTCCACCGTCTCCTATTCACTTATAACTTCAAACTTTATAACAAAATCCTTAAGAACCATGAGAACTACTTGCTTCTTAAGCCTTCCCCCTCCCACTTCAAACCAACCTTCCAAAGCTTCTCCCATCCCCGCAAAGCCACCTCGTCTTTCATCGTAAGTTTAACGTTTATACATTTGTTGTTTTCGTTATATGTCTTACAATCTAACGTTTTTACATTTGTTGTAAAGGGTGGAAAACGACGCATGTTGTTGGAAGAGACGATGCGTTGTGATGGGAGTGGCTTCCTACGTGATTGGAGTAGAAATCTGCAATTCATTCACACTATCTCATGAAATGCATCAAATCACCACCTTCCCGATTGCTCACCAACTATCCAATGTTTCTGACACCGCCGCCAAATGGAGCCAGAAAAGAACGTGCCCTCCCTGGCAAGGCAATTCACTCGAAACCATCGTGCCGGAGAATCTTCCACGGCCCTCCGCACGCCGGCGGTACGAGGCCGTCCGTTCCTCCTCCAAGACTGCGCCGCCGCTCTCCGCCCCAACTAAACTTATTCCAACCGACCACGGCAGTTGCTTCTCCATGTGAAATTCAACATGCAAATGCAATCATCACTTGCTTGTACATAATTATTATTTGTTATTAATAATTGATTCCCGTTTTTCACGGATTAATTTCCTAATCGTATTCATATGCACGTGTTTATCTTATTTCAATGAAAACTTCGAAAATATCTTACGAATAATTGCGTGTAGTTGTGGTAGTACTCCATTGGATTTATGCAGTTTAGTTATTGTAGTACGTGTAGTACAGATTTTTCTAGTTCGTTACCCTCTTAAACCATGAACAAACGTTGTACTACATTGTGAAACTTTTTTTTTCTCTTTTCATAACCCACTAAACTAAATATGTTGGGCCTATTGGGCCTTTTCCATCAGGCCATTTTTCACATCCAAAAACTAAAATACTGAAAACGTTGCAAACAGAAGCTTTTTATGATTATAAAGTGGAAGAAAGAGCATGGTAACAAAGTAAAGGAGAGTTAAGATGTATTAAAAAAACATTAAATTTGAAAGGAACATCGTGTTTCTAAAATTTATTTGTATATTTAATTTCATATTGATGACTCTGTTATCAATTTTTCAAAATATGTGAATTGCTTCTCCTTTTTTATATATAAATGAAATATTTCGTAACGTTTTTACAGTCACAAAGTTAAGAAAAGATTAAATTCACGAAATCCTTTTGTATTTTAACGAGTATTTTATAATTTTGAATATACATGGACGAAAATTAAGTTTAACGAAAAGTTAGTTTTACGTCATTAGCCTTGAAAAATAAAATATGCATTTGTAGTTTTCCATTATAAATCCAATTACAAGAAATAAGTGCCACTAAAATTTCTTAAAGGTGAACGGTGTACTTATAAAAATACGGGTGTTTTTAACAGTCTTTTGTTGCTGGACCCAAAAAGTTGGCCCATAGAGAGATGGATCAATTGCTTGTAAGCAACGAATCGGATTTGATTTAGTTTTTTTCTGTGTGTTACTTTATGTTTGAAAGTTGGGAAATTTATTCAAAAAGAATTTAATGAAAGTACAATTTAGATAAATTTAGACATCTGATTTAATTCTACTTAAAATTTCCCAAATTCCATTTAAGTGAATTTTATTAAACTTTAAATTTTATCAAAAGTAATAATTTATAATTAAATTTTAGAAAAAATATTACATAGTTCAATAAATTTATCAGAGGAAATATTCAGTATTGTGCGTAAAACATAACATTTTATGGTTAGATGTGATAAAAAAACGTGTTTAGATCATTATTGATATTGTTATTAATATTCAACACATAAGTGTAGAGAGGTTAGATGAACTATTGGACAATATATTTAGGTGAAGGAACGAAATGTGATAAATTTTCACTTTTTTTTTTTTGCCATTTTCTCCTCTTAAATTAATTTAAAATGTCACTTGTTAACCTGCCTATAAAATAGAACGACTTTCTATGGATTAAATAACAATATAGTTTTATTTTTTTCACATACATATGATATGATATCTTTAGACACTTTTTTAGAAGTATTTTTTGAAGAGAAAAAATAAAAAAGGATTTTTATGCAAAATTTTAATTAGTTTATATAAATATATAAATTAAGAAACGATAATTCAGTCAAATTATATAAAATATTTTATAAACTAATTTTTGTATAACTAGTTTTAGTTTATAGATAATATCATTTATTCTTTACGATGTTTTTTTAAAAAGTTTCTTTAATATATCTTGGATTTATTCAAATTATTCTAAAATATATTTTTAATCATTTTGAAAATCAATCCTTTATGTTTAATAACTCATTTTCATACTTTAATTTTTCTTTTTTTTACTTAAGTTCGTTCTTTCGTAGACAATAGTAGATGTTTTTTAAATATAGGTATTAAATTATAATTATTTTTTCTTCAATATGCTTACTTCTAAGAAAACTAAAAAAATAAAAAAAAATGACAATAAAAATGGTGATTTGGAGTGAGTTTCAAACATTACTTAGGTTTAGGTTGTATAATGCTTATATGTATTGGAGTTTCATCATATATTTTACATCTCTTAGGTTTTGTTCCTTTGAAGGGATTTCACTGTTTACGGAGATTAGTGAGGATGGATTTGCAAAAGTAGGTTTGTTCTCTTTGCATGATTTGCGCCGATTTGCAACGACGGAAGAGTGAGGATTTGCGAAAAAACACTGTTGAATTCATCTCGCCAAAACTGCAACGATTTGCGCTGATTTAGGAGACAAAGACTTATATGCCCCCGATAACTTGAAGTACGAACATTGTTCTTCCATACATCTTTCGAAATATATTAACGGGGTTATTTTGTTGCAGGTAGAAGCTGTGTCATTTACTTGAAGAGGAAGAGAGTTGGAGGAGCAAGAAGGTTGTTGTTGATGATGAGGAAGCCGATGAATATGAGAAATGAAGGAAGGAGCAGTGGTTGAAGAAGTGATGGAAGAAGCCAGGTATTCGGTTCGAAGAAGAGGGTATCCGGTTAAGAGTGTTGTTGAGTCGCACGTAATCGGTTACACATTGTAGAAGACAGGGGCGTATTCGGTTACACATGCCGTAACCGGTTCAAGCTTCAATGGTGAGATCCAATGGAGGCGTATTCGGTTAGACAATGTGGTATCCGGTTTGAGCTCGTCCAAGTTATCGAATCACCGAACACTCTCAACCAGAAAATACCTAAAACAATCTGAACCATGTCGTGGCAAACTTACATCGACGACCACCTTCTCTGCGAGATTGAAGGAAACCACCTAAGTCATTCGCTATCATCGGCCAGGACGGCAGCGTTTGGGCTCAAATCCTACACTAATTTTTACAAACTTTACTTCCAAATCCACTCTCAATTACCCACAAATCTACTCAAAAATACAACTAAAAAATTACCTTCAAATTTACTCAAATCCATTCAAATCATCTTCCCCAAATACATCCAAAAGAACACACTTTTAAACATTCAAAGTATTCGAAATTGTATTTCAAAATTGAAAGAAAATACTGAAATTTAGATGAAAAAATATCAAAGATCAAAATAGATTTTTGTGCAAAAGTAACAGTATGATGTATAAGACACACAGTGTACTTTCCAGAGTCATTTTTATTTTTAGAGAAATTCTGGTTCATTCAAAAATAGGAAAATTATAAGGGAAAAATGAAATACATATAAGTTAAATTGTTGTGGAATTGGTCACAATCAAATTTCTTTCTATATATATATATACATATATATATATATATATATATATATATATATATATATTTCAAACTCATTATTTTTAATTGTTTTCACATTGTTCCTTCTAAACTTATCTTTCTGTCTCCCTTATATAGCCTGTTGTACCTAGGTCAGTAGGTACCTTGGGAAGATGTCAAGGACAATATTTAATAAAATGCATTAACTATTTCTTCAAGTACAACTGTATTATTGTCTTGGGTGGATAAAAAAAATTTTAATAACAAAATTACTTTAGAATATTTCGTTATTGCTTTTAAAATAGTATTATTTTAAATATAAGTTAAATCAACCTAATGAAAATTTTGTCATAAGTTGAGAAGTATTTGAACAAGTTGTTAACAAAAGCTTCCATAAATACTATCAACTTTTACATTTTTGAGTGATTTCTTTTAAAGGGTTTATATACAAGAAATCATTTATATTTTTAAAGTGAATAACAAGAATATGTGTTGAGAATGATGTTTAGAAGAAGATATAATATTGATGAGATAAGAGTTCAATTATATAAAGGATTAACATTATTTTTTATCAAAAATTTTAAAAAGTTAATGAGTGTTTTATCTTTATAAAGTATTTTACTTTCTTATTTTTATTTAATGTAAAACTTACTCTCACACTTAAATTTCAACAATATGATACCGAAAAAATTAAGGATTTTATTTAAAATAAAACTATTATTTTCCTCCCTATGGCTAACGTGTTAAATAGAAAAAAAAAAGTGGTAGATTGTGAAGAAGATAGAATCTGAAAAAGTAGATTGTGTTGTGTCATATTTGAAAAACTCCAAAATTTAAAAGCATAATGAAGTTAAAGAGCCACTGAATGTGTGTGATAGATTAGATGGAATGAAGGGTATCATTGTGTTTGAATTTTGAAGTAAGCTAAGCATGCAAGATCCATATATCTTAGCTTTTGTTTGTATACCCTTTTCTAGTCAATTCCATGATGGGTAACTTATTTCCAATCTGTTCACTTTAACGTATTTTTCTAGTCTCATAAAATTTTATATATCATAATTTCTTTGATTAACCACTAGTTCCTTATAGTTTTAAAGAGAAAATCAACAGGTAATAATTTTGTAAATATATATAATTCAATTTTTTTATATTTTTTGTAAAATAAATTATTATACAGATAAGTAAATTAATTTGACTTTTATTCATATAAATAATTAGTTTAATACGTTAATGTATTTATTTAAATTTATTCATAATAATTATAATTTATTTATATTTCATGAAATATATTTTTTTATGATGTATGTATTTAGTGTAGTTACACATGCTTTGTATTCATCTGGTTTTTGTAAAGTAAATTTAGTCCATTTGAAAGTGGTTTAGTTAAATTAGTTAAGACATGGTTACCATTTTAAATAATATTTTCCCACGATTTTGGAAAATCAAATGAGTTACAAGTATACTACAAAATGTGAAACTATAATGGTAGTTGATTGACTGTGTTAATTAAATATATATATATATATATATATATATATATATATATATATATATATATATATATATATATATATATATATATATATACATATGATTAAAAAAATACTGAAAAGTGTAATTTGACCCCTACATTTGCATGGGGCCAAACACGTTATGAAGCAAACACATGTCACAAACCATGTGACCATAGTCCCCATGTATAATTGGCTAGATTATTCTTTAAAGAGGAAAGTGCTCTCTAAGGAATTATTTGGATCGATATTCTTTCTAATCATTATAGAAAGAAATTTTCTGGTTAAATATATCTACAGCTGTGTAAACATAGGGCATAAAAATATTCTTAGCTATATATTATTCTTACTTTTTTTAACTTAGTTTTCTCCTTAGTACAGGTAAGGGTTACGAACCGAACATATTTTTTTATTTTATGTTTTAATTCTTTTTAGTAAGAATCGAAACCTATTTTTATATTTTCTCTTTTTAAATTTTTTTTTTATCTTTACATTTTTTTTTTTATCATAGAACTATCATGTTCTCCATCAATAAACAAATTCATCACTATTTTTTTCGCCTTGAACAAAAAATATTTGGAAAAACGCATTTGAAAAAATGAAGTATGAAACAGAGAAGAAAATGTAAGACGAAAGAATGAATATTTAATCACTTTTAAAATGCAAAGAAAAAGAGTGCTAGTAACGAGAATACGGTGACACTTCGCATTTACTATGAGAAAGGGAAAGAAAGAGAGTGAATGTGTGATGATGAAAATGATAACGTGATTCATGTTTGACAACAAAAAGGGATTAAACTGTTCGAAATTAAAGTATGAGTCTAAGTCACACATTGGATAAAAATGAGAAAGTAAAATACTATATAAAGTTGAAAGACTCGTTAACTCATTGCCTTATAGTTTTTGATAAAGAGTGGTATCAGCTCCTTATATAGTTGGACCTATGTCTCATTGATATTGTGTCTTCTAGTAAACTTCCTCCTCGATAGATCCAACACAAATTTGGCTGGAATGTAATTTTAACCATAACATATGAATATAATTAAGTTATTTTAGAATCAAAACTTATAGTTGTACAAATGTTACGTATTTTGAAAGACTTCGTTTTTTTTTTAAATTAAAAGATTCTGAGCAATTTCAAAAACTTTTTTTTAAATAGTGTTAACTGAAATTTATAACACTTGTGTTTTTGCCACTTTCCAAGCAATAGATGGAACGAAAAAGAGAAAAATTATCAATGATTGATAGGAACACATGCATGATTGTATGTGTGTATAGCAGCAACTTGAAGAAGCACCAAAGCTATAAGAAGGAACAGTTTTACAGCAAAAATCAGCAGGTAGGTTAGTTTAGCCCGTGACATAGTGCGCGAGATAGCTACCTACCAAGTGGGAAGCAATATATTTTTTATAGTATGTTCTCGACCCAATACATATGCAAAGTTGCGGTGCCATAATTAACCTGAAACAAGGAAGAGAATTATGCAGTATAAGTAGAAATTATTCTTGCTGCTATATATATGTATAGCTGCCATCATTTCTCACTTTTGAATTTGGTACTACTATATTCTTATTTTTACACACCAAGAATATTCTTTAACTTGATTACTAGATTAAGAACGTAAAGATTATGCATTAGACATGATCAAAGTCTTAAATTACATGCTTAAAATCTCCACCTAACCATGTTTCTAGAATTTATTGGTCCTTCTGAATGCTTGATACACAACATGCCAGACAATATATGCATTAACGTACATGGTGAGTGGGAAGATTCAGTAAAAACTTCCTTTCTTATGAACACTTGCATCTTTCTTTGGGAAGAGTGGGGACTAGAGTGGGGTGGCGTGAGGGAAGATTCAGATGTTTCATGATTCGAATATCGAGCAGAAGATCTTAGTTTGCATTGTGCGCAGAAAAAGTAGGGTCTGTTTGATCGTATGTGTTTCTTATCGACAATGACAGAAATAAACAATAAGTACACACATAAAGTTATGATATTAGTTCTTAATATTACGAATCCCTCTTCTTAAGTAACGAAGAATGGGATGTTTTGATTAATTTTGGCTTTTGTTATTATGAACCCCACTTTTTGGCATGCATGTGCTGGAGTAGAGATTCCAAGACAGCCATGCAATAAGTGGCTAAGTGGTTTCTTATAACTCAGCAAAAAGCGAGTAGAACCCACTTGCTTCTGCACCCACTCTCAATGCGTTTAAGTACACTTCCAATTTGCAAATTACAAAATTTCAGATTACATGTCTGTAACTCCTACAACCAACATGGCAAGGATGACATCACAGATGCTTCAGCCGAGTAAGATTATACAAAAATAAAATGCAAAACGATTCTAATGACAGTGTTAAAACCCTATATAATCATGTTTCTTCAACTTTTGCTCATAAAAGAATGATGGTTAGGTGTTCGACATAAGAATGCAGTCATAAGAACAACAACTTTATGTCAAATGTAGTTATATAACTATAAATATACTATGAGGTCTTTATTTACCTAATGTAATCTAGGTCAAACAATGAAAGTATTAATTGTTTGTGTATTAGAAATCTCAAACACTGGCAATTACCATCACAAACCTTCTCAATTGTCACTTTAATAGAAACAATGTTTGTAACTCCTTTGAAGAACTTCCACAAAGAGCCAATTGAGAAAGAGAAATATAACATACAACTATACGAGACAATGTAATAACATAACTCTCCTTTACATTGATTCAGAATGTAAAAGGCGTTTAATCTAACTATAAAAGGCTTTACCATGCTAAAATATATTTCATTAAATTCAAATTTTCTTCAATTTTTCATTCCTCCATACATTTCGGTTTAATCAATTAAAAGGTGCATAATGATAGAATGATACACAACTATATTTATTTAACCCACATTATAAAGATAAAATAATCATAAAAAAATAAATTTTTATATTTTTTTTTATAAAAAAAATAAAGTTAAAGAAAAAGAATATCAAATATATGTTAAAAATTTGTGTGTTACACTATCATTTCTTCTAAAAAAAGATGTAATATTTATGGATTTATCTATTGAATAGCTTTTCTCTTAACATATCCAGAACCTATAGATAACTACAAACTTATTAACCACAATAAATTTACATTAAAGTGATAGTGTTGCTCTTCATGAATATTTCTAAAAACGTTTAATAATTTATTTTACAAGCACATACCATTGTGAAAAATTCGGTTATTACATATTCTCATCTAATTTAGAAATAAACTCTCATTCACATGTACTTTTATTTTCATATGCCATCAATAACAGCATATATATATATATATATATATATATATATATATATATATATATATATGTATTTCTTTTAATTTTCAGAAAATATGTAATAGTAAGTACTTTCTTGATAATGGACCTACATATTGTGGACATGCTAGACATGTTAACAACTATACACTCGAGAAAGTGTAAAGAGAGTTCATAAAGAACTTGCAAAAGAATGTTGACGAAGTGTTGTTAGGATATACCTAATTTTTATAAACTTCAGTTTACTTCGGAAAGTTAAGTACAAGTAATGCAATTTGTTTTGACATGATGGCTAGTTAGTGTGTTGTATATATATATATATATATATATATATATACTTTCTGGCAAATTAGTGTGTTATCTCTTTTTTTGTAAAAGTTAGTATTGAGAAATAATGCATTTCACTTGCGTAAAAAGAAGAGTAAATTAAGAAGATTACATTTACCATGCGTTCAGATAAAAAAAATCTTTCAATTTTTTAAGAAAAAATATATATATTAAATTTGAATTAATTTTAAATTATTTATATTTTTAATACATTACTTAAGATAATTCAATTTTTTAAAATTTTAATTAATAAAATATTTCACTTATCATCAAATGCAAAAACAAAAAAAATATATATATATATTTTAACAATTTAGATAAAAAATTATCTTCCATTACCATCAAATAAAAAAACTGTATTAACATCAATAAAACTTAACCATATTTTGATTTTAGTTTAATTGACGTACAAAACATTAAGTAACCGAAATAAGGATAAATTAGTGATATAGATTGTGAAATTTTCTGACTTTCAATAGTTAATTTATTTTTTTTTAATTTATAAATTTTAATTTTTTTAAGATTTATATTAAAAAAGCAACATATTTTATCTTAAATTTTTTATAAAAATTATTTTCTCTCATAAAATTCTATATCAAAAGCACGCTATTATTGTTTTCCGTCTTTCATTTTTTTTTTCTAACAGCAAAATAGCTATTTTTGTTTAGTTTTCTTTTCTTTTATGCTTTTCTTCAAACATGGTGCATGGAAATTAGTTGTTTAATAAACTCATATGAATTAATACAAACTAAACTAGAAGTAAAAAACTTACGATAACTAAAGTTATAATCAGCAGAAAAAACAAGGATCTGTATCCCTTGAGATATTGTAATTAAGATCGACCAACGCATTTAAAGTCTTATTGGCTTTAAAGTTTGGAACTGTATTAATTTATAGTTTTATCTTTTTTTAAAAATTTAAAAAGAAATATATTTAAATTATCTTTAATCTCTTACCTCTAAAATTGAAATATTGGAAAAGTAAATAATAAAATAAGAATGAAGTTTATTTGTCTAGTTCGAAACCTAATTTTACATTATGATTTATTACCAACCTATATATCTGACGGAGGATTTTGCACGCCCCACATGAAATCCTTAATAATGGAGTGAGATATTGATTTTTGTTACTGAAAAATAGTCAGTGCAGTTTATGAAGAAACAATTAATGATAACCTAAAAAAGAAAAAAACAATAATGTATTACTTTATCGTTTACGTATATTTTAGGATCTGTATCGCATCAGTATCTCATAAGTACTTAGTTCGATTATTTTCATGAAATTTGTAGGAGAAGAGATGATTAATGTTTAGAAAAGCAAGGAGAGATATAGAAAGTCGAATCAAATTAAACTTTTCCGTTCATGTCATTTTGTGTTCATACTGATTAACATAAAGTCAACATTTCAAATCAAAGATCCTCTTGCTCTCTTGATAGAGCCAAGGTTGTAATTTTAGGTTTATATGTATTTGAAATGGATGATTGAGAAGACTATGTGCACCCAAAGTGATGTTATGTTAATATGATGTATGTTTAATCGTTGAAGATCTGATCACAGATACTGAGTTTAAAGCCAAATCCGAAGAAACAAGTTCCCCGCAGTGTGTGTGTGTGTGTGTGTGGTGCACAGAGAAAGGAAAGGGAGAGATTCGCTTTCAAGTTTTGGTGTGGTGTGGTGTGGGGAACTTGTATTATTCAATGTTTGAGGGCTTCTTAAGGTCATCGTGTGTGTGGCAGACCAAACCGTGCTCCCAACTTCACTTTGTTCCTCTTACAATTTCTTATCATCTTCACATCATTGCTTACGTTTCTCAAAATTACAACACCACTTTATCTACTATATATATATATATTAACTCAGATCAAAATCAGATCGCTCACTTTTCATACAACAATCAAAACTTCAAATTTTAACATTGAGTTACTTATACTACTGAAGTAAATACTGTGAGAATCATATACGTAACTGTTGAATCGTCCATGATTAGGGAAATGGAAAAAAAGCTTGGTGTGTTGTGGATGTATTGTGCGTGTTACGATAAGTTGAACTCGCATGCCTCCAATGAAGGAGGAGGGTGTTGGGGTAAGAGGGTGCTTTGATGCTTGCCGTCGTTGACATTCTTTAATATCCACCTTCATATCTTTCTACCCTGTTCATGCACTTCCTATTCAACAGTGAACATGTTCGTGTGTCGTGCCCTATGTAGCAAAATTCAAACATGTCCTCCTGTAACTATAAATCATGTACATGGAAAAAATATATAAAAATATAAAACTGATTTCAACGTTTTTATGAGTCGGTTATATGCATGGGTTAAAAAATCATTTCACATCTATTATGTAGAAATTATTTTTGTTTTATATAATTTATTGATGGGTCTTTAATAAAATATATTATACTCATGAATCAAACTGACACAAAGATTTTATTTTATTTTCAATTCAAAATTTTAAACAATAATGTTATTTTTTTATATTAGATCTGAAACTATTTTTAACGTAAAAATTTTAGACAATAAATATATGAATATTATTTTTTGTTATTGCCGTTGTCACGAATGTGTGTTATTATGTTGTTTTCAACAATCTTTTATAGGTAAATCCATTTTTCACGGTATATTTCTTTTCAAACGTTATTATGTTGTTGTTTTTGTCCATTATCTTGAGCAATGAATTTGATTTTTTTTAATGGTGTTTGACTTTATTATTTTTATCTAATGTGAGATTTACATAGTTGAATTATTCTCTAGACATATATTAAAAACATATATATAAAAGTACCTTAAATTTAAGAACAAGAAGAGAGGTGTTGCAGGGGAATTAGAGATACGAGGGAAACAAAGATGGAGTATAAAACACCGTGATGATGAAAAAAATGAAAGAGTTGGGAATTATGTGAATAGTTTGAAGGGGAAAAAGAACACAACATACGTAATTGAGAAACTACATGGTAATATAGCACCTGAAAAATCATCATATATCCAATATATAAAACTGATGTACAAAGTTAATACTACTTTAGTTGCTTAAATAACCCATTTATACGACTTATATATTATATAAGGTGTTTAAATAATCTATTTAGTATACAACTCATACATTTGCCACCTTTCAAACACCACAAGCTGTATACCTGCTAAGATATTTCTTTATTTTTGCCTACTGTATGACCTCGGTATGTCGGTTGTAAACCACAATAAAACATCTAACCCATAAAAAAAACTACTAGTGACATATACATGTGAATTAATAAGAAATTAATTTTGGAAATTAATAGGAATTGAGAAGAAGTTGGATGAATATTCCGTAAAGAAAGAATATATATCCAAGTGGGTGAAAAGAGTTTTCCATGTAAGATTTTGTGGCAGGTGAATCTAAAATGCATGTTTATGAAGATCCGGTATCAAAACACTATAATATAAGCAGTGAAAGTCACGTATGTGGATTTCATTTCGTCGTTGATTAAAGTTTGATTATGTTTCAGAGTTGCTTCTTCCTCTGCAGACATGTTATTGGTTGGATCAAAAGGTCTATTATAACGCAATCTTTATTCTCCCACAAACGTCAACTCCAACTTCACAACTTGCTCTACTTACATAATACACACACCTTTATTCTCCCAAACAAACAACAAAATATCCCGCTTAAATCTTCCAAAAATTATCATCAACTTTCTTTCTTTCTCCTTTTTAATTTAACAACCTTCCATTTTTTTTTAATTTCAAAAATGGCAGCAAAGTTTAGTTTGTGGAAAAAAAAACATTTTGCGATGTTTTTATCAAAAACTTTAAGCTTATTAACTTTACTAATTATTTTGTTTAGTCATAATAAGTAGTGAAGATTCGAGTTTTCAATTCAATGTTCCCCATTTTGTTTGCCTTTTTTTGTCTTCCATTCATATTTGTCTACGCAAATATTTTAGTCTTATTCACAAGCGTTTTTAAGACATTAATTATTCATTAAGAAGTCTACAAATGATAAAAAAATTTATTAAACCTATATAATGAAGATCCTAAAATATTGTGTTTAAAAAACATTAATTCTTGGATAACATTTACTAATATTTTTTTTCATATGAAAAAAATTGATATAATCGTCTACCATATATTTTCATCCTTCCGTTTTTTTTTTTTCTATTTCATTCCAATACCCTTTTGCATATTAATTTTAAAATTTGATATTTTGTATTTTTTTAAATAGTGCAAATCAGGGAAAATTCAATATTTCAAAACAATGTTTCCCATTTTGTGATTCTTTTTCTTTGTCTCCCACTCAAATTTGTTGGACAGAAATATATTTTTTGGAGTCTTATTAACAAGTATCTTATAGACACTAATTAACAAGTCATTGAATAAAAATAGTAAATTTCTACATTAAAATGCAGTTTTTGTTCAGATGATATATATCTCGATGTGAAAGACAAATATAATTAAGGAAAATAACTATTAAAAACTATAAAGCTCTTTCTATGCAATTTGACTCATTTTTATATTCAATGGTAAAGTTTAAACTACTGCTTAAATTGAAACAAATTCACGTAACCAACCACTGGTTATCTTCGTCATGCCGAACAATTTCAAAATAAACAGTTTTGTATTTATAAATTTTGTTAATCACGTGTCATATGTAAATCTATTCATGATATGCCATGAATCAATTTTTGTCAACAATTGGTTTTATTTTTTATTTTCAAAAATATTAAAAAGCTATCTTATCAACAAAAAGTTATTATAAATTTAAATATTTGGAATTTTTCGATCTAAAAAAAGTAACAAATAAGAAAATTTATTAACTTGAATATCAGTGTATTAAAATATTTAGAATGGTAAAATGCCACAATCAATAGATTAATTTCTTCATTCATATCTTCGTGATAACTAAAATCATTTTCAATACGGTTTATATATAAATCTATACGTTTATTTCCAGAATAAAATTGTAAAGATGAAGAAAAAGAAGAAGATAAATGTGAGATAAAATATTAAATAAATAGAGTAAAATATGTATATATCTTTAATTAAATGAGAAATTTAAATAGAGAGTAAAATAAAACAAAAGGGGAGATTAATTTATACTAAAAATATACTAAAACATTTTGCATACCTTTTTGAAAGTATCACGTCGATTTAAGGTCATCATATGGCGGTAAAAATTTATAAGCCATGGATATGGTGTTGAAAAATAATGAATATTTTGTTGGAATTTGGAATACTTGGGCCTTTTGCATTGCAGCTTTCATTGGTAAAGTAATAAAAAAAAAGCAGAGAAAGCGTATGCATGGTGACAATATGGACACTTATGAGCACTGTGAATGGCAGCAGAGTTGTTCGAAACGCGATATCACACTTGCTTCTTCTGGTCACCTTGGATTTTAAACGAAGATATATAGAGAACACGATGGAGTCTTGGCTTTGCTTTTCAGGCTCTGGTTCACTGAAATTTAATGAACAAAGACAACAATGGCAATGTGTAATTGATTGCAGAGGTCGGATATTAAGGTTTGTGGCATCCGAGAAGGAAGGGATGGATGAAGTAGGGTCGGAGAATCGGAGGCAGGCATGCATGCATATAGATTGCTGAAAGCTTGGGATGATGGTAACTGCTAAGGTTGGCTTCACACTCACACAATTGAAAAGTAAAAAAGGTTTTATTTTCCCTTTTGGGAGAACTCTCAGAATCTTTGTTTTCTTTCATTTTGAACATTGTACACCAATGTGCTTCATCATGGTAAAGACTAAACACTCAGTTCCTTGGTTTCAGTAGTGGAATAAGATTGGGTCATACATTTATAAGTAGAAAATATTTAGTACTCACTATTTTATATTAGGTAATCATACTTCCATACTTTATTCATATATTTTATTTATTTCTTCTCTTTCTGTATCTTCAAACTATACACACTCAATTGACCCTTTTTCAATTAAACATTTTTAACATTCTTCTTTTCTTTCTCAAATATGTATTTCACATTTGACCATTATTTGTATATTTGATATTTTTAAATATTTTTTTGAAAAAAATATTACCTCTCAAATTAAAAAAAAATCACCAGAAGAGAAAATTTTGAGTTATTATTATATAGTTAATATTCTTACGTTGCATTTCTTTAATCATGGATTTCCTTCGTTTATTTTTATATCTGGATTTTTTTATCTCCCTTTAACTCATAAAAAAACAAAGAGTGTACGTTCATCCTTTATCAAAAGATTTTCGTATCATTTCCTAATATTTCACTCCAACTCCAGTGACCCCTGGCCTCTTTTGCTCACGGGAATGCTATTCTTTTTTACTTCAGCACTAAATAAAAGTAAATTGCAGTTTGTATTTATTTATTTATTTTGGGTTTATTAAATAGATCCCAGTATGCTATTAGAGAAAAACAGAACATAGAAAAAGAAATTGAAGTTAATTTTTGTGTATAAAAAAGTTTATTTAAGTTGATATTTGTATTTGAGAAGAAAGTTATATATGTAAAATTTGTGTGGGCATCTGAAGAAATGCTACTTTCCATGCATATTTAAAAGGCACAGAGGCTCTTCTGCCACACTCTCTGACGCACTTCATTGACCATTCCCACTATACGCTACCCCTCTTTAAATTCTCACGATTTCCATCGTATTCTCCAAGGAGAGGAGTTGAAACATTCAACATACACACACTCACATATACCAAAAAGGAAAAGCAGACCAGAGAGGGTTTTCCCTTCCAAGTTTCTTGCGATTTTCTTGGATGGAGTCTTGCAAGGGACCAGAGGGAGAGGAAGTGAAGTGCGTGTGGGTTCATGGTCCTATAATCGTAGGGGCAGGACCCTCGGGGCTGGCCGTTGCAGCATGCCTCTCCCACCACGGACTACCCTACGTCATTCTCGAGAGGAGTCACTGCATAAACTCCCTTTGGCAACACAGAACCTACGACCGTCTCAAACTCCACCTCCCCAAACACTTCTGCCAACTCCCCTTCATGCCCTTCCCTCACCATTTCCCCAAATACCCCTCCAAGAACCAGTTCATCTCCTACCTCCATTCCTACGCTCACCGCTTCAATATCCGCCCCAGGTTCAACCAGTCCGTTCACTCCGCTCACTTCGACCCCGTTTCCCAGTTCTGGGTCGTCAGAACCAACGATTTTCAGTACATTTCCCCGTGGCTCGTCGTTGCTACCGGAGAGAATGCCGACCCTGTCATTCCCTCGATTCTTGGCATGGACTCCTTTCACGGACCCGTTGTTCACACCAGCGCCTATAAATCCGGTTCTCATTACAAAAACAAGAGGGTTTTGGTAATCGGTTGCGGCAACTCAGGAATGGAAGTAAGCTTGGATCTTTGCAGGCACAACGCCACCCCTTACATGGTCGCCAGAAACACAGTCAGTAACTCACTATATTCACTTCCCCTTCTTTCCCTATTCCCATGCACTAATAAGAACACGTTTTGTCTTTTTCTTTTTGCTGTTCTTTATTATACGAATTCGTGCTCCACTATGTCATGGTTGTTATCATAAAAGTTTGTTGATTATTATTGATTTTTAATGCTAATAATCCCTGATAAAATAATAGAGAAAAACCTGCATATTTGGACATATTATTATCGAGACACAGTTTGTTGACAAGATTTCATGGTACAGGTACATGTGCTGCCTAGGGAGATGTTTGGCTTTTCTACGTTTGGAATGGCGATGGGTCTATTGAAATGGCTTCCGATAAAGTTGGTAGACAAGGTCGTATTGGCGTTGGCTGGGTTAATGTTAGGTGACACCGCCCGCTACGGCGTTAGGAGGCCAAAAACTGGGCCAATAGAGCTCAAACTTGTCACCGGTAAAACCCCTGTGCTAGATGTTGGACAAGTAGCGCAGATAAGATCCGGTAACATCAAGGTACGTAGCCATGCTTTGTTTCCTGATTCATGAGTATGTAATTATGGCATAACATTGTAATCCAATCTTACCATATATGGAATCTTTTTCTAAGTTAGGTTAGGGTTTGTTTCAGGTGATGGAAGGGGTGAAGGAGATAACAAGAAACGGTGCCAAGTTTATGGATGGACAAGAAAAGGAGTTCAGTGCTATAATATTAGCAACGGGTTACAAAAGCAACGTGCCCACTTGGCTTAAGGTAAGAAGAAACTAAAAACTTCATTTTTACCTCAATCTTCTCGAACCTCATTTTTGTACTAGCTCTTCCCTTGTTTTTTTCTTTCTATTTTCACGATGTGAAAAACCCACAACACAACTTTTATTGAGTCAGTTGGGACATGCACAGCAGATACCAACAGAAGGATTTATTTTCTTCATGCAACTATGAAGGAAAGAGCATAAAATGATTTTGGGGTTTGTGCCAAACAAATATGAAACTTTTCATTCCAGTGACGTTTCATGTGTACCGATAATCAAACGTCGTGTTAGTTCTTCTATACTTACACCTAAAAAAAGTGTCCCTTTTGTTCCTTTCCGTCCTTCGAGATGGACAAAACTTCCTAGCAGAAAAAAACAGTCGCAATCTGCTTTGTTCCATCTCCTTTACAATTCCAAAAATCCAAATAGTATGTTTGTTTTTTACACTCTACTTGTTTAATTAACAATATATGATAATGCAGAGCCGTGAATCTTTCACGAAAGACGGAATGCCGAAAATGCCGTTTCCAATGGGTTGGAAGGGAGAGAATGGATTGTATACGGTTGGGTTCACGAGAAGAGGTCTTCTTGGAAGTGCATCGGACGCCGTAAAGATTGCTGAAGACATAGCTGATCAATGGATGAGCGTTAAGGACAAATCACGCCGTAATTCCCTTATGATCTTGCTCAAGAGTACATAGGATCACGTGGCTAATCTTGTAATTGTTCTGGATTTTTTTTTATTTTTTATTTATTTTTTCATGTATGTACAATTTTGTATTTCCAGCATTCTTGTGTCTAAACTTTTTTTTTCACTCTGCCTTCGTTTCAAACAGTTCCGTAAATGAAATGCAAGCTTATTATGTCTATGTCTCTATTTTCTTTGACACTTTATTTTAAGTTACATACCTCGATGATGAAGAAAAGAAAAAAAACAGGGTCACTTAGTTCAACGCAGGCTTGATTGAAGGATGAATTTTTGCAGAATAAATATAATTTTGATGGTGGAAGCAGGATGAGTGGGTGAGTTGGTGAGTTAATTATTGTGGTATAATTAACACGTTCTCTCTCCCGTATTTATTATGGTTAATAGAGTAGTAGTAGTAATAGTAGCTACGTACTTCCTATTCACTCTCACATCACACTACAAACAAATACACAACTTGGGTGCCAGCTCTAGACTGCAATATTCTGCTTTTTCATGCGGTTGGAATCTAATACAAAATATTATAAATTCTATAAAGTTCACAAATAACTAAGCATTCTTCCATTGAACTTGTAATAGATGTTGACGAGTTGAAGTTGAGAATTGGATAAGAAATTCATCAAAATATGATCAAAGAGGTCCACAAAACTTAAGACATGAATAAATCATTTAAATTTTTTTTATAAAGAAACTACAAAATTACAATTTTATAAAATTAATATCATGAAAACTAAATAAAAGGTGAAAGTAAAATATAACAGTCACATAGAATTAAGAGACACCTCACTTAAAAATATTATGTTAAAAGTCACCTCACTTGTAAAAATTTAACTAGAGTGATACGATTAAAAAGTTTTAATTTTTTTAGGACTATAAAACACAAAAGTTTAATAAATACTCAATTTAAAATTTTCAAATTTATTAGAGAATTAAAAATTAATTAAACCATTCAAATTTAAATAATTTATAAATTTATATACTTCTAATTATTTTTTTCTATTAAATATTTAATTTTTATTTTATTTTTTAATTGATTTATTGATGTTTAATTTTTTATTAATTAAGTGATATGGTTATTCTTTTATAATTGAATGATGAGGTTATCTTTATATATTATCTTATTTGTTTGTTTTTATGTATTAAAAAATGTGAAATCTTATAGTTAATACAAAATATTTTATTATTAATATAAATTGATAAATAATTTTTATTATCTTTGTTAAAAAATATGTTGTATTTGATATTTTATATTAAATGTAATATCATTTTGTATTAATAAAAAAAATAACAAGACAAGTTAAAAGCCATATAAACAATTAACAGAAAAATCAAACCATAAACATTCAATAAAAAATATAAAAAATTGAATACTTAATAAACTAAACACATTCATTAATTAAAAATACTAAAGAGAAACTTGAACCTTAATTAATTAATTTCAGTTTTTACAAAAAAGCCCACTCGTTTACATTGTGTTTCCCGTTTCCTTTTAATTATGCATATCCTTGCTCGCGTGTTACCCTTTTCTTTGCTTTATTTACGCAATGGATTCTTCACAAGGAAAAAGACTTGAACAGGAACCACGTTTTGTGCGCATCATTTGGAATACTATTAACACACTTGATTTTACAAGTTTTTATGTAGGAAATATTCTTATTCATGCCATTAATAATCTATATTAAAAAAACGAAATTAAATTAAATTTTATAAAATTGATTTAATAAAAAATGTTATATTAAAATAGTAAATTTAAGTTTAGTTATAAGATATGTAATTATATATCTCCTAAAACATGTTGAGCCACCAATAACAAAACGATATAAAACATCAGTGAAGAAAACCGTGTTCTAGCATCAGTTTGTGAAAACAAATTATATATGTTATATATGAAACTCTGATAAATTATTTAATACTTATTTGATGAAATCGTTTTTCTTTAATCTTACTTTAATAAGTTTCGCGTATTAGTTTTTTTTATGCCATTTACATTTTATTATCTTACTTTTCAAAAAAACAATAGAAAATATTAATGTCAAAATTTGTTTATAATCATGGTTTTTGAGTTATTTTTTTCTTGTTGATTCTTTTGTATCTATTTGATGTTATACTTGTTCATTATTGTTTTAATGATTATAAATAAATTACAACGCTCATCACTTTCCTTCTTTTATTTAAAATTATCATATTGACTATAACTAAAACAAAAATTATGAACAAAAAATATAGTTTCGAAATATAAATAGAAAAGAAAATTTTATGAACACATATTTATAAAATATTATTTGTAATAAATAAAACAAAATGGAAAAATTAGATATGATTCTATTCAGAACACACTAAGAAATGCTAATGTTGACAAACTTACATTTAACATTTTCAGGGATTTTAACATTGGTAAGTGTGTTATCCACTGTTTATGAAATCTAGTTGCTTCTAGTGCTATTAAATCCTAATCATACCAACATTCAGGTTTCTGTGTTTTTTGTGGGGGTTTCAAACCCCATTATAACTTTGTTGCATTTTTTTAAAAAAAATATATGTAAATTCTGAAATAAATGAAAAATTATAAAAACTAAAAATTTTAGTATTTATAATTTGCATGTAACATTCATAAAAAAAACAAATAATAAGATCTACAATTTTAATATCAAATAATATATAACTGAATCTAAACTTATACTAAAGTATATAACGTAAATTGAAATTCAAATTAAAGTACAAAATGAGTTAAAGAAAAACTAATTAAGAGGAAGGAACGCAAACAGAATCTTGCTGTGAAATAGTCCAACTGAAAACAACGTATGGTTCACATAGTAAAAAAATGTGAAAAAATCATTTTCACGTTATATTATATTCTTTAACTATCACATGTACACAATATTGTGTCATTTATCAAAAATAAAATTAAATACATAATTTTATTTAAAATTTTCATTTTATTAAAGTATAAAAAATGGTATTTATCTTTAAAAGAATCAAGATGTAAGTTTGATTTGATTTAATTTAATCTTAAGAAGGTAAATAATGAAAACGAAGATCCTAAAGTACTTCCCTTCCAAAAGAGATTATATTTTCTCTAAGTCACTTCACTCCCAGTAAAAATAGTTCCAAATCAACTAAAATTTGGATAATGATATTTGACAATGGTGACATTGACAAAACCAGATCCCATTATGAATATACCAGTATGCAGAGTGTCTACAGAGATGGGGTATATGTGTCCTCACATATATATATATATATATATATATATATATATATATATATATATATATATAATATTTATTTTAGAATAAATTTGAGTAGGTTGTAGGTAGCTTAGTGTAGTGTAGCAGTCGTTGGAGGTTGATGAAAGTAGTTGCAGGCATATGTTAGCAAAGCATAGGTTGGCATGACATGGCATGCAGAGGTAAGGTACTACTGATGAAATCAGGTCTGAATCGAGGCCAAAACTGATGCTGTGGACGCAAACCAAAGCCATGCCAATTTTCATTCATCTATCTATTCCCATGCAAACATATACACAAATTCTCTCTTCCTCTGCATGTAACGGGGCCCACGTGTACATACACCTAACACACCCTTTTCAATATTCTGTCAGTTTATACTGTTTTGTAATAATACATCTTTTTGTTCTTCACTCCCAGTGTGCATACATGCCAAACCCACCACTGTTGCATTCTGTTTTCGGCAGTGATGACCTGATCATCATACACCATATGAGGTCATACTTAATCCAGGGGTCCCCTACCTACCTCACTCCATATATATATATACATATCAAGAGAATTACTTCTCTATGATTCAGATTCTGTGGGGTCACTTTATCTCAGAAGCATGTTGTTTTTGTTGCAGTAGCTTATTGGGTAAAGCAGGTTTACAGCAAAGAGAGAGACGTTTCACAATGCCCACCCTTTTGTTGCTTCCATCTCTAGCTCACTCACACATCTCTGTCTCTGCCAAAGTACTTACAGAGAACGCGCTTCACGAATGCAACTCACGCTTACGACAAAGAGTGTTTTTTTATAGCTCTTTTGTCCATTTTTCTAATGTGTAACATGCACCTACAAGATTGCCTTCAAGGCCTTCTTGCAAACCAAATATGAAAACATTCATTAATTCAGCATACGCAGGCCATGCTTCATCGTCAGATCCTCAACATGATCTTCATACTATATCAATGTCACATATAACCTCCAAAAATGTAGATAGCAAAACATTTTTCTCAATAGATGCCAAATAACGTATAGTTTGGAATCCCACACCGCACAAAAGTAAGAAAATTTGGGTTTAATTCTTTTATATAAATTTATTCACAAATTGGGTGGTTTGAAAAAAATTTCCCTTCTAACTTACAAAGAGTAACATTGCATAAAACTTCTAGGAAAATATCTTAAAGAACAACTTTTTTTTTTTCAATGATTGATCTCAAATATATAAACTAATAAAATAATCACACCCACTACATGTGATAAAAAAATTGTTAAAATATCAATATCCAAACTTTTATAATGATAAAAAAATTATTAAAATATTATTATCCAAACTTTTATAATGCGCTAGGTACATTCACCATGTGTAAAGGTATATTATTGTTTTTAAAATTTTCAACCATAAAACCATTAAAAGAGTTGTGCTGATTAATCTATCTTGTTTTTTTTTTATCTTTTGATAAATTTATAGTTATTTGAATAATATGAAAAAGATGTATAATTTGAATAATGTATTTTGGACCATTGTTTTCTCTTATATAATAAATTAGAATACATGTTAGGAGAGATTTAATAGTTTTGTATTATTTTCTTTTTAATATATATTTTATATATCGGTTTCATAATAGTTAAATGTTTCTGTTAGTATTTTTTTATCTCAAAATTAAATTTTAATGTTTTTAAAATATCCATAATTAAATATAACTTTATGTTATAATTATAAAAATATTTATCTTGTACAGATGTTAAAGTAGTAAATTTTTTTAAATCATTAGAAAATTTCTCAGTTTTTTTTAAATATTGAATATTTAATAAGTTTTACTACTTAATTTTTTTTTTAAAAAAAAATTATTGTTTGCTGGAAGGGTAATAAAATACAAATTAGAGCAGCGGCCATAAAAGTGTTGGGGGTGTTGCTCCCTCCACCATCATTCTATACTTCCTCCACTTCCCCACACTGTTTTAAATACAATTATATCCTTAAGTTAAAAAGATTTTTATTTTTACCCTATTTTAAATAATTTGAAACCCTAATTTTACTTTCCCAGCACCTACCTACGGAACTCTCTTCCCCTTTCTCCATTTCCGTTTCACCTCCTCACCTCCGCACTTCCATTCCTTTTTCTTCCCAGTTTTTTTTTTTGTTTGAAAGCTTCCATTGTCGCCGTGGTGTGAAGGAGCGTCGCCGCCGTGGTGTGGAGGAACATCGAGGAGCGTTCAGAGCATTAACCAGCGTGAGGAAGTATACATCAACGGAGGTAACATCCTTCAACGGATGTCAACATCCATTTAACGTAAAACGGATGTCAAGGTTTATTCGAATACGCACCTGGAGGAAGCACGACACACACTCCACCACTCCACGCACTGCACCATGAGAGCGACACTGCACCACGAGAGGGAGACTGCTTGATAATTCTTTCCACCACCACCAACCTTTGCAACTTCTAGTATCTCACAACAACGAAAGAAAGAGAGGAAGAAATATAATGTTAAAATGAAAGAAAAGTATTTTACTCATGTACGACACTAGAATAGGTTATTAGTGAAATAGGTTGTGAATCGGTAAAATTAAAAAATAATAACCCTAAAAATAAAATTTTACTGAGGGGCAAAATAGTAAATGGGAGGTGGAGGGAGAAAGGTGTGGTGGTGGAGGGAGCAACACCCAAAGTGTTATTGTGAAAGAAAAGTAAGCGAGAGTTGCTCCCTCCACCACCACCAACCGCTCCCTGCACCACCACATACCTAATTTGCCCTTCTATAAAACGGATGTCAACATCCGTTTCACCTTCAACGGATGTTGACATCCATGAACGGATGTTGACATCCGTTTACATATTTTATATTTTAGTTTATTATTTTTATTTAAAAAAAAAAACTTCAACAGATGTGACGGATGTGGCCACATCCATTTAATAGATTTTTAAAAAGTATTTTATTTATTATTTAAATAATAATATATAAATTAAATTAATAATTATTATTTTATTAAATAAAATAAAATTATTTATAAATAATTAAGTAATAATTTTAAAAAAATTAAATAATATTTATATATTAATTTAAAATATAAAACATTAAAAAATTAAAAACTAAAAAAAAAACTAATTCAACGGATGTCGCCGTCCGTTAATGGATATGGCATATCCGTTTAGTAGATTTATAACAAAATTTTTAATTATTTTTTAAATAATAATACATAAATTAAAATTAATAATAATTAATTTATTAAATAAAATAAAATTAATTTATAAATAATTAAATAATATTTATATATTAATTTAAAATTTAAAAAATAAAAAAAAATTTAAATAATAATACATAAATTAAATTAATAATAATTATTTTATTAAATAAAATAAAATTAATTTATAAATAATTAAATAATAATTTTAAAAAAATTAAATAATATTTATATATTAATTTAAAATATAATAAATTAAAAAACTAAAAAAAAAAACCTCAACGAATGTTCCGTTAAAGAAAAGAGGTGGATTGTAGGATATTTTAAAATATAAAGGTTAGTTTTGAATTTTTAAAAAAATGTGGAGGTACAAAAAACAAAGTGGGGTGGTGTAGGGAGTAAAAGCTTTGCCGATGGCCCAGCCCAAAATTTAAAGTTTCCAGTTTACTTCTTCTGTTAATTCGATGACTTAATGTAAATATAGTTCGTTTGATTATAAAAAAAAATTGAGATATTTTGTGTTTGGAGAAATGTTAAAAAAAAAAATAGAGATCTATTTTTCTTTTTACCTATTTCTACTATAGTTCCATTGCTATTATTTTTATATTCTTTCATTACTAAACACGTTTCATTTTTATTTTAGCACCTTTTTCTACAGTATTTATTTCTCTGTTTTCTTAACTAATAAAACAATAAAGTTAAAAAAAAAAACTTAAATATATTTTAGATCTATTTAGTCACTGCATCTAATATTGGTTAAGGACTGAATTGTACTTAAATATTTGAAAAGTATATATTCTTATTAAAACTGAGTACCTGAAAGAGAATAAATTTTGGTTAAGGACTAATCTATATATAAATAATATATAAATTAACCATGTAAATTGTCGGTCCAATATTAGTCCATAAAACGGTGTACCTGAAAGAGATATAAAATATTGAAAATAGAGATATAAAATATGAAACAAAAACATAAAAATGTTAACACGTAATTAACAATATTTAATTGTGTTTATTATTTAATATGATGGGTTTAAAGTTAAAGATTGTCCAAACTATTTTTTATGTAAACTAAAAAAACATGGAATATCATAAGTATAATAATGAGATGAGTAATTAAATTTGAAGGGAAAGATAAGTAATTTTTTTTTTCAAAACTATTACTTTTGGCGCATAGAATTTTAAGTTGACGGTATAAAAGAGAACGAGGGAGTATAAAAAAAATTAAATAAAAAATAAGATAATTTCAAATAGATGAAGAGTAAAATATAGAAAAAAATTTAATTTATTATTAATAGTTTAGTTTTATTTTTAATCATTTATCGTTAATACAGGAGAAAATAAGAAAAATAAATAGATATAAGTACTTAAAAGTGAATGATGAAGTCTTTAATCAATCAATCAAATACATATCCAAATGAAACTTCCAGACTTATTATGTAACTCATTATGTAGCATCATTATCTTGAAGTTATAAATCTAAAGTAACTTTTATTTTTTCGTTTCTTCAAAGGAAAAAAGAAAAAATTTAACCCGGTTTTGCAAAATCTCTACTAATACAATCCAGAATTGGAGCCAAATTAGATAGTAAAAAGTCATTCCTTCGTCCATCTTTTGGCAGTATTCAACTTTTGTACACTGAAAGGACGTTTTTTTATTGTGTGTGGTGCATATCATAATTCTAATACCATGTTGAAAACGTGACCTAGGAAAGAGATAAAAATATTAAATAAAATATTATGAGTAAAATAAACCAAAACTATAATTAATTATCTCTCTTCCAATCACCAAACTATTTAGAAAAGGTAAAGGAAATTTAATAAATGATTTATTTTTTACACAATTTAAATATAATTTAATTTATATTTTCGATCGATTTCCGTGTATCTGATTTTGGTAAGAACCCTATCTCATTTGTGAAAAAGCATGATGGGCAAGTTGTCACAGATTCTGCTTTATTTTTGATTAATTTTTAAGGTTTTATAAATGTGGATAAATATGATATTTTAATAGCACCGTCTCAATCTGTAATAATTAACAATGATACAGTTGTCTCTCTTTTTCTTTATGCGTGGAAAACGCATAAATTTAAAAACAAATTATTCATGATTATCTTGTTCCGATAAAATGCAAGAAAATTGTAATAAACAGAGAATAATTAATTTAAATAATGTAATTACAGATAAACCCTGAAATTATTTTACTTAAATTTAATATTAATTTTTTTTGTTATGATTAATATATCGGTTACTTTTTAGTATATGGTTTATTTTATTAACTATATTAGATAAGCTGTAACATTATTATACACAGGCCTTTGACTTTTTTAATTACTATGACTATTGTATTTCATATCTTAATTACCACGGAACATAAAATACAGTCCAATATTAAAATACATTTAAATTTACAGACAATAATAAAATACAGTCCAATTCCTAGCCCCTGTGATAATTTAAATAAATCTACATATTAAATGCTTGCATTTTTCAAAAAATATTAATTAAAATGATTTGTATTAGATATTTTTAAAGCTGAAATAATATAAAAAATTATTATTCAATAACTTTAAGTAACAATTATCAACTGTACCACTGTATAGATGTATAGATAGTACATAATCAGATTTTCTAACATATAAGTTTTTTTTTATAAGAAGTATATTGTGAGAGATATTAGGTTTAATAAAGATAGAAGCTTTAATATCATATGCTGTTAACTTGTCTTTTCTTATTTTAAAGTTTTGAATATAAATTGTTTTATTTAAAAATATAAAACTAATATAAATATTATATTTTAACTTGTTAAAATAAAATAGAATAATAAAAAAAGTACTTACAGACAAATGCAACAACGTGTCTGTTTTTTCTACTGTATAATAATTTCAATTAAGTGCATTCGGTTAAAAATGTAATTATTTATTAGAATTTTTTATTCGAGTGAAGGAAAATATACAATAATAAATAAATAATTAATTAATTGTGCACTGTTATCTAAAATAAAATAGTTTGTATAACTTGAGTTTCATTTAAGTTTTATATTTATTTCCAAATTTCTTTAGTGAATGTTTTAGTCCTTTATTACTTGTTTATTAGACAAACTTTAATCTCACCGTGAATACTTTATTTTCTTCTATAAGTATTTCATCCAATCCAACCAGAATTATTCATTCCTAATTGGAGAAATAATAATAATAATAGAATACATAATTATCCTTATTTAATTAAAAATTTAAATTTATTAAATGTTCAATAAATATAAAATTCCAAAAGTCTACAGGTATTCTGTTCTTTGTTTGGATTTTCTTCTTCTTTGCTACTCTTTTGCCTCCTCTTTCTCTACCTGTCTATCTATTGTTGAACTCTTCAAATTCTTGTCCTATGCTTCTCACTTAGCTCTATCAACAAAATTCAACTCTTTCTTTACTTCCTCTGCTTCTCACAGCTTCCAACTCACTCCTCAACATATTCCCATCTCTACTCTCTCACCTTGTGCTTCTACAACCATGTCTCAGACTAACTGGGAAGCTGACAAGATGTAATTTTCTTTTTATGTTTCTCTCCTTTTATCATTTTGCAACATGGATTTCGTGCTTCCTGCTTAATTCTTCATTTTGGGTTCTGGGTTTCTCTCAAGAACTGAACTTGTGTATTGTACAAGTCTTATAAAGTTCCAATTTTTCGTTCTGGGTCTCTTAGGGTTTGTAGTTTTCAGCAAGTTCTATGGGGGAGTTGTTGGTTTTGGGTGCTAAAATTGATTTTTTTTTTTTGCGGTGGGTGACATGATTGTGTTGGGTGTTTTTTGATGTGGTGAATGTGAATTTGAGATAGTGAAATCTTTGATTATCGTTGTTTATTTGGCTAATGTTGCCTAATGTTGTCCTTGTTGCACTTTGAGGTTTCAGGTTAGATGTTTACATCCATGATTATCTTGTCAAGAGGGATTTGAAGGCTTCTGCTCAGGCTTTTCAAGCTGAAGGGAAAGTATCCTCGGACCCTGTTGGTGAGATGTCTCAAAACTCTACTCTTTCTTCAAATAAAGAAGTTTAACTGTGCTATTTTTCATTTCTCTACTTCCATGCTTATGGGATGACAATGTGGGGTTGCAGCTATTGATGCCCCGGGAGGCTTTCTGTTCGAGTGGTGGTCGGTTTTCTGGGATATATTTATTGCTAGGACCAACGAGAAGCACTCAGAGGTTGCTGCATCTTATATTGAGGTCGGTTGAGAACAATTTCCATTGGTTTCACAGTAGGGTGAGGGTACTAAAAATTGAGAAAAAAAAGCAGTATTGTAACATTCATATTTTTAGTTGAATGTTATTGTCAGTTGAAGAAGTTGCAATAGTATTTCATAAAGGAAGTTTATGCATTCAATTAGGTTCAACTTGCTAAATATTGTAATTACACCTCTTAATGAATGACTGATTTGGTTTGCTGTTCCTTACTTCCTGCATACAGTTTAAAGTATACTGTATGAGGAACGTTAGGAACCTTTCTTTAGAGTCAATGTTTGTTGAATCATATTTTTTTGAATTTGTGTATTGTTTAGTTCTAGGTTG
The DNA here is from genome assembly GCF_016808095.1 of Vigna angularis. Classification (NCBI taxonomy): domain Eukaryota; kingdom Viridiplantae; phylum Streptophyta; class Magnoliopsida; order Fabales; family Fabaceae; genus Vigna; species Vigna angularis. The sequence goes on along the minus strand of NC_068973.1, from coordinate 35,972,216 downwards.
ATATTCTAGCAATATGATTTAATACTTCGTTCTGTTGTCTGCGTCTGTTTATTTGTGTACTTAATGAGCCTCATGGTAAGTGAGGTGTTCTGACATGTGATAAACTCACTTTCTTGGCCTGATTAATTATATTCTGATTTGTGTTGAGAGCTTACATTTTCTTTTCATTTCAAGACTCCTTTCAATATTTAATGAATTGGTTCAATCAAATGCTTTGTTAGAAATTATTGACTATTGTTATAGCTGAGTTGAGTTATAAGAACCCAAATATTCAGTTTGGGCAACTAATTTAGGTTTCCCCAGCTAATAATGTATACCCACACTGTCCTCATGAAATGATGTATTGGAATCTGCAATTCTAAGAGTTTCTAAGTTAATAGAAAATATTAGTCCTGCTTTAAGTTAATGGTCTGTGAAACCTTCTTTGCAGACACAATTAATAAAGGCAAGGGAGCAACAACAGCAGCAACAACAGCAACCACAATCCCAGCAGTCACAGCATCAACAACAGCAGCAACAACATATGCAGATGCAACATCTCCTCTTGCAGAGAGCACAACAACAACAGCAGCAGCAACAACAACAACAACAGCAATCACAACAACAACAGCCTCAACCACAACAACAACAAAGCAGGGATAGGGCTCACCTTTTAAATGGTAGTTCAAATGGATTAGTCGGAAACCCTGGAACTGCAAATGCACTAGCAACAAAGATGTATGAGGAAAGATTAAAACTTCCCCTTCAAAGGGACTCTTTAGATGATGCAGCACTGAAGGTTGGGAGATGCTTTGGGTATCTAATCTAAATATAAGATAAAAATGCTGTTTCTATAATGTGAATGTTCATACCTTTCTTTTCATATATTATACAGCAAAGATTTGGTGAGAACATGGGCCAACTTTTGGACCCAAATCATGCATCGATATTGAAGTCAGCTGCAGCCCCTGGCCAACCTTCTGGGTATCATATTTAAATTTATCTTTTAGTGCTTATTATTTCAAGTCTTTTTGGAGACAGAAGGTAGTTTGTTCTTGATTAGTCTCTGTAGCATAGATTATTTAAGTTTGATCTGATTCTGTGAGTTGAAGCTTACTTTGTTCACGCAAAACAAAAAATTGATCCTTTTACTTTTTAGTTTTCTGGACAGTCTGCATGTGCTTTTGAAGAATCAATGTTCATATATTCCCTGTTAAAAAAGTTATGGGTCTTGACTTTGCTTGTACCAAATTTCTTGATTTCAGGCAAGTTTTGCATGGTGCTGCTGGGGGGATGTCTCCACAAGTTCAAGCACGTACTCAGCAATTACCTGGGTCTACTCTGGTACAAATTTGTTCTTAGAGGACCTCATTAATTCGTATATTTCTTATAAGCTGTTTTCCCCTGACTTACCTCGTGGAATCAGGATATAAAAGGCGAGATTAGTCCTGTTTTAACTCCCAGAGCTGCTGGTCCTGAAGGATCATTGATGGGAATGCCTGGTATTTTCCCATTTTTTTTCCTGCTGTAACTAATTTGTGATATTTTGGAACCGTTTTGCTGCAAATTGACAGAATTTTAGTTGCTTTCCCTGTGCAATTTATTCATGGTTGGCTGAGGATATCTCATGATTTAGTGTTAGTTTCTTTATGATTCTTTTATACTATTCATGCACATAAAAGGAGTAAACAAGATATTTTCTGGTGACAGGATCAAATCAAGGTAGCAATAATTTGACTTTGAGAGGGTGGCCACTCACTGTGAGTAATCTGTTTAATTTGTTTTTATGTGAATTAATATTACTTATCCTGGTGAAGGCATATTATGTCCTGTTGAATGTGATATCATATTCATAATAACATTTATCCTTTATTAGGGTTTGGAGCAACTGCGCAATGGGCTACTCCAGCAACAAAAACCTTTCATGCAGGCTCCGCAGCCTTTTCATCAAATCCAAATGTTGACACCACAGCATCAGCAACAGCTTATGCTAGCACAACAAAATTTGGCGTCACCATCTGCCACTGAAGAAAGTAGAAGACTAAGAATGCTTTTGAATAATAGGGGTATTGGTCTAAACAAGGACGGTCTTTCAAATCCTGTTGGTGATGTGGTATCTAATGTCGGATCCCCTCTTCAAGGTGGTGGCCCTCCTTTTCCTCGTGGAGATACAGATATGCTAATGAAGGTGTTTGTTCTATTTTAACTTGTTTTCCATCTTCAGTATGGTTCTTGTATATTTCATGAAACTGTTTAATTTAGATATTTTGTATATTTACCACAAGTTTCATGGTTTGCATCCACTGTAAGTTTTTATTTTTATGTTTAGGTGAAACTGGCTCAGCTACAGCAGCAACATCAACAACAATCAAGTACCAATGCACAGCAGCAGCAGCAGCTTCAACAACACGCTCTTTCAAACCAGCAATCCCAGACTTCTAATCATAGCATGCACCAGCAAGATAAAGTAGGGGGAGGTGGTGGCAGTGTCACTGTGGATGGTGGCATGTCAAACTCATTTAGAGGAAATGACCAGGTCAGTCCTTTCTAGTAGTTGGTACGCATACTTGTTCAAGCTGTACCTGTTTCTTGTGGTCCTAATATCTTATGGAATAATTGGGCAATGTGCAATATTTCTTCTGATGCATAAAGGAGTGATAATTTTTTACTCATTAAATGTCTAACGGATTTCTGAAGTACACAATTGGTTTATTTTGCCAAGTATGTTGCAATAGTCACTTAGTTTATGTAAATTGTGAGATCTGATATCCAATTTTATGATTAAATATATCATCCTCTTTTCCGCTTGCTATTTGCATGTTGTCCTTATTGTTGGTGTTATATATTTTGCTGTTATTATGTTTTTATAATTACAACAGATTTTGTTTTTAAGTTAGTGGTTGTGAAATTGAGAATTTATGTGGTGGCAAGCTGTTTTGATTAAGGCATTAAATTTCAGTGTTACAAAATTTGATATCCAAAATGTCAAGATTTCCTGAACACTGTAGTTGGAAAAATGATTTTACTTCTGTTCTTTGAATTGAATTCCTCTGGACATAGATATGATGATCTGTTTATATAAACGTCAACAGAAGTGAGTGGCTATTTATTTCCTGCATTTGCAATGTAGAAATCCCAACATCAACTACTACTTTGTTTCTTTCAAACTGTTAACTATATATATACAACAAATGGCCATGCGTTGCAATGAGATTTTGACAATTATTTTGTAGTAAAATCACATGATTATAAATTTCTGTCCCTGAATTTGACAGACCTGATTTTTGTACCATACAAAGAGTTGTAAATAGGTTCCTAACATGATTATTTGAATGCACATTCAGGTTTCAAAAAGCCAAATTGGGAGAAAGAGAAAGCAGCCTGGATCATCGTCAGGTCCTGCTAATAGTACAGGCACAGCAAATACGACAGGTCCGTCACCAAGTTCAGCACCCTCAACTCCCTCAACTCATACGCCTGGAGATGTGATATCGATGCCTGCCTTGCCCAATAGTGGTAGTTCTTCAAAGCCTCTAATGATGTTTGGCACTGATGGTACTGGAGCCCTTACATCACCTTCTAACCAGTTGGTGAGTGCCTTTTCTCTGTGGTTAAATTGATGGAAGGAATTATGGAATTCCTTGCATGTAGACTCATTGCCATTCCATTTTGGCAGTGGGATGATAAAGATCTTGAATTGCAGGCTGATGTGGATCGCTTTGTGGAGGATGGATCACTAGATGAAAATGTTGAGTCTTTTTTGTCCCAGGATGATACAGACCCTAGAGATACTGTTGGCCGTTGTATGGATGTAAGCAAAGGTGCAGTAAACACCATTTTACATTGATCAATAAATATTCTGGCATCATCCTTGCAAAAGAGTTTCTCAAAGTGTATGTCTGAATTTCCCTCACTCCAATGTGAAAATTTGCAGTCTTTTCTTTGTATAGTGTAGATAATGTGTAATTTTGTGGTAAAATACAGTGAAGTACAATTTTTAAATACCAATTCAAATTTCTTGGTGCCTCAATATTCTTTACAATATTTATGATGAATGTGTGCAGTTCCTTTTTTGATTGATGAGTAAAAAATTGTTGGTTATATAATTAAAAGGGGCTTGCTTTGTTATCTTATATATGTGCATCTTATGATTGCTACTACGTGCTCTTTAATTCCTTGACGTGCATAAGCATAAAGAGGAAATGACATACAAATCAGACACTAAGGGCATGAATTTGTTCTATTGTCAGGCTTCACATTTACTGATGTAAGTTCTGTACGGGCAAGCACAAGTAAAGTTGCCTGTTGCCATTTCTCATCTGATGGGAAATTACTTGCAAGTGGTGGGCATGACAAAAAGGTTAGTGGAAGCATTGGTGTTGATAATGATATCTATTTCAGTACTTGCTTTGTTCAATCAACTTCCTGAATTAAGCAGTGATCTTGAATTGAAAAACAAAATCAAGAATGGTATTTTTCCTTTTATTATGTTTTGATATTGAATTGTATGGCCTTTAAGTCCTGTTTGCCTTGTACCGCAGGCTGTTTTATGGTACACGGATTCTCTTAAACAAAAAGCTACTCTTGAAGAACATTCATCTTTGATTACTGATGTTCGGTTCAGTCCAAGCATGCCTCGTCTTGCTACTTCTTCATTTGACAGAACTGTCAGGGTTTGGGATGTTGACAATGTTAGTTGACTTGTTTCCTGTTTTGCTATAGTTTGCAACTCTAGAGAAATTGTTTCTATATATTTTAGTGGGTTTGAAGTAACTTGACCACAATGCACATGACAATATTAATTGCCTCGACTTGAAGTGTGGCACACAGCAAAGTTAAAGGGACTTGTAGATAATCACTTTAACTGAAAATCTGTCCTTAGTGAGATAGATGATGAATTTATAAACAAGTACGCAACTATTAACCAACCGAGTTTTCAGCTTAAAATGTATTCTGCTCAAGATATGTTATCTTAGTGCTGTTTTGTAGATGTTCTTTGACGTGGTTTTACTATTCTGTATTGAAAGGCTTTTGTACGGAAGTGCTATATTTATTTGTTTGCAGTGAAGATGAATAATGTGGTGGTGTAGTGCTTAAGAAGCCTTAGGAATTCTTATTGCTGGTAATAGTATTCAGTGTTTCTAACAAATAGTTATAGAGATTGTATCGGGTTCAATATGAATATTGAATTTGACCATGATTTCTAATGTTCTAAATGTTTTGTGCTTTAGTTTTTTGCTGTTAAATCAATGTTTCTCCTATGGAGTTGTAGGATTGGTAGAAGGTTTCCTTCTACTGGATTTTGACGTGAACATTGGGACTATCTATTTTCTGGGATGTTAATGATTGCATTCTCAGATAATTTGTTTGCCCTTGTCTTGAACTAGAAGTAGAAGAATTTTGTGCAATTCTTTTAGCTGAATATATAATTACCATGCAGCCTGGTTATTCTCTACGCACCTTCACGGGACATTCTTCAACTGTTATGTCACTAGATTTTCATCCAAATAAGGATGACCTCATCTGCTCATGCGACGGCGATGGTGAGATACGATACTGGAGCATAAACAATGGCAGTTGTGCTAGAGTCTGGAAGGTAGAAAATGTTATTCATTATTAGCATACTTTAAATTCATTTCTCGGCGAACCACAAAGTAGGTCCAACCCTTCGCTGGGTCATGCAAAATATATGCTCTGTAGCACTCTGCTGCCCCTTTTTTGATAAAAGAACCTCATTTTTGTAGCTTGCTAACTTACAATTTCTTGCTCATTCATTTCAGCAATGATACATTCATTTTCAGTTTGCTAACATACAATTTCTTGCTCATTAGGGTGGCACCACCCAGATGAGATTTCAGCCTCGTCTAGGGAGGTACCTTGCTGCAGCAGCAGAGAATATTGTGTCTATATTTGATGTGGAGACACAAGTGTGTCGATATTCATTAAAGGTTGGTTTGCATACCTTTTTTTTTCTTTTCAGGTTTTTGCAGTAGGCATAGAGTAAATTCTTTCAACTAGAGGTTCCTGTTTTACTGGAATCAGAGTCCTTTTCTTCTGGTTATTATTAGAAATTCAGAGGCAGGCTTAATTTATAATACATAAATTTTAGTAGAGGGACAGTATTGTGCAGGAGATAGTCCTTGTGGTAACCTGAAAACTTTCTGTTAACTGTATGATCTGAGACGATTGTGTACTACAATGTATGGTTTACTATAACCCAAGATTATCTCATCACCAATTAATTATCTTTATTGGAATGTTGCACTATGATTGTAGGGACACACAAAAACGGTGGACTGTGTGTGTTGGGATCCTTCTGGGGAGTTGCTAGCATCTGTGAGTGAGGACTCTGTGAAGGTGTGGTCTCTTGGATCCGGGAGTGAAGGGGAATGTGTTCATGAACTTAGCTGTAATGGCAGCAAGTTTCATGCATGTGTTTTCCACCCAACATACCCTTCACTGCTGGCCATTGGCTGTTACCAGGCAAGTCTCATTCTCATTCTGTTTTTATTTCTCTTCCTTCTTCTTTCTTTATGCAGTGTTGTAAAATAATAAAATGTTGTGCAGTCATTGGAGCTGTGGAACATGAGCGAGAACAAGACAATGACTCTGTCTGCTCATGATGGTCTTATTACTGCTTTGGCTGTTTCAACTGTAAATGGTTTGATTGCTTCTACCAGTCATGACAAGTTCCTCAAGCTCTGGAAGTGACCATATTCTCCTCTTAGTTACTACTTTGTTTCCCTTCTCTGCTTCTTCAGCCATTTTTATTTTCTATGCATCTTTAGCTACTAACTTCTCTCTAATGTAACACTGTCTTCCATTAAATATCTATACTTGGATTCAATCCCTTTTCTTTCTTTTTCTCTTCCTAATACTTTTTTTCACCTCCCTTCTCGATACATCTTTTCCCTCTCCAAACTTGTTTTCAATGTTGTCAATTACCGATTATGGCGGTTGCCGGCTGGAGAGTTCTGACAAAACGTCATTCTACCACGGTCATGGCCGAAAGTGCATGGCAGTGAAAACCCTAAAAAGGAAAGAAGGGTTTCAATTGTCTGAGTCCAAAATGTTGAGATCACTTCAAGAAAAAAAGTTTGGGCCATCTAACCCAATCCAAACAACTCAAGGCTTAAAATCCGTAATTGGAAAAAATGTTTTTTTCTCTTTCCAATTGCACTCGTGTTATTTCTTATTTTACCTTTTTTTTTCCATTTGCACTCATATTTTTTCTTATTTTACCTCCACATTTTTAAAAGTTTCTATTAAGGTTGCCGTTTTGAAGGAATGTGTTTGAAATTTCATATTACGACATTGATATCAAGTTATAGTGTGTAAGTAGGGGTTAACTTATTTTACAAAATCATTTTAGGGGGGGTAAGTTAAATTTAAATTATATATTATTTGTATCGTATATTTATTTATTTAAATTCTATTTTGTTTGAAATATATATTTATTTTAAAACGTTTTATCCAAAATTATGTGTACATGGTGTTTGTTTACATTATTTTGAACTCAACAGCTTGAAACGTGTTTTTCTCTCTTTATGATTATTCATTTTGAAATATCCAACTGTCGCACTACAAGTTATCTGAGTTTTTTTTTAAATACATTTTGGGTAGTACTTTTTGAAATGTGTTGCAATCTGAAAGGTATTTTTTATTTATTTAGAAGAATGTTGTGGGGTGTATAAAGAAAATAAAAATACAGGATGTTGTATTTTGGCCTCTAGTTTATGTGTTTTGAATTTCTATTATCTATTAATATTTCATGTCTAAACAACTTAGATCCTTATGAAAATGTTACTTATCTTTTTTAAGGCAATTTTGTAGAGACGAATAAGTAACTTCAGGAGGGACTAAACATAAAACGAATATATTACACGAAAAAAAATTATATATTGTTTTTTATTTTATAAGGATTAAATCAATAATTTTAAAATTGTGAGCAATGACAAACAAATTTATTGGAAGAAATAAATTCAAAGTTTACTCATTTCATAGAAGTTTAAAATATATTTAATCTTATTTTTGAATTATTCATATTGAAATATTATTTATGACTAGTTGTATTGAAATTTAAGTTTTAATAGTTATGTATTTGATTTAAAATGATCTCTAATTACAATCTGTGATAATAAATATTAATATATTACACTATACAATAGAAATTAATTTAATTTGTGTATATATTTTATATTTTTTTACTCTTTAGTTATACTGTAATTTTTTTTTTGAATAATATAAATTATTACAGTATAGTAAAAGAAAAAGAAAACAGTGAATATACATATTCACTTATTACAAATAGTAACATCTAATTTAAATACTTTACAATAAAAATAATACGGAGACGTATAATATGAATTAATAAATAAAATATATAAGTATCATTGGTTTTTAACTTTAATACTTTATAAGATATTTTATGAGCAATAGTAATTAAAAATACAGTTTTTTGACATTTAATTAAATTTAAAATAATTCACAATAATTTATTTACATAGGTGGATAAATTAATAAAACAAAATATATACAATGATAACTTTTTTCTTTTTTTACTGTAAAATACATTTCTGTAAACAATAATAAATAAAGTCAAATTTTAATATATATATATATATATATATATATATATATATATATATATATATATATATATATATATATATATATATATATATATATATGGGGTTTGCTAACGCACGTACGCCTGTTTTTTAGTTGTTACATTTTAGTAATGTGTACTGTTTTTCAGTTGGTACATTTTAGTAATGTGTACTGAGTTCTAGTAGACAAAAATATCTTTATATATTATGAATTCTAAGTTTTAAGGTTAGAGGTATTTTAATAATTTTCATTCTCAAAACTAAAAAAAAAAACTTCCAAACCCTTGCTCACCCTCCTCATTCCTCTCAACCCTTTCTCTTTTATCTCTCTCACTCCAACATTTTATTTGTCATCCTATGATAACTCCAACTGAAAAAAATCAAAAACACTGGCTATTAAACAATTTTACATAAAAAGATTTTATAATGAGTTTTCATTTTATAATTTTTATCTTATCTAACTTTATATAATTTTCACAAGCATAAAAGAATTGGTAATTGACCTGAAAAAAAAATCAGAAATACTCGTTATTAAACAATTTCTTACAAAAAAGGATTTTATAATGAGTTTTCATTTTATAATTTGTCTTATCTAATTTTATCTAATTTTCACAAGCATAATAACATCAAAGGAATTGGTAATTGGCCTGAAAAAAAAATCAGAAACACTCGTTGTTAAACAATTTCTTACAAAAAATGATTTTATAATGAGTTTTCGTTTTATAATTTTTGTCGTATATAATTTTATCTAGTTTTCACAAGCATAATGACATCCAAAGGAATTGGTAATTGGTATGGAGGGTTTTTTTAGAGATGATGATTCAACATATGCAGATGATGAAATTAGAGAGGTTAGTGAAGATGACGAAATTGAAGAGATCTTGAATGAACCTTTGCCTGAAGGTGAATATGTCAATGACTCAACTATTTACAAAGGCAAATTGTTTAACGGTAAGTGTTTCTGATTTTTTTCAATTGGGACTACAGTAGGGATGACAAAAAAAAGGTTGGAGTGAGAGAGATGAAAGAGAAAGGGTTGAAAGGAATGAGAGAGGTGAATAAGAGTTTGGTTTTTTTTAGTTTTGATAAAGAAAATTATTAAAATACTATTAACCTTAAAAATTAGAATGCATGATATATAAGAGTATTTTTGTCTACTAAAATCCGGTATACATTGCTAAAATATACCAATTGAAAATAGGCATACGCGTGTTAGCAAACTCCATATATATATATATATATATATATATTTGTTGAATTAATAATAACTTTATTAAAATAATATTTATGTATATCAAAATGACGTACTTAATATAGAAAAAATAAAAATATAATTTTATACACTAAAAGGAAATGCTAAGTTATTGATTAAAACAACTACTACCAATAAAATAGAATTTATCGATAAATTTTAAAATTGTAATTAATAAAAATCTTTCTAACGATAATATTTATTGATAAATTAAAACTTATGTTATTTATAAAAATATTTATTAGTAAAGATTTTATAAGTAAATTTCATCAATGTCAAAGTTTTTATTTTTAACTTTAATTATATCGTGTAAAGATTAGTCGGTAATTAAATCTTTTTAAAATTTGTTAATAGTTAATTTTTAAGCTTCATCAATAATTACTTTTTAGAAAATCAATATCTTTAATTTTGGTGGTAAATCAGTTGGTAGTTGTATTTTTTTTTAAATCTTTCAATAATTCTATTAGTAAAATGAGTATAAACTTTTCTATTTTGATGGAATACTTCTTTTAAAGTAATGAGATTTGTGAGCAAAAGAGAAAAAAAAAAGAAAAAGACGAATAATAATACATGAGACAATAAAATGGTAGAGATGACGATAAATCAAAAAGAGCAAAAGAAGGAGAAAGAGAGTAAAGAGAGGTTGGAGGAAGACGGGGAGGATGGGAAAGGAGTAATTGGAGATAGTAGATGGAATGACGAGGATCGAGAGAGATGAATGAGGAAGAGAAAAAAGAAAAAAAAATGAAAACAGAAAAAAAGTACGAATAGGAAATAAAAAACTAAATCATGATATTTATTTATGAACTTTTGATGATAATCAAAATTCGTTGATAATTATAAACAAATATTTATCGATGAATAACTAAAGAAAAATATATATGTATAAATAATTATTAACATATTTGTTTGAACAAACAAAACAATAACACATCAATCCAAAGCCTTTCAGGAATTTCAACTTGTATAATTACATGAGTACTCACCATGAAAACTTTGGAATTGATGATGTTCTTCTCTCAACATCTAGTTGATACTTTCACCAACCTCATGTGGTCTCAAGGAAACCCAAATTTTTGATATTATTCATTCATTTTATGTGAGATAATTTCCACTATCAAGTTAAATTATCATAACGTAAGACCTTATTGTTGTTCCGTTATTCTTTAAGAGTTCACACACATAAATTACCTTGTTTAATGTATTATTTTCATTGCTTGTAGTGATATAGTGAAGGGTATGATCTTAAAGATGACAAAATAAGCTTACTAGTAATATGATTGTGGATGGTTATGGCCTTCCCTAATATTACATTTCAGATGTTGAAAACATGAAGAGTTGTAGTCAAATAAGATTGAAAATGTAAAATACTAATGCAAATAATATTGGTCATACCCTCCTTCTTATAGAGGATTTGTCCTCAATTTTTATGGAGTTTTGTATTTTTTTTTACCTTTTAAGTCAAGATTTAGATCTCATAACGTTTTTCACATTGTTTGTTTACTCCTTACGTAAAATATGAGAGTTTCTTTGTCAAGCGTTAAAAGAACAAATCCTCTTAAAAAAAGAAGGTATGATAGAAAACTATCTCCTGAACATGTATGAGAAGAACTTGAGGAATAATATTTGTAATTCAAAGAATTTATGACAAGGTCAAAGATCAAAACATATCTCTTTGAATATTATAATATTCCATGAAGGAAGAAACTTAAAGAACATAAAAATCGAGAACACAATTGAAGAATAATTTAGGAAATTAAATAAATTGTAATTTTAGTTTAATTTATAGAATGTTAAATTCGCTGGGTGAACCAGTTTGTGTTTACTGGGCAAGCGGGTCTCGCTAGGTGAAAGTCTGTGTCTGTAATTTTCGTTTTCTGTTATTTTTATGTGTTTTGTACTTTGAGCTTTATTTTAGGATTTCTAGGTTTTCTTAAAACTTATGTGCTTATTATATATAGAGGTATCAAAACCTAATGTAAATATACTTATGAATCATATTATATGCATTTGCATTGTTTAAGAGAGCATTTTTTTGGTTCTCGGATTAGAACTCTGATTCTTATCAAATATTAAATCTTTATGGCGAATCTTCACCTAATTTGCTAGATTGTGGCGTCCGTATCTATTAAGATATTTGGATGAAAGTAGATCGAAGAAGTAGACGACTACATTTCTACACCCCATTTTTATCACTTACGCAACTATTAAGATATTTGGATGAAAAATTTGTCGCTTTTTTTATTGACAAATCTATTTTAAAATTTGTAAGTACTAATTAAAAAATCTGTTGGTAATATATATTTCATTTATCACCTAATTTTATAAATAAATGAAACATGTATTATTGATGAATTTTTCTGTAAGTAATAAAATTGTCGGTAATTAAAATTTTTAATTCATTGGTAAAATTTGTTGATAATTCAAATTTACTAATAATTTTTTTCGTTGATAAAATTATAATGATATTTCCAAAAAAATTTATAGTGATTTAAATCTAACTTGTGGCAACATGACATATGTAGATTACCAGTATTTCTTGACTGTTGATGGAAAACTACCAGGAAAATAATTTAATGACGAGTATGGTGAAGTTCTTGAGCTGAAGTCCATTTCTATTTCAGTTGTGCTCCAAAGAAGAATTGAAGGAAGCTAAACTAGAACATATGGAAGTAGGGACACATAACACTCTTGATGTTATCAATGTGCTAAATAGGAAAACTAAGTCCATTCCTTTCAATATTACATTTGTGGAAGAAGCAGCACAACGTCTCGTTGAAAGGGAAGAAGACCTCAAGCAATTTAATTTTTTTAATTCAACGTTGAAGACAACCTTAGTAAAGGAGAATAATATTAGGTATGAAAGTAATAAAAAGGTTACGAAGAAATTTAAAGATAAAAATAATAAAATTTTTAGTTGTTATAGGGGAAAACTTTATAGAAAAGTACGTTTGTGACAGAGAACCATGTGAAAGGAAATAGTTTTTTTTTTCTTACTATTTTATCTTTGCTTCTTTCAGTCTTGTTCTATCATTTACTATCTTTTTATGTATTTCACTAATGATAGTAATATAACTTAATAAATAAAATATATAAATATTATTGGTTTTTAATTTAAATATTTAATTAGATATTTTATGAGCAATAATAATTAAAAGTACAGATCTGTTATACATTTGGTTAAATTTAAAATAATTCGCAATAGTTTATTTACATAAATAATTGTAGACAATAATAAAAAAAGTATATAAAATGAAAAATTTTTAATTATTTTTTTACTATAAGATTGTAAATAATAATAACTGTTTTAAACCCCAAATTATTTTGGTTCTAAAACTCCGTTTTTAAACCATAGTTCTGAAACTAGTAGACGTCCTTCATGAAATAACTGTTACCATTGGACTGGTCATGACAAAAACAGCAGAAAACGATTAGGGTAATCATAAATTACTTGCTGACTTGCCAGAAATCAATATTTTTTACTTTTAATTGTTTGTGAAATTTATTTTAATATGTAACCAAATAACCCAAACATAATTATTTATATAAATCTTGAATGTTGCTAATTTATTCTTTCCACATCTAACTTTTTATTCAAAAACTCACCATTATAAAAATTGAGCAATAAATATTATTAACGAAGCAACTTATTTCCATTCAATTAGGCTCACTAAATTTGATTATTAATATTAAGAGGTGACTTAGGCCTAACATATATACACAAAAAACTTAAGTATTATAAGGATGAATTATTGTTTTGACGACAATTTATATAGAAAAAAAGTATATTTTAGTGTGAAAGAGTGTCATGGAGTATGGCAAAATCAAACTTATGAGTTGGAAGTGACGTATAAACTCTTTTAAATAGATTTGACTTTGCCTAAGTGAATTTTCTAAAGAAACGTTAGATCTGCAATACATTCTATTAACAATCATAAAAAATTAAAATTCTTTGTCAACAATTATATACAACACGTGTTTACTTTACCGCTTACAAACGTATACTTAAGATATTTTTTTTTCTTCTTAATGTTAGTCTTAATTAAGTTTTAAGTTTCTCATTAATTTTAGTATTTTGGATTAAATTTTTAGTTTTTATTTTGTCCATTGCACATTTCATATTTTTGGTTAGCTATGATGCACATGTAGGTGTAAATAAATGGTTTGAATTTCAATTTCGTCATTCCTTTCATTTTTAATTGAAAACTTTGGTATCTTTGACATTTTTCATGATTTTATATATTGTCAAGTTTTAAAAAAATCACAACTTATATGTATATTGAATTGAACGTAGGTGTAACATATTTGTAGGTATGAATTGTTTTGTCATCCTAATTAAAATATGGTTAAAATATCTGTCCTTGATGATATGCTAGCAAATTAGTATCCATGGTAGCTCTGTATATATATAGTTTTAAGATGAACTTGCTAAATTGTACAAGAGGAACTTGTAGGAGAAGAAATCACATCTAGAGAGATAGAGAGAGAATATGATGATTTCATGTTTTGATTTTTGGAAGGGTGGAAAGACAGTAGAGGAAGGGAGTGAGGAGTGGAAAGAGATGAGCAAGAAAGTGAGAGAAGCATGTGAGAGTGATGGTTGTTTCCTCTTGAGGTGTGATGAGATCAATTCCAAAGGTGCACGCGAAGAGGTGTTTAAGAATATGGAAGAATTGTTTCATTTGCCTCAACAAACAAAGCAACAACACATCGTTTCAAAACCTTTCAGTAGCTTCAACGTCCATAAGTTTATGCACACTCACTATGAATGCTTTGGACTCGATGATGTTCTTCTCTCAACATCTGTGGACACCTTAGCCAACCTCATGTGGCCTCAAGGAAACCCACATTTTCGGTATTCATGCTTACATTTCAATGCATCACTTCTGTTAAGTTAGTCTTTTGAAAATTATAGAATGAATTTCATTAAACGTGTGTATTTTATGCAGTGAGACACTGAAGGGTATGAGCTTAAAGATGTCAGAAGTAAGCTTGGTGATCTTGAAAATGATTGTGGAGGGTTATGGCCTTTCCCAGCATCACATTTCAGATGTTGAAAACATGAAGAGTTGTAGCCACGTACGATTGAACATGTACAATACTGACAAAAACAATACTGCATACAAGGATAAATCCAACGGTCACACTGATAAAAACACCTTAACCATTTTGTGCGAAAATGAAGTTCAGGGTTTGCAGGTGCTATCCAAAACAGGCACATGGGTTGACATAGTGATACCTGAGAATTGCTTTGTGGTTATTGTTGGTGATGCATTGAAGGTATATATGTAGAAAATTGTAGCCATTGGGTACTTAATTTTTACATTATAATGAATTAAAATTCTTGTTAATAATCAGGCATGGAGCAACGGAAGGCTTCATGCAGCGACACATAGAGTGATAATGAGTGGAGAGAAAGAAAGATACACTTTTGGAGTTTTTGTAGCACCAAAGGAAGAGATGAAGATTGAGGTGCCTGGTGAGTTGGTAGATGACAAAATTCATCCTCTTCGTTATCGTCCATTTAATTATGGAGAGTTTTTCAGTCACTTTGTTTCAACTCATAACCATAATGCGATTGATGTGTTTGCTGGTCTTTGAAAGTAATTCATATGTTCTAGATGAAGTCAAAATATTCAAGGGATGGCTCATATAATTCCACCTCCTTTTCAATAAGATTTGCTTTATATGTTCTAGACCTTTTTATATCTGTCTCTTGTGTTTCCACCAATGAATATGTACTAATAAATAGTATGCAGTTTCACAGGTAATTCCATTCACTTTTTCTCCTCCCTTTCCCGAGTATTATCTCTCATGATATAATATGGATTTGTTTAGTAAGGTAGAAATTCTAGGATAATCCATTCTTATTCTTATTATTTGAAGTATAACATATTTTAAATTTATTTATAATATTGTTAACATAACTAAAACATGTTATAGAACTATACTTTAGAAAAAATTCTGGTATATGCTAAGTTAATATTTAAATAATTTATTTTAAATTACGATATAAATTAACTATAACACTTTGGATAACCTTAATATGCTAATATACATAATATATTGTTGTAATATTACTTCACATAAATGTATTTCAAAAGAATATGAATAATTACGTATAAATCAATCTCATAAATCATTAATGTAATAAAAAAAATTTGACAGTTAAAATAAATTTTTTATGACGATTTTACAAATAACAAATATATACAACATAAAAAATTTAAACTTTCTATAACAATTGTATAATCATCATAAATACAGTTTTAAGAGACGCAGATAATTTTAAAGATATTGGAGTGGATAGGTGTGTGGGAATAATGAGACCGAATGATTTATATTAAAATAATATTACTATATAAAGAAAATTTTCAAATGTTCGTCCCATTTTCTGATACAATCATTTCTTTCCAAATCTTCTTCTTCTTTTTTTTTCTCCCTCTCTCTAAAATTACTCATTGTTGGTTCATCTTATCAGTGATCAGAACCTCCTTAGGCGATCATGAGATCAATGACTTCTTTTTCCATTGATCAATTTCGTGTTTAGAACCGGTAAGTTTGTCTCTCTTTGATTGTTGAAATTACTGTATTTCTAGTACATGCAAGCACTATTCGATTTTTCATGTGTTCATCGATTTTTCATCGGGGTTCTGATTCTGTTTTTGGGTTTGGTGGTTGGTTTCCTTTCACAAATCCAAAGTCTGTAGGCTGTCCTAGGATCACTTTCGGTTTAGCAAAACTATGGAGAGGTTTAAATCTGTCAAGTTGCTTTGAGGTAAGGGAAGCTAGTTAATTTAATTGTTTGGTTGATGATTTTGTATGTGTGTGAAATTGTATGATTTGATGTTCGGTGATCCTTGTGTGGACTGTTATATGCTATGTTCATGAGGTTTGGGTTTCTGCAAAATTTTGGTTCAATGGCCGAATGAATTGTGAGGAAGTATGATGGTGAAATTAGGGAATTTGTGTTTGTTATTAGGTGGGTGGTCATTCTCCTAGTCGTACTCAGTTTTGTATTAGCGTTCGTTACTAGTCCTACTCAGTTTTGTATTAGCGTTCGTTACTAGTCATACTTGGTTTTGTATTAGCGTACGTTACTAGTCGTACTTGGTTCTGTATTAGCGTTTGTTATTAGCCGTACTCCGTTTTGTATACGCGTTCGGTTTTAGTGGGGTGTGTGACCTCTTAGTAGCGATCGGTCTTAGTGGGATGTGTGGCCTCTTAGTAGCGATCGGTCTTAGTGAGATGTGTGGCCTTTTAGTAGTGCTTGATCTCGTACTTGTATTCGGTTTTAACTGCGTTCGACCTCTCATGCGCCTTACCTGTTAATGACCGTTTAGTGATATTTTAGTAATCAGTATCAACTCTAAGTGTTCGGCCTAAGCTATAGGCGTTTGGCCTAAGCTATAGGCGTTTGGCCTAAGCCATAAGCGTTCGGTCTAAACTTAATATTTGGTATGGTGGTAGTATTAGGTCATGTTGTGGTACTCGGAATCCTCTAGTTGTCGGTCAGTAATAGTGCTCGGCCTTCTCTTCAGCTGTATCTATTATTGATCGTTCGGTCCTGTTCTTTAGGTAGTGAGCGATCAGTCTCCAACATGCACAAGGTGTTCGGTATTGTTCATATATGTTTGATGATTTCTGTTCGGCCCATATTTATATTTCTTAGCGTTTGTTACTAATCATACTTGGTTCTGTATTAGCGTACGTTACTAGTCGTACTTGATTCTGTATTAGCGTTTTGTATTAGCGTTCGTTACTAGTCATACTTGGTTCTGTATTAGCGTATGTTACTAGTCGTACTTGGTTCTGTATTAGCGTTTGTTACTAGCCGTACTCCATTTTTTATACGCATTCGGTCTTAGTGGGGTGTGTGGCCTCTTAGTAGCGATCGGTCTTAGTGGGATGTGCAACCTCTTAGTAGCGATCGGTCTTAGTGAGGTGTGTGACCTTTTAGTAGTGCTCGGTCTCGTACTTGTATTCGGTCTTAACTGCGTTCGGCCTCTCATGCGCCTTACCTGTTAATGACCGTTCAGTGATATTTTAGTAATCAGTATCAACTCTAAGTGTTCGGTCTAAGCTATAGGTGTTTGGCCTAAGCCATAAGCGTTCGGTCTAAACTTAATATTTGGTATAGTGGTAGTATTTAGGTCATGTTGTGGTATTCAGAATCCTCTAGTTGTCGGTCAGTAATAGTGTTCGGCCTTCTCTTCAGCTGTATCTATTATTGACTGTTCAGTCCTGTTCTTTAGGTAGTGAGCGATCGGTCTCCAACATTCACAAGGTGTTCGGTATTCTTCATATATGTTTGGTGATTTTTGTTCGACCCATATTTATAATTATGCCAGTGTGCTATTTTAATTAATTGTTCCAATTGCTTTGATGACTGATGTATGCATTATCATAATGGTGTCAAATTGAAAGTATGGTATGATGTTCCAACTGGTATGAAAGAGAATTCCAAGGAGGAATGTCTCACTGATTGGTTATCAATGTGGTGGTAAAATATGAATATGAACAGTGAAATCTACGGCGTTCATCCTGACATTCTAATGATTACCAAGTCTCAAGTAGAGATGAGTAAGTCATGTCGTGAGAATAACAGGAGGTCCTAGCCTATAGAGTCTTAGGTGAGTTATAACGGATTAACCTCGGGTGGCAGCTGATGGTTTTCCAATTACAACATCACCTGGGTGCACGAACGGCCTCAAGCTACATATTCATACTAGTCCGGATGGTCAAGTTAAAGTGGTCGGTCAATATGTACTTATATGTTTTATATGTGTGCATGAGTGTATTTTAAGTTTGTTTGAATTGTATGATCGCATGAATATTAAATTACACTATCTTTTGTTTTGTCATGTTTGTCCGTTCGATTTTTCTTTTGCAATGATGATCCTGTGACTGTGAGCAGAGGGAGAGGAGTTTTCGTCTGGAGCAAGTAGTCGAAGGAGAGGATCCATCTGTTTAGCATAAGACTGTTTGGTCTTGTACATGGTTTCATACCAGCATAAGGATTTTTTTAAAGTTTTAAATCTTCTGGTTAGTTTAGAATAACTGTAAGTTAACTTTCTTTTTATAGTGAATGTTCTACCTTATTATTATGTGATGTCTCGTTAATATAGTTTCATAATATATTTTTGGGATGTTTCAGGCGTCATAGAAAAAATATTAAAATTTGTCATATTCATGTTTTCTTTATGACGACTAAAATTATAACCATTATAAAATATGTTTCTTTCTAAACAGAATTTTAATAGTCATTATTGTAAGAAAAATATAGATGTTAACATTAGGTAAGTTGTATAAACATATCTTTCATGATAATTATTTTTGAAAACAAAATTAACTTAGTTTCATGATAAATAACTATATTTAAACAACGTGTGCCAAATGTACTTGTTTCTTGGACGTCCGACAATGTATTAAATGAAAGAATGTATTAATATTAATGTTATCGTTCTCATAATTATATTAGTCATCAATAAACTAATGTATAAGTTCAGCGCATATAAACCTAAAAAAAAAAGAAAAAAAAAGAACTAACTTTCTGAAACTATATGAAGATTCAAATTATACTAACCATAGAATAGGAAATTTCTATATCGTTTTTCAGTCACACAAAACATTTACTTCCTTGATCCACTTTGAATAGAAAATCTATTTAACATCAAATACATTTTCTACTTCACAATAAATTATTTAACTTTTTTTCATAACCAGGTTTTATATTTTAAGTGTTTGGAGTAAATAATCAGAAATGAAAATATCTATATTGACATCTGACTGATTAATTTGTAAGATAAAAAATTATGACTTATAAGAAAAAGAGAAAGATAAATATTCGGAAGTTTTCAAGATTAATAACTAGGAAAGCAACTTAAAATGATAAAAAAAAATATATTACTTTAATAATAATATTAATTGTCTATTACAATTTTCTTTACAAGAAATATATTCCTTTAATTTATAATTGAAATTTTGGTATCTTTGTATTTTTTGTAATGATTTAATATATTATCAGGTTTTAGAAAAATCACAATTTATATGTATATTGAATTCAACCTAGGTGTAACATGTTTGTAGGTATGAACTGTTTTTTGATCCTAATTAAAAAATGGTTAAAATTATATTAGTATCCAGCTATATATATAGTTCTAAGTGTCACTTGTTAAACTGTACAAGAGGAAATTGTAGAAGGAGAAATCAGATCTAGAGAGAGATAAAGAGAGAATATGATGATTTGTTGTTTTGATTTGTGGAAGGGTGGAAAGACAGTAGAGGAAGGGAGTGAGGAGTGGAAAGAGATGAGCAAGAAAGTGAGAGAAGCATGTGAGAGTGATGGTTGTTTCCTCTTGAGGTGTGATGAGATAAACTCCAAAGGTGCACGCGAAGAGCTGTTTAAGAATATGGAAGAATTGTTTCATTTGCCTCAACAAACAAAGCAACAACACATCGTTTCAAAACCTTTTAGTAGCTTCAACGTCAATAAGTTTATGCACACTCACTATGAAAGCTTTGGACTCGATGATGTTCTTCTCTCAACATCTGTGGACACCTTAGCCAACGTCATGTGGCCTCAAGGAAACCCACATTTTTGGTATTCATTCTTACATTCAATGCATCAGTTTAGTTAGTCTTTTTAAAATTATAGAATGAATTTCATTAAACGTGTGTATTTTATGCAGTGAGACATTGAAGGGTATGAGCTTAAAGATGTCAGAAGTAAGCTTGATGATCTTGAAAATGATTGTGGAGGGTTATGGCCTTTCCCAGCATCACATTTCAGATGTTGAAAACATGAAGAGTTGTAGCCACGTACGATTGAACATGTACATTACCGACAAAAACAATACTGCAAACAAGGATAAGTCCAACGGTCACACTGATAAAAACACCTTAACCATTTTGTGCGAAAATGAAGTTCAGGGTTTGCAGGTGCTATCCAAAACAGGCACATGGGTTGACATAGTGGTACCCCAGAATTGCTTTGTGGTTATTGTTGGTGATACATTAAAGGTATGTAGAAAATTGTAGCTATTGGGTACTTAATTTTTACATTATAATGAATTGAAATTCTTGTTAATGAACAGGCATGGAGCAACGGAAGGCTTCATGCAGCGACACATAGAGTGATAATGAGTGGAGAGAAAGAGAGATACACTTTTGGAGTTTTTGTGGCACCAAAGGAAGAGATGAAGATTGAGGTGCCTCGTGGGTTGGTTGATGAGAAAATTCATCCTCTTCGTTATCGTCCATTTAATTATGGAGAGTTTATCAGTCACTTTGTTTCAACTCATGACCATAATGCGGTTGATGTGTTTGCTGGTGTTTGATTCATATGTTCTAGATCAAGTCCAAAATATTCAAGGGATGGCTCATATAATTCCATCTCCTTCTCAATAAGATTTACTTTATATGTTCTACAACTTTTTATATCTCTCTCTTCTGTTTCCACCAATGAAGAAATACTATGCAGTTTCAGTAATTCCATAGCCTTTTTCTGCTCTCTCTCCCAAATATTCTAGGATAAACCATTCTTATTCTTATTATTTAAATTCTAACATATTTTTAATTTATTTATAATTTTGTTAACATAACTAAAATATGTTCTATACTTTAGAAAAAACTCTTGTATATGCTAAGTTAATATTTAAATAATTTATTTTAAATTACGATATGAGTTAATTATAACAGTTTGGATAACTATAATGTACAAATATACATAATATATTGTTGTAATATTACTTGACATAAAATGTATTTCAAAAGAATATGAATAATTACGAATAAATCAATCTCATGAATCATTAATGTAATAAAAAAATTGACCGTTAAAATAATTTTTTTATTACGATTTTACAAATAATATAAATATATAGAAAATCTAAACTTTCTATAACAGTTGTATAATCATCGTAAATACAGTTTTAAAAGACGCATCATAGAAAAAATATTAAAATTTGTCATATTCATGTTTTCTTTATGACGGCTAAAATTATAACCATTATAAAATATGTTTCTTTCTAAATAGAATTTTACTAGTCATAAAATGTTTTTTTCATAGTGTTTCTTTTATGTTATATATATATATTATAAAAAAGAATATAGATGTTAACATTAGGTAAGTTGGATAAACATATCTTTCATTTATAATTATTTTTGAAAGCAAAATTAACTTAGTTTCATGATAAATAATTATATTTAAACAACGTGTGTCAAATTTACTTTATTCTTGGACGTCCGACAATGTATTAAATGAATGAATACATTAATATTAATGTTATCAGTCTCATAATTATATTAGTCATCAATAAGCTAATGTACAGGGTTGGACAAAAATATTCGATCTGTACTGTACTATAGTTAACTATATTATATTATACTTAAAAAATCTGATCCACTTTTACTAAAAGTTCACTATACTATTTTATGATTTAGTTTTTAAAAACTGAACTTATAACAGTTTCGGTTCAGTTAACTGTGAGAACTGCATCTATTCTTTTCTCTTCTCTAGTTCTCATTCAACTTCTTCGTCTTGCTAAGAAAACGTTATTTAATAATAAAATATAATAAAAGAAACCGTTCAAATAAAAAATTAATAATGAATTTTTTAAAACAAAATTTTTTTATCACAAATTTTTATATTTTTTTATCAATAAACATATATTACTTTTTAAATAATATTATTTTAAGTAATAAAAGTAAAATATATTTTTTTTAAATTTAATTTTATTAAATGATTAAGTAATAGAAATCATAAAAGAAAAAAAGACTATATAAAAAAAATAATACTTAAATATATTATATTCTTTAACATATTATTGAATATGTAAAAATATGTTAAAATGTTTTTTAATGATATTAAAATGTGTGTAAGCGCACACACTAAAATAACTATTTATTTTAGGTTTAATTGCTTCCTTTGTCCCAAGTTTGGTTGAATTGTGTCAAATTCATTCTCATTTTTAAAAAAGTTTCATTGTCGTCCTCACGTGGTATAAAAGTGTCAATTGAATCCAAACATAGAAAAAATTTGTGTCAAAGTAGTCATTTTTCCTATATCTATGTGTCTTCCTTTCATACAATCAAGTACAGATATTCATTTTACCTTATCCAATTTAAGGCTTTTCATAGCTCCAGAGAAGTGACATATGAAAGGAAGACACAGAGATATAGGAAAAATGACTACTTTGACACAAATTTTTTCTATGTTTGGATTCAATTGACACTTTTACACCACGTGAGGACGACAATGAAACTTTTACACCACGTGAGGACGACAATGAAACTTTTTTAAAAATGAGGATGAATTTGACACAATTCAACCAAACTGGGGACAAAGGAAGCAATTAAACCTTTATTTTAAAAATCAACTTACTTTAAAATAAATATCAGTATTATTATTTTTAAATGATAGTATTTTACAGACTAAAACTAAAATATATTTTTTAACCTTAAATTTTATTAAATGACTATACAATGAAATATCATAAAAAAATAGTAATGTAGCAAAAATAATTAATATTATAGAAATATCAAATGACAAAAAAATTAACAAACGTTTATTAAGAATAACTTTTCTAGTATAATCTTTTATTATATTATAATAATTAATAAATATTAGTTTAATTTTTACATAATAAAATATAAATAATAAATAATTGATTAATAAAACAATTTTACGAGCCAACAAAATAAATATAAATAAAAAAATATTTTAAAATAAAATAAGTAGATAAAAAGATAAAATAAATTATATACACATATAAAACAAAAAAATATAAATAAATAATTAAAAAAATAAATATAAAAGTAAAATAATATTCATGACAAAATAAATATAAATAAAAAATTAAAAAATAAAATAAATAATTAAATAAATAATAAAATAATTAAAGAAATATAAATAAAATAGAAAATAATAATATCAAATAATTAAAAAGTTAATTTGTAAGACACTTATGAATAAAATAAAATAAATATTAAAATAAATTTCAATTAAAAAGAACATGTATTATTATTCTATTCAGTTTAAAAACTAGTATAATTCAGTTTAAAAATTAGTACAATTCAGTTTAAAATTAGTACAATTCAGTTTAAAATTAGTATAGTTAGTAGTTCAGTTTAGTTTATATTGTAGTTTAGTACAATTTAGTATAGTTCAGTTAGTTCAGTTTGTCTGAACTGCCCTCAGTTCAGACAAATTAGTTTGTAGTTCAGTACAGATTTTAATAGTACAATATAGTTCAGTTTTATTTGTCCACCCCGTATAAATTCAACGCATATAAACATAATAAACAAAAAAGAACTAAATTTCTGAAACTATATGAAAATTCAAATTATACTAATCATAATAGGAAATTTCTAAATCGTTTTTCAGTCACACAAAACATGTACTTCCTTGATCCACTTTGAATAGAAAATCTATTTAACATCAAATACATTTTCTACTTCAAAATAAATTATTTAACTTCTTTTTTCATAACCAGGTTTTATATTTTAAGTGTTATTGGAGTAAATAATTAGAAATGAAAATATCTATATTCACATCTGACTGATTAATTTGTAAGATAAAAAATTATGACTTATTAGAAAAAGAGAAAGATAAATATTTGGAAGTTTTCAAGATTAAATCAACTTAAAATGATTAAAGAAATATTACTCTTACTATTAATATTAATTGTTTATTACAATTTTTTTTACAGCAAATACATTCTTTAAGGCTTTATTCACTTAAATGAATTTGGAAGAGAGTGATTAAATGAAATTGAGAGGATTTGAAAGTAAACTTTTTGTTATTTATTTGAGTAGATTTAGAAGTAAGTGGAGTGGATTTGGAAGTAAAGTTTGTGAGAATTAGTGTAGGATTTGATTGATGTGACATATTAAAAAAATTTACTTCCAAATCCACTCTCATCTACCTCTAAATTCACTCAAATAAACAACAACAAAATTTACCTTCAAATCCTCTCAAATTCATTCAATCAGTCTCCCCCAAATCTATATTCAAGTAAATAAAGTGTAAATCAGGATTGATAAATACATCTATGCGTTTGAAATCCCAATTTGTCTCGTAGAACAAAACACTGAAGTACTATATACATAAAGGGAAGTATCTAAACATATGAAAAATTGATTTTATAAAGGCAAAGCTTGAAATATTAGTAAGAATCAACACGCAGCTTCATTGCTTATACGTATCTACAAGATAAGTAAAATTGGAGTGTTTATGTTGGTTAAGGTTGTACTAAGCTATTGATTTCTTCCATAAATTTCCCAGTGAGTACATAGATAATTCAAGTTGTAAACGAAAACTTGGGTAAGACAAAAATTAACGTTACAGACATACATAAGGTTCAAATACAAGATATTGTCTTCCAAAAAACATAAACTGCTATATATAAGAACTTTGCCAATGCCAACATTTTATGACCTATTGCTTGTTTACACTTGGGGATTTGATGGTTTTCTTTTAACTCATTATAGTAAACATGATCAAAATGCATGTTTCTTTAAACAACACATAAAGTAATTTGAAAACCAACCAACCTTTCTGAGAAAATGAACAAGATGAGATGACAGCTATAGAGAATGTGATGTACAAACCTGTGTTCCCGATATCGAAGTCTTCAACTTGGTAGAAACTCTTGTGCATTTATCATATTTATCAATACCAACAACAAAAGGGACCAGGGAAAGAGACATAGACAGAGACAGATTCTCACTACAAAAGACCATATGGTTGTGTTATTTTTGAACATTACTCAAAATGCAAGCCTTTGTTGTGACCACTTGAAGGACAAGGCAGAAATATTACAACCTATAATGCTTTTTGAAACCGGACACCAAGTGATCGTCAGTGTCTATATGTCTTTTCTTTTCCTTCTCAGTCCCTATCTTCCAACATGGTAAGACACTGAAGGTGAAGAAACTAACTAAGCATTCATTCAAATAGAAAATAGACGAAGGTAGCAAAAACAAATCAGTTAAAACCATTCTACACACCTTTATGTAAGACATTTGCAGTTATGAAAAATACATTCTTCCTATTTTGACAAGGACAAATAGGAATTGCCTCCATGCATGTCAGAGTCTCCCAAGTGGTTGAGAGACGTAATAGGTTTAATTTTTCCCACTAATATTGAAAGAGTTATAAAATTTACTTGATGACAAGATAGAAAATGAGAATGAGAGAAATTATAAGTTTAACTTTTTCACTAACATAAATTGTTGATTAACAAAAAATATTCTTTGGAGTAAAACAAATGTTTCAAAATTTAATTTTACATTTGCATTCATTTGTGAAAAAATGTTGTTTGCAGCTGATTTATCCTTATTCTTTCTGTTAAGACCTGATATGTAACAATTTTTTTAATAACCTTTTGACAATAAGTTACATGTTACTATTTTATTAGTATGTTTAAATTTATTTTCAAAAAAATATTTGAAACAGATAATCACAAACCAATACATTATAAAAAAGTTATAAAACAAATTATTAAAAAAACATTTTCCTTCTACTAATTACTAGTTTAGGTATGTTTACTATAAAATTATGACTTACTATAAAAAAAATAGAAAGACAAATGTTTGGAAGTTTTAAATATTAATAAAGACACAATCAACTTAAAATGATAAAAAAAAAATATTACTCTTAATAGTAATATTAATTATCTATAACAATACACGTTAAGGCATTTACTTTTATTTACATCGAATATATTCCTTTAAATCAGGATTGATGAACACGTTATTATATGCGTTTGAAATCCCAATTGTCTTGTAAACAAAATATTGACGCATGCATATACATGAAAGGAAGTATTTAAACAAATGAAAATTGATTTTATCAAGGAAAAGGTTTAAATATATAACTAAATCCAATTTGTAAGAATCAACACCCACCGGCATTGCTTACACATCTAAAAGATAAGTAAAGTCGGGGTATTTATGTTAGTTAAAGTTGTACTAAGATATTGATTTCATCCACGATTTTCCCAACGAATATAGAAAATTCAATTTGTTAAGGAAAACTTGCTAAGATGAAGATTAACATTCAAGAGATACATAAATTAAGAATCTAATAAAAGTGTTGAATATAAGATCAATAAAATTACATCATATAACTTACACAATATTACATAATTTAATATCCCTCGACTAATTTATTTTTTAAAACTCCCATTTACATTGAAAGTTCATATTACATGAATCATATATACGAAATTTTTGTTGTGAGATTATCTTAAAATAATAGTGTCATTGAATTATAAAATAAATAATATTTCAAAAGTGATCGACCCTAAATAAACCTTTTTACATTGTCTTAATCTTATATATCTAATTGTTCTACATTACTTAAAAATTAAAGTTACGATCAATTTATATATATTTATATATATTCCTTAACCTTCCTCGTCCATTTTAAAAATAAAATCATGAAAAATTTATCAAACTTTAAATTAGACAATACCTTAAATAGGAAAATTAATCCTAGCAAAATCATAATACTTGATCAAAATCATAAATATATAACCTATTCTTAAAATATATTAAAGTTGGATATCATTTAAATATAAATATTCAATAATGATATGATATTATTATTTAACAAATTTATAACAATAAAATTTATGTTTTGTATAATTTCCTTTTTAATATTTCATAACTTGCACTTATGTAATTTGATTATATATATGTATACCATTTTACGCGCTTATTCATTTTAATCTTATCTTGATCGATCCATGTCTTCACACGTTTCTGACAGATGGTTTTTATTACCAAACGAAGACGTGCTATTAATGCAAGGATTTTGCAGTTTCCATTCATTGCAAGAAATTTTACCATAATTCAGACACCTAAATTTGACATCTTTGTGGCTAATAATGGAATATTCAGAATATGTCCTGCAAAACTTAAACTTCTATATATATATATATATATATATATATATAAGGGGCTGTCAGTTTCAATTCCAACTCATCACCAACTTGCAAGCCAACATTTTCAACCCACCATGCCCAAATTTCATCATTAATTTCATAATAAACATGCTCTTGTTTCTTTGTAAGACTGCTACACAATGTTACCACACAACTATTTTGCATCCCTTATTATGCAGAACCATCAAAGTTATTCTCTCTCCTCCCCAAATCAGTAACATGGAATTTTGAAATATATGTATCTGAGTCTTGTCTTTTACTTATTTTCTTCCTGCTACCCTATAAAGTAAGAGAGTTTGATCAACCTAGCCCTAGAGATACTACAACGTAACATTTGTAAAGATCAAACTTTTAAAGTGGAAACAGGTAGTGACAACAGGTAAGGTATGATAATGTATAAACACCTGGTCCCCATTTTCATCTTTGGTACAATCTCTCCCATCAGGAAAAAACCACCAGCAAAGAGAAACTGACACATTCTCACAACAAGGAGCATATGGTTGTGTTATTTTGGAACACTGTAGAACCATGTCCTTGTTGTGACCTGTTGGATGACAAGGCAGATATTAATATCACAAACAAATATACTTAAATTACGTGACCCCTGTTCCACCTATTGTCCTTTTTGCCGCAGACAACCATTGCATCAATGTCTGTGTTCTCCATCTCAATATCTATCTCTTCTAACTGTCTTGGAAGAAAAACAGACAGAGAAAAGAAGACAAAAACAGATATCAGTTAAACGATTCTACACATTTCTATATGTGACACAAATTAACAGTTGTGTAGAATTACACTGTTCCATGATCAACACGGGACTTGATATCCATCGTTTAGATTAGACTCTTAATGTTGAAGTTTTACCTTTTGACAACTAAACATATGAAGATAAACAATGCAACTACTTTTGACTTCAGCTTCCTCATATCTGGCATGAGCTGTTCATTGATAATATACACATAACTACAGATATGTCCAACTTCTCTATCTTATTTAATGCAACCTTCCCAGGCAAGCACCATCATTTTCATCACTTTCAAAAATAAAAGACAAAAGAAAAAAGTTAACCAAGTTTCAAAAATATACTCTTTGACACACATATATATAAGAAAAAAAAATCAGCTTTATAATTCATTTTCTAATCATATAATAACATATATTAGTATTTTCAATTAAATATATATAACTAATTAATGTATTAATACATTAGCTGGTAAGTGGGTTTATTTCTTGTGAATGTTAAAATATCACTTTTGAAAAGTTCATAATATATAACATTTTTATTACTTTATACAAACCATTGTACGCATATTATTACTTTATTTTAAAATTTTAATACTTTTTATTATTAAAAATATTGTCAAAATAGTTGTTTAAGAAAATAAATTAGGTGTTAAAAAAATATTTTTCTTAACAAAAGGACTTAACATAAAATAAAATTTCTTAAAAACAAGATCTAGTTTTTTTTACCAAAGTCTCTCGTTGAACTTTTAAATAAAGGTAAGAGTATCATTTGATATAAAATTACTAAGAATCTTTATCAAATGAAAGTTTCTAATTAAATGTTTTCTAAGCGTTATGTGTCTGAAAAAAAAAAGAATAAAATAAACGGGCTTAATTAAATAATATACAGGAATCTTAATTATTCGTTAAGTTCATTTAATCCATCTTCCTTATAATTCTACAAGATTCTATTATTATTATTATTTTATAGCAACTCCTTTAAATGAAGTTTTAAAAAAAATATTAAGTATTAATTCTTCATATAAAATTAATATTATGCATTAATTAAGCCTCACGCTATGATAAATTATTATACGAAATCTATTTCTATAATTGTTTGACTTTAAAGTTGTTTCATGGCACATTCGCTTAGTCAACAAATTTTGCCAACACATTTTGGATGTAGTTTTTGGTTCATCACTTGAATACACATTCAACCAGTTAAACATCCATTTCATTATTTTATATAAGCTTTTTATCTGCTTTATAGATGGCATTCGACACTTGAACGTTGGTTTGATCTTTCTTTTCTATTGATATTATGCAAAAATAAATGTATTTTAGAACTAATTATATATAATATTAATATATTAAATATGAATATCGTGTTTCTTTAAAGTTAATTTCACTTGAAATTGACATTAATAAAGAGAAAATACATATGTATATGTATAATAGTATTTAAACTAGCTCGTACTTTGACTTGTTGATATCCTTGTATGACAAACTCTATATATATGGAGACAAAACTGGGTGTAAGAAGAGAAGCTACAGGTAGAGCAAAATGGAAAGTGAGAATATGACAATTCCATGCTTTGATTTTTGCAAGAGTGGGATGAGATTGGAAGAAGGGAGTGAGGAATGGAAAGAAATGAGCAAGAAGGTGAGAGAAGCGTGTGAGAATCACGGTTGCTTCATCTTGAAGTGTGATGCGATCCTCCCCAAGAGTGTTTGTGAAGAAATGTTTCATCACATGAAAGCTTTGTTTGATTTGCCTGAAGAAACGAAACAACAATACGTAACTCCAAAGCCTTATAGGAAGTACAATGGCAAGAACTCTGTCATCCCCCTTTGTGAAAGCTTTGGCATTGATGATATTCCTCTCTCAGATAAGGCTGAAGCCTTCACTAACCTCATGTGGCCACAAGGAAATCCACATTTCTGGTACTTACAATTTCTTCTCTTCTACTTTCTTCTTTCTCCCACTCACTGATTTTCTTTTATTTTCTTAAAGTATCAATATTCTGAATTCAAATGAAAGACTGGATTTTAGTACTTCTATTAATTGAATTGAATGATGAAAATGTTCATAATAATGACTTATATTGAATCCCTTGTGTATATTTTCCTTTTGGACTTGCAGTGAGACACTAAAGACCATGAGCTTGAAGATGGTAGAGCTAAGTTTCCTTGTCTTGAAAATGGTAGTGGAAGGTTATGGTCTTCCCCAACATTACATTTCAGATGCTGAAAACATGAAAAACTCTAGCTATTCACGATTGATCAAGTACAAAGTTTCTGAAAGCAATAATGAATGTGAAACTTGTCTTCCACCTCACACAGACAGTAGTTCTTTAACCGTTTTATGCCAGAAAGATGTTCAAGGACTTCATGTATTATCCAAAATAGACAAATGGATTGAATTAGAGATACCCCATGATGGATTTGTAGTCCTTGTTGGTGATATACTAAAGGTATGTACATATAAGTACAGAAGAATTGAAATTCTTTGACCATGCATTCATTAAATGATTGTAATGAAGTTGCATGAATGAACAGGCATGGAGCAATGGAAGACTTCATGCAGTCACACACAGAGTGACGTTGAGAGGAGTGAAAGAGAGATACTCATTTGGACTTTTTGCAAACCCAAAGGAAGAGATGAAAATTGAGGTTCCCGATGAGTTGGTGGATAATGAGATTCATCCTTTACGTTATCGTCCATTCAATTATGGAGAGTATTTTAACTACTTTGTTTCAAATCCCATTGAAGCTCTTGAAGTGTTCGCAGGTATTTGAAAGCGATATTTATGAACAGGAGCAAGAGATTTCTACATATATCTCCTTATATATGTAATGCAAAATAATTAGAGGGACCTTTACATTAATAAAACTTTTCACTTCTATTATATATGCACAATTTTGTTTTAGTGTGGGGTTGTTTTGAATTGTACACCTATTCTTTGAATCTTTTCCATGCACCAAATGAGAATCAATAGTTGTGTTGTGTACCACCTATGTATGGCAACATGATTCTCACAAAACAATGTAATTGATTGTGTTTGTGTAGTCTTCAAATCTTTCAATTACTGTTTATCAAGATTTTGAAAAAAAATATATTGAATTTAAGAACTTGAAGCCATAAAAATGAAAGAAATTGATTTTGTTAAAGATTTTTTAAACAAACTTTTAAAGATAGTTGCACAAATAAGATTTTTTTTTGTTTGTGTGCGTGTGAATAGCTTTATGCCCAATGAGTTATGGAAAAAAAATTAGAGGTTTGAGTAAAAATAAAAATCTCAATTATAGAAGAAACTAATTTGTTTTTTCTAAAGTATATATCAATTTCATATAGGTGGTTAATTCCTCTGAGCTACTAATATATCTAGGAATGGAAGAAAATATTAAAAGTGCTCTTATGCCCCAAAACAAAGGAAAGGCTCAAGGTAATACAGCAGTCTAGAAAAGGTCAACTACTATGGAAAGTAAAGGAAGTGAAAGGAAGAGGAAGATGGAAAAATAAGTTGTCACCCTTCTCCATTGTAAGAAAATATACTAAAAATATTTGTTGGTTGAAGCTAATTATTAAATGTAGGGCGTATAATCACTTTGGTGGAGTTAAAAAATTTAATAATGTTGTTTCAAAATATGGTATTAATAAGTTTGAATACAATTTAATTTTTGTTAGTGTTAACTGGGTTTTTTTTTGTCTTAGCATTCGTTTGTTGGTTAAAGTTGAATAAAATTTATCTTTTTCTTGTAATGATTTATATGAAATAAATTAATATACGATATAGTTGTTTATTTGACTAAATTATAATGTTTAATTAGAGTTAAGAAAATAAAATAAAAGTGTTTTACAAAAAAAAATGTTAAATTGTTAGAGATAAAAAAATTATTTGTGAATTTAGAATGAACTTCAAAATACCTAGATTACTTATTATATAAAAAATAGTTCTTTTTTCTTCTCATTGTTCATAAAAGAAATCTTAAGAAAAACACACATGATTAGTTGGTGTGTTTTTAGCTTTTAGCTTTTGTAATATATTATTCATTTAAAAAAAAAGCTTTTTTGAATAGAATGACGTAAGAATATTCACCTCCTCACCCAAATGTTCCAAAATATTCTTATTATCTATCATTTACAAAAATATCATTTCATATCAAAGTTTCAAGCATTCTTGTTCTTTATTGGTTACTAACTTAGAATATAATTCTTTATTTAAGTTTGTATTTATATATTTTATCTTGTTAAAAATGATTTCCAATATATTATCATAAATAATAAACGCAAATTTTATTCTATATAAATCTATAAAACATATCAGTAAAAGGTTAACCACTAACAATAATATTTTTTAATACCTATGACATTTTAATTTAATAAAAAAAAATAAAATAAAATAATAATTTCAATCTATTTATAAAAGTAACATTAATACAAAATCATTATACAACTATATACCTTTGTAAACAAACATTTGAACCATTTTGTCGTGCATAACACTGACCCTATAATTAGTAATCATCTAACAATGAATGCATCGATTTACTTCATATTATAGGTTTTAAGTTGAAATTATTTGAATAATATATTTTTCAAGCATAAAAAGAAAGAATAATGTATTTGTAAGAATTTGAGTAATACTCAGTGTTGCAACGAAAGAAAGGGTAGAGCAGAGCATGGACGACGAAGGCTCAAACTCAAGCACCATCCAGAAGATTCTAGATCTTCTCTACACCGCGGGCTTCGTCCACGCGACAGACTCCGATGCGTCACCGTCTGAAAAAGTCGCAGCCGGTCTCTCTTGGTGCATCGCCGCCATAACGCAAGTTTCTCTTTCTCCCTTCTTTCAATAAATTCGTTTGAGGTTTTCTCTGCATTCAATTCCCCTAACTCGCCTTGCAGAGACCAGGACAAAACACTCGGCATTGATGAATCTTTAGAATTAGTTGGATGCCCTCACCGTCTTCGACTCTCTCATGTCCAAGATCTCGATGCCGACGCTCTTTTTCCTGTAATTCAGTGGCTTACGTCACACCTTCCACAAAATCAAGAACACCGTGCCAGTGAGGTATTGGACTATTGCTTACAGTGATCGAAGTTTTGGTTCTGATAATGTGAAAAAGGATTGATGATGCGCCTATTTGTTGAAATAATGAAAGGGAAGCTTGAACTGGGTTTTCAACTATTTTTTATTATTTAGGGCATGCTTGTTTCTGTTTTTCGAAACTGTTTTTAAAAGTAATATATTGTTCACTAAATTGTATATGAGGTGACAAAACTTATTATGTCATCTATAGTGTGCTTGGATGCGAGAGGGGTTTTCAAAATTCCATACTTTTAATGGAAAAGCTCTCGAAACCATTTATAGCATGTATCCGAACAGACTATACTAAGTTGATTGGTTTTTTTAATGGGTCAATTAAAAGATATTTAACTATGATTTCTCAATGATTATCCGTGTATAGAATTGAACTCGGTATTTTCTAATAATCGGTTTTTGAAATTTTGTAAGTAGTTTTTAAAAACTTAATTATAGAAATAGCTGGTGCAACCTTTATCCAAATATGCTTTGTGTTTATAACTTGTTTAATACAGTGCTGATTTTTCGTATAGGTTTCTCATGCTGAAAATACCGTTGCAGCGGATGAGTCCAAGACTTCGATTGAGGCATTGAGTGGCAACTTGGATGAACTGGTTGGTGAGATCGATAAGATGTTAGATATGAAACTGACTCTTTGTTTTTTACAAAATGCCCCATCCTCCCCCATTTTAATCTTCTTTGATTGTTAGTTTTATGCTTCTCCTGCCGAATCTGTTAATTGTTAACAGAAAATGGACAACCGTTCTTTTGTTTTTCTAATTTTGCTATCCTTAGCAGCATTTGCATCTATGCCCTGTATAAATTTATTTGGTTTTGCTATTGGATGGGCATGTTATTTTGGCCTAAAGAATCAGCAGAAGATGAACGTTGTGAAGCAATTAACTACTCTACAAGAGAGAATCAATAATGAGGGTGCTGATTCTGCGGCACAGAAGTTAATTTCTTTAATGACGTCTTTGAAGGTGAATTGTTTCTTTAAATTTATGTAATATTCAAATTTTCAAACCGTCCAGTTGGTGCAGCAGATTTAACTAAGTTTTAATTAGCAGTTGCTCTAAAATATAATATTATGTCATGTGCTGCTAATGTCATTCACTGTTGGTTCAGGATCTTGAAAAGCAGGACAATTACTTTCAGTCCAATCGCGATTCTAAACACTCAGAACTTCAAGCTGATATTAGTGAATTAGAGAGGCAAATTACAAATTACAGTGATAACAGGAATCTATCTGATGGACTACATAATTCTTTTAGTGAATTAGTTGAAAAAGTCGATTTGATGAAAAAGGTAAACTAGTTTTAACAAGTGAATTTGTTTCCTACTCCTTTTGTTCTCATCTTGTGGCACTTGATGATTTTGAATTGTTGTTGTTGTTGCCCTGCAATTACTGAAATTATGGAACATGTGGACCAATGTGGTTTAATGAAATTGTGGTCATCACATGGTTGCAAAATATTCCCAAAATGCAATAATGCAGCTGCAGTTGCATCTGGAAACTGCTATTTAAAACCTTAAGCTTTCCTTTACTAGTACTTTACCATTGCATATTTCATTGTTTCAATTACTACAAACCCCATACCTTTACCTTTTTGTTAGCAACTTGCTGCTAGATTGAGGAATATTGTAGCACTAAGACGTCAGATTGATGACCTACCATGCCAATCAGAAGTCATCCAGTACGTTTGTTTCTTTCACCTTTCATTTGTACATAATTTCCATCATACTTCTCAAAGCTCTTTGCCAATGAATTTTGATATGTTCTTACCTAGTTTTATGTACAATTTAACTAACCCAGGATATTTTCTTTCAACGCTCTTCTACTCTTTGAAACACTTGAGATTAAAAACTGATAAAAATATATTCTTGAGGGCTTGACAGATCCCTCTCAATATCTTCTATATATATTGAAAAAGCAAGAGTACATGGAACACCAAGAGTCTGCACTAGACCTTTAGGTACAGAACTAGGTACTACTCATTACTGGTCTAACAGACTAGCCTTAATGATGATATGTAACAGTAATTATTCTAACAGAAACTATTTAACAACGTACAATAATTTCAAATTTTTGCAATTTGAGCTCATCTTCAACTCAATGTAGGAAAAAATACGAACTCAATCTAATATTTCTTTAGATTTAAATTTCTTAATTTCTTAATTTCTACAAGTGTTGTTTCCTAAACATTTTGAGAGAGTTTGCTGACTAGATAGGGAGAGACTGAGAAGGTTGAAATTGGATAGGTTGGTAGAAAGATACCACATCCCTGCTTAATCTTCTAATCCGTTCCTATTGGGTGGGAAGTTTAATCAATTAATTTACATAAGCCTGCTCGTCTCTAAGATACACTAATTCATGTGGAAGTTATGCCCCTGCTACTAATGCATCATTTTAATAGATGAAGTAGAAAGTTGAATTATGGAAATGATCTACTAAAAATCACTATATTTGGACCATCGTGCATTGAAGACTGGAAAACAATCCCATGCATGTATGACATGTTCAATAACATGTGCAACGGACTTGTAGCTTAAATATATTATTTACTAGATATTTCTTCGTTTGTGTCTGCAGGTATGAGTGTCGGCTCTCCGAACTGTATATGAAAATCCAGGTTGATGTATTGTTTTAATGAATAAACGTTTATTATTAAGAAAAGATAAAAGTTAAGTTAGCAGGAGTGTACTAGTTTTAATTGCTCATCTGATCGTGTCCGTGGTTTTCCTATGTACAGGGAAAACATCGACAAACTCATAAGTACTATGCTACCTACAATGCACTCTTGGAAATAAAAGAACTGATGTTAAAGGAAGCATCTTTGTTGAATTCGATCATTTCTCAGGTATTCATTGGAGAAGTGGAAACATGCTCTGAAATTTTCCTTGCATTTGGTTTGGTAGTGTTGAAGGGGACCTCAATTTAGACAGATTAAGGGTAACCACGACCACGACCAAGGCAGCTTTCTAACACCATACACATGCAATTGCTCAGAAAAAAAATGTTATTCAAAACTATAGTAGACTTCATAATTACTAACCAAAACTCATTGTTTAAACATACAACCACCATAACAAGACTATATAACTAAAAAAGAGAGGACCAGAGCAGAGGGAGTTCATAGAACATAGCACTAACAAAAAGTACTGGGAGTGCCTCTGAGTGAAGAATGTGTTAGTGGCAAATTATAAATTCTGATGCTGCATGTGTTTAGCATATTTTGGATGTGGAAGTACTAAAAATTAATATTATTGTCTATCATGAATCAACTATAACAGCAACTATATGAAAAGTTAACTTGTTGGATGAAGATTCATGTGGAAGTTACAAATTTTCACTTTTGTTTTTGAAATTCGTTGCCTGCTGTTCTCTGTTGCTGTCCCTGGTCATTTCTGATGTTTGCTAGCACCTTCCTGATGTTGTCGGCCTTCCTCTTTTCTGTGGCACCATCTCCAACATTATATTCTGTTGTCATTCAGTTAACTCTCTTACGGTTCCGTGTTCTCTCTTGCACATTGTTCTACACTTCCATTCCTTCCATGAAATGCTCTCTCAGGTCTTTCATGATTTCATTTCAGTTTTTGGATCGTCACTCCTTACTGCTTTCTGATATTATAACCAACTGTCCTGAACGACTAATAGTTTAAGCTATTGGAAAGACACAGATGATTTAATCACTTTCCTATGTCAATGGGATTCTGCAGAATATTCTGGTCTGAGGCTTTTCTTGACCTCTAAGTCTTTTAGAGTGGCAAAAGAACTCATACGTGCCTTCAATTCCCTGTTCTGACTTTGACGAGAAGAAGCCCAATTAATTGGGTTTGACGAGTTCCAGGTTTTCCTCAATACATTAAATGGTAGGGGCGGGGTTTTGGACAGTAGTTACCCACCACGAACTCGGGTTGAGGGTTTGTTTTTTTCTAACTTTATGGTTTAGGTCAGAATTTGATTGCTTTTTAATGTCCTTAATATTTGATTATATATTTGAAGAAAATTGTGGGATTACTCTAAAAAAGGTGGAGGTATCAATTCTTGATCCGCTGGGTGCCTGCCGCCACTGCACCCTGTTGCCATCCAATGAGAATAAAAACTATTTGGCCCAGTGTTTCATTTTTCCTAAGGGAAAATGTTAATCTAATAATCAGTTTTAGCTGTTAATGGGTTTCTTTTCACTTGGTTGCAGTTTCAAGAGGCCTTTAGTAGCACCGATGGGCGTATAAAACTAGTTCATTCCATGGAAGGAATTGTCAAGGGAAGTCAACAGGTAATCCTATTTTCTAGCTTTCACAAGTGATAAATTTGGAAGGGTCAACTGCAGCTCTTTAAGTGTCGTGTTGATTTTAATTTAATAATTCTATGAGCATTGAACAATGGGTGTCGTGTTGTTTTTAACTTAATAATTCTAAGAACATTGAACAATAGGTGTCGTGTTGATTTTAACTTAATAGTTCTAAGAACACTGAACAATATGATTAGGGATAAATTGTTTGTCTGAGCCGTCGCATGTTTATTTTTTCCGTTAGAAATTGTCATCGAATTATATAAAGAACGCAAGGCACAAGTAGCTTTTAAAACGCCAGCAGAAGCTTTTATAAGCAAATTTTTTTTAATACATGACTTTTTAATGTTTTTAATTACTAGTTTTAAAATAAATTTTTAACAATTTCTTACAGTACACAAAAAGCCACAGTATTCTGCATTTACTAAATTGATTTTATTATTATATCATTAATATAGTTATAATTTAAAGGATACTTTTGTTGCACAATGTTCAGTTTCATGGTAATTTTTAGAGAAAAACCGTAATAATTTTTATTTAAAAAAATCTTCATATTTTCTGTTTGGCATGTCATTAGGATTTTAGTAGACTTTAAATGAGAATTTTCTTTTAATCTTCCCTCTATTTATATTTGTCCACTGAACGTGCTTTTCATAAGAGCTTTAACTGCTGCACTTGTTGCAGAAGCTAGAAAAGGTTCATGTAGGACTTCAAGAAGAAGAAAGAATCCGCAATGATCTGAAGGGAAGGTATGCTGCAGCAGTCGGTGAGAGGAAGCGCTGCTATTACCTGTCGAAAGCTTTTCAGGTTAGCTTTTCTGGTCATCCGATGGCACGGCTTTTTGGTGATTTTTGTGTGCTAATTCTGCGTTGCGTTCCATAATTGATTGCTGTGTGTATACCATAACAGAATCGGTTAATTTAAGAATAAATTGGCACTTTGACAGTGCATGTGTGGACTGTGCATAAGAAATCATATTCACAGTAGTTAGAAGTGTTTTTTTTTAATCTAGGTTATAATTTTTTTTTAATGAATTGAACTGAGTATGTTTTTTCTTGTATCTGATTATTATTACCCTCAATCATTCTCCTTATCATTAATGTTATTGCCTGAGAGTTTTAATAAATTTCTTAAAAATTCTGTATTTCTTCTTATTGTCTCATCTAATACTATATTGTATTATTTATTTGACTTATTAATCTGTTTACATTTTTTTATTTTAGTATAATATTTTATATTCAATTAAGCAAAAAAGTGATGTTAAAAAATAGAAAAAAATGAAAAACTACAATTATGTTGAAATACTTTTTTGTCCACAAAATGATAATAAATTGGGTTTCGTTTTGGGGCGACTTATTGAAGAGGATTCTTTAATGACCAGGCCCAATGTGCGAAGAAGTGAAATTGCCCACATGACAAATGAAAAGTGCACAAAGTAAGGGTTGCAGTTCATGCTCACAACGAAATGTTTGTGTTTGTACCATGAGGTATGACATGAGTTGCAGTTATCATGTTTCACATTCATTCATTCTTATTTGCAATTTTTTTTTAAACTAATATAAACCACTCATTATACCCATGTTTAGAATTATTTTTTTGTACGAGGTTTTTGTGACTCTATAAAAGATCCTAGTAATATTACATCATTATATATATATATATATATATATATATATATATATATATATATATATATATATATATATATATATATATATATATATATATATATATATATATATATATATATATATATATATATATATATATATATATATAGGGGTTTGCTAACGCGCGTACGCCTGTTTTTCAGTTGGTACGTTTTAGCAATGTGTACCGGGTTTTAGTAGACAAAAATATCCTTATATATCATGGATTCTAAGTTTAAAGGTTAAGGGTATTTTAATAATTTTCATTCTCAAAAAAAAAAAACCCCAAATCCTTACTCACCTCTCTCATTCCTCTCAATCCTTTCTCTTTCATCTTTTTCACTCCAACCTTTTCTCTGTCATCCCTATTGTAGTTCCAATTGAAAAAAATCAGAAACATTTGCCTTTAAACAATTTTCCTTTGTAAAGAGTTGACTCATTGACATATTCACCTTCAGGCAAAGGTTCATTCAAGATCTCTTCAATTTCACCATCTTTACTAACCTCTCTAATTTCATCATCTGCTGAATCATCATCTCTAAAAATATCCTCCAGGTCAATTACCAATTCTTTTGGATGTCATTATGCTTGTGAAAATTAGATAAAATTATATACGACAAAAATTATAAAATGAAAACTCATTATAAAGTCATTTTTTGTAAGAAATTGTTTAACAATGAGTGTTTCTGATTTTTTCAAGGCCAATTACCAATTCGTTTGATGTTATTATGCTTGTGAAAATTAGATAAAATTAGATAAGACAAAAATCATAAAATAAAAACTCATTATAAAATCATTTTTTGTAAGAAATTCTTTAACAACGAGTATTTCTGATTTTTTCCAGGCCAATTACCAATTCCTTTATGCTTGTGAAAATTGGATAAAATTAGATAAGACAAAAATTATAAGATGAAAACTAATTATAAAATCATTTTTTTGTAAGATTGTTTAACGACAAGTGTTTTTGATTTTTTCCAATTGGGGCTACAGTAGGGATGACAGAGAAAAGATTGGAGTGAGAAAGATGAAAGAGAAAAGGTTGAGATAAATTTTTGATTTTTTCAATTGGGGCTACAGTAGGGATGATAGAGAAAAGATTGGAGTGAAAAAGATGAAAGAGAAAGGGTTGAGAGGAATGAGAGAGATGAGTAAGGGTTTGGGGGTTTCTTTTTTTTTTTTTTTTAGTTTTGAGAGGAACAAACCCCATATATATATATATATATATATATATATATATATATATATATTTTGGAAGGATGTGTATGGATGTTATTAATTAAGAAAGATTAGATTAAAACGATAGATGAGAGTAGAGGCCATGATTAGATCCGTTAATTTGATCTTTCTTACATGATTTGTTCCTTATCCATATGATTTGGTCCTTATCTATGAAAAAAAAATCACAAGATCAAAAATCCATAGAATCAAAATATCTATCAAAATCTTGTGAGTCAAAGTTAATTCATGAGTTTTTCTTAGAAAAAATATTCATTTTAATTAGAAAAAATATTCATTTTAAATACAAGAAAAAATGTAATTAACTTCTATTTTGTTGTAAAAATAACTATTATAAAATATAAATTGAAATCCTTAAATAGTAACCAAAGAATTGGCAAAAGTTATAAATGAGAAAAATCAGCTCTATAAATGCTAAGCCATTGTGAAAGGTTAAAGAGGAGAATGAACGAACAAAAATAAGGGAAAATTGTTTTTAAATGTTAAAGCACATGGGAGAACCCAAATATCCAACGAATATGTGATTATGTGCTAAAGTTAATTTATACTTGAAAAATAGTTTATGAAAAAAATTATTAATGATTTGATGAATGTTATTGATAAAAATATTATTTTAATAAATTAAAATATAATATTATAATCTTGCATAGCTAAAATTTATATAAAATAAATTTTAATTAAGTAAAATTAAATTAAAAAAAATGTGAATAACTAGATTTTAAATAAATAAAAAATTATGGTTGCAATTAATATTATTATTACTATTAAATTAATTATATATAATTGTATATAAAGGAGATTTATTTTTGTAATTGTTGTTTTGATGTACCATCTTAAATTAACCAACGAAAATCAAAAGACAACAATATCAAAAATGCACGTGAAATGAGGATTGGTAAATGGGTATTAAAAAAAACAAAAAAACAAAATGAATGGACATGCAAAAAATATATAAGAATTTGTCAACTCCCTTAAGAATAAAATAATTTTTATATAAAAAATATATAATTTTATATGTATATATAAATAATTTCTAAACATTAATTAAAATTTTGTAGTGGGTTAAACTCACTTTTAAGACTGATTAAAAGTGGGTTAGAACTAATCAATAAGCATAGGTCAAATTGACAAGCATCCTTCTTGAGAAGACTTCAATCCTGTCTTGGAGCTACCATGAAGTTTGAGGATCGGTTTCCACATAGGTAAGATGACACTTGTTTCCTACCTATGTTAGACTTTCGAAACACAGTTAAGGCTTTTAGAGGAGATACATGGTGGGTGTAGGATTTCACTTTTTTAAATAGGACAGTGAAATGTTAGTTATTATTCTGTCAGAAGAAAAAAGAGTATTAAAAAGAAAGTTGGAGGTGCAGAACGAGAGACTATGATAGTGTTATTGCCTCATGCAGTGTCAACATTACATGTTAGTGTTTGGAATTATCTTTATATTCTTAACTTACTAAATTGAGTCTGAGTTTTTTTTTAATTGGACAATGTTGTTTATTTTCAAAAATATAATTTAATTAGCAATCACGTTTGATTATTAATATTATATATATATATATATATATATATATATATATATATATTAAAATAATATTTTAGAATTTATATATCAAATTATTTATTCAAATATTAAAAATTATATTTTTTAATTTAAATTTAAATAATATTTGTTTTAAGTTTATAATTTTTTAAATTGTTAAAAATGTAAAATGTAAAGTTGTTATTGTAATGGTTAAATTTTAGTACTCGAAATAATTAAAAGAATGTATTTTATTTTTCTAAAAAAAAATAATTTTTTGCATAAAATTTATATTAAATTATTAATATCTGTTACATCTTTTATTTTAACTTATCTTCTTAAATCAATTTTATTAATTAAATAATATTTATAATAGCAGAACAAATTTTGTAATTTATTTATAAATAAACTAAATTCAATTAATTTTTGAAATATACAAATATAATATTATGAAATTATAGAATTAAATAATTATAAAACTACAAAATCTTAAAATTGTAAAATTATGAAATTATAAAATTATGAAAATATACGTCTTACAACCAATGTAATTTATCTTTGTTTAGATTTGTATATTCATTTATAATAAATTATTTTATTAAATTCTTTTTTAATAAAATGATGTGAATATAAATTGAAAAAATATATTTAACTTAATATTTATAAAATAATTGAAATAAAAGACTTAAAAAGATTCATTATAATAAATAAGATAATTTTAAAATATTGAAATTATGGTAATAGAAAAATTACCGTTATAAAATTTTGAAAAATTATGATTGTTTTTAATAAAATTAATTTTTATAAATATATATTTATTTTATTAAAATAATTTGTGTAAAAATATATTTAAGGTTTAATACGTATTTTGGTCCCTCTTTTCGTAGGGTCTGTTCAAATTGGTCCTACTTTTTTTCAAAAGTTCACTAAGATCCCACTTTTCGCAAAAACGATGCACGTTAGTCCTTTTTTAGGTTTAATACGTGTTTTGGTCCCTCTTTTCGTAGGGTCTGTTCAAATTGGTCCTACTTTTTTTCAAAAGTTCCCTATTTTGATCCCTATTTTGATCCCTCTTAGTGAACTTTTCGTATTTTGGTGAGCTGTACATTTTGATCCCTCAAAAGTTCACCTCAACGAAAAATGTACAGCTCACCAAAATACGAAAAGTTCACTAAGAGGGATCAAAATAGGGATCAAAATAGGGAACTTTTGAAAAAAAGTAGGACCAATTTGAACAGACCCTACGAAAAGAGGGACCAAAACACGTATTAAACCTAAAAAAGGA
Organism: Vigna angularis; assembly: GCF_016808095.1. Lineage (NCBI taxonomy): Eukaryota > Viridiplantae > Streptophyta > Magnoliopsida > Fabales > Fabaceae > Vigna > Vigna angularis. The sequence goes on along the minus strand of NC_068973.1, from coordinate 35,928,625 downwards.
CTAACGTGCATCGTTTTTGCGAAAAGTGGGATCTTAGTGAACTTTTGAAAAAAAGTAGGACCAATTTGAACAGACCCTACGAAAAGAGGAACCAAAATACGTATTAAACCTATATTTAATTATGATTGTTTTTAATAAAATTAATTTTTAAAAATTATGTTTGTGTATAAATTATATAATAATATGATTGTGGATGAAAATATTTGAATAATACAAATTTGATGTAAAGTTAAATTGAGTAACATGAATGAACAATTTTATTTATATAAAATTATTTAAATAAAATATTAAGAAGGTATAATTTTTTTTAATTTTTATTATATATATATATATAAATTTAAAATATAACAAAATATAAAAAAATCTTAATAGAAAAAATATATAATTTAATTGTTAATAATTTTCTTTAAATAATTTTTTATTAATAAACCTAAATGTTTTATATTCATATTATTAATTTTTAACTTTACATTAAAGATATTTTCAAATATTTCTTCCTATATTATTATTTAATTTAATTTTTATAACTTATTACAGAAATTTTCTTTTTTACATAAATTACTTAACAAAATAAATATATATTTATAAAAATTAATTTTACAAAAGACTATGATAATTAAAATATTTTATTATGATAATTTTTTTATTATCATAACTACAATATATTCAAATTAGCTTATTTATTATAAACAATCTTCAAAGTTTTTATTTTTAATTAATTTATAAATATTAAATTAAATATATTTTTTAAATTTATCAATTTATAAAAAAATACTTAAATTTTGAATAAAATTATTTATTATAAATAAATGTACAAATCTATAGAAAAAATATATTATTAAAATTAGTTCCTAAAAAGCCAGAATTTCAGTAACAAACGCTCTTCCTTCTCTCTACTGAAACTCACCATTTCTCTACTCCGATCTCCATTTAGGTACCGTAGGAATACTCCCGACGTCCCAAGCTTCAAATTGAACCGAATAATTTCAAGTTCTGAAACTGGTAAGTCTCTTTGTCCTTAGCCGTTCGTTTTCTGGTACATGCAAACCAAGTACCGGTTGCATGCTGTTATATTGTCTAAACCACTTTTGGTTTTTGGCTGTTTGGTTAGTTAAAAGAGTCGTGGAGCGTAAGGGTAGAAGAGCTTTTAGTCAGACAAACCATATTTCTGCCTCTAGGACGATCGTTCACACTAGGGGTAAGGGAAGCTTATTTAATTTAATTTGTATGTTGTTTTATTGTATGAACGTTCGTTATTTGACTGAATAATTTTGATGCATGATGGTTGATATGATTGGATTGAATGAACGTTTGTCTATTTAGAGTGGAAATGAAATATGGCTGAGTTATGTTATAATGTATGAATTATATGAAACTTATATGATATGGATTGTATGAAGTATGAAAGTTGATTTTGATATGAATGTATAAAGTTATGAAACTATATGTTAAGAAATGAGTTTGAAAATAAATAAGTCTGGTATGAAATTTCTCATATAAAAGTGTATGTTCGTTACTGAACGGTCATTGACCGTTCGGTTTTTCCTGGTGAACCTAGTTGAAACGGGATTCTTTCATTTGGAGAGAATCCTAGTTGAGGACGAGCGTCCTCGGGTGGTAATACTATGCTTGAGCGTTCGGCCAAACACAGTTGTATCTGGGTATCCTGTGATAAACTCAATTTATATATATATATATATAATGATATATTTTTGTTGTTCGTAAACACTACTTCGATAGTATCTTATTATATTTATCAAGCCTTTTATTATAAGTTTAGTAGTGCTCGGTCTTACACCCAGCGCTCGTACTGAGTAGTGCTTGGTCTTACACCAAGCGCTCGTACTGAGTAGTGCTCGGTCTTACACCAAGCGCTCGTATTGAGTAGCGCTCGGTTTTATACCGAACGCTCGCACTCGTTTTTAATTTCTCAACCTTGATGAAACAACGTTCGTCCAATTTCAGTAGAATCTCCTTTACCGTGCTCAGTCATTGACCGGCACTTGGTCTCTATATATACGAATTATTCTACGTTTGGTTCTTTAAAGTCTTGGCACATCTACCTTCATTGTGTCCGATCTAGAGTCCCCGTACCTTATGTATTCTGTGAGTGTTGGTTGTAGTTCACGAGAGTCAGTTCATTTAACTGATTCATGCTGTAATTAACGTTCGTCATATATTGTATAATTGTACTCGATTTATTCTTAAATCTAAAAGTAACCCTTTCGGTTTTATTCTATTCTGGAATGGTAGATTTCTCGGTCTCGTTCCTATCGTTCGTCCTCGTTCTGAAGAGGGCTGAACGTTCGATATTTGATGTTCTTGGAATTTGTGATAAAGATGACATTAAAAGGAAGAATTATAAAAGATGAAGAGTATATGAGATGAATGAATGGTTGTGGATTTTGAACGAGCGTTCCGGGGAGGAACGACTCATGAGTGAATATTTGAAAGTTGTAAAGTATGACTGTGGTAATGCTAAGCTGTTGATTCATCTTGATGTTCCGTGAGTACTCGTCCTCACTTAGAGGAGAGTAGGTCATGTGTGGGAACGGCAGGAGTTCCTAGTCCTTAGGGGTACTTTGGACAGATAGGACTAACTTCGGGTGGCAGCTGATGAGAGTATTCCAGCTCTATAAATGCTGATTGATATCCGCGGGCACGAATTTTTTTGCCATGCCTAGGTAACACTATAAACATTTAAACTTATAATTAATCATTTCCAATAAATAAATATACATATCAAAATATTTAAACAAAAATAAAAAACAAATTTTATAATTTTCAAGTTCTTAAAATTAAAAAAGTAAATAAAAAAAATTGCACAGAAAAGTTCCAAGTTATATTTTTATATCTGTTTTCTAAATAAAACCTTTTTAATAAATTTTAGGGTTAAATATGTTTTTAGTCCCTAAACTATTGGCCGTTTCTGGTTTTCGTCCCTCTTTCAAAGTAAGGTACAATTTAGTCCTCCTTCTTAAGGAAACTTTGATTTTAGTCCTCCAAAACTAACACCGTTAAAAACCAGCTGATGTGGCTAACGGTAGACTGACATAATTCTTTTTTTTGTCAAAGTTTATCAGTTTTTCTTCCTCTCTCTCCCTCGTCTCTTCCTTCAATCCCAACACATAAAACAGTAAAATTTTCCAGTCATTTCAGTCGCATCTCCTATCATCGGTCAGACAGCCACCACCATCAAAACCACGAACGCCAGCCCCGAGAGAAGAACCCACACCGATCGTCAGAAGGAGAAGGAAATCGAAAACTCATGTTTATTCTCTAAGCTTATGAGCCTCGAGAGAAAATTTAACGATGGAGTTTTGATTAGCAGAAAACTCCATAGCCAAGGAAATCGAAATAAGAAACAGTGACTCTTAGACCAGCTCTGATGTAACTAAGCCATTTTTCTTTATTTATAAATATAAAAATTAACTTTTTTAATAACCGAAGTATCTTTAAAAGGGAATTATGAAGTAGTGTATGTAAAAAAACATTTTCCTATATCTTTTAGGTATAGATATGGTAACAGATTATTGTTATAAAGATTAAACAAAAATATATATTTCTCTTTATAAATTTGTATTTTGCAGATGGCTCAAGTCACTGTCTCGGTCACTGGAATCTTTGATGACCAACTTTGATGAGAAATCTTTGTGTACGTATGTATGTATTACAAATGGAGCTGGAGGTGTTCCTGATGGGTCTTTCAAACGAGGACCAATGCTTATGGCTGCGTTCACTGTTCTATCCTCTTCTGTTATATCTGTTATGAACATGGTTCTTGCTTTTCACCAATACAGCTCCACGAAAGTAATAGGATTTAACTCTGTTTCATTGCCACTCAATTGGGTTTTGGCCACTGTTGTTTCGTTTTATTCAGTGAGGACCAGAGTGAGGGAGAATAAAAAATTCCCTCTTGTGCTCATACTGTGGTGGGTTTTCTCTTCTCTCGTGGATGTGCTCTCTCTGTTTGTAAGGGTGGTCAAAGATTTCGAAGTGTTGGACTTGTGGTTTTTCTTGTCAGAGGATAACTTAGTTGCTTCGTTTTCCTTGCCTTTGTTGGTGGTTCTTTGTTTCAATGTGTGTAGAAGGGAGCACAGTGATATGGAAGAGGGGTTGCTTCAGATCGAGGAGGAGTTTTCCATGGAGGAACACGATGAAGAGGCCTTCACTAATGCAAGTGTGTGGAACAAGCTTATCTTCCGTTGGTTGAACCCCATTTTCAAAATGGGTCGGGTTAAAAAGCTTGAACTTCCTCATATTCCTCTAGTTCCTTGTTCTGAATCCGCGGAAAGTGCTTCTTCCATGTTGGAAGGGTCACTTCGGAAACAGAAACTCGGAGAGGGCTCCTTGGCAAAAGCTATAGCCGATTCTGTATGGAAGTCTTTGGCCTTGAATGCAGTTTTAGTTGGTATATTTTATATTTTATTCAGTGTCACCGTTACTGTTCCTCTTTGATTTTTGTGCACTTTTAATCAAAGTACACAAAATAGCTTGTGATATTAAATGGCTTAGTTGCATCAGAGCTGGTCTGAGAGTCACTGTTTCTTATTTCGATTTCCTTGAATGCTTTTTATATCAAATTTGCAGGCTATGGAGTTTTCTGCTAATCAAAACTCCATCGTTAAATTTTCTTTCGAGGCTTATAAGCTTAGAGAATAAACATGAGTTTTTGATTTCCTTCTCCTTCTGACGATCGGTGTGAGTTCTTCTCTCAGGGCTGGCGTTCGTGGTTTTGATGATGGTGGCTGTCTGACCGGTGATGGAAGATACGACAGAAATGACCGAAAAATTTTACTGTTTTGTGTGTTGGGATTGAAGGAAGAGACGAGGGAGAGAGAGGAAGAAAAATTGATAAACTCTGACAAAAAAAAGAATTGTGTCAGTCTACCGTTAGCCACATCAGCTGGTTTTTAACGGTGTTAGTTTTGGAGGACTATAAATCAAAGTTTCCTTAAGAAGGAGGACTAAATTGTACCTTACTTTGAAAGAGGGACGAAAACCAGAAATGGCCAATAGTTTAGGGACTAAAAACATATTTAACCCTAAATTTTAATACTTCTTCTATTTTATAAATTTTATAAATTTCAATTAAAAAGTTTGATATTTTTTTATATTTTAAATTTCTATTTTTTAATTAATTTTCTTTTCGAAACAAAATTTCTATATATCTATATTTTTATATTTTTTAAGAATAAAAAATTATATTGTTTCAAATAAATAAAAAAACTCATCAACAATGAATAAGTCTACTTCAGGAAATAAAATGCATGTGGATTTATTGGTAGTAATTATGTGAAAGAGTCTATTATAAAAGGAAATTCAAATTCATAAGTGATATTTATATTTTTTCCTGAAATGGAATGCAAATTAAATTTTATGGTTATTATTATTATTAATATAATTATTATCATCATTATTATTATTATTATAATTAATATCATAATTATTGTTATTATTATTTTCATTAATATCATTATTATTATTACAAAAACATGCAGTACGTGTGTTTATTTTTTATAGTAATTAAAAATAATAAAATTTTATTATTAAAATTATGAAATAAACTTAAATAACCTTTATAATTTTATTTTATTTTAAAAGTCAATGTCTTACTTAAAGGATAAACTTAGTATAATAATTATTTTGGTTTAAAACTGTTGTGTTTTTATGACATTTTTTAATTATCAAACAGGAAATATTATATAAATAAAAAAAATTGTGACGGCATTTAATTGTTACTGATTTTCTTTTTACTTTTTAACAATTTTATCAGCATTTAAATTCTTTTGTTACAAATGGTTTTGACATATATAAGTCTGAGGATTATTTTAATTGTAACAGTTTTTAAATTTCACAAAACAAAATATAATTTTTAAATAAAGTATTTCAAAATAGATTTTTTTCAATCTTATTTTTGATATAATATACATATCAATTTTTCACTAATTTATTATTGTGTTAATGTATTCTAAACCTAATAAAAAAATACCATGTTTATTTTGTTAAAATATTAACAAAAAATATGTCTTAACAAATATTTTTCAATTTTGTAAAGATGATAAGTGACTATACTTTCACTCTTTGATACCTTCACAAAATTTAAATTTGACTCATCATTAGGTTTTGTTTTTATTTTAATCGAAATCAAAACCGGCATCCGACTTCAGATTCTAGGAATCGAAGCAATATATTTTCAAATGTTACAAAAATATTAATGTGTCGTTTTATATTATATTTTGTTAAAATCGAAACCTATTATGAGTGTTAGAAGGGTAATTTTGTACTAACATTTGTTTGACAAACTCTATATATATAGCAGATAGAAATAAGAAGAGAAGCCACATATAGAACGAAATGGAAAGTGAGAATATGACGATTCCATGCTTTGATTTCTGTAAGAGTGGGATGAGATTGGAAGAAGGGAGTGAGGAGTGGAAAGAAATGAGCAAGAAGGTGAGAGAAGCGTGTGAGAATCACGGTTACTTTCTCTTGAAGTGTGACGAGATCCTCCCCAAGAGTGTCTGTGAAGAAACGTTTCATCACATGAAAGCTTTGTTTGATTTACCTGATGAAACGAAAGAGCAATATGTAACTTCAAAGCCTTATAGGAACTACAATGGCAAGAACTCTGTCATTCCCCTCTCTGAAAGCTTTGGCATCGATGATACTTTTATCTTAGATAAGGCTCAAGCCTTCGCTAACTTCATGTGGCCACAAGAAAACCCACCTTTCTGGTACTTACAACTTCTTCTCTTACTTCTAATTTATTGTTTTGATGACTTGTTTTTAATCACCAGTATTAGTTCTTTTATTCCTTGAATTTGACTAAATTCCAATTATGGTACTGTAATTATAACTTTTTGGACTTGCAGTGAGACACTAAAGACCATGAGCTTAAAGATGTTAGAACTATGTTTCCTTGTCTTGAAAATGATAGTGGAAGGTTATGGTCTTCCCCAACATTACATCTCATCAAATGGAGAAAACATGATAAGCACGAGCTTTTCTCGATTGATTAAGTACAAAGTTTCTGAAAGCAATAATGAATATGAAATTGTTCTTCCATCTCACACCGACGGCAGTGTTTTAACCATTGTATGCCAAAAAGATGTTCCAGGACTTGAGGTGTTATCCAAAACAGACAAATGGAATGAAGTGGAGATACCCGATGATGGCGTTGTAGTCATTGTTGGCGATATACTAAAGGTATATACATATAAGTACAAAGAATTGAAATTCTTTTACCATACATTCATTAAATGATTATAATGAAGTTGCATGAATGAACAGGCATGGAGCAATGGGAGACTTCATGCAGTCACACACAGAGTGGTGTTGAAAGGAGTGAAGGAAAGATACTCAATTGGACTTTTTGCAAACCCAAAGGAAGAGATGAAAGTTGAGGTGCCCGATGAGTTGGTGGATAACCAAATTCATCCCTTACGTTATCGTCCATTTACTTTTGGAGAATACTACAACAGCTATGTTTCAAATCCCAAGGAGGCTCTTCAATTTGCATGTATTTGAAAGCGATATTTATCAACAGGAGCAAGAGATTGTTATATGTATCTCCTTATATATGTAATGCAGAATAATTAGAGGGACTTTTACATTAATAAAACTTTTCACATCTATTATATATGCACATTATTGATTTGTTTTATTGTGGTGGTTTGAATTGTACACCAATTCTTTGAATCTTCTTCATACACCAAATGAGACTCAATAATTGTTTTGTGAAACACTATATTTGAAGCAATATGCATGACAACATGATTCTCACAAAACAATGTAATTGGTTGTGTTTGTGTAACCTTCAAATCTTTCAATGACTATTTATCAAGATTTTGAAAAAAAAAACAAAAGAAGCATTGAATTTAAGAACAAAGCTTGAAGTCATAAAAATGAAAGAAATTGACTTTGTTAAATATATTGTATATGGTCAGGGACCTAGTGGTTCTTCCATGTAAGGTCTATATCCTTATCATAATAGAACATTGAATATCATGGTTGGATATCACAACTTAGATACCGGGTACTGATGTGTCTTATCCAAAAGACGCATATCCAAAGACGTATGAATAAACTTAGCCAAAAGATGAAACTTGTTTGGTAGGTGATTGGGCCAGTGAGTTAATGATTCATACAAGTTATGGTTCATCTAGTTGAATCTATGGTCGAGGTAAAACACTATAAATATAATACTAATAATAATTTACTATTCACTTTTGTATTAGCTGAGATTTAACCAAAAAGTTCTGACTAAGAACTAACTTTTGTAGGAATCTCCCTTTTTTGTGATTGTATCTGGAGTTTTGGAGGACAAGCACCAAGTAGTGAGAAAAATAATGAGTGATAGAAAGATCTTTACAAATATATTCGGTCTTGAAAGAACATTAAAAAAATTTCAAGCAAACTTTTGATTTAAGATAGTTGCACAAATATGATTTTTTTTTGTGTGTGAGAACAACTTTCTGCCCAATGAGTTAAGGAAAAAATTTTAGAGATTTGAGTAAAATTAAAAGTCTCATTTATAGAAGAAACTAATATTTTTTTCTTTTTCTAAAATATCAATTTCATACGTGTTTAATTTCTTACGAGCCACTGTAAAGAGATAATATATCTAAGAATGGAAGAAAATATTAAAAGTGATATTATGCCACAGAACAAAGGAAAGGATCAATTACTAGGGAAAGTGAGGAGGTCAAAGGAAGGAAGATGGAAAAATAGGTTGTCATCCTATGTTTCAAATAAAAAAATAAAAAACTTGCATCAACAATAAATATGTCTACTTGAAATAAAATGCATGTAGATCTATTGGTGGTAATTCAAACGAAAAGAAATAAAATGCATGAAATTCTATTGGCAGTAATTAAAGCGTTAAAAAGTCTATTGCAAGAAAAAAAATTCAAATTCATAAGTAATATATTATTATTATTATTATTATATTATTATTATTATTATTATTATTATTATTATTATCATTATTATTATTATTATTATTATTATTATTATTATTATTATTATTATTATTATATGTGTGGATGGTACATATGAATCAAAATGTCATGATTGATGGTACAAGTTGAAGAGACCAATCAATTAAAATCAGTTAATCATTCAATTAATCTAAAAATATTATTAATTATATTTAAACAAAATTAGATCGTAATTAGAGTTACTTAAAAATCAATAAAAAATTATAAATAAAATTATTAGAATTTTTAACTACACATTTATTATCACATTAATTACTTAATTGATACAATTCAAAATGACATAATTATTAGACTTCACATATATACAAGATATGATAGAATCCAAAGTGACATAATTCATATATACAAGATAAGTTAAAGAACATATTATTTAAATAGAAAGAAGATATATGAAAAAACAACAACAAAATTAATTTAAGTAAAACAATAATTTTTTTTTTATTATTTTCTTACAGAAAAAAGTAAAAGGTATAATTTAAGACCACAATGTTATTAAATAAAATCATAAAAGTATCTCTTTAATATTATACTATATCATTATTGTTTTCATTAATATCATTATTATTTTTATCAATATTATTATTATCTATCATTATGATCATTATTATTGTCATAATGATCATTATTACTGTCATTATTAATAAGAAGACACGTATTATGAGTATGTTTATTTTTTTAATAATAACCAAAAATAATAAATTTTTATTATTATAGTTATGAAATAACCTTAAATAACGTTTATAATTTTATTGTATGTAATTTTTGCTTTTTAGATAATTCTTTTTATTATAAATAGTTATTTTAGTTTTAGAAATAGTTAAATTTTAGAAAAAGAAAGTCAAACCGAAAAAAAAAGAGAAATTTTTAAAAGACAATGTCTTAGAATAAATTTGGTAAAATAATTATTTTGGTTTAAAATAATTATGCTTTTTGACGGTTTTTAATTATTATGATGAAATATTATATAAATAAAAGTAATTTTGTCACCGATTTTAATTGCTGGTAATTTTATTTTTATTTTTTAACAATTTTAGGAGAATTAAAATTTTTTTTTGTTACAAATGGTTTTTAAGCTATATAATTTTGAAGATTATTTTAATTATTAGAAATTTCACTTGTAAACAAACACAATATGTTTTTCAGTGAAGATAGGGAGTTAATACTTTGATTCGTTGATATGACAAAATCTATAAATATGGTAGATAGAACTGGGTGTAAGAAGAGAAGCCAAAAATAGAGTGAAATGGAAAGTAAGAATATGACGATTCCATGCTTCGATTTTTGCAAGGGTGGGATGAGATTGGTAGAAGGGAGTGAGGAATGGAAAGAAGTGAGCAAGAAGGTTAGAGAAGCGTGTGAGAATCACGGTTGCTTCCTCTTAAGGTGTGACGAGATCCTCCCCAAGAGTGTTTGTGAAGAAATGTTTCATTACATGAAAGCTTTGTTTGATTTGCCTGAAGAAACGAAACACCAATATGTAACTTCAAGGCCTTATAGGAACTACACTGGCAAGAACCCTTTCATTCCCCTCACTGAAAGCTTTGGCATCGATGATACTACTCTCTCTGATAAGGCTGAAGCCTTCACTAATCTCATGTGGCCACAAGGAAACCCACCTTTCTGGTACTTATAACTTCTTCTCTTACTTCTACTTTATTATTTTGATTTTGTTCTGAATTATGAGTTATTTTGAATCATTAGTATTAGACCTCTTATTCCTTAAATTGGTACTATAATTATATTTACCTTTTGAACTTTCAGTGAGACACTAAACACCGTGAGCTTAAAGATGCTAGAACTATGTTTCCTTGTCTTGAAAATGATTGTGGAAGGTTATGGTCTTCCCCAACATTACATTTCAGATGCTGAAAACATGAAAAGCTCGAGCTTTACACGATTGGGGAAATACAAAGTTTCTGAAAGCAATAATGAATATGAAACTGTTCTTCCAGCTCACACCGACAGCAGTACTTTAACCATTTTATGCCAAAAAGATGTTCAGGGACTTGAGGTGTTAAACAAAACAGACAAATGGATTGAAATGGAGATACCACGTGATGGCTTTGTAGTCATTATTGGTGATGTACTAAAGGTATATGCATATAAGTAGAGAGAATTGAAACTCTTTGACCATATATAGATTCATTGAATGATTAAAATGAAGTTGCATGAATGAACAGGCCTGGAGCAATGGGAGACTTCATCCAGTCACACACAGAGTGGTGTTGAGAGGAGTGAAAGAGAGATACACATTTGGACTTTTTGCAAACGCAAAGGAAGAGATCAAAATTGAGGTTCCCGATGAGTTGGTGGATAACATTCATCCCTTACGTTATCGTCCATTCACTTATGGAGAATTCTTCAACAACTATGTTGCAAATCCCATGGAGGCTCTTCAATTTGCATCTATTTGAAAGCGATATTTATGAACAGGAGCAAAAGATTGTTGCATATATCTCGTTATATATATAATGCAGAATAATTAGAGGGACTTTTGCATTAATAAAACTTTTCAGATCTATTATATATGCACATTATTTATTTGTTTTCATTGTGGGGTGGTTTGAATTGTACACCAATTATTTCAATCTTATCCATGCACAAAATGAAAATCAATAATTGTGTTGTGTAACACTAGATTTAAAGCAACATGCATGGCAACATGATTCTCACAAAATAATGTAATTACTTGTGTTTGTGTAACCTTCAAATCTTTCAATGATTATTTATGAAGATTTTGAAAAAAACAAAAGAAGCACTGAATTCAAACAAATCTTAAAGCATGAAAAAATGAACTTTGTTAAAGAAATTTCGAGCAAACTTTTTATTTAAGATACTTTCATAAATAAGATGTGTTTTTCTTTTGTGTGTGAACAGTTCTTGCCTAATGAGTTATGGAAATTTTTTTAGAAGTTCAAGTAAAAATAAAAGTCTCATTTATAGAAGAAAATAATATTTTTTTCTAAAATATCAATTTCATAAGTGATTAATTTATTAGGACACATGTACAAAATAGTGTTTAACGTCTAACCAATAAATACTCAATGTAAAAAATATCAATGGCAATTTTATAAATAAAATTCCATTCTAGATGTTAGTTACATGGGTTCCCGACGTCAAATATATGTTAGACATCAGTTTTCCTCAAATCCTACATCAAACTATTTGTCAAAGAACTGAAAAGTCATTGTTTTATTTATTTTAGACATCTAAGGCCCCCGTAGCCGACATCTAAGGCCTACTTGACATCCAGTCCCACTAAACAGACGTGAATAACCTACAAAAATATCTCAATTGTGCACGAGTTGACGGACAATCTCCATTGTCTGTGCCTACTCCATTGCTTGTGCCTACTCCTTGGAGGCAGCATATAAAACAATTTCCCTCTCCATTGCTTGTGCCCAATATCCATTATTTAAAAACTCTTTCCCTCCATTCTTTCAGTGATATCATTTTCAACCCTAGAAGAAAGTTAATTTTTTGGTTGGTTATTGGTTATTAGTTATTGTATTTATTTCTTTTTGGTTATTAATTATTGGATATGTGAATTTTAGTTTTGAGATATGATTGGTTGTTGGAGATATGATTTTTTAGTTATTCGTTATTGATTATTGGATATGTGATTTTTTGTTTTTCTGTTATACATTGTCTCTTATGCATGATTGATTAAGTTTTCCTATGTTAATTATGATTGTCATGTTAGGTAAACTTTTTAGATTGGATTTTCGCAATATATTGTTGATTAAATTTTGAAAATTTGTAGTATGAAATCATTAAGTGAAGTTTCCGTTTGAGATTTAACACAAATGATTAAACTTTTAATTGTTTGTATTAAATTTCGAATTGTCCGATCGGATATTTTGAAAAAATTATTTTTCACAATTTGCTATAACATGTAGATTGAAATTTATGGATAAGTTTGATAAACTTTTGGTTGAGATATTTGTATTATTCTCCTGATGCATATTTGATTTTAATATCGGTGACAACTTTCATTACTTGTCTTTTGGAGACTAATGCAAAATGCTGCTGAAATCTTATCAAACTTATAATATTAGATTTATTTGTATGTGTTAGCAATTATGAAAAGTAATTTTTTCGAATGGGTAGGGCCTAATAACCTTGTGATAGTTAAAAATTTGAGACTGATGAAATGTGTTACGAACATAGTTTGGATTAGAATTGGATGAATGAACGTCGCATTGATCAAGAATATGAAAAGAGAGTGTGATAAAAAAAATTTAATGATTTTTGGACCCGTCTAAGCGTTTTTTAGTCTCTCACTTAAACTGAGGGAGTATGATTGGTTATTTGAGATATGACTTTAGTTATTGGTTATTGATTATTGGAAGTGATTTTTTGTTTTTCTGTTATACACATGATTGATTAAGTTTCTTGTGTTAATTATTATTGTCATGTTAGGTAAACTTTTTAGATTGAATTTTCGCAATATATTGTTGATTAAATTTTGAATATTTGTAGTATGAAATCATTGAGTGAAGTTTTTGTTTGAAATTTAACACACATGATGAAAATTTTAATTGTTTGTATTAAATTTCAAATTGTCCGATCAGATATTTTGGAAAAATTATTTTTCATAATTTGCTATAACATCTACATTGGAATTTATGGATAAGTTTGATAAAATTTCGATTGAGATATTTGTATTGTTCTCTGAATGCATATTTGATTTGATTATCTGTGACCACTTTCATTACATGTATTTCAGAGACCAATGCAAAATGCTGTTGAAATCTTATCAAACTTATAGTGTTAGATTTCTTTGTATGTGTGTTAGTGATAACTCTCCAAATTTACATGTTTTTCTGTGTCTAGAAGTCCTTGTTAGTGTATTTTAGTTTTTAATTGGGTAGAATTAGGATGATTTTAGGTTTTTCCTTTAACTTTTTAGTTTTATAGAATTTTAGTTAAAAATAGGTTTTTAGGTGTAATTTTTAGTTTTTTTTAATAATTATAAAAAAAATTGAAAATCTTTAATAAAAATCTTTCTTAAATTTCTTTTTCTTTTCTTTAATTTTTGGATTGATTTCTTTTCCTTGTTGCAGGAAGGCCCTTAACAATTGGGCTAATTTTAGGAGTGGGCCTTAATCTTTGTAGGTTGTGAGAAATTTGAAAGCTGCTTAATAAATGGGCTGCTGCTGAAATTAGTTTACTACATTAAAATTGGGCCGCTGATAGTTTTGGGCTGGCGGGAACTTGGGCTGTAGATTAAAGAAGGAGAGTTACTCCTGATGAACGTTTGGCAAGTGTACCAATCGTTATTGTAGTAACAAAATATCGTCCTCTAGGATTGAATGAGTTAAGTACTAGATTACTAATTCACGTAATTTTGAGCAACAAAAATATCAAATTAAATGATGAACATAAACAAGTGATTGGAATTCAAATAATATAAACAACGTTAGAGAATTGATTTCATATATTTTCATATAAATTCCTACCCTTTCCAATTGATGTGTGAATTATAATTATCCACTTGAGTTTATTAAGAGCTTGTTTATCCCTAATTCCTTAGTTAGATAAACTTATTTATTGAATTCGAACCTCCAATCCCTTAAGTCAGTTACAAAATTCAATAAAATCATGTAGAACAATATCATCTCAATTGCAAACTAATTAGTTGTGTCCAATTTCCCAATTGTGACAACATCTAATTTGTTCTATTTACAATCACAAACAATCCCCAATTTACCAATTTTGAAATTGTTCATAGAATAAACATTAGAACATAAATAAAACACTGAGACAATTAAAATTAACAAAACATCAATTGAAAAAGGTTTAGAAATTATAGTACTATATCAATCCTCTAACAAAAGGAAATTTAGTTCTGCATAATGTAAAATTCAAAAGCAAACCAAAAGAAGAAGAAGAAGTGTTGAAGTCGTGGCGTGAACGTTCCTGTCCTCCTGCTCCGTTTCTCATCTTTTTTTTTCCCTTTTTCAATTCTATTTCTCTCCCTTCTTTATTCCCCTTCATTACTCTTTTTAATAGGGTGGTTAATCTCTCTAAGTAATTGTCCTTAATTTTTATTTAATTTAAATATCTTTAAATCCATGTCATAAAAGAGGTTAGTAACTGCTTTGAAAAATTCCACAGCTCATGGAAAACTCCACAATCTGCTTGTGTTCTTCTCTGGTTTCAATTATGCATTTCCTGAAGTAAATCCACAGGTTGTGGTAAAAACCACAACTCACTTGTGGAACACTCTGTTTTGTCTTCTATTCTCTTGAGCTAAATCCACAGGTTGTGGAAACTTTCATAGCTCAGTTGTGGAACTCACTGTTTTGCATCTGCATTTTGGAGCAAAATCCACAAGTCGTGGAACTATCTACAGCTAGGTTGTGGAACTCTCTGGTTTCATCTCTTCATCTTATACATCAATTCTTCCCAAATTGTGATTTTGGCACTTAGAATCACCAATCTACAAGAAAAACACAAAAATTCCAATGTATGATCCGAAACAAGAATAATGCATGACCAAATCATTCAATTAATGCAATTATGTATCCAAATGGCCTAAACTAAGATATGAATGCAATTACATTTTATTCACTCATCAACTCCCTCCACCTCTCCATTCCCTCTTTGCCCTTCGGTAATATTTAATTTTTGTTTTAACTTTTACCTTGAAGTTCTACCTTACCACACCTATCAACCCATTATCGCCATTTCAATTCGGCTTCCATCCATCAATGTGAAACTGCCAGTAAACGAAAAATTAAAAAATTAAATATTAAAGAGAGAACTCAAAGGACACAATGGAAGTGGGACATCCGTTTGGCCTTGAACAGATACCCACTTCCGTTGTCTAATAAGTCTAGTTCTACCAATTGGGACAAATTTGTGAGATGCAATTCATTGATATCGTCCTCCAAATAATTTTTCTCAAGATGAAGAAACTGCAACTTATAAAGCAACCCGATGCTTTCTAGTATTTCTCCAGTTAACTGATTTGGAAAGATACAATTATCGCAAATATTTAAACACTAAAATATTAGGTAGTTTTCCAAAAATCAAGTTATTAGATAAATCTAGTATCTCAAGTGTTATGTTGCACCTTGAAGAATTCTGAATGAAGCTAGAAATTTTCCCATTCAAACTGTTACTCTTGACGTATAATATCTTTAATGTGCATATGTTCCCAGGGAAGCTAGAATCTCGCCTTTCAGTTTGTTTTTGCCAAGGCTGAGAGCTTCAAGAGAGTTCATTACTTTCCCAAATTCATCTGGGATGGGACCATCTACCAAGTTATTATAAAGGGAAAGGCTTTGAAGATTGGTGGTGAAGTTGAAAAACCAATGAAATACAATAGATGATTTCAACAAATTATCCGAGAGATAAATAGTGAGAAGAGAATGTGATTTTTTAAGGCCTTAAACGAATGTCGGTATCCGTTCAAGACCAAACGGATGTCCCATTTCTGTTATGGCCTTCACGGACTCATTGACGAAATAACAAGGCTCCTCCACACCAGGAATCGACCGCCGATCGAAGCAATGAAACCAAAAAAGGAAACCGGAAAGGAGAAGAATGAACGAAAATGAAAGGAAAAGAAGAAGAGAGGAGAATAACTCAAACGAAGCGAAAGATAGAAGAGAATCCATGAGATGTAGGAGTGGGGGTGCAACATAGCAGTGAATAAGTGAGGTAGAATTAGGGTTTTCAGATAACTTAAAAATCTTAAATGGTAAAAGTAATAAACTTTTAACCTAAGAATAGTTTTAGAAATAAAAAAATTTGAGGAGGTGCAGGGAGTACTGTGTGTTGGTGAAGGGAGTAACACTCTTAAAGAAGTTTTGGAGTGGGCTGAAGCCCTTAGCAGCTGATGCCACACTTGGGATTGGGCTGATTATTTTTGGTCAGACATTGAGGACTGGTTTTACCTACTCAAAACGTTGTTGCCACGCTATGCATATGGGCTTGGCTGCTACTTTGGTTGCTTAGGCTTTGAGATTCGAGAGTTACTCCCTCCATCACCCAACTGCTCTCTATATCTTTTTAGATTTTTTCTTATTTCAAAAATGTTAAAATCTTTTAACTTTTACCATTTAATTTTATTTACCTTTTTAAAAACCCTAATTCTGCAGCTTCCATCCCTTCACTTTTCTCTGTCTCTAATTACACACAAACATCACCCCCTCACTTTCTCTCTTCTTCACAAATAGAGCCTTCACCCCTTTACTTTCTATCTTCCTCTCTTCTTCATACACAAAGAGCCCTCATTCCCTCCCTTTTTCTCTTCGTTTATTCTTCCCTTGCACATTTTTGTGGTTAAAGCTTCATTCTTTTTGTTCTTTTTGTATATGTGCTCTATAAATAGATGTATGTGGTGTGATGTGTAAGAGGAAGAAGATAAACGCGAAGGCTTGAACGAATGTGGGAAATTCGTTCAGCCTTCAACGGATCTTGAGAATTGTCCACGGATGTTGACATCTGTTGAAGGTTGAACGAATTTCCCATATCCATTTAGGACTTCACATTTCAACTCTTTTAATTATTTTTGTTTTTTGTTTATTAATTTTTTTTTGTAAATTTTAATTTATGAACATTGTAAATGTTTATTTGTGTAGATTTTACATAATTTAATAATTTTTGTAATATTTTTTACATATAAAAAATTGTTAAAAAATAAAACAAATCTTTTAAAAGAGAAAAATGAGGGAAATGCCTTGTTCAACTAATCTTGATTTATTATGTCAACTCCATAAGAAAAAAAGTTTAACTGGAGGGCAAAATGAGAATAGGAAGGTGTAGGAAGTGGTGGTGGTGGAGGGAGTAACCTGCTGCCATGCTTGGAGAATTGGGCCAATCTTAGGAAAGAATAGGCGCGGTTGCCACTACTATTTGAGTGTTTCATCCTACACCTCCAATATCTCATCGTACACCTTCAAAAATTTCAATTTTAACCTTCTAACATTCTGCACCTCTAACTTTTTTAAAAAATTTCATTTTTAATTTTAATAACTATCTTTTTATTTTCATATCTTTTCTATTAAAGACACTTTAATAAATATCGTTTTATTTTATTCTCTTTCTTACTATAAACATTCTGCATCACCTTAATAATAATACAATTTAATTTAAAATTTAAGTATTATTTAATATAATTTTATATTTTAATAATTATTAAAATATGATTTATATTATAATAATAGTAATATTAAAAAAAATAAAAATAATAAAAATAAAAATAAAAAATAATAAAAATAAAATAATAAAAGTAAAAATAGTATAAAATTTGATTTAATATAATGAAATATAATAAATTATATTATATATCAAAATAAGTTAAATAATTATTAAATTTTAAATAAAAACAAATTCTTTTAAAAATTTGTTTATCAGATCTCAAAATCTTTTTATTTAAATTTAAGCAATATTTAATTTAATTTAAAATTATAATATTATTTTATATTTTATAACTTAATAATTATTAAAATATAATTTATATTTTCATAATAGTTTTATTAAAAAATAAAAATAAAAATAACAATGAAAATAAAAATAATATTAAAAATCACATTTAATATATTTAAATATATTAAATTTTATCAAAATATTAAATTAAATTAAATAATTATTAAAGTTTGAATAAAATCAAAATTTTAGAAATATGTGTTAGTCGAATATACAGATCCGATAAATTTATAATACAAATATGAATATCCGATAAATTTAAATGTGATTTTTAAATTATTTTTATTTTCATGGTTATTTTTATTTTTATTTTTTAATAAAACTATTATAAATATATAAATTATATTTTAATAATTATTAAATTATAAAATATAAAATAATATTATAATTTTAAATTAAATTAAATATTGCTTAAATTTAAATAAAAAGATTTTGACATCTGATAAACAAATTTTTAAAAGATTTTGATATCGATAAACAAGTTTTGGAAATTTATGTTTTTATTTAAAATTTAATAATTGTTTAATTTATTTTAATATTTTAATATAATTTAATATATTTGAATATATTAAATCAAATTTTATATTATTATTATTATTAATTTTTTTTAGAATATTTATTTATCGGATATTCATATTTGTATTATAAATTCATCGGATATTTTTAGAAATACGGTAGTTTTTAGGATTTTTGCATGAGATTCTTTGCTATAGAAAGAGTGTGATCCATATGCAAAATACTTTCTAATAGTTAAATCAATAAGAGAGTTTAGAATATTTATAAATATAATAAATATGTGTAATTATGAAGTGAGTATTCCTTAGAAAATAAAAAATTGTATTTCTAGGATCAACATATATGTTATGGACCTATGTTATTTTTGGAATAATGTTTACCTCAATTATATAATACAAGTGTATTTAATAATAACACAATGATATTTCATCATAATATCAAACTGTCGAAATTAACTATGATACATGGATATTACTATTAATAGACGTAGGTGTGAGAGTTTCAGATTAAAAATGTTTATGTATGTTGGAATGGGTAGGACAAACATTATTTTAGAAATTAATATTTTTTTGTTTATAAAATATCTAATTTATTTAATATTATGATTAAATATTTTTCTAAACTAATTGTTATTTAATAAATTTTTATAGTGTTACTTTCTAAAAGATTGTCTTGTTGTCCAAATACTTAAAAGTAATATGTAACAGAATAATTTAAAAAAAATGTGATGATGGTTTTAAAATATTAAAATGAAGAAAGGAAATTTAAGGGTGTGTTAATTACTACTAAGTATATATGGTGCATGTTATGTTATTGGACAGAGATGATATTGAATGGGAACAAATCTTGCATGTTATGTTATTGGTCCATCTATATGTATTTATACAATTATAACAATTGAATTTGATTTGTTAAATTATGTTGCAGAAGATGATAATGTTGCATGTTATATTACTGGCCCATCTTCTGTATTCATTTGGAGAAGCGTGTCATATGCTATTGGTGTGAATGAATAAGACAATGGTGATTTAAATGCATTACAGTTTCAAAAGTTAAATGAGAATGAATGCTTCCATCTATATATCAAATAATATGTTTTTAAAATATTATTAAAATTAATAATGTCATTTGTTGGCAATCAATCACGTAAGTGTCATTTTTAATGTTTAATTATGAATAGAAGCATATTAAATTAAAAGATTAACATAGAAATATATTCATTAGATAATGTTATTTGTCTTAAATAATCAATATTAAGAGATGATTTGACACTACTGGAATTACAATCCATTGTGGTCATAGTTTGTAAAGTGTACAACATAATGTTTTGTGATAATGACCTTTGGAAAGTAAGACTCCATGCATGCATATCACTTTTCCAATTTCCCAATACTTCCTTAATATAAGGAGTTCGAAGTTGACTTCAAAAAATTCACAAACATTATGCAAGCCTTCTTCAAAGTCTTCCTTTATTGCAAAATTCGGTTATGTTTCTTAACAAGCTTTCAAATCATATTAGAGTTTAGCATTATAATACAAATTAAGTTTAAGTTTAATTTAATAACTGTTTCGACATTTTCCGTGAGGATCCTGTAAAACACAAACTTACTTGTCGAAGACGGGCGGACGGTATGGCGACAGGCTGACTCTACTCCATGCTTCGGATTGGAGGCCGGACGGGTTTCTCCCTCTGTGCTCCCAGTGGTGGCCCTCCTACTCCACGACGGGTGGTCGGGTACCTGCCAAAGGCACTCCGACACTCAAGTCAGTAATATGACAGAGCAGTTTGTGATGCATGGATGCATCGTAAGGAAAGTTGGTCTGGAACTCATACCTGAGACCTTTATTTATACTGATTGTAATGGGCTTTTACCTTTAGTGGGCCTGATTATGGCCATTTTGCCTCTAGTGGACCTGATAACGGTCCAGTCACACCTTAGTGAGTCACTGATGTTTAACCGTGTAGCCAACCAAGCGCGGGTCGGTTGGGAGGGATGGTCGGCCAGGGATGCCAACATGGGTGGGCGGCCATCTGGTTCTGCTGGCCGGTCATACTGGACGTTCGGTCCTATTGGCGCACATGGGTGGACGTTCGGTCTTGACGCTCGGCACGGGCGGACGTTCGGTCCTGGTGTTCGACACGGGTGGACGTTCGGTTCTGCTTGTGACCTGGGGGGCGGCCTTGGGCGGACGCGCGGTCTTTGATTGTGACCTGGGCGCGCGGCCTTGGGCGGACGCGCAGTTTTGCTTGTGACCTGGGTGAGCGGCCTTAGATGGACGCGCGATCTTTGATTGTGACCTGGGCGAGCGATCTTGGACGGACACTCTGGGATGTCTTTCCGTACGACGTCCGGTCCTGCTGGTACTATTATATTATTTATTTATATAGTAAATTATCTTTTTAATTATATAATTTGACTTAACGTGAAATCTTCAATATAGTTTGAGTAAATTTCATTATTACCTTAAAATGGAAGTTTTTATTTCAATTCAAATTACTAAATTATAAACAGGATTACATCAAGAAAAATTGGGTAAAACAAATTTTATCTACGAGTTATGTAAAAATGTTTTTCGTCTTTTAACTTTAATTTGTTTACTAAAATCACTTTAATTAATTAAACAATATTTTTAATAATAGAATAAATTTTGTAATTTATTTATTGTTAGTAAACTAAATTCAACTGTATTTTGAAAAAGATAATATTTCTTAACATTACGAGAATTTTAAGCATAGATTTGCGTACAGGTGAAAATGGTAATTTTTAAAGCTCTTGTTGGTTGGAATGGTTTTCTTTTACTGTAAAGAATGTGTGATCCAATTGTAAAATACTAATTATATTTATGATTTTTATGAATATAATAAATATGAAGAATTATGAAGTGGATAATTTGAAAAATAAGGATCAACCTATGTCATGATTTATGTTCTTTTTAAAATAATAATTACCTCAAATATTTAATATTAGTGTAGTTAATAATAGTATAAAGATATAACATCATAATATCAAACTATTGAAATTAGTTATGATAAGTAAACTATTGAAATTAGTTATGATAAGTGAGTATTATTTTAATAGGAATAGGTTTGAACGGTTCAAGATTAGAGAAGCTTATGTTTATTGGAATGGATAAGACAAAAATTATTTTAGAAATTAATATTTTTTTTGTTTATAAAATATCTAATTTATTTAATATTATGATTAAATTTTTTTTAAATTAATTTTTATTTAATAAATTTTTATAGTGTTACTTTCACTAGTACAGGAAGAGGATACGACACCGGTTAATTTCACTCATAGGCACCGGTTTTTGAACCGAGGCATATTCAGACGAGGCAAAAAGTGGTAGTCTTTTTGCCTCGGTTCCAGACCGGGTTATTTTATCTGTCTTTACTGCCTCGGTTAGAACCTAAATCGAGGTAGTAAGATCTTTTTTTTTGCGTGCTTGGATCCTTAAATTATTCCAATTTCAAACCCAGAACCAGACTGAAAAACGTTAAAATTGAAAGAAGTCAAATTACAAAACTCAGTTCATTCATTCTTATACTGTCATGCCAAACAATCCAAAAATTTCTCCCAATTTCATTTCAAAAATCTAAAACAAACAAGAATTTCTTAACAGAAGCAGCAAAATTACAACATCAATGTCAAAATTCTCTCTACAGAAGCAGCAAAATTACATACTCATAAGCAATATTACAACAGAAGAAACTCAGAGATGAAACAGAAAGCCAGAGAAGCCAAATTTCTTCCTCTTCGCACATGGTGAAACAGAAAGCCAAGTTTCTCTATTCTTCCCCCAACCGCCGCAGGCCCGCCGTCCCTCCACCTCCTGCCCCGCCACCCCGACGAAGCCTTCACCGGCTTCTGTCCCGCATCCCTCTGCAAACGTCTCGTCCTCCTCGACCCCAACAACAACAACAGCCTCGTCACTGCTCGCAAACCTCCATCCACTGCCGCCGTCGCCCCCTTAAAGCCCTTTTCCGCCCTAGAAACCCTAGAAGAAAAAGGAAACTTATTCTAGACCGATTGATTGGTGTAAATCAAAGTTTAATCGGTGGAAAAAGTTTCTAACGGTGAAAACAAGGTTTTAATCAGTGGAATCGAAGGGAAATGGTGAAAAGGAGAAGAAACCCTAACGGAGGGTTTAGATCTGTGAGTGTAGAAGGCTTACCGTGACGATGAAAGGCTTGCGGCCGACGGCGTGGTTGAACGGCGGTTTGCGGCAAGGGATGAACACGGCTTGCGGCAAGGGTTGAACGGCGGCTTGTGGCGTGCCCTGATGTTGGGGTTTGGTGGAGAAGAGAAACTGGACGCAAGAGGGCGAGAAGGCGAGAAGGCGAGAGGGCGAGAAGGCGAGAGGGCGAGAGGGCAGAGAGCAGAGGGCGAGAGGGTGAGAGGGCAGAGAGCAGAGAGCAGAGGGCGAGAGGGCGAGAAGGCGAGAAGGCGAGAGGGCGAGAGGGCAGAGAGTAGAGGGCGAGAGTGCGAGAGGGAAGAGGGCAGAGGGCAGAGTGCGAGAGTGCGAGTGCGAGAGAGAAATTCGTGATTTTAACTTAGATATTACCTCGGTCAAATTTAAACCGGTGTCTAAAGCCTTTCAGTCGGAGAACCGGTGCCTAAATCATTTAAATATGTCTCGGTTCGCCTTTTACTCGAGATAGTAAAGTTTATAGGCATCGGTTAATATATAACCGAGGAATATAATCACTTAATATTTACGAAAATGCCACCGCGTTTTTATATGCTTCGGTTTTAGTAGAATCGAGGTGTATATAGCGTGTTAAAAAATGCTTTTTTTACTAGTGTTTCTAAAAGATTGTCTTGTTGTCCAAATGTGTAACAGAATATTTTTTTTAAAAATGTCACGATGGTTTTAAAATATTAAATTCAAGAAGGGAGATTTAAGAGTGTGTTAATTACCATTAAGTATATGGGAGTTGCTCCCTCCACCCCCACACATCTCTTCCTCCACCTCCCCTTTACCTTTTTGCCCCTTCCTCCACCTTTCCTTTACTATTTTGCCCCTCAGTAAAATTTTATTTTTAAAATTATTGTTTTTTAATTTTATTCATTTATAACATATTTCAGTGATAACCTACGTAGTTCCTTGTATGAGTAAAATATTTTTCTGCAAAGCTTGGTGATCGTGAAAAGAATTATCAAGCAATCTTCCTCTTGTTCTCGGTGCAATATGTGGTGCAGTGCGTTTATGGTGTAGTGTCCTTGTCGTGGTTCTTCTCCAGGTACGTAGTCATAATCCTTCCTATAATTCTAAACCCTAAACCCTTCCCATACTTCCAATAATCCTTTGAATATCCAAGCCTATAATCCTTGCATATGAGCCGCAAAACGTAGTAAAATAAAAACGAAACCTAAAAGGAACACTGCCTCGTTTCGCCTTAAACGGATGTTGACATCCGTTGAAGGATGTCATCCGTCCAGAAATAGTGTTCCTTTTAACTTTTGAGGATATAATTGTCATTTTAGAAGGATATAATTGGCTTTTTAGAAAATTGGGGAGGTGGAGGAAGAGACGTGTGGGGGTGGAGGGAGCAACTCCCTAAGTATATATGCTGCATGTTTTGTTATTGGACCGAGATGGTATTGAATGGGAACAAATCTTGCATGCTATGTTATTGGTCCATCTCTGTATACTATAAATGTATAAAAATTGAGCTCAGCCATTTTATTAATTAATAGTGATAAAGTTTTGATTGAATTTGTTTCGTTAAGTTATGTTGCATGTTATATTACTGGCCGATCTTCTGTATTCATTTGGAGAAGCGTGCCATATGCAGTTGGTGTTAAGCAGGGATGAACAAAAATTCATATATATATTAACTCTATCACCATCTAGATCCTACATAACAGAGAGAAATAGACAGCAAGAAGGAGAAAGAGAGAGAGGGAAATGGCATCTGAGAATGAGGTTATTGTGCTACCATGTTTTGATTTTTGTAAGGGAGGGGTGACACTAGAAGAAGGGAGTGAAGAGTGGAAAGAGATGAGCATGAAAGTGAGAGAAGCATGTGAGAGTTATGGCTGCTTCATCTTCAAGTATGATGAGATGAGTAGTAAGGGTGCACGTGAAGTCATATTTCAAAGTATGAAACCATTGTTTGATTTACCTGAAGAAACAAAGCGGCAGCACATCTGTCCAAAGCCTTTCAATACTTACAAACTCAAGAACTTCGAGAATCTTAACTATGAAAGTTTTGGGATCGATGCTGCTAAGATTGAGAACTTCACCAACCTCATGTGGCCTCAAGGAAATCCACCCTTACGGTACTTTCTTATTTCATTACTTTAATTGCATTCAATGCATGATTTTTTCAATATTTTCTTTGGTGATGCAGTGAGGCATTGGAGTGTATGAGCTTAAAGATGTCAGAAATAAGCTTGATCGTCTTGAAAATGATTATGGAGGGTTACAGTGTTTCTCAGAATTACATTTCTGATATTGAAAGCATCAAGAGTTCTAATACTATACGTTTCAACAAGTACAAAGCTTCTGCAAACAACAATGACTATGATCAGGTTACGAGGTTTCCTCACACCGACAAAAACAGCTTGACCTTTTTGTGGGACAATGGAGTCCAAGGTTTGCAGTTGTTATCCAAAACAGGCAAATGGACTGAAATAACGATACCCCAACATGGCTTTGTGGTTTTGGTTGGTGATATACTGAAGGTAAAGAGAAAATGATATTCTTTGATAATTATCATAATGAACTGAATTCTTCTTATGTAATAATTATAAATATATGTTACTGAATGAATAGGCATGGAGCAATGATAGGCTTCATGCAGCGACGCATAGAGTGGAGGTGAGTGGAGAGAGAGAGAGATACTCGTTTGGAGTTTTTGCAGAACCAAAGGAGGAGGGGATTGTTGAGCCTCGTGAATTGGTAGATGACACACTTCATCCTCTTCGTTATCGTCCGTTCAATTATGGAAAGTTTTTGAGTTACTATGCTTCAAATCTCAAAGACGATGCACTTCAAGTGTTTGCTGGTCTTTGAAAGCTATTGTATGTTTGAATGGAAGCATGAGTGGTCGATAACAGAGAATAATTACACCACCTTTCAATAAGATCACTCTTTTTCAATAAGATCTATTCCAGTTGCAGCACTAAGTTTAAGACTGAGTCACAGAAATTGCTTTACCACTCAAATCTGCACAATCACGTCGAATCTTGCTTCTTTAACATCAATTTATGAATCCATGTTCAAAGAATAGGCTTACTGAATGCAGCAGCATGGTATATAAAATTAAATAAATATAGGTTAAATGTTTTTTTTATAATTATTATGTTGTTCACTTTTTTTATTGGATATTCAAATATAATAAATATTATATTTAAAATAAGTAAGTATGTTAATTATAATTATAAAATTTTAAAATAATATGATTATAAATTTTCATATGAAAATAAATATGTAATTAACATCATTAAATTAACAAAATACTTACATAACATTTATTCAATTAAAAAATATAATTTTATGAATTATTCACTACATAATAAAATTTTATTTGAAAGTTCCTAAGTTTATTAGAGATAAAAGCTAATTAAGCCTAAAAAAAGTTAAATTGTTAGAGAGGAAACAAAAGTTGCTGGAGTAAATTAAAAATGATCTTCAAAATGCCTACATTATATAAATAAAAATTAATTATTTTCTCTTATCATTATGTTGTTCACAATAAATCATAAGAAAAAACATATTATTAGTTTCGGACTTTTTAGTTTTTTATTTTATTTTTCTTTTTTTCAGATTTAATATCTTATTTTGTTCCTATTTTTGTTGAATAATGTCAATTCAGTCCCACATTTTAAAAGTGTTTGAAATTGGTCCTCACTTAGTAAATTTTGCGTCAACGTGCCACTTTTAAGTTGTATGCGTGGTGACTTTATTATTTTTTTTATTATTTTTGGTTTATGTGGGTCATTTATGAAATGGAGTTATGAAATGAAATGTTAAATGGCTTCTTCTTACAAATTTGTAACTTATTTATTTTTATTTATAGTAAATTAAATTAATCTATATTTTGAAAAAGAATAACATTGTTCAATATTAGTAATATAGACTCATCTTACCAAAATCTTGAGCATGAATTTGATAACGGTAGTTTTTAGGACTTTTGCATGAGATTCTTTGTTATAGAAAGAGTGTGATCCATATGCAAAATACTTTCTAATAGTTAAATCAATAAGAGAGTTTAGAATATTTATAAATATAATAAATATGTGTAATTATGAAGTGAGTATTTCTTAGAAAATAAAAAATTGTATTTCTAGGATCAACATATATGTTATAAACCTATGTTATTTTTGGAATAATGTTTACCTCAATTATATAATACAAGTGTATTTAATAATATCACAATGATATTTCATCATAATATCAAACTGTCGAAATTAACTATGATACATGGATATTACTATTAATAGACGTAGGTGTGAGAGTTTCAGATTAAAAATGTTTATGTATGTTGGAATGGGTAGGACAAACATTATTTTAGAAATTAATATTTTTTGTTTATAAAATATCTAATTTATTTAATATTATGATTAAATATTTTTCTAAACTAATTGTTATTTAATAAATTTTTATAGTGTTACTTTCTAAAAGATTGTCTTGTTGTCCAAATACTTAAAAGTAATATGTAACAGAATAATTTAAAAAAAATGTGATGATGGTTTTAAAATATTAAAATGAAGAAAGGAAATTTAAGGGTGTGTTAATTACTACTAAGTATATATGGTGCATGTTATGTTATTGGACAGAGATGATATTGAATGGGAACAAATCTTGCATGTTATGTTATTGGTCCATCTATATGTATTTATACAATTATAACAATTGAATTTGATTTGTTAAATTATGTTGCAGAAGATGATAATGTTGCATGTTATATTACTGGCCCATCTTCTGTATTCATTTGGAAGCGTGTCATATGCTATTGGTGTGAATGAATAAGACAATGGTGATTTAAATGCATTACAGTTTCAAAAGTTAAATGAGAATCAAATAATATGTTTTCGATTTGGATTTACTATTTCACGGTAATATACATTGATACATACGTTGATAATCAATAAATTTTATTTATGAAAAAATCTGTGTGTTTATGCTGAATGGGATCAGGGAAAACTCTTGCTACCTCCGCTCGGAAACACTTCTCCTCTTCCGCTCGGAAACACTCCTCCTCCGCTCAGTCTTCCTTCTCTTGTCTCCTCTGCGCTCGGAAACACTCCTCCTCCGCTCAGTCTTCCTTCTCTTGTCTCCTCTGCGCTCGGTATCAATGTGAATGGGTTGACCTGCAGCAAACACTCCGACGATCAAGTCAGAATGAGCTCTCGCAAGTCTATAATTATCAAAAGAACAGAGAGTTTACCTTCTCTTTTTGACTAGTATTTATATAATTTCAGGGAATATTCCCCATTAATTTACCTTTTAATGGCTTTCAATGCGTACCTTAAATACTCGACAATGACCGTTACCTCATTAATCACACATTCATGAGCATTCAACTGCTGTCTCCAGCCCGCAATTTTACACAACTACCCGATCGGCTACGTTGTGTCTACGAACTCCGATCGGACATGCCAGGTTTGGAACATCCGATCGGTTAGGTCCAAATCTTCTCGGTCGGTTGTCACCCTCGGTAGTAACACAAGTCCCCCAAGCCCTAGCAAAAAATACTTTTGCGTAGGGTTTAGTGATCTTCGTTCGGCTGTAGTGATCTCCGTTCGGCCGGTATCTTTCTCTGTTGCGACAAGTCTTAACACTTGCTTTGGTGATAACTGTAAAGTCCCGCATGTAACCTTTAGGCGGGAAATGTGAAGAACTGAAACGTCAGATCGCCTGATCCGTCAGATCCTTTCGTGGTCGAAACGTCAAGTCACTTGGGCCG
Source organism: Vigna angularis (assembly GCF_016808095.1). Lineage (NCBI taxonomy): Eukaryota > Viridiplantae > Streptophyta > Magnoliopsida > Fabales > Fabaceae > Vigna > Vigna angularis. Next base: position 35,899,747 of record NC_068973.1, on the reverse strand, counting down.
TCAGATCTCCTGACGTTTGGCGCTTCGGATGTACCCGTTGATTCAGTTTTACCCTCGGTATAAATACCCATTCTTTTACCCTAATTTTTCACTTTAATCTCCTCGCCGTCGCCAGCCTCTCCTTCCTCTGAATCTTCTCCTTCCTCTGAATCTTCTCCTTCCTCTGAATCTTCCTCTGCTCCTTCGGTTCTCCACTCAAGTAATCATGTCTTCTGATTTTTCCGGCGATGAGGGTAGGGGGTACGCTGACAATGACAATGCCAGTCCATCCTCTTCCTCCCCCTCCTTGGCTGTATTTTCCGGTCCCAGTGCTAGGGCCTCCCCCTCCGGGAACTCCTCTAATCTCCTGGTTGACAGTGACGCTCCGGACGAAGTTGCCATCTACGTGGACTCCACCAGCGCTTGGGATGGGAAGCCCCGAGCTTGGCCACCAATTCCCGGCTACGACTGGGTGCCCCATGAAGTCAGGCAACTTCCCTCTTCTTTTTACGATCGCCAGGCCTTTCGTAACTTAATCAAGCACATCTGTCTGGTCAAGACTGCCGCCAACGCCAAACACTTCAAATTAGCCATCTGTCAGAGGACCGAGCGTGTCTGCCACGGTCGGGGCAACTACCCTACTGACTTCTTCTATGTTTATGCCACTATGTTCAAGGATCTGAAGGTCCTTCTGCCCTTCTCGGACTTCCAGATGAGTGTACTGAGAACACTCAACTTGGCTCCCACTCAGCTTCATCCGAACGGTTGGGCCTTCATGCAGGCGTTCTCCGCCATCTGCTCTGGTTTGGCCCTCAATCCGACTCCTGCCGCCTTCCTTTACTTCTTTCACGTTCAACCTCACCCATCCAAACCTTGGGTTTCCTTCCGGACGGTCGGGAATAAGCACCTGTTGACCCTCTACAACAGTTCCTATAAAGACTTTAAGAATCACTTCTTTAAAGTCGTGCCGACGGAAACCGACTACCAGAGCTTTTGCACCCCGACCGGAGAAGCCAAGTTCCCTTTCTACTGGACCCGAGATCCGCGAAAAGTCCTCTCCTGGCCTAAACCCCAGATGGCTCCCGAGGACCTGGACTTAATAAACCAGCTTTGTCAACTACCCCCCAAGTCCTCTTGTCGTGTTCTGATCAAATTTTTGGGCAACAAAAATCTTCCATCTAATGTGTTCGGTAAGCTATTTTTTATCTCCTTTCCTTGAGCAGCCGTTTGGAACTTATCTAAATTTTCTTCCGCTTTGCAGATTACCTATCAAAGATGGATCCTTCCAAGAACAGCACTTTCGCCCGCCTGTTCGCTCAACGGGGAGGCGATGTGAGAAAACCGGGCGGGAGTTCATCCCAAGCCCCCTACGTTGTTGAGACTTTGGCAAGTGTACCAAATCGTTCAAGTAATAAAACCGGTAAGACCGGATATCGTTTCCCAAGAGACTCGTGTCCTAGACAATCGTATAATATCTAACTAATTTAGACTAAAGAATGATTCCATGTTTTTGGGCTTTTCATGCAATTAAAGTAAAGATAAAAAGTAAATGGTAAAAGTGATCTTTGATAACGCAAACACTTAGAAATGGAAAGATTAGAAATGATATGGAATGATATTGTTGGGGGTTGATTTCACCTACTTCACTCTTATGTATAGAAAATCACTTCCTCTTCATTAATTAGCCAATGTCAATCTTCTAATTTACTCAAACCCAATCCCTTGGTAGAGAGAGCCTAGACTTACTTCTTAAACTCCAATCCCTTGGAAAACCTAACAAGTTCATCCGCTTTAAGAATTGAGATTCAAGACAACCAAAGGTCCTAGTTCTATCCCTAGATACAATTTCCTTTAGGTGTTTAATCCAGTTCTAGATTCACCCAATATTTCCCAATATCAAGCAAACCCTAAAATCATGATATGGTTGAATTACTCATACAAGCTTTAAGTAGAGGAATTAAACACTAACAATCAATGAAAGAGGCATATAATCATTCAAAACAACTGTAATTACATAAGAGATCCGTGGTTACATCAATCCCCAACAAGAATGAAACTAGCTCTCCATGAATGGAGAGCTTGAGCTTACAACAATGGTGGAAATGGAAGAAGGAGGAGGACCCAAGGATGAAGAAGGGCTGTTCCCACAGCTCCTAGCTCGCCTCTGGACGCTCCAATTGAGAGAATTTGTGTCTGGGATGCCAAAGATGTCAAAGCCCTTCTAATTTGGGGTTAAATAAACCCAATCTGCCAAATCAGCAGCAGGCGCGCTTGAGACCGCGCTCCAGCGCGCGAAAACAGGAAAAAGGGCGCTCCAGCGCCCTTTTGTAGGGGGCGCTCCAGCTAGCTCCAGTCCTGGTGCAGAGCCCGCTCCAGCGCCCATGGAAAAAGGGCGCTCCAGCTAACTTTTTTCCAGATTCTGGTTCTTCATATTTTTGCTGTTTTTGCTGTTTTCTTGTTTTCTCTGGTTCCAGCACTCTTCATTTGATGCAGAGACTTCTTCCAACTAATTAACTTGTATAAATAAAGGGGTTAATGATCAATTTATCTAATTAAAGCTTAAGATGAAACCACTTCTTAAACTAAATGAAAACAAGGATTTACAAGGTAAAAAGGATGAGAAAGAGTTGATATTCTCTCTAATTCAATACTGAATTCATAGCAAAATATGCCACTATCAACTCCCCCAAACTTAGAACCTTGCTTGTCCTCAAGCAAAAGGTATCTGACTGTCAAACAAAACATATTTTACAAAGATAACAGCTGGATTCATAATACATTGCTTAACTTGAAACAACTAGAAATGTGTATCATGTTAGTTTTCCACTATGATGCTCACAACACAATCAATCAATCAAATGCCATAGTTTATAAGAGATCAACAGTCATGGCAAGATGCTTTACTGAATTATGTAGAACCAATCCTCACTTAAGATAGTGTTTCACTCTAATGCACCGGTGTATAAGGATGTGTGTCTATCACTCTACTATCAAACTGTCACACAAATCAACTTTGCCATTTGTTTCAACCAAATTAAACACATTCACAAGTAAGTCAACATCACAAGGACTTTCATTGGCTTGTATTGTGGCTGGGCTAAGAAGGAACATGGTTTTTCTGGATAACAAAGCACCTTGAGCTAAGAGATCAAACAATTACAATCATGAATAAAAGTTCTCTTTTGCTTCACTTAGATTACCACCAATGTCGAACTTATATCCCAACTTTCTTTCATTCAGTTCTTTTTCTTTATCTTCTTCTTTCTTCCTTTTTGTTACTTTTGTATCTTTCAAATTTTTCTCAATTCATCCTTTCATAACAACTCCCCCAAACTTAAATCATTCTCCTGTAGTACATATGATTTCTCTATTTAGCTCAAGGTAAGGAAAATAGGGAAATTTCATTTGGGCTTTAAGGTTCAAAAAGAGTCATTTATCAATCAAGGTCGAAAGGTTTTGAATTGGTTTCTTTTGGCAATATGTGGAAGAAGTAGGAGAGCAAGATGGCCTTGATCATGTGCAACTAACAAGCAAATGGTTCAAATCAGAGAAACTCAGGCAAATTCAATTGTGATCAAATATGATAGCATTCACAAGAAAATTCTAAGGCACAACATCTCACAAGGTCAACTCGAGGTTCCACAATAACATCAAGCAACTGCCATGAATAATGATCTCAGTTAAGCATACAGCATTCTCAGACTTTTTCATGAAGGAAGCAATACAATTTGAACTAAATTGACCCATCTCAAGCATCATTTCATATCAAACCATAAGCATTATGAATCAGCATAAGTCTAACAAGCCAGATAACTAAAACAACTTAACTAAAATTGAAAAACAAAAGCTAACTAGCAACCAAAGTAAAAGAAAGCAAAATAAAAGGTCCTGTGACTCATGATTTGTAGCTCATTGTCAGACTCCTTCATTTTCTGCACCACCTCCCCCAATAAATTGGGTTGGTCCCCAAGCCATGCTACTTGGGTCGCATATTCCTCTGTTGACATCTCTACTTTGTGGCGGCGTTTGTTTTTATTCTCTTGGAGTTGGATGAAGAAGTCATTTCTGCACAAAAGATTGAAAATAAAGTTTGCAAATGTGAGCTCACAAAGTATGTATTTGTAACAAACAATCATTAGATCACATGATCATGAGTTCACAAGATCAAACGCATACTAAATATGCAAGAAAAATCACAAAACACAGCCTGGAGCATGAAAAATTTGAAGCAGAAGAGAAAAATAGAGTTGCTGAAAAATCTGGTCTGGTTGGAAAAAGTTAGCTGGAGCGCCCCTAAGCAGAGGGCGCTGGAGCTAGCTATGGGTCAGAATGCCAGAAAAACTGGATTCGTGCTGAGCGCGCTGGAGCGCCCCTGAGCAGAGGGCGCTGGAGCGCCATACCAGATTGCAGATTTGCAGAATTTCACAACTACACCTACGATTTTTGGAATTTGGCACTTCTTGATGCTCAATTCAGCCCAGATTAACATGTTTTCACTATACAAACTTGATCAAATCCATAAGGATTGAAATTGAGTGCAAGAATGCCAATTTAGGTGCACACTTCCAAAGCTTTCTAATTCTACAACTCAAGGCTTCAAATTTTACACTTTAAACATACCTAAACTAAACATAACCATTCAGAACATACACAATCACACTAGAACACATAAAAACAGATTGAACAATTCTAAAATACAACAATACACAATAAAACTCAACATTACACAAGTTAACCATAAACAACACAAAAACTACAATTGAAACTAACATGCTCCAAAATAACCAAATCAAATCAAAACATTCTAAAGTAAATTCAAACAATAAAAACACACTCAAATAAAAAAATCGCACATAGAGAAAGGGTTAGAAAGCTGGGTTGCCTCCCAGTAAGCGCTTGTTTAACGTCATTAACTTGACACCATTAAGCTCAGGTTTGATTTTTGATGTTGGAATGCTTCTTCTTGTCATGACACCAACATCCTCTCAGCAATTTCCTAGTCACCAACTTCACTCTTCTAGAATATGGAGCCTCTATCTCAAGCACTCCATTTATCTTTATGTTCTTGATGACCCATAACCTATTCTTGAATCTCACTGGTTTGCCAAGTTTGGGCTCATCGCTTTCCATCACAGGGTTTTGGTGAGCTAGTTTCTCTTCCTTATCTTCTTCGTCTCCCTTCACTTTTGGAGAGAAGCAATTAAGGCTCCTCTTGACCAACTTGGCAGCTTGCTCTGTTAGACTAGTAACTAATAGAAGTTCATCTGTAGCTTTAAGACTAGTCTCTTTGTCTTGATTTTGCTGCCCAGCTTCAAAGACATTGAATGTTACCTCTCTATCTTGGTCCTTTAATTTCAATATTCCCTCTTCCATATGAATGACAACCTTGGCTGTCTTCATGAAAGGTCTTCCAAGGATGAGTGGTATCTTTGCATCTTCCTCCATGTCCATAACTACAAAGTCCACCGGAAATTGGAGCTCATCTATTTTGACTATCACATCTTCAACTACACCAAATGGACATTTGATAGATCTATCCGCCAATTGAAGCATCATTCTTGTTGGCTTGACTTCAAGACCATCAATATTTTTAAGCATGGATAGGGGCATCAAATTGATGCTAGCCCCTAAATCAATAAGAGCTTTCCCTATATCATAGTTTCCAATGGTGCATGGAATAGTGAAACTCCCCGGATCTTTAAATTTTGGAGGAAGAGTCTTCTGCATGATGGCACTGCAATTTCCTTGTACTTCAATTGTTTCCTCATATAAATACTTCTTCTTGCTGAGGATTTGCTTCATGTACTTCGCATAAGCAGGAATTTGTTGCAGTGCTTCGGTCAAGGGCATGGTAACTTCAAGCTGATTGAAAATTTGCTTGAATCGAGCCAATTGTTTCTCCTTCTCTTTTTTAGAGGGTATTTTAGGATAAGGAAGGTGTTTTGCTATCTCTTTCTCTTTTTGGTTTTTCTCTTTTTCACTTTTTTTATTTTCTTCTTCTCTTCCAACAATCTCTTCTTCTTCTTCATTTTCTTTCTGATCTTCTTCTTCTGGCTTTTCTTCTTCTTCTTCTTTTCTTCCAACCTCTTTCCCACTTCTTGTGAATATTACATTACACTCCTCCTTCGGGTTGGGTTGAGTATTTGCAGTAAAATGTCCACCCTGTTGGTTTGCTAATTGCTTAGCCAATTGGCCAACTTGCACTTCCAGGTTCTTTATGGATGCATCAGTGTTTTTCTGGTTTTGGATGGACTGCTGCATAAACATCTGCAATGTGTCTTCTAGCTTTGAAGTCCGATCACTTTGAGGTGGATAATGTTGGGCAGGTTGATACAGATTTCTACTGCTAGAAGCTTCTTGAACTTGTCTCCACCCTTGATTTGAAGGATTGGGGAAATGATTGTTGAAGAAGTTTTGCCGTCCTTGATTTCCCATATAGTTGACTTCTTCATTTTGGGAACTACTAGGAGCTTGACAATGACCGTTGGGGTGGCTATCTCCACAGAAATCACATCTCATTACTTGATGATGTGGTTGAGGTTGAGCTTGCATTGCATGCAACTGCTGAGGTAGTTTGGCCATATGTTGAGTTAGGAGTTCCATCTGTTGGGCCAGAATCTTATTTTGTGCAAGTAAAGCATCCTGGGCACTCAGTTCATACACTCCTCTCCTCTGTGCTGGAATTCTCCCATGTTGGCTCCTCAAATCAGTGGAAGCCATATTTTCTATCACAGCAATGGCTTCATCAGCAGTCTTAAAAAGTACTGAACCACCAAAGGATGCGTCTAATATCATCTTTGTATGAGGTTGCAAACCATTACAGAAAGTTTGCACTTGCATTTCTAGACTGAATCCATGGCTGGGACACTTTCTCAATAAAGATTTAAATCTTTCCCAGGCTTCACAAAGTGGTTCATCTACTCCTTGTACGAAGGTAGCAATGGCAGCCTTCACCTCTGTGCTCTTTGATGGTGGAAAGAAGCGTGCTAGAAATTTATATTCCACATCCTCCCAGCTTGTAAGACTTTGATTAGGCTGTGACTGGAGCCAAGCCTTTGCTTTGCCATTCAGCGAGAATGGGAAGAGTCTCATGTACAATGCTTCTTCATCCTCCCCTTGTACACCCATAGTGCCACATAGCTCATAGAAAGTGACCAAATGAGCATGGGGGTCTTCATTGTCTAGGCCAGAAAATTGATTTGAACTGATGAGCTGGAGTAGAGCAGGCTTCATTTCTGCCAGCTTGTCACTCACAGTGGGCCTCACAATGCTTGAGAAATTTCTCGGGCTTATGTAAGTGATTGAGTCCCCTATGGTTCTCCTTGGAGGTGGTCCTGCGCCAGCCATCCCGTTCACAGAAGAAGAATCAAACGATTCTATGACTTGATTGTTGAAAGGAAATGAAGATTGCGGGGCAGCTTGTTGACTTAGAGCTCGCTGTCTCCTTGTGTCACTATTGTTTCTACGAGCTGTTTTCTCGATCTCAGGATCCACAAGGAGTGGTTCAGATGACACAGTCCTCCTTGTACGAATGTTTCCCTGCATACACTAGAAAACAACCAAACTCGTGCCACAAGTTAGCCCAAAAATAAAGATAAAAATTACAACAAAATAGAAAATTATACACAAAAGGATAAAGTCTAAATCGGTTAAAAATTACACAAAAGTCTAATTTAACACGGGTCCCCGGCAACGGCGCCAAAAACTTGTTGAGACTTTGGCAAGTGTACCAAATCGTTCAAGTAATAAAACCGGTAAGACCGGATATCGTTTCCCAAGAGACTCGTGTCCTAGACAATCGTATAATATCTAACTAATTTAGACTAAAGAATGATTCCATGTTTTTGGGCTTTTCATGCAATTAAAGTAAAGATAAAAAGTAAATGGTAAAAGTGATCTTTGATAACGCAAACACTTAGAAATGGAAAGATTAGAAATGATATGGAATGATATTGTTGGGGGTTGATTTCACCTACTTCACTCTTATGTATAGAAAATCACTTCCTCTTCATTAATTAGCCAATGTCAATCTTCTAATTTACTCAAACCCAATCCCTTGGTAGAGAGAGCCTAGACTTACTTCTTAAACTCCAATCCCTTGGAAAACCTAACAAGTTCATCCGCTTTAAGAATTGAGATTCAAGACAACCAAAGGTCCTAGTTTTATCCCTAGATACAATTTCCTTTAGGTGTTTAATCCAGTTCTAGATTCACCCAATATTTCCCAATATCAAGCAAACCCTAAAATCATGATATGGTTGAATTACTCATACAAGCTTTAAGTAGAGGAATTAAACACTAACAATCAATGAAAGAGGCATATAATCATTCAAAACAACTGTAATTACATAAGAGATCCGTGGTTACATCAATCCCCAACAAGAATGAAACTAGCTCTCCATGAATGGAGAGCTTGAGCTTACAACAATGGTGGAAATGGAAGAAGGAGGAGGACCCAAGGATGAAGAAGGGCTGTTCCCACAGCTCCTAGCTCGCCTCTGGACGCTCCAATTGAGAGAATTTGTGTCTGGGATGCCAAAGATGTCAAAGCTCTTCTAATTTGGGGTTAAATAAACCCAATCTGCCAAATCAGCAGCAGGCGCGCTTGAGACCGCGCTCCAGCGCGCGAAAACAGGAAAAAGGGCGCTCCAGCGCCCTTTTGTAGGGGGCGCTCCAGCGCCCTTTTGTAGGGGGCGCTCCAGCTAGCTCCAGTCCTGGTGCAGAGCCCGCTCCAGCGCCCATGGAAAAAGGGCGCTCCAGCTAACTTTTTTCCAGATTCTGGTTCTTCATATTTTTGCTGTTTTTGCTGTTTTCTTGTTTTCTCTGGTTCCAGCACTCTTCATTTGATGCAGAGACTTCTTCCAACTAATTAACTTGTATAAATAAAGGGGTTAATGATCAATTTATCTAATTAAAGCTTAAGATGAAACCACTTCTTAAACTAAATGAAAACAAGGATTTACAAGGTAAAAAGGATGAGAAAGAGTTGATATTCTCTCTAATTCAATACTGAATTCATAGCAAAATATGCCACTATCAAGTTCATCCCAAGCCCCCTACGTTGTTGCTAAACCTGTGACTCCTCGTCGAGTGCCACAGGTTTCCATCCCTCCGCCTCTGGTCGAGACTGTGGCCGATCCCGCTCCTCCTTCCAAGTCCCTCCCGAAGAAGAAGGGGAAACGAAAGGCTCTTAACCTTGTGGTCGTGGGTTCGGGCCCCACGGTGGGCGCCAAAATGTTTCTGCTGAATGGGACCGGGGAAAACTCCTGCTACCTCCACTCGGAAACACTCATCCTCCTCCGCTCGGAAACACTCCTCCTCCTCCGCTCGGTCTTCCTTCTCTTGCCTCCTCTGTGCTCGATATCAGTGTGAATGGGTTGACCTGCAGCAAACACTCTGACGATCAAGTCAGAATGGGCTCTCGCAAGTCTATAATTATCAAAAGAACAGAGAGTTTACCTTCTCCTTTGACTAGTATTTATATAATTTCAGGGAATATTCCCCATTAATTTACCTTTTAATGGCTTTCAATGCGTACCTTAAATACTCGACAATGATCATTACCTCATTAATCACACATTCATGAGCATTCAACTGTTGTCTCCAACCCGCAATTTTACACAACTACCCGATCGACTACGTTGTGTCTACGAACTCCGATCGGACATGCCAGGTTTGGAACATCCGATCGGTTAGGTCCAAATCTTCTCGGTCCCTCACCCTCGGTAGTAACACTGTGTTTTCAGTGATGAAACTCTCAGAAAAAAGTATGATGAAGGGGTTTGAAATTGGGATAGTGTTATTGTAGGTTTTTCGTCTACGAATCTCCTTTCTTTTCACATGTTTTGGTAGTCAAAAGTCTTCTTAACCAGTAAATGTTTTTCTTCTTCAAATCTTTATACACGTCTTTGAAGAACTATAACAATACCAGAATTTTTATTACAGATAATGACTCAGTCTTGCATTACAATATGCATGAATGTTCCAAGTTTTCATCTCATATCAATTTCAAAGTGTTTTACATGCTCTCCGTAACTCCAACTCCGACCTCACTATATTATAATATAATATATATAATTAACTAACCTTACCCTCGTATTATAAATTAAGTTCATTTCATATTGATATTCAAAAGTCTCAACTTCTAATATTAGTTAAGGTGATGATGATCAATATTTATTGTCTTTGATGAATTGGTTATTTAGAGACAACTTATCTAAGAAAAAAAAAACATTGAATGAAAATTTGTATATATATAATATTTTTCTAAAAAAAACGCAAATTATTTTAAATATGTTTAAGTTCCAACGTTTCCCTTCATTTTTTATTCTTTTTTTTAACAATTAGCCGTTGAAAATATTTAAATATATGTAATAATATTAGTAAAAATAAAGTTAGTTGATGAATAAAAAGAATAATTCAAACTGTTTCTGATTATGATAGATGATATTATTTGTATAATAGTATTAATTGGGTGAAACAAGTCATAAATAAATATTACATATTACTTAAATTATTATTATTACAAGATTAATCTTTTACTGATAAAAATTATAATTTTTAGTTTAATAATAAATATTTGATTAAATAATCATTAATATTAGAAATAAAGATAATAAATGCACTTAAAACACATCCTCTTAAAAATGAAATTAATTAACCTATATATAATACCTTTTTTCTATTTTTTTTATTCTTTTTTTTAAGAATAAGCCGTTGAAAATGTTTAAATATATGTAATAATATTAGTAAAAATAAAGTTAGTTGATGAATAAAAAGAATAATTAAAACTGTTTCTGATTATGATAGATGATATTATTTGTATAAAAGTATTAATTGGGTGAAACAAGTCATAAATAAATATTACATATTACTTAAATTATTATTATTACAAGATTAATCTTTTACTGATAAAAATTATAATTTTTAGTTTAATAATAAATATTTGATTAAATAATCATTAATATTAGAAATAAAGATAATAAATGCACTTAAAACACATCCTCTTAAGAATGAAATTAATTAACCTATATATAATACCTTTTTTCTATTTTAAAAAAATAAATATAGTGTTTTTAATCTAATAATAATGTTATTTTTTCTTTTTTGTATAGGCTGTAAATAACTTAATATAAGTATAAAATACTATTTGACACATTAAAAAATTGTAATATAGTTGGATTATAAAATTTCTATTTATTAATTTTTAAAGAAATAATAATATAAGTTTTTTTAAAAATATTTGATACAGTAAATGTGTTATTTTTTTATTAAGTTTAAAATATGTTAGCATAAATAATAAATAAATAATAAAGCAATAAAAAATAATACTTGTATTGTATTAAAAATATTGTTAAAAAAAATTATGTCAAAATATATTTTTTTAAAAATTTGTGTATGTTAAATTTTAAGAACTAAAAATATAGTTAATTAATAGGAACTAAAACTCATTCATCTGTGAAGCAACATCAATACTAGATCCAGGAGGATCTATAACTTATCTGTTTCATTCCGAATTTTGTAGCCCATTTGAATCAAACACGAGACTATATTCTCTTAATAACGTTTTGAATGGTTCTAGTTGTCATCTAAGTTTTTGTATTTTTTTCATAAATATTAAGAAAACAAAAACAACAATGTTGAGAATATAGTATTCTTCACTGTTATAATTTTTCTTAAATCCTATCAGTGTTGTTTATTATTAAATCAAACATAAGCTAAGCAGTCAAGCATTGGAACAACTTTCATTTATTTTGCTAATACCAAACTTATTAGTGTAACTGAAGAGCTACAACATGCAGGTAGACAAAGATAAATTAAAGAAACACATTTCAAATGCTAATGACAGAGAGAGACTCTCCAAATTTCTCAGCCTTGATCCCAATATACTCCATCACAGTCACATCACGAAAACGAGCAGCATCAAGATCTCCGGTCACCGATGGAGACACCACATAATCTGTGGGTGGAGAGTAGAAATAAGCAATGGAGCAACGTTTCTTGCTCACAGTCGGCACAACGCGATGAAGTGGGCTGCAGAAGCGTCCATTGGACATCATGTGCAGAAAATCGCCGGCGTGAACAAGGAGAGTGTCGGGCGGAGGCTGCACATTGATCCACTTTCCTTCCTTCATGAGTTGAAGACCACTTTCTTTAACATGAACAATTGTGAAGATAGAAGTGTCAGTGTGAGGAGCCAAACCCATGGCTCGGCTCGGTTCGGGACAGCTTGGGTAGAAATTCAACTGCAGAGCCATGCGCAGGTCGCTTGCACCCATCCACTTCCTTTTTTCCTCAGAAATCTCCAACACGTCGAACACCATTTCTGTCAGACTCTCCGCTAAAGTATTCATTTCCTTCTGATAGTTCTCCATTTTGTCACTGCACAGTATCAGTGTTTGTTTGTAACATGCAACATGTGTGTTTGAAAAACATAAGATAGCTAAAAGGTGTTTGTTTGAGGTTGAACTTACCAAAATTGTTGATAATCATTGGGCCATAACTTTTTTACATCGTGAGAGGGAGAACCGATGATGGTGAATCCTTCGTGCCACATGAACTTGGAGAAGAAAGGTGAAATCCTTGGGATGCCATATCCAGTGGCACCACCGGGGGATCTGAGAGCCTTCATTTTTTGTGGAGGTGGGAGAGAGAAGAGGCGTTGGAGTTCATCTTCAGCACCTTGAATGACAGCAAAGGGTATTCCGTGATTCTTCAAATGGAAGCCACCCCATTTCTCACATGCAAGGGTTATGAGTTTCTTGGCATTGGGATCCATGAGGTCTATGGTGGGCATGGGTGATGATCCAGCATCTTTCAATGAGAAACCATCATCATCATCAATGGGTTGAGACCATGTGTGGGAATCGGGTAAACTAAAGGAAGAAGAAAAGTCTATGGGGATGATATCACCAAGGGTAAGAGGGTGTTCTTGGTATGCTTCATTCAGAGTACTCATTTTCATTGAGCTCAAACTCCAAATCAGATCAGATAGTAGAGATGTAGAAGGATATATATATATATATAAAGGCACACAAAGTGCCCGATCTAGACAAGTTTGGCTCTGGTTACTACAAAACAAAAGAAAGATTTGGATTCAGATTTCAAATTTTAATTCACAAATATTCTTTTAAATAAATTTTGCATTAATAATATGTTAGAGTTTTAAGTGATTAAGTCATTAAAACTATTATTCTTTGGAATTGCAAATTTAATTCTAAATTTTATATAAAGTAAAAATGATAAAATTAAATATTTGATAACTTATACACTCGTTGTCTTAATATTTTGAGTTAAAAATAAGAGTTAAATATGTTTTTAGTCCCTAAACTATTGGTCGTTTCTGGTTTTCGTCCCTCTTTCAAAATAAGGTACAATTTGGTCCTCATTCTTTTCGAAACGTTTGTTTTAGTCCTCGAAAACTAACACCGTTAAAAATTTGGTCCTCATTTAGTCAACAAAATGAGGACTAAAACCAAAGTTTCGAGGACTAAAACCAAAGTTTTAAAAAAAATAAGGACCAAATTGTATCTTATTTTAAAAGAGGGACGAAAATAAAAAACGACGACTAAAAACATATTTAACCCTAAAAATAACGTTATATGAGTTGAGTTGAATTTAAATCTAATCAATATTAGATCTTTCTAATGAATTCTCTCGTAAACAATGATGAGCATAGAAGAGTTATAAAAGAGCTTTGGCTTCCCAATTCTTTTTTATGTGTATAAATTAGTATATTTTTAGTTTTAGTATATATTTTATGTATTTCACACTCTAAACAAAATTTATACATCTATTATGACACTTTTTATATTTTTTTTTAAGATCTAACACTTCTCCTTGATAAACTCGTGACCTATATGGCTTAATGATGAAAAAGTATCAAAACATTTTAGAAGAAATTCTATGTAGATAAAAGTTAAAATATAGTATATAAAGTAGAAACAAACTTTAAGTTTAAACATATAACTATTGTAATCATGAAGTAGATTCTAATCTCTTCAGTTTTTATACTCGATGTCTTGTGAAAAAATGTATTATCGTATCGAACAAAACTAAATTATCTATAGGTAGAGTTAAATTTTATTTTTTGTAAATTAACTTTGAGATTAAAATAGAATGTGTTAATATTATTTTATGTATTAAAATAGAATGATTAGGTTAAAATGGTTAAGGTATAAAAGGGGCGGGTATTGGATTTCTTGGGAGGTGTTCTGGTATTTGGGAAAAAATGAAAGAAAATGACAAATTTTAGCATCCCAAAGTCTTAAATATTATAAAAAGGAAGAGCCAATGTCTGGGCTTTTCCTCTGCAGTTTACAGAACGAAAAGTTATGATTTTCAAAGTTTATCCTTTTGAATGAGTCAAAGAATAAAAAGAAATAAGTTCATGGATGACTTCTTACTTGAAAAAACGTAAAAATTATTTTTATTTTCTTGTTATATCATATATTTTGTTTTCAACAACTTAAAAAATTGTATAGAACGGTCCATCCCGTCTGTTTCTTGCCTCTCGAGAAACTAAATAAATAAGTGGACCATCAATGTTTATCTATTGCATTAATTAATTTTACATGAGTAAGAGTATTATAATTAATAATAAGTTAATGACTATGATTAAAAAAAAGTATAACATTTTTATCATATCCTTATCTCTACCTATTTGATATACTTTTATCTGTGCAGTCAGGTATTATATTTTTACTATTTTATTATCAATTAATTAAAAAGACCTATTATGTTTTTTAATACTAAATGTTTAGAAATAAATTATAATTTTATACATTTTAAATTATAATATGAAATAAAATTTCATAATAACTAAAATATTTATTAATTTTACAAATATTAATGAAATGAGATTAATAAAATTAAAAAAACTATAATAAAAATTTAAAACACTGATATAAATGAAATTACACAAAAAAATGTAAACTAATAATAATTAAAATTTAACATACATTTTTATTTTTTTGAACTTTTAAAGTATTTTTAAGATACAAGTAAAATTCATTAATAAAGAATAAATCAAACAATTAAAAGAGATAGAAAAAATATATAATGAAAGAAAAAAGAAAATAATAAAACTAAATACTAAGATAATATATATATATATATTAATTTAAACAAAACAAGTTAAATATTAGAATGAAGAAAAGACAAATAAATATATACATATATTTATCATTATCATACATAATTGAAAAAATTAATCAAATATTATTCATATTTATATCCATATCCAATCAAAAATATAGAAATTATCTGTCTAAAACATAAACGAGGATGGATAATATCTAAATTATTTGTCATTACTAATTCCATATGTATGCTAACTTTTAACTTTCTACCAATCAAAGCAAATAATTTCTACCACGAATCTCATTTTACAGTCAATAAAAAAACTTATAATTTCTAAGCATCACAATCTTTCATTGATAGTTTTAGTGGTTCTTTGAGTTGTTCCTGTTCCATTGTCCTGATCTGATAGGAACTCAAACTCATCTTCATCTGTGAAGGTACCTCTATATTAGTTCCATGAGAAACATAACTTAATAAAGTTTTTAATACTTATATTAGTTTTTTGTATTTTTTTCATAAATAAAAATGATTTTTTGAAGAAAACAAAAACAACCATGCTGAGAAGTAATAACAAATACATGAGTATTCTTCACTGTGCAGGATCTTAATTACCAACGTTCCATATTATTAAAATTAAACATAAGCTAATTAGTCAACCATTCCAACAATTTGTATTTATTTTGGAATTCCACAGGAAGTGATGACAACCGATGTTGATATTACCAAACTTATTAGTCTTACTAAAAAGCCAGAAGATGCAGGTAATAAAGATAAACTATGAAATACGTTTCAAGTGCTAATGAAAGAGAGGGACTCTCCAAATTTCTGAGCCTTGATCCCAATAAACTCCTTCACAGTGACATCACGAAAACGAGCAACGGAGTTAAGATCCCCGGTCACCGACGGAGACACCACGTAATCTGTGGGTGGAGAATAGAAATAAGCAATGGAGTAACGTTCGTCGTTCTCATTCGGCACTACGCGATGAGTTGGGCTGCAGAAGCGTGCATTGGACATGATGCGCAGAAAATCGCCTGTGTGAACGATCAGAGTGTTGGGGTGAGGGTGCACAGGGATCCACTTTCCTTCCTTCAAGATTTGAAGACCACTCGATTTAGCTTTAAGAATTGTGAAGATGGAAGTGTCAGTGTGAGGAGCCAAACCCATGGCCCGGTTCGGTTCGGGACAAGTTGGGTAGAAATTCAACTGCAGAGCTGCACTCACGTCGCTTGCACCAACCCACTTCCTTTTTTTCTCCGAAATCTCCAACACCTCCATCATCATTTCTGCCAGTCTATCTGCTATTCTCCTCATTTGCTTCTCATACTTCTCCATCGTCTCACTGCACAGTATCATATATATATATATATGTATATCAGTGTTTGTTTGTAATCAACATACAACATGTGCGTTTGAAAAACATAACATAGTTTAACGTTGCATGGTTGAACTTACCAGAATTGTTGATAATCATCAGGCCATAACTTTTTTGCATCGTGAGAGGGAGAACCGATGATGGTGAAACCTTCGTTCCACATGGACTTGGAGAAGAAAGGTGAAATCCTTGCGACGCCATATCCAGTGGCACCAGTGGGGGATCTGAGAGCCTTCATCTTT
The DNA here is from genome assembly GCF_016808095.1 of Vigna angularis. Taxonomy (NCBI): domain Eukaryota; kingdom Viridiplantae; phylum Streptophyta; class Magnoliopsida; order Fabales; family Fabaceae; genus Vigna; species Vigna angularis. The sequence goes on along the minus strand of NC_068973.1, from coordinate 35,883,070 downwards.
TGCTCAGTTGGCAGAGAGAAGAGGCGATGGAGTTGTTGTTCAGCCCCTTGAGAAACATCTAAGGGTATGCCATGATTCTTCAAATGGAAGGCACCCCAGTTCTCACATGCAAGGGCTATGAGTTTCTTGGCATTGGGATCCATCAGGTCTATGATGGGAATGGATGATGATGCAGGATCGTTCGATGAGAAATCACCATCATCATCGTCAATGGGTTGAGACCATGTGTGGGAATCGGGTAAACTCGAGGAAGAAGAAAAGTCTAATGGGATGATATTATCAAGGGTAAGAGGGTGTGCTTCGTATGCTTCATTCAGAGTACTCATTTTCGTTAAGCTCATATGCAGAGATGTAGAAAGATACATAGATATATATAGGCACACAAAGTTGGCGGTTGGGACAAGTTTGGCTCTTGTTATTACAAAGACGAACATGACACTGTTACATTCATTTTACACGAATAAAAGGCTTATAAAAGTATAAATTTTTATATTTTAAAAAAAGTAATGTAAAATTAATGTAAAAAATTAATGTATATCAAATAATAATTTTTCTATTACAAAGCAAAAGACAAATTCGGATTCAAATTTAAAAGGTAAATTCAAATTATAGTATTTTTATCAAGATAAATTTTACCTTATTCGGTTTTGCAACTTAGTAAACTTAAATATATTATCTCAATATATATATATATATATATATATATATATATATATATAATAAAAGTTATAAAAATTTATTTTAGTTGAAATTTAATTTTATAATGTTATTTTTTTAGTTTTTACACAAAGTAAAAAATAATTTTCTAAGGTTAAATTAGGATGTGTAAATATAATTTTATATATATTTAAGAAATTTGGGTTAAGATGGTTCAGGTGTAAGAGGTGGTGGGTAGGTGTTTTGGTATTTGGGAAAATATTTATGAAAATGACAAAGGAAGGAACAAAGTATTGGGAGAGATTTTAGCATCCCAAAGTCTTAAACATTATAAAACGGAAAGCCAATGTCTGGGTTGTCCTCTGCAATTTACAGAACGAAAAGCCATTGATTTTCCAGTTTATCCTTTTAAATATGAGTGAACGGATAAAAAGAAATAAGTTTCATTGATAACTTCTTAATTACTTCAATAAAAAAATTTAGTATTTTCAACTTAAAAGTATTTTTATTTTCTGTTATATCAGATACTTTGGTTTTCAAGAACTTCAGAAAATGGTCGCTTGCGTCTGTTTCTTGCTCTTGGGAAACAAAATAAATAAGTGGACCCATCAATGCTTATCTCTTGTATTAGTTTTACTTGCGTCAGATTCTTATAATTACCGATAAGTTAATTACTACAGCGTGTGCATGATTGTGTAAAAAAATAACGCAGAAAATTGGTGATTAAAAAATTAAGTACATGCTTTGGCTAAATTTTAATTATAAATTAATTAATTAGCCGGTTACCAAAAACGAACTATCCCATATCACTATTGGAAGTATTAAGAAAGTTTGCTAAAATCTGATTCAATCACATAAAAAATTAATATTACTTTTTGTCTAAATTTTTGAAACAATGAATTAATAGATAATTTATTTTTATATAGAATTCTATTTACTTGTTTCTATTTAATATAAGATTTAGATTAAGACTTAAATTTTTAATAATTAAGTAAGATTAAAGGGAAAAAATGAAAAAAAAAATAAAGTATATATATTTACAACATCAAGCATATATAGCTGTTGAATAAATAATGCAAACAGTATAGCCTCTATTGTGTAGAATCTTCTATTGCATGTTGTTTCCTTTGTATATTGTTGTCTTATCATTCAAACGAGGGTGAAAGTAACGTGTTTTGTCTAGTAAGTATATTTGTTGCAGGAGATGAGAGATGTTATTGGTGAAGAGAAAGATTGCATGTTATTCAAGTGGCTAATTCTCTGAACTTAATTAATATTATTTAAGGCTGACAACACATTAAGAAGTGTGCTATTGATTCCTTTGCTTCAAATCAATAAATGAAAAGAGTGATTCCGAGACATTACATTAATTAACTACATCAGGTTACAGTTCAAAACTAATTAATATTACATTGCCGAGGAACATTTATTTTGTTTATCTGTTTTTCTGTCTGCGGTGTTATTATTTATGAGATATGGTTGGATAAAGATGTTAAAATTCACGGGTCAAAATTCTATAAATTTGAATTGAATTGGAAATTACAAATTTTGGTACGAATTAAAAGTAACCTAATTTATTAAGAATTTAGTTTGTTTTAGTTGAATTTGTGGTAATTTAGATTGGTTGATTAATTTATTCATCAATTTAAAATATTAAATTATATTAAAAAATAAAAAATTTAAATGTTTTTTATTTTTAAATGTATTTAAATTGTATTACATTTTTATGATTTTGGACTTTATTTAGGTTTTAATATGATTTTAAATTGTATTTGGATTGAATTTTATTTAGATTTTAATTAAAAAAATTATAATTTTTTTTAAATTAAAGAAACAAAATTGTAATTAATGAACTAAAATGTTTAATCCATTAACTGATGGAATTAACTTAAGTGACTAACTTATAATAGACCGAGTCAAAAATTAGATTAGACTACCTATAACAACTCCATTTAATTTTTCAAAAAATTATTATAGAAAATGACAAAGTCTAGAAACTTAAATTAAATCAGTCAAAAATGTAGTCCAACTTATTTTGATTTCATCATCTTATTTATAAAAATAAATTAAGTTGGAGTACCTTGTTACAAGAAAATGAATTAGAAATTTTAATTCGTCTTGTTAAAAGATGAACGGATAAACTAATAGGGTGGTTTATCACTTTTTTTTTTATATTTTTTAGAAAAGAATTATATATAAATGTTAAACGTGCATTATAAATATTTGTTCAGTTTCAGTTAGATATGTCGGGTAACCCGGTTCAACCCGGTCTGGCTCATCACGGGTTGGTCACTTAGTGAACTAACTCAACCCGGCTCACTTATTAGCAAGTTAAAAAAATTTTGAATTTTGAATCCGGTCCGACCCATCACGAGTTGATGGATTAAACGGGTTGGTTCACTATCTCATTTAATTATAAGTGTTTTTTAAAATAAAAAAATTATAATTTTTTAATTTAAATCTAAATAAACGTCACACTAAAATGATGTTAAACTCCAAAGGCAATTCAAAATGAATAAAAAATACAAAAGACGAACAAATAAGTTTTTAATATTGATAATTTTTGTATCACGTCCATTTATAATATTAGAGTCTTGAATAGATAAATCTATAATAATTTTCTCTCTTGAAGCATCTTCTTTATCACCATCTACAAAATTAAAAAAAAAATACTAACTATTAATATTAAAACAAAAAATAATAAATAATTAAATTAAATTAGGTGAGTTGGTGAACCAATGGGTTGAATCCGGTAAGCTGAGTTCCAAGTGAGCCGAGTTGAAAACTAGTGCGCATTGAAAAAATACATTTTTTCAAACCCAACCTAGTTCAAACCCGTGATGACCGGGTTAGCTCGCGGGTTCCAACGCATTTTGACAGCACTAGTTTTAATTAATTAATGTTTTAAATCAAACAAATTCCATAATTATTACATATTAAATTATTATATTATGATTAATGGTTAAAATTGTACTCATAAATATGAATAACTTAAATTATAACATTATTATATCCACCTCTTTTAAATAATATAATATACAAAAATCGACATTTAAAATTACATTTTATTTTATTTTCATTAAAGAAATGAATTGTCTCATATTGACATCTCAATTTGACAGATAAGTTAAATTAAAATGTAGTATTAAATTTAAAAAATTAATCTGACCTGTCAAATTTTGATGAACGGATTCATCCAAAGTGATCTATTTTGTCATATACTTCAAATAAGGCATCCATAACATATTGAATTAAAAATCTTAAAATAGTTAATTTGTGAATATTTTATTTGATATTATTATTTTTATTTAATATGAAAGTTAAACTTCCATTCAGATCTGTTGATTCCAAGTGGAGAAGATTAAGACAGATTTTTTGGCATGCAGCTCTCAAAAGCCAAAATTGTTGAATGATGAAAAATAAGTGGAACTGGTGTGACTCATGTGTTACATGATTAACAAAACCAAATTATTCATTTTTCACTCTTTATCATCGTCAACACTAGCTGTGTCCACCACCAACCATTAAATAATTATTTTTCTATTATTAGTGTGCTAATTCAGAAAGGGTGAGAATGGAATTTTTTGTTTCTTTTCTTTTTTACTATTTAGAGTGATAAAATTCATTTTCATAAAACTTAATTATAAGTAGATTATTATACTTTAAAAAAATACATATTTAAGAAAAAAAAAATCTAGAAAAAGGAATGTCTCTCATAATAATTCTATTTGATTTTACTAACATTCTCATAAAAAACAAATTATGGAGACTTTTGAATTGTATAACCCCCTCCTTCAATATTTTTCAGTATACACAACTGTTAAAAGTTTAAAGATACGTTGACTTAAGAATGTTGTTTACCAACATAAACTTATATTTTAAAATTATTTTTTTAATGTGAACTTCTTACGCTTATTTATACTTTTATTTTTATTTTTTAAATATCATGTCAAGTATCTCTAAGTTCCTAATTATTATTATATCATTGGTTTTATTATATTATGGTTTCATGTGAATGTACACAGGAAAGAAATTAGATGCGATTTATAATTATGTATGAAAAATTGAGACTCGCTTTAAAATGAAATAATTTAATTTATTGGCCAACAATGTAACGCTTAATTTAGCGTGCACCCACTATATATCTTTTATTCTGGATAGAATGAAAAAATATAATAATTTTTATTTAATTATTAAATTAATTGAAAAAAAAATTATAATTTTTGTAAAATAATTTAATGCAGAAAATTATTTAAAAATATAAATTAAAAACATAAATAATCATTATAAAATTTTCTAAAAAAATTATATTAACAATATATTCTAATTATTTTTAAAAAACTAAAATTTTATTATATTGGTGTTGTTGGAGAGATTTGTAAAACACTTGCCATATTTATATATATATATATATATATATATATATATATATATATATATATATATATATATATATATATTCTTGCTTCTTCCTTTGAGCAGATCCAGGGGCCCCAAAACCAACAACATCTCCTTATTTACTTTCTGGCATTTGCTTCTGCACTCCCATGATTACTATATGTACCCTTATATTAACAGCAAAAGGATTGAAAAACCTTCTCTCGTTGCACCATGTTGCCGCCGTAACTACACTCACTGCCATCATTGTGTTTACTTTCTTCTCCGTTGTATCCGCAATTACAGTGTTCTACCAGAGAAAAGAAAAAATAATAGAATAAGCTTTTGAAATAACTTGTTTTGAAAACTTTATTCTGAAAATCCTATTTCAGAAATTGTTCTGGAAATCATATTTTCAAAATTTCAAATAGTTTGTCCCAAAAGATTTTCAAAACAAAAATCACCATTATAAAAGATAAAATAGTCATTTTAAAAATTTGTGGAGGTGTAATTAGTAATTGTGGGAATACAGGAAGCAAAAGACCTATTTTCATCAAAGTTTTAGTGATGCAAATGAGCATTTGGGCTTTCTATTGGTTGAAACAAACACAGGGTTAATTTTAGAGAGTTACTCCCTCCACCACCACACACTGCTTCCTGCACCTCCCAATTCCTCTTTTGCCCTTCAACAATATATAAACGAATGAATATACGGACGTCAATATCCGTGCACGGATATCAACATTCGTCGAAGAAGAAATGGATGTTGATATCCGTCCTTCAAACTTCTCTCCCCAAGCACAAACACTCGTTATCTTTCTTGAGGCTAGTTTTCAAGATTTTTAGACTAATTGTGTCAAGTGTAACTCTAAAGTAATTATTATAAAATTCAATAAATTTAATATATGTGATTGATTAAACTACAGTGGGAAATCATTTACTCTGTTGATTTATTCATGATTTAATGATGAATGCCTATGCAATTTTTAAACCTAGTTTTGTTTGAAGCATAAACTAGATCCACGGAACAGCAAGAATGTAGTTAGAGAAGAGAATAAAGTGTTTCCACGTCTCATTGGATAAAGAACGCTTTGCTCCTTTCGCTCTTGAAATTATAGGAATCATAGATGACTTGGAAGCGTTCTTTGTGTTGTCAATAATACCCATGCATGCAGTTTTGCTTCCTGAATTCATGTTTGCTCTTAACAAATCTCTCCAACAATACATTTTAAAGGCGAAAGCTGGTTGTGGTATATATTTATTGCATATCATTTCATAATCGTATACCCAAACAATTTCTCACCAATCCTCTTCATGACCAGCCTTTCATTTCATATCATCATCTGTAGAAAACCCTAATACCTTCAACAGATCTTGGTATCCGTTGAAGACCCATTCCTCTTGAGGTCTCCAATGCTTTCTCTCTTTCGCACACAACTTAGCAGCACATACCTCGATTTTGAAGTGTTGATGAGACCAAAAGAAGCATGAAGAGAAGCGTACTAAGAAACGAAGAGGAGGAGAAAAGGAAGAGGGGAAGAGAGAATTAAGAAAATGAAATGTGGGAGTGGGGTGTGGTGCTGCCGTGGAGTGAAAAGGTGAAAAGATTAGGGTTTGAAGAAAAAGTTAAAAAGTAAAAGGAAGAGAGAAAGAAGATGGAAAGAGAGAATTAAGAAAATGAAACGTGAAGAGTGGGAGTGAGGTGCGGCAGTGGATGAAAATGGGAAGGCATTAGGTTTTGAAGAAAAAGTATATACTTTTGTATATAGTATTAAAGAAAGTACAAGTAAAAAAAACCAAATCAACATGAATGCATTTAAGATAAACTCTACTTCATCTTAAAATATTAGTTTAATATCTTTATATTGGACTTAAATTTTGGTAATGTACACCATTAGCCTTTGCTAGCCTTTACCAATACTTTAATTTGTGTCAACTTGCCCATCTATATGCCACGTCTCTAATCTACAAATTTCTATTATGATAACAATAATTTATAACTTTTGTGTTTTGATAAAGTTTAATATGTTATTTTAATTTGAATTTAGATAATAATAATAATTATTATATATTTATCATTTTTTAAAAAATATGTATATTTTTTAATATACAAAATATCACATCGTATTTTATTATTTTTCAAAAAACATCGTGAAATATGAAATACACATGTAATATAGTATTGTGCATCATATATGTGAAGCCAAAGATAGGAATTTTTTTTGCCACAAAGCAATTGAAGGATGCAAGTAGAAGGTGTTTGTCACCTATATAAAGGAGTAAAGCCACCGTTTATGGTGTTAACCATCTCACCCACGAGTTAGACAAAGTTAAATCTTTTTTTCATTTACAGAAGTGATTTTGATCCATGCATGTGCCTATAAAGTGCAGTTTAGTGAACAATGATCAGAAGTCAGAAGTAGAATCATATTTTTACCTTCTTTGATAGTATTTAAATGGACGAGAAGTAATGGCATAACTCAGTGTTCATCGAAGTTATTCGCAAAAAAGATCAACTCCTAATAAGTTGACTGTTTGCAATAAAGATATTTCTAATGTTCAAAGCATTCCATAAATCATATTTGGTGTATCTATTTAGCTTCTTTAAACAATCATCCTACACTTGCTCCCCACATACATCGGGAAAAGGGGAGAAGGACCGAATTGGGGGTTGAAAAATCTGGAGAAAATTTGACGAAAGTGAATGATACCCCAAAGAGAATCAAGATAAGAGAAAACTGTTAAGCCACCCAATAAATAAAAACACAACCTTTTGCTCTCAAACTCTATCATTGTCCTCTTTTGTCTTCAGAACTGGGATCTGATGGTTGAACTGGATTTCTGGTATCTTTAGCAAAAACGCTACCTTGGTGTGCCCCTATGAACAGATGTTCGACAATGTCAAACAGTAACAAATTCAACAGTTCAAAAAGACCACTTTAGTTTTGGACCAACCATGATCCCCATACTGTATTGATATGCTGAATTTAGAAAGCATAGCCGAATAAGGTCAACATGAATTTGGATTCTCTACTGGGTTTTCTTGTACTGTTTATCTGTTGTGCTTTCAAAATACATTTATTGATACTGATTTTGATGTTTTAGTATTCTCCTATTGTTATGAGGTTAGAGTGTAAAAAACAACACTACTGAGAGCTATCATATGACAAAAAGAATGTAGCCAAATCATACCTGCAGGAGTAGTTACTCGATCACCAGGCCCCATGGCATGGCTAGAACTTGCAGTAATAGACAGTTTCCCATGAAGCTCCTGTGGGAAGGCTACATTATTCACTCCACCTGTTTCATTTTCTCCACTGTGCAAGTTCCCATCACTAACCATTTTTATAGCAGATTTAGGCGAGAAGGCAGTCGACCAAGATCCGCCATTTGACCCGGCCAAAGCCATTATAACATCTGCCTGCACGCATAAGTCATGATAAAACACAAAACCATATTGCTTATTTTGTATGCATACAAGTTTCAAATAAGTGGAATGACCCAACAGAGTGAAAATAATAGATAGTCTAATTAGGAGGCTGTGAAGGCCAAGCCAACCTACATGCTTTCAAAAACTTGCAAAAATATCATAGCTTGCTTACACTTAATATTCAAACCTAGCTACTATGCAAAGTGGACAGCAGACATTGGAAAACAAGTGAAACAATGAAAACAGATTTTCCAATTGTTTCTGATCAACTGCTTCATGTAGTGATTGTATTGTAGTTAATTCCGCATAGTGTGATAATGCTTGCTTGGTGATGGTTGCTGTAGTTGGCTATTTATACACTATTTACACAAGTTTTTTACACTTTAGAATAAATTACAATGACAACCCTTCAAAATTCTTCGGATTGCACACAGTACTGTTGATTTTTCACGTTTACAATAACTTTCAGCAGATATCTCTTTCAGATAAAATTATTAATGGCCATTTTACAGGTATTCGCCTCTTTTCTCCACTTAGAAATCAGAAGCCCCCACCATATTGATAGAACATTTAGTTATTATAAACTGGTTTTATAGGATTAGGATTCCAAACTCTATGAGCTGTATCGTGCCTACATTATTTGATTTTCCTTTCATGAAACATGTCATAAATGTGTACACACATCACCTAATCCCATTCAATGACAAGGTAATGATTATAAACAAACATGAAAGAATTCAATCAAATTGGGTACCGAGTCTTATGCTTTGAAGACATTCCTTATTATTTTCCTTTATTTATAGATCATTAGAAAGTCTACCTAATTTTTCTCTTTTTGTTTCTATTTATTATTTGTTGTAACTTAAATAAAGGCTATGTATTGTGTTTCTGATCAGAGTAAGAGAATACAAAACATTCAATATTAACTTCTCTCTTTTCCTCTAAACAATTTATGTACGTGAGTGTGTAAGAAAGTTAAGACTGGTGAGTGTGAAAGAAAGTTAAAAGTGCTATTATGACCAACTGATATCAAATTAGTATCAGAACTGGTTAAATTGAGCATTGCTATTGTGAGTCTAAAAGAGAGTGTGGATATACAAAAAAACACATATAGAGAAGAGAAATATATCGTGAGTGAGGAACAAGAGTTCTCATGGACATAAAAGATATATTACAAGAGAGTGAGATATGGCATTCAATTATAATATTATATGGTCAGGTCCCAAACTAGATAGGAAACTTGATTACAACTATTGGGAGTTACTGATGACTACTCATTTAAAGGCTCACAATATTTGGAGCTTTGTTTGTTGACTTGGGCTTATCAGATGAAGCAAGTGCAGAAAATCAAAAGAAGGATCAATTGGCTCTATCTCAAATCCAACAAGGAGTAGATTATTCTACTTTTGGTAAAATTGAAAATTGCAAAATTGCTAAAAATGCATGGACACCTTGAAGTTATCATGCAAAAGTGTAGAGAAGGCACAAAAACCAAAGTTGCAATATTTACATAGAGATTTGGACAAATGCTTCAACACTTTCCGAATTGGACATCTGACATTTGTCATAAGCCTGCGTTTCCTAATTTGATAAGCCTGGGTCAACAAAGCTCCACATATTGTGAGCATTTAGACGGGTAGTCATAAAAAACTCCCAATAGTTATAATCAAGGTAATGATTATAAACAAGCACAGATACTTAGATTCTTGTAAGTGAAAATGTGCATCAAGTGGGGATGTGTCTATCATTTTGAATTGAACAATCTTGTAAATTAGTTTTAAATCAAGGGTGGTGGTTGCACAACTACAAGACAAATTTTAGCAATACAATTTCTACCATTGGTTAAATTTTATTGAAAATCATAAAATTTTATACAACTAGCTTCTTACTCAATTATGTAATTTCCAATCGGTTTTGACCAACAATGCTACTCACTTACAATAACAATAACTAGTTTAAAACCAACAAATCAGTAATCAATTCAATGTTAACAATATATCTGCAAATAAAGAGAGATTTATATAAAAAAAATAAGCATAAAAGGCATATTTGCTCAATTGAATTAATCTATAATATAAGAGACAAAAATGATGCAAACCAATAGTAAACGCAAACAAATTTTGGAACACAAAATAATCAATGACATCCCAGACTTGCATCCACTTGCTCCTAATATATCATTTTAGGTCAAAGAGCATATTGTTATGAACTATATATTCCAAACTTTTAAGCTATTATGTGGAAGCTCATGAATGGTTTCATATTGTTCTCCAAATAGTGAATTGTTAGTGACGCTACTAGAGAAGGTTGTTTCATTCTAGGCGTCCAGACCTATGAGCCGAGTAAAAATATTCACAATATCTCCATATTAATTAGGAGAAAATATCTTTAGAATCTTTCTATTCATTTTAACATATTTTCATTTTCTTATTGATAAGAGTTTGAACTTGACTGTTATAAACAAAAGTGATGAGAATGTAATCGGTGTGATTGTTATTAATAAAATAATTTTGCATTTCATTGCATAGTTGAAGTAGGCATCAGAGGCCAAGGTTTATTGGTGACTGGTTCAAACAAGTAAAATACAAAGTGGGGTGATAGATCCTAGATATCCAGATTCCCTGTATCAATAGTCTTTCTAATAAAAATTTTAAACAGATGTATCCAATTGTGGTGGTACAAGTAAGACCCACAAACTTATAACCTTAAGATTTCAAGTTGAAGGTGATATCAAGTTCTAGTGTTGTTGGTTCATGGCCCATTGGCAAAGATCCCTTTACTGTTTTCTGCTCTTGGATTGCCCAACAAGTGATATCAAAGCTCCAAATCTTGGAAAGCTTGTTTCTACTGACACATAAATAGTCATCATCACCGTTGTTAACGTCAATGGTAAGCCAGAAAGATGCGCCCCACTTCGACGATCGCAACATTTGCAATTATGTCGTATATAGAGTTGCAACACATTGTCACGTGCTACCATCATTATCGGCACATTGAGCCCACACACCTAACTCGGGCAAAACCCACTCACCACCACAACACACAGAATCTCATGAGCCCATTCCAAGAGGTGTTGATGTCTCATGTGGTTGTGATTTGAGTAAATGAGTTTTTTGGTTCTTTTGCCAAACAGGTTCTCCTTGTTATATCTTTATTTTGTAATTTTCTTTTTAGTGTATGGTATGAAAGCTTATAAGGACGACTTAGTCATTTGAGAATTATGATTGAATAAATGAGTAAGTTCTCTAGATTGTATACCATGTCCATGAAAGGTAAGAGTACATTCAATAATGTTCTACTGTGTCTCAAAGTGTTTGGATTCTTGATTCAGCAACAATTGATCACGTGACTCCATTTTCTATCTAGTCACATGACTCCATTTTCTATATTCTTATATTCGTATTTCAAAATGACTAGAGAACAACTCATTACAGTAGCAAATGGTGATAGCATACCCATATACTAATTTGGGAATATAACTTTTAATCATCTATTGTATTAAAGAATGTTTTATTTGTCCAACAACAGGCCAATAACCTTATTTCTGTACAAAAACTCACAAATGTTGACTAACTTTTTTTCTCTTCTTATTGTTACAAATGAACCCATTAGAAGGGAAAACATGATAAATTCACAAAACATGGATGGAAGCTCAGGGTTGTTGGAGATATCAAATAGATGAAAATTTCTCAAATAGACCTTCAACAGAATGGTCATCGGCAGACTTTTCCTAGCAATCAAATGTGTAGCAACTGCCAAGAACTAAGACTTTTCCAAATTCATCAATATACTATGCTTAACTAACATGGATTTATTAAATAGGAACATTAGTTGCAGTGAATGGATATCTTCCAGAAGACAAAGCAGTAATCTATATTTATTATAGTAAATAGACTCAAAATAAATCCATAGTTTTCAATCCAGGAAAGTGGGCAGAGCATCTTAGCCAGATTATTGGCTCAGCAGTGTTATTGGTTGGTATCAAGTCTTATCAAGCAGCAATTATAGGTTCAAAACAAAAACTAGATAGTGCAGTGACTAGTTAAAATAAATTGTAGAAACTACAGTACAAGTGTGGTATGGAAATCAACTCTTAATATCAAAACATGTTTTTCAGATAAACCAGAATGATAGTAAAAGTTCGAATGAGCACTTAAAATTGACTGCCATATGGCTTTGAAGAAAATGTGGTCTCCATAAGTGATTGTCAAATCATCCCAAAAGCTTAAACTATTTAGTTAAGACAGATGAATGGTTTATATCACATGTCTAACACGTACACCCCCACAAAAGAGCCCTTTGAGCTAGCATTATGCACAAACCGAACCACTAAAATTTTGGAGGCCCTAGTATCACATCATGAGCAAAAAATCCCAAAAGGTTAAGCTATTAGGCGAAATCATGCAAATAGTTTTATACATACCCCTGTAATAATCACAGATTAAATTTTTGGGCAAAAATTTTAGGGCAACATACAAATCTGACAAGCAAACGAGTTTTGACAGAGGAATCAAAGTAGGTAATTATAAACTTGAACTTTGGAAACAAACATTGGAAACAGAGTATATGATTTTTGCAATAAACAAGAAGAAAATGACAGAGATAAAAGTTGGAAATGAGTAAATTAAAGCATTTGGTGATTGAAACATAAAAGGGATAGAGGGGGTCCAAACAAGGACATTGGAGGAAATCATAAAAAACATGAGTCATGTGAAAAGAGATCATATGGTGAATAATATTCTTAAGAACTTGACTTTTAACTGAGATCAATGGTATATATATCGTCTAATCCCTGTGATTTCATCTTAATTAAGACTACTGTCATTGTTGTTACTACACTAAATGCAACATACAAATATGACATGCTAACAATCAGAGGTCAGACCTTATGAGGATGGACATCATCAAAAACATGAGCTTGGCCTCCATAAAAAATAGTCATCTGACGGCTGGCAGAAGTTAGGGTGGGTTGACTGCTGTCAATACCAAATGCATAAAGTCAAGGAACTTCTCCCTTTTCAAATGTAAATGGAGAAAAAAACAAAAGAACCAAGGGGAATTCAGCAACTGTATCTACAAGAAAGATTTACCTTGGAGGCGTGGATGATTCTATGATATTACTTCCAGGCTTTGCCCTGCTGCCACCAAGCATCACAGCAGAAGAAGTTTTCTCAGCACCCATAGCAGCAACATTTATAGAACTTAAAATTCCAGGGCCCTTGATTCCAGTTCTAGATCCTTCATCAGCAGCAGACTGAGAAATGAAGGAAGGGCCAGCATTGGTATCCCTGATCTTGCTTGAGGCCATTTGGTGGACAAAAGGTGCCAATTGCCCTCCACGGGGTGGATACTGCATGGAAGGGCCAACATTCATGAGAATAGATCGTTCCCACTTATTGGCATCAATCTTAGTGCTGGTGGGAGGCTGAAATATCTGAGAAGAAGATTGTTTCATTGACTGCATACCAAGTAACATTTCCTCGTCATTAGGCCTTCTAGACCTATCTCCAGCTGCATGCCGGAGAACCTGTGCAAAATCAGAACTCAAGATGTAAAGCAAAGAAGACAAAAGCAGAAGTATTTCAATTCATTTTTGAAGATTAAGCAAATTGGGAAAGAATAATTAAGCAATAAATAAAATCAACCTTCATCAAATGTGAGTTTTGATATGAATCAGGGACCATTTGGAAGGCATCTCTGGAGGAACCAGTAAAAGCGGAATCAGAATTACTTCTCTTGCTTCCCACTAATCTGTTACTGATCTCAGCACCAGAAAGATCACTCCTCGGGCCATAGAAAGGAACTCCCTCAAGATGGTTTCCTACCTGTTTCTCTACCAAATTGATGAGACGAAAAACATTACGTTCATAGAAACGAAAACCCTCAAAAGATAATAGAAATTTCCATAAATAATTTGCATTTTCAACAACAATTCAAAAAAATGAGTCAGAATGTCCATTTATAGATGAAAAGGCCAATAAAAGAAAAGAAAATGAAACAACACAATCACAATAATTGTGATAAATACCTAAAACCCCGTATCATCATTATGGCCCCAATGCACAAATGTTGACAGAACATTACACTTTTCTACTGAAAACATCAGAAATTTTCAGCACGAATTCAACCCTCCCACTTAGTACACCAAATTATACTCCAGAAGAGAGAATAAAATAGCCAAATCAAACACCGCACTGAAACCCCTGACATTAGAGTATATATTCACATACCAGGAAAAACAAACCAAACACACTAGCTAGTAAAAAGTCAAAAAACATTAGAGAGTGAAGAAAAAAAAAAGCACAAAGCAAAGGGAAAAAACTATGAAAAACCATGTGAAGTTAAACTAACCCAGTACTGATCTCACTAAACTAATCCATCAGAAAAGTACCCCCACCAAAAGAAAAAAGATGGTAGAAAACATCAGTGAAAGATGAGATTCAATGCTAACGAAAGCAAGCTCTTGTAGGCAAAGGGTAATGCCCTGAGTACGGCCCTCAATTTTTTTTTATTTTTTTAAAAAATTTCACCTTTGATTACAAAAGCCGAAAAGTGAAACCACAAAATAGCACTCACCAGAAGCGATGTCGGAGGTGGCTGAGAAAGGGCCACGCCCACCAGCGGAGGAGGCGGAGGCAGACGGTTCCGACAACCTTACATCGGTGGTTTTTGGAGAATCAGCTGCGGGCTTCATGCCCAGAAAGTCATGAAGGACCAAAGTCTGGTTGACAGTGTTGCTGGTGTTGCCATTGTGAGGCTGAGCCATTCTCAGCAGCACAGCCATGACATACCCATCTCACCAACACAGAGAGTGAGTGAGTGAGTGAATAGGTGGGAAGAAGAAGAAGACCAAGAAGAAGAAAAAGAAGCAAAAGCACGATCTCTTAAAAAAGAAAGATAAAAGACAGAGATGGAGAGAGAATCAGTCATTTTCCGAGAGAGAGAGAGAAAAAAAAAAAAAGCAAAAGGTTCTTTCTTTGTTCGCAAATGTTGTTGGGCTAATGTATTCTGTTCATTTTAATGGGCGCATGTCTGTCTCTGTTATGCTGTCCTTGGTTGTGTTGTGAGTGTGTGTGTGTGAGTGGGTATATATGTAATGATAAACTTGTTGTGACTTTTGTCAGATTTTGTTCTTCCCTTCTCACATTGGAGAGCCAAATAATTGAGCTAACTAATAATCATGCTCCAATTGGAGAAAAGATGCATCTTTTTAGAATGTGATGTGATTACATTCTCTTTCCTTCTTAAATCTAACTGCACTTCTTATCTACTTCAATCACCATTCTACACTTTCTTCCCTGTTTCTAAATACTCACAATTTCACTTTTTTTCCTCTTTTTCCTTTTTTCATCAACTGGAGATTTCAAAAATCCAATTCCTCCTCATGTCAAATTACACAAATTTAAACAACTTAATTATTGCATTTTAATTACAAAAAAAATATATGTATAATTTGTTTCATTTTATCCTAATTCATACTTAAATTTAATATTATGTGAATTCCCTCTTAATTAAACAGTGAACTTGATCCTTATGAAGTTGAAGTTAAAATACTAATATAAAGTCTAATAATTTATTGCTTAAAAATCATTCTTTTACTTATTCTATCTTTACTAAAAAACACTAAACATTAGAAATAAACAAACTGGAATTAGCAAACAAAATAAAAATTGTTTTACTGTTTAATGATTTCTCCTATTTTCAAACTAATAATTTTTTTATAATGTTTTGATATCTGAGAAAATCAATTAGATTAAAAAAATGATTGTTAATGTTTAAAATAAATAAGTAGTTAATTTTTTATCCATTAACAGTTCGGTTTTATTTAAAAAAAGGATTTTTTTTTTTTTTATGTATAACTTAGAATAGTTGTCTTGAACAAAATACTTTTAACTCTCACTGGGATCTTTACTTTAACGAGTTTTTCAATTTATTAATCTCTTGTTTCTTTTAATTTGTTATTTTAATTATTTTAACTCTAATTTGTTATTTTAATTATTTTAACTCTAATTTGAATTTCAATACGTTTTAAAAAAATTATCAATAATTTAAAATAGAATTATGCGTTATATAATTATGTATCATAAATCTAATAGAACTTAAATGTTTTAAAACATTTATTACAAATTTTAATTGGAATATGATTTTTATATTTGAAAATTGATTTAATATAAATTTTAATTGTATAAAAGAAATATTTATTCTACGTTATGCGTCTCTGAAACTATTAATTAATAAAAATTATATAGTTTTTAGAATCAGTTGTGATGAAATACAAATTCAAAGGACATATATTTACAAATATTAAAATTTTAAAAATAGATAAAATTAAAACTTGTAGTCTCAGAATAAATAATTTTTAATGAAAAGTTAATACAAATTTAATTTTAAAATATGCTTTTTATAATAGAAATTAAAATTAATTTAAAAGCCTACTCGTTTTTTAATAAAAAAATGTTATCAACAGGTTGTTTTGCAACTGAGAAATTTAATATTATGAAATAGTTTTTATTGAATGTTCATACCTTGTTTAAAAAAAAGGTATCATGAACAAGTCTTTTTTAAATATAAATAATTACTCTTTAGCGTTTTAGTTCTTGCTTCGTTTTCTCCTTCGTTAAGAAAAAAAATGGTAATTTTAAGTTAACTTGGGTGTGTTTATTTTTTTTAAAAAATTATTTTAAAAAAATGAATAAATTTCATTTTTTAATCTCTGCGTCTAATCTCGTTATTTTAAAATAAATATTTTTTTTTTCTTTTTAATAAAAAACATTCTAATTTTTGTCTTTTTGATAAAAACATTATTTTATTTTTAAATAAATAATTGTTTTTTTTAGAAATACTTAGCTTAATTTGAGCTAGCCGGCATAGCATTGTTATTTTAAACAACACAAAAAATAAACTATACAAAAAGTATTATGGATAAGTAAATTTATATAAATTAGCTTATATTAAGCATTCCTTAAAATCAATTATTTACTAACACAAACAAGTTTTATTTTATGAGAAAATTATTTTACTTTTTGTTATTTTCATTTGCAAGAAATACTCATAGGAAAACAAAAATCACCAATAAAGATGATTTTTTAAAAAAGGAATGAGAATTTGCATAGGCATTGGAGTGAGTGCCTAACAATTAGTGTAGACTATATATAGAAAGGAATATATATTATTATAGCATAGTTCGCAATCAATAATAATAATAGCTATTTAATATATTTGACAAATTATTGGAAAGTGTCACTATAAACTCAACATTTCTATACGTGACATCACTAATAATAATGAGACCATGATACCAGCCACTTGTCCTCCTTCTACACAACTCCATTAATATATATCTAATCTATATATATTATAAAATAAAAACTACTTGAAATAAGGTATGACAAATAATAGGTAAAAAAATTTAAGTTTTATTCTATCTTTTCTTTTCTTTTATTTTCTTCTAAAGTCGAGATAACAACCGGTCAAACTTACCTTGAAATTTGTTTCCTATTTTTTTTTTCCTTTTACTTTTACAAACATAAATTTGAAACTTTTGGCTGTCCTAGTAAAATATGAAATACATATTGACATAATTAACAACACATTTATTTTTAGTTTATTCACACAATATTATTATTAATGAGATATCAGTCTAACTGATAAAAGAAACTAACATTGTTATCTTTAATTTAAGACTTTAAGTTAATAGATTTATGATATTAAGACTCACTTTTGAATTCATAATACAAGCCTTCAATCAATGTAAATTATTTTTTTAACCACTATTTCATTCTCTCGGAGAATAAATGTTAACTTTTTTAATTTATTTTTTACTTTCATACAATGTAAAAAATGCTTTAAATGTTAAAAAGAAATGTTTATTTAAATTATCATTTGACACCATCTTTACTAAAGGTTTATTTTAATTAATAATTGAAATAAAAGATAATTTCAATATATTTTATTTCTTTAATTGAAACGACTTTATAGATAAAACTATTACAATTCTAATAATATTATTGTAATACTTTTAAAAAACAATTAGGTTAAATATATTTTTACTTCTTAAATAATGGGAAATTATATTTTACATATGTTCAAAACTTTAATACTGCTTTTCCAATTATAAAAAAAAATATAATATTTTTCATCAAACAACGCATAACTATTTATTAATAAAATTTAAAAATGAAAATAATATAAAATTTAAGACAAAAATAAATCCAATTTTACAAAAAAAAAAAGAATTAAAAGCATATTTGCTTAAAATAATTTTAGTAAATTTACAGAGGATAATAACAAAGTTTGTACTTGGCACTACTACAAATTGAACAGATAGATAGACTAGAAAAAGTAGCAGTGAAAGAATATGGCAGTATACATTAAGAAAAATGATTATTTGATACACTTAAATATTTTACATTCATTTAATACTATATTTTCTTTTTTTCGAAAAGATACAAAAACTTACACTTTTATAATCATTTTATTCTTGTACTCTGTGTCAAATGAATGTAAAAGTATGTTATAGCACTACTGTTCATACATTAAATAAAAAACAAAGATAAGATACTTTTGGGCAGAATGGTATTAAAAGGAAATCTGATACATCTCAAACATGTGGAAGGAAAGACAAAATTATAAGACATAAGCAATAGTATAAGACAAGATGTTGAGAAAAACCAAACAGGTCAAATTCTAAAAATATTATTTATCGTTCATTCCCATTATCAATAATAAATATATGCAGGACCAAAATGAAATATCTGAGTTTAAAAAAGCTTAGGAAAAAGAGTTGTATGGCCCTTGCATGAATAAATATGATTGTTACTTTTACCAGCAATACTGGTTTACATAATCGAGGGATATGATTCTTACTTTTGCTTACAGAAAATATTTTATTCTGCTGCCATGGATTCAAATTTTCAATTATTGCTCCTTGTTGCTACCTAACACATTTTGTGGTGAACCCTTTTTTTCACTCTAGCAATTTCTATGGGTCCTTACAGTTCAGCAAATTAATGAATCAAACTTTCTGAACTATTTAAATCTTGTTTCACCTATCTTACGTTTGCAAAGTGTTACATTAGGGACAAACGACATCAAGTTGAAAACTTTTGGTCATGTCCTTCGTTTCTTTAACTCAGCATGCGTGCATTCTCAGGAAACTGATGTCCTCTCGGGAAAATTTCATGTTAGAGAAATTTTAGGTATGTTTGTTTTAGTATATGTCACTCTTTTAGTCAATGAGATTTGTCTAGTATAAGAGACTAACCGTTCAATATTAACTACTTAATGTTATTTTTAACTTTAAGTTTTTTTATAACTTGTTTAAATTACTCTGATATCAAAATCAGTTTTACATTTAACAAACATTTTAAATTTATATTTATAGATTTTAAAATAAGTTTTTATTAATAATAATTTAATTATAACTCAACTGTTAACAATCATACTATATTTTTAAGTTATTTAATATTAAAATTTAATTACCTTGACTATTCACCGATTAATCCGACTCCTTATCGTTCAGTTTTAGTGATGTTTTATTTATACGTCTCATTGATCAGTGATTATTTTGTTTATGGTAAACCGACAATCATGCAATACAGTAATGTTAAATTATATGTGTGAAAATACATTTGCAAGTCACACGGATTTGCAATAATTTTGAGACGAAAATTTATCACGGTATCTGAACATAAAGATAAAATATGAAAATATATACCGTACAAATACGAGTAAAACCAAAATACACTTGGTATATGTAAAGTAAGCTTTGCTCGGTTTATATATGATAAATTGAATTTTATCTTTGATTGACGTAAAAATCACACCATAAAATTATATACGCCAACCAAATGAACAACAACATAAATCCAACAGATTGGCAATATAAAACTATGTTTTATGATGATGCTTGCAATATTTCTCCTTCAAGACATTTATATCTTCAATAAACTCATTTCTAATAATTCCTGCGAAATTGGGGGTTATTTAAGGTATTGAAAACTTCATTACACAGGTTTATATCCATATTCAGTAATAGCAGTTATTCTAAGACATCATCATTTGAATTATATGTGGTAAAAAAAGGCCGGTTAACTTTTAAAATTGATATTGGCTTATTTTATTTTTAGTAATTGTTTTGGGTATGAGGTCGAGTCACTTTCAATATCTGCACAATTTTTTCGATGAAGTCATCCGATGACCAACTCAAGTCTTTGTCTTCACTTCACCATTCGGAGGTGTACCTGCCAAATGTTCTTCGATGTTAAAGTCAGTAAGTTGTTGATTCGGTAGCCCAATGTAACAGTATTAAATGCACAGTAAAATGCGACCACCTACCACTTATATTTGACTTGTATTTATAGTTTTCGATATGGGTTCGAGATTAATGAGATCTTAATCAATGCTAAATCTCGGCCTAATACCCTTAAGTACTAATTACCTTAATCTTCGTAGGAGGCCGGACGTCTTGCTTACAACCGTCCGGTACTGCTTCAGCCCAATTGTCTTAGTGCGTTTACTGTTTGCTGAAGGTATCCTGTCTTGACTTGACAATTGGTATATTCGTGTGACCGTCCGTCTATTATGGTACACATTATTGACTCAAGCCGGGCATATTTAATTATAGGGTGATGTCATGGTCGGTCGGCCCTCACGGTACAGTAATAAATATTTGATTTTTTTGTGTGCATTGAAAACACTTTCCTGAAAATATATATATATATATATATATATATATATATATATATTCAGGAGATAGGAGTAAGTATTACGTACGTTTTCCAAGAACTGAGAACAACTGCTCATAATACCATACGTGACTCTCATCTCTCATCCATTATTGTTCTATATATAAAAGATAAATTGGTTAAATATTATAGTTACCATTACATCTCTTAAGATGTTTTGTGGCTAATCTAGTTAAATTCAATTTATAATCTACTATTAAAAGTAAAAAACTCAGAAGTTTACCCCCAAACCATCAAACAAACAAAAAATGAGTGGTATAGGAAGGTAAGCTTTGGCATTGATGGTTAACATTAATTAATGAAATTAGCACAAAATAAAAAGGTGAGATTATTCACTTAAATATTTTGGAATGAGTTAGACCGTGAAATTTCTTGCGTTTTCTTAATAATTAAAAAACAATCAGAAATGATGAACCCCAGTTGAATTTTTTATGAAGGTTGAAATTCTAATTGATTATTAAGATAAATATGGCTATTGAAACATGTGCATACGTTGTGGTGTTGCTTAGCCCACTAAAGAAAACCCCATTTGATTGATTTTCGATCATTTGTTGAAATTTGATCCAATCTCAAGTCAAACCATCAATTAATATCCAATAAATATATATTGTTATGATATACACGATTTAAAAGTTGAGATCAATGAGAATGTAAATATATATTATTTTCTGATAAAAATTGAAAATCTCAAATCATATATACTGTTTAAACTTCTTATACATACATAATTTTATGCAAGATAGTGATGAACTGTGGCGTAGCTTCAACAACAAAATCGATGCAAGGACGGTGACATTCAGCGATGAAGGGAGTTGCAATGGAGGTTGCGCTTTAGTTTATAAAGAAAGAAGGAAGAAAAAAATTGTACAAATGAAATGGGGTCATCTCTGTATCCTTTGTGAAATTTAACCTTAAAATAAACTTTAGGCTAAAAACATGTAGGAATAAAATATCATTAAATAGGCTAAAAAAAATTCTTAAATAAGAATATTTAAAAGAAGTGATATTTTATTTATATTTTGAAGAAGAAATTAACACACTCTCGAGGTTGCTCTGAATGATGGAAGGAATGATTGTATATCCATTACTTCCTTTCTCCCTTTGTTTATGTTTATTAAGAGAGCAAGATTGCTTGTTAGGAAGGAGAGTCTTTCTACGTACAAGTTCACAAAACCTTCTTCATCTTCCCAAGGAAAGATTATTCCCTTCTCTTCCTCTTTACTTTCCTTACACTCATAGGTTAATATAAAATATAACGAATTCTATAACAAGTTTCCCTAACCCTACTTTCATTTATCCCAACATAGAAAATAACTTATTTTCTTACGCTCAGTGCCAGAAAAGGGCTCAAACTTAATGAGTACTATAGATTTACTTTCAAAACTTTTCAAAGTTCCAAGATTTCTAATATAAGAGACTTTCAATGTCTGCAATGATTTTACTAAGTTCCAGTATGAATATTTATGTAATCTTCAAAGCAAAAAAGAGAAGCAACACAAAAAAGATGTCCCCTCACCGGAACCCAAAGCAAAGCATCTCATCAAGTTTACTTCATCATAGACTCAACTAACCAACCATTATCCATTTGACTACTTTTTCTATCACATCTAAGAAGCAATGAAGCAAACCCCTCTTGTGGTGGCTTCAATACTCAATGGAACTTTGCTTCTCGTTGCATTCGCTCTTATCCAAGGTAATCCCATCACGTTAATTCATCAATTTTCCATTCCCTTATTTCAACTTTTTTCTCATTCTTCATCTCATCTTTAACCACCTCACAGAAGCACATGCAACTGCAAAAATCGGTGTTAATTATGGAACAGTCGCAAACAACCTTCCTCCACCTTCTGAGGTAGCAAAATTCCTCTCCAAATCCACCACAATCAACAGGGTCAGAATCTTCGACGCCAACCATGAAATTCTACACGCTTTTGCCAACACCGGCATAGAGGTAACCATAACTGTCCCCAACGACCAAATCCCCCAAATAACTAACTTAACCTTCGCACAGCAATGGCTCAAAACCAACGTCCAACCGTTCCTCCCCGCCACCAAACTAATCCGAATCCTCGTCGGCAACGAAGTGCTCTCCACCGCCAACAAACTCCTCATCAGCAACCTCGTACCCGCCATGCAAACCCTTCACGTGGCCCTCGTCACAGCGTCGTTGGACAACAACGTTAAAGTCTCAACTCCACACTCTTTGGGCATTTTGTCAAACTCAAGCCCTCCCTCATCGGCCAAGTTCAGACAAGGCTACGACATGCACATTATCAAACCCATGCTTAGTTTTCTCAAAGATTCCGATGCACCCTTCATGGTTAACCCTTACCCTTTTTTCGGATCCTCTGCCACCAACCTTGATTATGCACTCTTTCGGACCAATTCGGGTGTATTCGACGACAACACCAATCTCCGATACACCAACATGCTGGACGCGCAACTCGATGCTGTTTATTCTGCCCTGAAGGTTTTGGGTTTTGAGGACGTTGAGATTGTCATTGCCGAAACGGGCTGGCCCTCCCTTGGTGATCCGGCCCAAACTGGTGTTGACCCGAAGATTGCTTCTGAGTACAATGGAAATCTCATACGACACGTCAATTCTGGAGTTGGAACACCACTCATGCCTAACAGGACTTTCGATACCTATATTTTTGCTTTATTTGATGAAAATTTAAAGCCCGGCCCAACTTGTGAGAGGAATTTTGGGCTCTTCTGGCCCAATATGACTCTAGTTTATGATATCCCAATAATGAGGAGCTATGCAGCTGTAGTTGGTGATAGACATTATTATAAAGTTTTTTTCTCATTCATGATCGTGTTCAACTTCATTTGTACATCATGGGTTTAAATTTGGTAATTGCTTTTTTGCCCTTTCGATTCTTGTTTCCCAATTTTCTTTTTAAATATTATTTCCGTTTCTCTAAAATTCTCAAAGCTTGATTTCAGTTTTTGTAGAACCTGTGATATTCAGAAATGTTGCTGAAACGACACCCAACCCTCAAGCTTTCGGATTTCAAAACTGTGGCAACTGAAGTGGTTGATCTTTCTGAGGTGATTTCTTTTACTTTCATAAGTGTATATCTTTTACTATTATCCTTGTCTTTCTAATCGATAATTCAAACGCCTTTCTTTATGATTCAGACTTCCTCACATACCCAAATGAGATTATACACTTTTTTTCATGATTTTAGATATATGGAGTCATTTGTAACAATGGTATGATAGTATCTTGGGAAGAATCTGTAAATTCATAGAGTTAGGATTCCAAGTGATTAAGTGTTACTTTAGTTTTTTTCTTCTCCTGCAGAACTGATTTAGATTATAATTTGCACAGTATTTCGTATAAATGTTAAAGCCTGAAGGATAATTTTTATCACAGGTTTGCTTGTTGTTGATGAGATTATGATATCCCTTTGGAATGATTGGTTGAATCCTTTGGACATAAAAGTCAAAACCAAAACTCTTCATTATGGGAAGACAAATTGGATTCACCAGTCTAAACCAGCAAACAAGCTGTGTTCTCAGCAGAGGCATGTTGAAATGCATATCTTTAAAAAATTGTACTGTTCAAGATTTAAGAGTAGAGAGGTTTTAAACAAAGTTTTACTGGTTTCTCTACTTTTTTTCTTGGAGAATGAAGAACATATTATGTTACATAGATAGCAATGAAGTATTCATTACTGATTAACATTGTAAAATCTTGTTTAACATACTATTTCTTAGTGTTGAAGTGTCTGTTTAGTTATCATTGGATTTTGTATTTTCTTTTAGTTAGTTTTCCTTCCCTCTTTTTGTTAGCCATCTCATAGCATCAATGTGCTATTGAGTATATAATGTATTTCTTGATGAAATTCGATGATTCTTTTATATAAATTCAAAATATTCGATCTTCTACCTTTAATTGATTATGTGTTTTCTTTGGTTCCTCTAATGAAAAAGCAGTGAGAAATTAGTCTTACTATAACTCAAACTCTTTCCATAAATTCTGATTTTTATGGTTAAATCTTCTAACAAATTTCTCCTGTGGAAGACAGTAAAACAAGAAAAGAAAAAGAGCTAAAATGTTGACTCGTGCTATATATTATTTAGTCATGAAAATAAAATATTATTAACTCAAGTAACTTTTGACATGTATAAAAAAATATAATTTTTTTATTCAGTTATTATTAAAATAATTTTATGTAAATTATATTTTTTTCACAATATTTTATTTTATAATATAGTTTTAATTATCAAATTTTTTTATCTTACATAAATCAACATTTAAGTTGTATAAAAGATATATACCCAGATAACATTTGACTAAAAGGAAAACTTTAGCTAAAAATATTTGACAAACATCTTTGAGTTCTTTTAGCTTTAACTTAAAAGTTAATTTTAGAAGAAAAATAAACTGGTCAAACACAAGTCTATGAGTTTTTCTCAAACAATAACAAAATAAATAAAAAGTAGTACAAAAGTATGCTATTTTCTAATTTTTTTAATTGTTATCATATATCTTTAACAATTTTTAATTTTTTAATTAATATTCTAAAAATGTTTTAGCAGCACTTTGTAATAATTATTGACCACTTAAATTTAAGTCCTGACAATTTAAGATTTTCTGATAAAGATTTTTAAGTAGGAATGGAAAAATAACTTTTGTTATGTAAATTCACAAGTTAACTTGTCAAAATTTGAGGGAATAGATGTTTTCAGTTTATCATTGCTTTGATTAGTCCTGCTTAACTTGTTAAACTAACGTATTAAATAGGAACTAAAAGCGAACTGATATACAAATTCACGTTTTTTAATTAAAAAAGTAAAATATTTTTATTATATTATTTAAAAGATATAAATAAGTAATATTATTATATTCTAAATAAATAATTATTATAAATTAAACTTAAATTATTATTTATAATTAAAAAATATATATATATAAAAATAAATATTATTTTTATTTATCTTATTGGATACATTAATTAATTAATTAGAAATTTATTATGACTGTTTTGTTATGACATTAGGCATCCCTTTGTGCAAGAGATAATAAAGACTTGGGTGATATTACATTCTCGTCCTCTTAATCTTAATTTAAAATTATCTGAATCTTATAGTACCTAATTAGTAACAAGGTTTTTTTAACTTGTTTTTAACTGTTAAATTTGGGTTATTTTATTTTGTATTGAATGGTATAATTTTGGATTCATACTTTGTGATAGCTTTTTTTATTGCCATAATCTCTTTTGTGATAAAAAAATTTAAATATAATTATTTAATGTTTAAAATCTTTAAAATCAGTTAAATTAAAAATAAATAATATTAAAACTGTAAAATGGTGTATTTTCTTTTTCAAAATGAGATAAATTTAAAAAAAAATTACGAAATCATATCAACTGATACAATTTTAAATAATTTTTGATAAACAATATGTCAATTTAATATGATTTTAGTTAAAAATACTTTCAATTGAAATTGTATCAATTTAACAAAAATTCAACTTTAAAAAATAATTGAACTAAAGTTTTGATAGCATGACACAACTTATTTATAACAAAATTTTGTCACTTTTATACAATTTATTCACTCTCGTAATTTTTAAAAAATATATCACATTTAAGTAATTTCTAAAAAGGAAAAATTTCTACCACGTGATGCTTTGTCTCCCTAACCTAATGTTCATCATCAACGACGAAGAGCAGCATATAACCAAGTTAATATATTAAAAAAATATATTAAAATTGTTAAAAAAACATATAAAAATATACGTTTAGTCTTTGTTATTATATAAAAATATATCATATGTTTGTTTTTGTGTGTTACTCTTTAAATTTAAACTTAACACTATATTCTAAATATTGTTTACTAATATATATTTGAGATTTTGAATATGTTTGTTTACAATGTAAATTACTTTTTTTAAAAATGAGTAATTTATTAATTTTTGTTGTTGTTTTTTGACATATAAATGTAGATGAGAGCGCGATATTCTAATATATAACAGAAAGTTGACTAAAAACTTATATATCTAATATATATATATATATATATATATATATATATATATATACTTATATATCTAATATATATATATATATATATATATATATATATATATATTTATTTTTAGTATTTATAATAAATAGTTAATTATTAAAACCGTGTTTTGTTAAAAATATAATTAATGATTAAATAAGATGATACGAGTACACTAAACACAAGGATATAACATATATTGTTATAGAAAATAGTAAAATATGAAAGGATTGGATATCTTCGAGTTCTTGTTATGGATTCATAAACACATTTACTTAAAATTTTGGATTGTCTGGGACCAGTGTTTAAATTTGTTGTATAGTTTATTTATGAATATTAACTTTTTGTACTTTTCTTTGAAGAATCCATAATAAAAAAAAAGAAAAACATCATAATATTTTTTGTTAATTAGAATCCATTTTTTAACTCGTTATAAGAAATGTTTGCATTTGCTAGGTCCAAACTCAAATTGAATTATAAAAATGTGTATAATAATGGGTAAATATATCAAATTATAAAAAAAAAATTGAAGCTTACAAAATTTTCCAGGTGAGACCTTAGTATAATTCAAAATTAAATTATTTTGTTAATAATATTTATAACAATTGAGCATGGTGTGATACACATTTTGTAACTGTTTTTTACGCATTTTCTTATAATTTCACATTGAGAACTACTTTATTAGAACTGTTTCTATAATTGCTTTAACTAGTTTTTTATTACCGTAAAAAGTTGGATAATTCCACTATTCATTGTATAAAACAAGTCAAAATGTAAAAAATAACTACTTCAATAATTCAATAAATTATTTAAGAATTAAAATCCAATTATACTAGACATTTTCATAAAAACAAATAATAATTAACGTAATTTTACACGCACGTTAACAAAAACGTTAATTTATAGCACTGACTAAATAATTAATAATAAAATATTAACTTAAAATTAAAACTATATAACTTTTAAAGAAACAACTCCTTCAGTGTTTTTGAAAAGAAAATCTTGTTAAATTGTCCTATTAATTATAAATCTTAAATGAGTTAACAATTATTAAAAAATATTTCTCTATATAAAATGTTCACTTGAATTTTAATTTGTAATCACTCTTAAAATCAACAAATAAACAAACTAGTTGTGATTGAATAGTGTTGGCTTTTACCATTACTCTTCAAATAAATAAAAAATCATTATACGTAGAAATAAAATATTATTAAAATAGATATAAAAATATTGGTTAATTCAATTTTTTTATACCCCAATTTATAATATCAAATATCTTATTTAATATTTTATGCACTTGTCCTTTTAGAATTAGGTAAACATCATAATAAAAACTATATTTTCAATTTTCATGTTCTAGGATACGATCATCCCAACTTAATGGAAACAATTTTGACATGACTTTAAAGTAATGATTACAAAATTTAATATGTAATAATTAGAAGTTGAATGATAATATAAAACCAGTTTACACAGCCATTTTCAAGTATAATTTTTATACATTATACATTCATTTTAATTAAATTTAAAAACATTTCATAAGAGTATTGTGATTAACAATTAATAATATTATTAGTTTTAGCTGTGTAATAAATGTTGTAGAAAATTATAACTATTACACAAACAAAACTTGTCTTTTTCAGAAATTTCAATTACTTAGTTGATTTGACGTAATGAGAAAAGGTGAAAGGTCGCCACTTTTCAAGTTTTGAACTGTGTCCCTATCCCGCCCGCTCTCACTGACGCTCCTCTGCATATAATATATCAACCATTCTCATTCTCCTTCGACCACTATGCTTTTTTCTTCAACACTCACTTCCCATTCAAAGGTAACAAACCTTGTATCATTTATTTATAATTATTTCTCTCTTTCTTCAATCTATACTATGTTTATGAGTATATTGTTCTTTTGAGGTTTTTATTCCAGTCTGTTAAGGATGTTCTGTCTCACCACATGGATCTTGGTTCCAGCTGCATTACTTTGTTAAATTTACGTAAATTTGATTACTTTTTTCCTTTGGGGGAGATTTTAAGCATGTGGGTGTTTTTCTGATAATTTTTCGGATTTGAGTCGAGTGAAATACTAAACAGAATGAAGATGATGAGGGATTTTGTTTTTGATCGCGTGTTGTTTGAAAATTGTTTTCAGTGGTTACTTTTGTATTTGTGTCAGGGTTGAGCGAATGTGTTCATACACCTTTTCTCAACAACTTGTCAGCATCAGCATTTTTCATTCAACGCTGAAGAAAATTGTGTCACGAGAAAGCATAAATATTAAGACAAAAAGATCTGGGGCATACCTTGTGGGAATTTCTCGGCTTTGACTTGTGGCTTAGCAGGGGAGTGTAGTCATAGTGGAACAATTACCATTTCACAATGTTTTGTGGTTTTAAACAAAATCAAGTCAAAGATTAAGCCTTTTGTTGTGCTTCATGTTATAACATTAGGCTATTCTTATGTACTTTTTTAAAATGTTGGTATTATCTGACGAAGGGATGTTAAATGGGTGTTTGAAGAACAGGTATGAGCTAGATTTTCATTTGAGACAATTGGGTTGCTCTTCTTCTAGGCCCAAGCAATGGATAAAGTAGATAAAGCGTGTGCCAAAGATGAAGAACGTCCAATCCGTATCACCAGAGCAAAGACTAGAGCTATGAGAGGAATTCCTCCTCCCCCCTCAAGACCTTCCTCTGGAAATGAACAGAAAAACATGTCTCGAGCAAATTCCAAAAGAGCAGCCGCTTCTGGAGATCAAACTTCTGTGGTTGTTCCTGCTCTTATCCAAAATAAGAGAAGGGCAGTTCTGACAGATGTAACAAATATACATGATAAGTGTACTAATGCATCAAAATTTATGGTAAGCATGCACCACTCACTTTGTCATCAAAGATAGAGCTCAAATCATGAATATTTTACAACTGTAGTGATATGGGAAGTAAAGATTTGTTTCTGTTGAATTATTCTCCTTAGAAAGAATAGAAACATTTGATCCAGTATCGTTTATTTGCTCAAGACAAAATAATATTTATAATTCTATAAAGTTGTAAGTTCATCTACACGAAAGTATGAAAATCATTTATGTTATGTTGGTGATGCTGGTTGACCATCTATTGTGTAGGCCAAAGGAGTTTATACAAAGGAAAGCACAAAACTAGCTTCAGGTATTACCTCTGAATTCTCATCAACACAAGAGAATGTTAGAGCAAAGTTAGTTGAAGATTTATCAACAATAAGGATGGTAGAATCCGATGACTCCATAAGTGAACGTGTTATACCAGGCACCAAGCCGTCAATGCAAGATTCTGTGAAGTCCGATGAAGTCCAGAGCTCTACAAAAAATGGTATTTCCAAAATCTCAAGTGTTACTGCCCGTATGCAACAGACTTTAGGTGTGTAATAAGACAGACTAAATCTCTAAGTGTACGAATGGACTTTTTTATAACTCTGATTGAACATACCAAGGACTTAATTTACTGTATACATAGGTTACTATTTGAACTGCATTTCTTATCCTTACAGTTGGAGAATGGAAACAATAGTATTTTTATATAAAGAATTTTCTACTTCAAAGAGTTACAGTGTTATTTTACATGATTGCTCGTTTGATATTGAATAAAAATAGTTATCTAAGTTAGGATCCTGTAATTACTGTTTTTTTCTCTTGTTGGATTATACAGATGTAGATGTGATTTCTGAGAAGTCAGGAACCTCAAACTCCCTTGATATAGTGGACATTGATTCAGAGTTAAGGGATCCTCAAATTTGGAGTTCTTATGCCTCTGACATGTACAACAACATTCGAGTCTCAGAGGTTTGTGATGTAGTGATGTAATTGCTTTTTTTCTGATGGGTTGCCACTATTAGTTAATGTAACTAACTGGTGACAACTTCAGTAGCTTCTGTTAAACAATATTATGAATGGTTATATAAGCATAAGCTGCTGCTTTCGCTATTGTCCCAGTCTGACTGCATTATAATACTGTTTTCCCAGAATACATCCACTGTTACCAAGTATTATTGGATAGCACTTAGTAAAATAATAGTATTATTATAACTAATATTGGTTGATAAAAGAACTTTACAAAGTAACACTCTTATAATGCTAAGAGAAGAATACTTTGACCACAACAAAATTGACAGTGAGTTTTGGTGGATGACTTCAGCTTGAAAGGAAACCATTGACCAACTACATGGAGAAGTTGCAGACAGATATTAATCCAAGCATGCGTGGAATTCTGGTAGATTGGCTTGTGGAGGTTAGTCTCATGGTTGCAGCATTATGTAGATTTGTAAACTTGAGTACATACGATGGATTTTATCTACTGCATTTCAATCCAAATGTGGTGAATTATAGGACTTTGGGAATAAGATGAATATCTACATTTCATCATCATGCTCCTGAAATACACAATCTGTAATTTTATTATTATCTCTTTTCAGGTTTCTGAGGAATACAGATTGGTTCCAGATGCCCTTTACCTGACAGTGAACCTCATTGATCGGTATCTATCAACTAAATTCATTCAGAAGCAAAGACTACAGTTGCTGGGTGTTACTAGCATGCTAATTGCATCGTAAGTACCGAAATTTGTAATGGTTCTGGTTAATATTGAAGTTTCCAAGCTCAAACTGATACATACATATTGATGCTTCTCCTTAAATTGATAAAACTGAGATGCCTTAAAAAGTACAATGTCAGTATTTACTGGTTTTTGACAGTGTAATTTATTCTCATTATTCTCTCTGTAGTTTGGCTAACATACTGGTAATGATTATTTGTTTAGACATTCATAAATACATAATGAAGCTCTAATATTATTCATGCAACACTTGATTCTGATTGAGTGTACTTGGAGATGCTGATAAGTATAATAATTTATGATATCATGTCTATTATTATTTTTTTTATATAAATCAAAAATTGATCTTAGATGTGTTTCTTTTCTTTTGTGACTTGAAGAAAGTACGAAGAGATGTGCCCACCTCGAGTGGAAGAATTCTGCTTCATCACAGATAACACATACACAAAGGAAGAGGTACTGTATTTGGTAGCACGGCTTGAATCTTTCATCTTTTTTTCTTTATTGTGTAGTGTTCGTGATGATTGATATATACAAACACTTGGCTTTATCTGACAGGTACTGAAAATGGAGAGAGAAGTACTGAATGTGATTCATTTTCTGTTATCTGTTCCCACAATCAAAACATTTCTGAGGTATGTGTGCAGTATTTACATTTACATAGGAATACACATGGTTTTAAGTAGCCCGCTATAGTGGCATTAGTGTAGTAGTCATATCAAATCAAATAGTAGAATTAACTTAATAGCGATTCATGTGTTGATTCCAAAGAAAGAAAACAGAGGCATTAAGATTTTCTTGAGAGTTATTTTTGGGATTTCAGTTTTAAAAAATGCAGATTACGGTAGTGAATGATATAGAGAAAGACTTGAACTGACAAAATTGATAGATAATTGATGATTCCTAAAATGCTTGCATTTTACTTTGTGTTTATTTGTATGTTTCGTTAAAGGTACCTGTAACTTTTTATTTTTAAATAATGAATATTATTAATTTTGAGTATTTTTTTTATCATTTCTTAAGAAAAAATTAAGATCGTATGACTTTTTAATTTTTTTCATAAGAATTAAAGTAGAAATGTTTAATTGAAATCATTAGTCTTTAGCTACATGACCAATTAAAGTCATGTGCAATTATCTTATCCTCTTAGTAATTCAAATATGGTATATCTTACTGTAATAACAATTTTCTCTTGAGATGCTTCATCAATCCATTTTTTGTTGGAAAACCTCCCTTGGCTGAATTATGACTATCTTTTCTTGGTTTTCAGGAGATACATCCAAGCAGCACAATCTTCTTACAAGGTACTAGAGTTGTTATACACTATTTATCCACAATTTATTAAACATTGAAAAGGTCATGAACTGGTGATTTCGTTCTATTATACAGGCTCCTTGTGTTGAACTGGAATTTTTGGCAAATTATTTAGCAGAGCTTGCTCTTGTTGAATATAGCTTCTTCCAGTTTCTTCCTTCCCTTGTAGCTGCATCTGCCGTGTTCCTTGCCAGATGGACCCTGAACGATTCAGAACATCCATGGGTATGAACTCTTGATTGCTTGGTTGCAATTTAAATATTCACCTTTGACCGTTATGTAGAAGTAAACAAATTTTAAAAGTCTCACGCATGTATTTGCAGAATCCAACTTTGGAGCACTATACAAACTACAAAGCTTCAGAGCTCAAAACTGTTGTTCTTGAACTGCAAGATTTGCAACTTAATTCCAAAGGCTGTCCCCTCAATGCTGTTCGCGATAAGTATAAACTACAGAAGGTTGGAATTCTGTACATTAATTAATTCTGTTTAGATAAACCACAGAAGAAAGAAAAGTAGTTAAAATGAAATCAACTTGTGTATTTTCAATTTGGAAGAAGTTCAATCAAATTTATTTGAACTTAGAAGAAAATTTCAAATCATTTTAATAGTTTACTTTATTCTCTGTAAATATTTTCGGAAAATCTCAACCACTCTTCTTTCAGTTGACTAAACTTTTTAACCCCACTTCTCAGCCTCACCAAAATTGCTAAAGATCACGAGACATAATATTATTGTACTCATTTTCCAGGCACCTTTTTTGTCATTGTCAAATATGTCAGTATGGAATATATCTTCATGGGTATGTTGTAAATACCATTTGTTGAAGTTGTAGCAGTGTTAGAATTAATTTTACGTAGGGATCAAAACGAAAAAGATATGTTTACTGAGTAGATGAAAACATGGATTTTTTTTCTATATGTTGTGAATAAATTAATTCTAAAATTTTCCAAGTAACAACTGAAAAAAAAAATGTATAAAGTATAGCTTTGGTAATGGCAGGACCAATTTATAGTCTTCATCTGTATTACTTAATCCATGTCAAGTTACATAATTATTTGGAAAATGGAGTGTTTAAGGGGTTCATATTCTGTATTTTACCTGTTTATTGTTCCCCGTTTGAACAGGCAAAATAATATGCACGTCCTTATCGTTGCTGAAAAAAGGTGTTGAGATAATTAAATAACAGTGACTTTTGTTTCCTGTGACAGTTCAATTGTGTGGCAAACTTGTCCCCAAAACCGGTGCAGTCACTCTTCCAGGGCCAAGTGTAAATGTTTTTGGCTGTTCCCTAAAGACTAATGGATGACTTCACAGTTTGTGGCAGTGATGCTTGATAATCATCATCAGTTGCATATATTTTACCATTCTTTTTTGTCATCAATCACCCACTTGCTGTCTGTTCCGTAATTGTTACATGTTTAAGGTGGTCAGATTTCTTTGTAAAACAATTTTTGCCGATGATACAGTTCAAAGAGTGAGTTGATGTACTAACACCAAGTAGGCTTCATTTTAAGGTTGTCATGATGCAACAAAGCCCTATAGTTGGTCTCAATATTTTGTACCGAAACAAACATTTATGTATGTAATGCAAATTAAATTACATACAATTTATTTTCTATTTATAAATCGTACAACATTAGCTTTATTGTAATTATTATCTGACTTAATCCACATTGAGTCTCTTAAACCATGCACTTGCTTTATATTTTAATCTTTAAGTATTGAAATTTGGACAAATTGTTGAAAACACGTTTCAGGAATTGAGACCCCCCTTATTCCAGTGTAGGTCCATAAAAAAGAATATACTGGACCCAAGTAGCCACTGTAATGTAAGTCCTGCTTTTGCTTTTAACGCCAAAGAAAAAGAAGCTTTTCGCTGGTGGGGTTGCAAAATTCATAATTTTCTCTTCGTGAATACTGATCCAACAAGTGTGGTCGCTGGTTAATTTCTTTTCAAAATTGCAAATATAGTTTGACTGAAATTACGACCGACTTTTATTCTGAATAACTAATGGCTTCAGTCAAACTTTATTTTCAATGATCTTCGAGCAATTTTGATGTTTTCTGCTGTACTTATTGTCTGGTAATTAACATTATAAATTAAGCCTTTTTTATTAAAGAAATGAAATCAGAAACAATAACCATGTCATTATTATAAAAGCGTGTATTCAAGAAACTTTAGATTTATAAAAGTTTTCATCAGAAGAACCAGACAAGACAAGTGAATGATTGAAATGTCGCACTTTATGGAAATACTGTTTTCTACTTTTCAATTTGAAGCAAGAACATTAGAAAAACTAACATATTTTAATTTATATCATTCCTATGTGCAGATTCCATCTCCATTTTAGTATCTTCTTCCTAGTGCACAAAAAATTGTTACATCACCGTGACATTGGAACACAAGTCTTAAATACTAACGAGGTGGAACCTTAATCAAATGTATATAATTCATTAGTTTATTAACATATCTTAATATGCAATGCCTGTATGGAAATTACTGGTGATTAAGGAGAAAGGCTCAGAAGCACAGCAGATTTTGGAAATAGGCTTATACAGAAAATGGTTTGATCCACTGCATAGTCCTTCACATCACTTATCAGAAGGAGGCAGATAAATTACTACCATACAGTGGCAATCAAAAGCATGTTACGAGGTACAACATCTGGCTGCTAGAAGCATCAAATGCATGTAGGAACCTTAAAGATAACAGCCATTTACCACTTTTCTAGCGGTTTTCCACCGTATCAGGATGAAAGGGATTGGGATTGAGTTTCTGACATAGATACATTCATACATAAGTTACAGGTTATCAAATTGGAGACACTAAAACTGCGGTATTTCCAATCACAGGCTGGAGACTGGCTGCATGTTCTAGTTGTTTCCATGCTTCCTTCCGCTTCTCTTCTGCTGCGTTTAGCATTGCTTCTTCTTCCTTAAACTGAGAATGACAAGCCAGGAATAGCTTCTCATCCATCTCTGCAAACATTTTTCTAACATTATGAGTTAGGTTGAGCACTGCTTGGCTCCAGTGGCCTTGAGAATTCTTCTCTAAGGCTGGAAACATGATTGGCAGGATCACTTGTCGGTTGTGAGCAATCAAATTGACAATATGATCGTTGTTCCATAAGAAAAGGGCTCTTTCAGCTACCTGAAACAAGTCATGTTGAACAGAAAAGGGTTATGTTTCAGCAGTTAAGAAAAACGTCACAGGAAACAAAGTGATTCTCAGAAGATACAAAAACAAATGAAGATGGAGAGGAATTGCAGCAATTAGATCCGTTGCCAGTCCCTATATTGAAAAGACAAGAAAGTTGCCAAACATACTTTAAGAAAACATGGACAGCTCTAATCAAACAAGAATGACTACAAACTACTTCAGTTTCACATCCTATAAAGTGACCTCTAAAACAAAATTAATGCAATCAACTCAATAATAACCTTGGCAGAAAAATCTCCCAACAAAGGTTGCAGTACGTTTTGAACTTTGAACCTGAGGCTAAGCATTGTTATTATTAGTCTCTACTCTATGATGTACATATTCCTGAATCAATCCCATTAAGGATGGATCAACCAGACTCTGAAGCCTGTTGAGTAGCTTATACTAAAAGCCAGGCAGTGAAACAATGTGTCATTTGATTCAGACAGGATTTCTGTGTCATCACAAAGCAAATGGGTACATACTCCAATCCCCCATTGTTCTTTCCAACACAGCAAAAATGACACTGATGCGTGAGTCTGTATTAGCTGGGTGTGAAACGCATCCCTATATTATAGCAACGGTTCTACTCCACATCTTGTAGAGACTATAAAGAAGTATTTGCTAATGTGCTTAGCCAGAATAGATAGCACCATGCAAACTATAGTTGAAAGTCATAGATTCCATTCCTATATAAAAGCATGAAAATAACTAAATTAGCTAAAAAGTGAATAAAAATCGTACCTGAAAGTGCATACTGTTAATGCAGCATCCCATCCGCCAAAACAACGGTACCATGACCCTCTGGAACTCTACCATGTTAATTGTTTCCAAAATTTCTTCCAGTTCACCCAGGAACATCACCTCTTTCTGACTATTCGTTATCGGCCAATACTTCAACATCCCCCGGATGACAATGCTCCCCAACTTAGGCTCCTTCTCGACAAACTGTGTAACGCAGTAAGACAACTGCTGGAAGTATACCCCCATAGATTTGGGCTTGTGCAAGGGGATCAGAACCCTCCACAAGAAGATCTTATGCTCCTCCTTCAATGGCAACGCGAACCCACTAATTATGCTCCCAAAAATCTCCAACAACTCAGCAATCCCGTTGTGCCTCTCAGTCTCAAACACAAACTTAAAAAACACGTTGTTAATGGATTTCCTTATGTAGGGTCTATGCACCATGAACTTGCCATAAACCCTATGCATAATGGTCTTCAAGCAGTCCCTCTCCCTAGGATCTTCCGAATCAAACAACTCCAACAATCTCAAGATAAAAGAATGGTCGATGTACTTCTTGGCCACCTTAGCATCAAGACAGTTAGAGGTTATAAACTTGAGCAGCAACTCATACACGAGCTGCAAATGAGGCCATGCGGGATCAAAGGATGGCTCATCATCATCATTCTCACCACCACGATTGGACCTATAATTTGGCGGGAAAACGCGAAAGAGATTAATAGCACACATTCTACACACAGCAAGAATAGCAGGTTCACCGAACCTCGTGGACCCACAAGAGGAAACAAAATCAACAAGTTCAACAAGGGTTCTTCTCTTCACCTCTTTCTCCACCGTGTCCTTACCAGGGTCCGTGAAATCAAAGGACACGCAACACAGGCTCAGCTTGCTCACGAAAAGGTTCATCTTTTCCGAGCTGGGGACATCTTTGAAAGGTACCAGAGGTTCTATCACCGACACCGTGCTCGCCGGAAAAACAGCGGACGAGGATGTCCGTTTCGCAGCATTCGAAGCGGCGGCGACGCCGTGCGTGCGATTGTGTCTGCCGGCGGCGCGTGGGGAATCGTCCGAGCGTGATGGGTCGGCTCGGTATGACTCGTCCGAGTCGGATTTTGGTGTCTTGCGGGGGAGTCTGCTGAGGAATTGCTTCAGCATGGCGACCCGGAAGGTGAAAACTGTAAATTTGGAAACTTTAGACGAAACCCATTAAAGAAGACAAATCAATGTAGCGCGAAAATCAATGAGTTCTGCTTGAGGGGAAGAATGAGGGAGAAACATGCGGTGAAACCCTAGATCTCGGTCAAGGAAAGTAGGAGAAATTACAAACAATGTGAGACGGGTTGCATGAAATTGAGAAGAAAAATTCAAAAGGGTCCAGAAAAAATTTGCTATTTAGCAGCATGCATTGAAGAAAAATCAAATCTTGAAGATTGTGAAAGAGAGAGATGTTAAGGAATGCAAATGAAATACATCTTCCAAAAAAGGATGAGGAATAATTAACGATTTATCATTAGAAACTCGGCGTATGGGATCTTCTTTTTCTCGGGAATGTGAGAAAGAAAGAAAGAAAATTTGTAAAATACTGAATGGGGAAAAGAGGGGGTTCTAATTTCTCTCTAGGGCACAAATGGTTAGAGAGAATGTAGAGAAGATGCAGATCACGAAGTTTTGTTATGTGAACTTTTTAGATAATGAAATCCTCTCACTGTTTCTTCTTATTCTGTTGTTGAATAATGTGATCGGAAATTAACAAGAAAACTACAGGTAATGGTTGGTTTTAACTTCTTTTCTCTTGTTTAGGAGCCTTTAATCAAATCATCAAACAGTAGTGGCACTTCTTCTAATATTCTATAATTCTAATCACTTTATGTATTTAATTTAATCTATAAGTTTAGTTATTTTGTTAGGGTTTGAAGGAGGAAAAAAAAAAATCAGAAACTTGAATAGGATTTGGACACCAACACGTGTAACTGTGTCTATGTAAGGAAAAGGCAAAAAAGCCTGTAAAACTAGGGACTTGACATGGTTTCTTGCAGACGAGAAAATTACAGAAAGGCATTTGTTTGGATATTATGGTTCTAATAATAGCAAATCATGATTATTGATGTAAATCTTGTTTTATAAACTCTTTCTAATTCATATATGTTTATCTACTCAAATTTTAGTCTATTTGATTTTTTTTTAATCTGACATGTAAATCAAATAAGTTTTCATCTCAAAACTGATATATATATATATATATATATATATATATATATATATACATGAATTCATTTTAAGTTTACATTCATTTTAATTAAGTTTGAGAGAATTAAGAGATAAATTATCTCCTTATTTTTGTGATTAAAACAAAAGTAATTTTAGCTATGTGTCATCTGTTAAAGTGATGATTACATATAATTTGAGTGAAAGAAAAGTAAATTTGAGTGTCTAAATCTATGAAAGTATACGCATGAATGATTATCTTTGTTAACAATTATTTCACTTACTGATGTTGTTTCTGATTAGCTTTTAAGTTTTATCTCTTAAATATATACATTTATTTAACAAATTATTCGTTCTTTACACCAAATCATATGAATTATTCTAGGTAATTTCCTAAGTTATCTAAATACTTATACCTACCTCCTAATGTTATGATTAGTGATTTTTAAGCATGATCATTATTGGTTTCTAGGAACTTGTTAAACCAAAATTAGGAAAAACACACACAAGTATTGCACAGTTGGGTACACACTTGAAATTATGTTTATTAGTCATTTAATGAACTGAATCTGCTTCATCTTAATAAATAAATATCTTTTTAATCCATTACTAGTATATATATAATAAGATGAATTTTGAGTGGTTTTTTATATCACAGAAAACTACCAACCACACATTTACTAGAACTGATACTGCATTTTCTGCTAAAGAGTTTGTCTGTGTTATAAATATAATTGTGTTATTGTTACAAGCCAATGTTCCATGATGAAAAAATTATTTAAATACAAAATTTATTTAATCATAAGTTACTTAATTATATTGTAAAAAAGCTAAGAATTAAATCTGAAGGAGAAATAAGAAGATAAAGATTAGGTTAAAAGAAAGATTTAAGACGGAAAAAAAATACAAAAGAAAGAAGATTCTTGCAAGATAAACATTTTAAATATAATATAAAATTTTCAATTTTAATAGAAACTTAAATTATACATCATAGACAATTTAGACAGTTTAATGTTGATGTTGCAATCCAAATAAGTAATTTAAAAGTCGTCATCATCTAATACCTTACAAACTTCAACAATTAAGTGTATAAGGTGAATTGCTTGAGATCAAACCAGTGTGTTAGTATATTTTTCTACTGGTAAATATTTTGACCAACTTTTATGTGATGCTATCCAAAAAGAACAGTTTATTTTAACAAGAATAAGTTAGTTGTTTCAAATACTAATTATTTGGACATGAGATTGGGAATGAAAGCTAGTTCCTTTCCACCACAATCTTTCTATACCACAATCTTTCTATGTACATATAACTCTTGTATTAATCTTGATAACTTGATTGAATAAAAATATATGTTACTTTTTTATCTTTAGTGTCACATCTTAAGTGGTGAACCATTTTCTTATTTGTTTTCAGAGTGTCGCTTCTTAATCTATTAGTCCAGGTGACATTGAATATCTTGATGTAGGTTAAATAGGTCAAGTTAATATTGAATAATATTGTTTTGATTGTTACCCTGTTTGATGAGGTTTTCTTAGTAATCAATTTCACATAGTGGTATTTCTTATCCATTTAATAAATATATTAATAATAAGCTTTTAGGTTTTTTTGGATTTTGATAAAGAGTAGATGTAAATATAGACAATGATATAAATTAAGTGGAGAGAAGGTTATGATTGAATTTCATCTCATCTTTTTTCTACTGTACCTATTATCTTATCTATTTAATATGCAAATCATTCAATGTTTTGGGAGTACTCTTCTAGGTAGATTCAGGTTCATTCCTAAATCACTAGAACCTAATAGCTTCAATGTGATTCCTTCATTTTTGGTTGAATGAATTTCTTGCAATGTAGGACTTTTTGATCTAGCACACCCTTTATATCTTATGAGAGCTTCTAGCATGGGTGTGATGATTTGATTAAACTGCAATTTGAGACCAGTTTTTCAAATCAATCTAAACCAGTTAAATAAATGAGTTGTCAATTCAACATTAAGCATAAATCAAACTACAAACTATTGAATGAAAGCATAGATAAATATCCAAGAAATAGAAGTACATAGAATTAGAATTGATTACATCAAACTTGGACACAAGAGAGTTTATCTACTCATAGAATATTACATTACAATTCCAATAACATCTAGACATAATTTACAATAAGAACATATCTCTCTAGGCTCACAGACCTATTCCTACTTTACTACTACTTATTTAATCATTTGCTCAATTATAAAATGAGAACACGGGTCTTTATTTGTAAAGATTTTTAGGCGATGCTCAGTCCAACTTTTGGGGTTCAGCTAAGAATGTTTTCTTCCATGGAGGGTTTTCTTTTCTCTCTGCAGCCCACCACTTTCTTATAACTTAGTCATGCATTGCCTTAAATGTTGAGCCCCATTTTCTTGTAGCTCAGATGTAAAAGTCACATTTCATATCTGTTTTTAGCCACTTATTGACGCTCAGTTACAAATTTTAGAATTCAACTGCATTGATAACTTATTGACAAGTATACCAAATCGTTCCAAGTAATATAGAGTAAGTTTAAAGTATCGTTCTCCCAAGGGACTTGTGCAACACATGACAATTCTTCCTTTTATAACTCAATTAGACATGAAAGTGTACAAAAAACACAAGAAACTCTTTTTGGTATTTTTATCAAACAGTTGGTGTGCAAGGAATTATATTTAAAAGAAACTTCGTTGGAATTGGATGTCATGAATCATATGAATATAAAACTCTGTTCAATATTTCATTACTTCATTCAAACATTCAGATCAAGGCATACTAGTCCTAATCCCTTAGCAACTAGTTCTAAATTAATATATTAAAATGATAATCCCTTAGTCAATTTAATATACAATTTGCATTAAGTCCAATGTTAAGAATGATCAAGTTATTGAGTCTATCCCTAGATCCCAAATCACTTAAGTGTCCTATCTACGTTCATGTTCAAAGTTACTTTCCAGTAATCAAAGACATTCAAATAACATCATATTTTCATACAATGATAATAAATTCAAGATAGAGCATATGAACGAACAACGATATATTGAACAGGAAAATTGCATCACAGTGAATTCATTACATCCAATCCCAACGAAAGAGAAATTTAAATACTCCTAGTCATCTAAAACGTACACATTTGAAGCAATCCCTTGCAACAATGGTGTCTTGATGCCTTGAAGTAGTCTCTGGAAGTTCCTGAGATGTTTTCGTTTCTTTCTTTTGTCCGGAGCTTCTGTTAGAAGAGAATGTTTCTGTCGCTCTGTCACGTCTTTTAAAGCCACTTAAATTCATTAATTCGCTTAGCGCACATGTACTGGTGCGCTATGCGAATTTTCTTAACTGCTGTATTTTAACTGATGTTATTCGCTCAGCGCACAGGTACTGGTGCGCTATGCGAATTTTCTTTTTCTGGCAGTGCGAATTTTGGCTTTCGCTTTGCGAAAATTGGCTGACAGAATCTAAATAATACATTATTTCCTGTACAATATTTTACATAACAATCTACTACCTATTACAACTTTTCAATGAGGAACAACATGAATAATTACAAGATTGAGTTCATTTATAAGTATAAAAACAACTCTTTTTCACACTTATCAACTCCCCCAAACTTGAACTATTTCATGCCCTCATGAAATCACATAAGAAAATAAACATCACAACAGACATTTGAAATTTTGATAAAATGACTCCGCACAGCAGAATAATCACATGCGTTCCCAAAGATTTCAAACAAGTATGACATGGTGCATCATTCACAAAATCATCAGTGCATAGAATATGAACAACCAGATCAGCATTTATCATTACTCACACTCAAGTGTTTGTCCTCACATGACAGTAGAATTGACATAGAACTTCATCAGCTTTTGCATTTCATTTGATTCACACACTTTACACACTATTGGTTAAGTCCAAAGGTCTTTTCAGGTTAAGGCTTGGCTTGGCTAGAAAAAGAATCATGGTTTTTCTTGGATTCAAAGACACCTATTAAGAAGAGAACAACTTCAATTCCCAATCCAGTACTCAAATCCCAAAATATATCATTCATCACATACCATTTTCTTTCACGACTCAACCTTTTCTTTCATTTTGAGCTTTTTTTTTTCTTTTTTTTTATCATATTTTTTTTATTGATCTTTTCTTTCCACAAACTTGAATTCAACCTTAACTTCTTTTAAAGCATAATACATGTTCTCTTCTAGGGTGTAAGGTAGGATATCATCTAATAGGCTCAAGGTGGAAGGAAAAAATTTTCAAGGCTCAAAAAGGTTCACAAATGTATCACAGTGTCTAAAGGTTGGCTATCTGGCCAAGTAGCTATATAATCAATAATAAACAGGGCCTTTTTCATCCTTAACCAAAAAATGTGTGTATATACGTAGAATCAAAATCATGCAAAAACCAATTTCATATCTAGACAACTCAATATCTCTCCATCAATATATGCTCTCAACACTCACA
This sequence comes from Vigna angularis, assembly GCF_016808095.1. Classification (NCBI taxonomy): domain Eukaryota; kingdom Viridiplantae; phylum Streptophyta; class Magnoliopsida; order Fabales; family Fabaceae; genus Vigna; species Vigna angularis. Next base: position 35,839,321 of record NC_068973.1, on the reverse strand, counting down.
GATCTGGTCATACATACTCATACACAAATAAAAATATATGAAACACATTGCAACCACAGTCATATGTGTTATCATTTTCAAGAATCACATCAACTTAATCAAGACAATGCATAACCATTAAATCACAAAGTCACATGTCTTTACAACTAACACATAGTTCAAAACATATTACAAAACATAAATAACATAACTAAACATTGAAGATAACTCTATCTGCACCTGCACTTGCAAAAAGTAACATAGAGAGAAGTGAAATAGGAAAATAAAATAAAAACACAAACAAAGAAATAAGGAATAGAAGAAACAAAATTGCAGAACATGAGCACACCAACCAAACAACAATTCCAATATGCAAAATGATTGAAATGGATTTCTTAAATAACCTCACTCAGATCCCTCTTGTTGCAAGATCACTTAGTACTCCCCTTTCAGCTGTTGAAAGCCCATCCCTAGGATCTTCCAACAACTAGAAACATCTGTAGGCAAATTGCATAAAAGAAACACAAACAAAACATAGATACAATTGGCAAAGAATTCCACTTTCCCTATTTTCTAAAGTTAGAACACTCAGATCCCTTTTGTTGTGCCTACCTAAGTATGATAAACCCTCACCCAATCCCTTGGTGTAAGACGTCCATCAAACTTGCCTTAAGTTCAAAAACAGTGAATCCAAACACACAACCCCATCCCTGGTGATTTGCACATCTGGTTTGATTTAGTTAGTTCCGCTACTGAAATCTCATTCCTAAGAACTTTCAATAACAACATCAAGCTCTAAAGCGTACCCCGAGACAGGCATTAAGTTCAAACTAAATCAATGGAAAGTCTTAAAAAACTAAAGCCAACTACATACACAACAACATTAAAAAGGGAAAATTCACAACAAAGTCTAAAAGAGTCATAAATGTCCAAATTGCCTTGTGTTGGAACACAAGTCCCCGGCAACGGCGCCAAAAACTTGATAACTTATTGGCAAGTATACCAAATCGTTCCAAGTAATATAGAGTAAGTTTAAAGTATCGTTCTCCCAAGGGACTTGTGCAACACATGACAATTCTTCCTTTTATAACTCAATTAGACATGAAAGTGTACAAAAAACACAAGAAACTCTTTTTGGTATTTTTATCAAACAGTTGGTGTGCAAGGAATTATATTTAAAAGAAACTTCGTTGGAATTGGATGTCATGAATCATATGAATATAAAACTCTGTTCAATATTTCATTACTTCATTCAAACATTCAGATCAAGGCATACTAGTCCTAATCCCTTAGCAACTAGTTCTAAATTAATATATTAAAATGATAATCCCTTAGTCAATTTAATATACAATTTGCATTAAGTCCAATGTTAAGAATGATCAAGTTATTGAGTCTATCCCTAGATCCCAAATCACTTAAGTGTCCTATCTACGTTCATGTTCAAAGTTACTTTCCAGTAATCAAAGACATTCAAATAACATCATATTTTCATACAATGATAATAAATTCAAGATAGAGCATATGAACGAACAACGATATATTGAACAGGAAAATTGCATCACAGTGAATTCATTACATCCAATCCCAACGAAAGAGAAATTTAAATACTCCTAGTCATCTAAAACGTACACATTTGAAGCAATCCCTTGCAACAATGGTGTCTTGATGCCTTGAAGTAGTCTCTGGAAGTTCCTGAGATGTTTTCGTTTCTTTCTTTTGTCCGGAGCTTCTGTTAGAAGAGAATGTTTCTGTCGCTCTGTCACGTCTTTTAAAGCCACTTAAATTCATTAATTCGCTTAGCGCACATGTACTGGTGCGCTATGCGAATTTTCTTAACTGCTGTATTTTAACTGATGTTATTCGCTCAGCGCACAGGTACTGGTGCGCTATGCGAATTTTCTTTTTCTGGCAGTGCGAATTTTGGCTTTCGCTTTGCGAAAATTGGCTGACAGAATCTAAATAATACATTATTTCCTGTACAATATTTTACATAACAATCTACTACCTATTACAACTTTTCAATGAGGAACAACATGAATAATTACAAGATTGAGTTCATTTATAAGTATAAAAACAACTCTTTTTCACACTTATCATGCATCATCCTTAAATTCCTCGAGAAATTATTGCAAATCATAAAAAATTCATCAATTTTTTTGTTTTTCTTCTTCTTAATATCTCATTCTAAAGTAAAATGGTTGTTTTTCCTATAAATATAATCATTTAATACATGATAAATGTCTAAACTGATATAAGAATTAACGAATTTTAGACACTTATCATTCTTAAATAGAAATTATAACTTTTAGCTTAATAATAAACACTTTATTCAAAAATTGGTGTTAAAACTAAGCTTATAAATTTGATTCTCAAATGGACAATTATTAAAGAAGAGATTGTTGTTAATGATATTAATTGTCTATATCTTAAGTTGGGTGAATCAAGTTACAATTCAATCTAAAGTATTAAGGTTGGGTTATTATGCTTTTAAACGAATAAAATGTATCAGATAATGTTTTTAACCAAAAGATAAGAACTCAACACTTATTTCTTATATGATAAGTGAGTGATTAATCAAATTTCAAGAAGTAAAAAGTTTTCTCTTATGATCTATTATCTTGTTAACACTTTGGTGTTCTCGGTGACTTTGAATAAAGGAGAAGTTGAATGTGCACCAAAGCTCCAAAACAACTTGATGAAAATTCCAGGGAGGCTTGCTTGAGTTAGAGATTTTTCTGCTTGAGTTTCAAAGAACAACTTGGTTGTATATTGGATTTAATATTTGAAGGATTATTGGTGAAGGTGGAGTTATGACTGTAAGAAAGGAAAAAGAGTGTAGAATATTTGGAGAAGATGCAATAAGTATTATGCTGGATGCTTCAAAAAATTTATAACATTTTCTAGCACTGATACATATTGTTTGTCCAATGTCTAGCTACAGGATAACCATTTCTATGAGAACAATCTTTATTTCTATCAAAAAAACACCTTTTTTTATAAAACTAGATTTTTCAAATTTGTTCATGAATAGAAAATTGTCTTGGAAAACATCTTCTTTTCTATAATTTTGGAATTAATCACTACATATTACCTATTATAATACTTCATTACTTACTACACTAGTAATGTGTTAATTCTTAATTTCCAAGTTTATCTGAATTAGATACTATATTCATTATTCACTTTGTGTTTTTTTTTTATGATAAATGAGTTTTCCTACTTGACTTAATTATGGTTAAGAATGTCAAAAAAATTGATACTTGTATATATTTGTGGATAAAATTAGTAATAAATAAGAAATGAATATTATAAATAAATATTCACAAATAATGAAAGTATTTTTTATATCCACTTGTTAATAAAACAAATACGGATAATAATATTTGTTAATATCTAATTTATTAAAATACTTTCGTATGTATTTTTAATAAATTTATTATGTTTTTCCTGTTATTCAAGATTAAAAATGGATAACATGGAACTTTATATAATATGAACATTGATGAAGTTGATAATTTCTTTAATATTTTATTAAAAAATAAATAATAATATAGTATTTTTGATTTGTTTATTTTTCATGAATCAATGTAACAAAATGAAGTTGTTAATCGAAATACCTAATAGAAAAACTTTTATTATATTAAACGTGATTTAATATTTAATTTTTTAATTTTATTTGAATTTATATAAATTTAAGTTTATTTATAATTTGTTTGAAATTTATGATAATAATGTATTGTATTTTATTTGAATTTATTTAAACTTTGATTGAAGATTCAATTTTATATATATATTTTTATAAAGTTATTTTAGATTTTAATAATTATTTAATTTTTTATAACCTGGTATCATTTTTATATGTTTTTATACGAATTTTTTTTTAATAATTTTTTATGATCAAAATAGTTTGTTAAATAAGTTTATAATTTTCTTTTAAATATCCATAAATACTCTTACATGTCTCAATGCAGAATTCGAACTCAAGCATTTTCAGTTATAATTCCAAAACGCAAACCAACTCCAAAAATCAGAATAAGATACATCACAGAGCAGATAAAACCATAAATCAGAGTAAGGATACATCTAAGAACAGATAAAACCAGCATAACAAATGGAAAAAAATGAAAGAAAATCCTCATTTGACGCTGCCATCCTCGGCCCCCATTTCCCAGCTCCTTCCTTCTCCCCCATTTCCCAGTACAAAGAAGTCACCTTTTCAATTGGTAGAACCCAGCCTTCATCCTCATTGACGTTGTCATCCTCGGCCTTCGAAGCGGAGCCGGACGGTCCCAAAACAGCTTCATCCACGGTGATTGAGGGCTCGGAAGGGGGCTGGACCGGGTGCTAGGCCAGCAGCTCCACCACTGGCACGGGCCGCACCAGGCGGTCCACGAACAACACTAGATCTGAGATCGCGTCAGCTGGTGGAGTGAGATCGCGTCCGGTTGGGTGGCGATTGGTGGTGGGGTTGGGGTTGCGGGGTGGGAGGCACGACGGAGCGAGGGCCAGGGAGCGGCGGAGCGAGACTGAGGGAGCGGCGGAGCGAGAGCGAGGGAGCGGCGGAGCGAGACTGAGGGAGCGGAGCGAGAGCGAGGGAGTGGCGGAGCGAGACTGAGGGAGCGGCGGAGCGAGACTGAGGGAGCAGCGGAGCGAGAGCGAGGGAGCGACGGAGCGAGACTGAGGGAGCGGCGGAGCGAGAGCGAGGGAGCGGCGGAGCGAGAGCGAGGGAGCGGCGGAGCGAGAACGAGGGAGCGGCGGAGCGAGAGCGAGGGAGTGAGAGAGCAAGGGAGGAGGGAGAGGGAGGGAGAGTGAGGGAGAACGAGTGAGAGGGAGGCAGAACGAGTGAGAGGGAGGGAGAGTGAGGGAGAACGAGTGAAAGGGAGGGAGAGTGAGGCAGAACGAGTGAGAGGGAGGGAGAGTGAGGGAGAACGAGTGAGAGGGAGGGAGAGTGAGGGAGAACGAGTGAGAGGGAGGGAGAGTGAGGGAGCGAGGTAGGGAGAGCGAGGGACTGTTAATCAGATCTGGAAAATGAATAGGTCTCGGTTCTTGCTCGCCTGAAGCCATACATGCGTATAGGTCTCGGTTCTACACCTGACCGAGGCCTATAGTTCTTAAAAAAAATGAAAAAAAAAATATGAAATGATTATATACCTCGGTTTCCGTTTAAACCGAGGCATAAACACTATTTTACACTGGTTCTGAACGAACCGAAGCCATAGGCTCTGCACTTATTTCAAATTTCAGAGACTGTCAGGGGCAGGTGGGCTTTTAGGCTTCGGTCATTACTTTAACCGAGGTAATATGACTTATATGCTTCGGTTGATTTTGGACCGAGGCGTATAAGTTGGCTTAAACTGCAAAAATGCCACCGCATTTTGATAGACTTCGGTTGCACCTAAACCGAAGCCTATAACGCGAGTTAAAAAGCAGTTTTTTTACTAGTTTAAAAGAATATATGTAAATAATCATACAAGGGATAGTCACATATATATAATAAAGACCAATAAGAATATCCCCTTACAAACTTGGATTTATGACATAATAAGAAGCATATCTAACCTTAAATATTTGTCTTTTGAATGGTCAGCACTTTAACAGTTTATTTTTCACCTGGAAAAAACGAGTAAAATCTAAACTAAAAATTTGGTTCTTATTTTATTATGGTTATTATAGTGTCTGTTACTATGGGAAGTAGGGTATGAAATATTTTTTTTCAAATATTCATAGATAAATTGAGTAATTGAATTATAATTTTTAATAACATTTTTCTTAAAATATCTTTTAATATTACGATTTACAGTTACTAATTTTATTTGATATGGATAAATTTATTAGTTTATGCGTATTATATATAAAGATTTATATACCATCAACAAATAAAAAGCATTTTATATATGATTTTTAAAATAACTGTTGCAATCAATCAACTTTTATATATATATATATATATATATATATATATATATATATATATATATATATATATATATATATATATATATATATATATATATATATTTGGTGTCCCAGTTTTTTTTTTTTAATTTTACTCTTTAAATATTTTTTTAAACTAGAATGATGACTATCAATTTTAAGTAATTGTTTCTTTGAATTTAATTATTTTTTATTTAGTCGTTTTTAAAAATTTAATAAATTTGTAATCATAAAGCTACAAATAAAATAAATAAAAAAATATTTATATTTAAGTTTATAATTAAAACAAAAAATAAATAATCATACATATCTATATCACATCTTTTCACTAGTAACGGTTAAAAAGGATTTTATTATTATATTATTTCATTAATATATGTCAAATTTATTAATAATTGATTTTAGGTTAAATTCTTTTAGTTGTTCCTATTTTTATGGATTTTACCCAATTCAATATCGGTTTTATTATAATCTTTAATCTAGTCCTAAAAAATGCTAATTTTTTGAGTCAATTTGGACTCCTGCCGTTAAACTGACCTACCAGAGTTAAGTTTTTGATGAGCTGGAACCGTGGCTAGTTTTTGCCACATCACTCCCGCCACGTTAACATCATCTTCCTCACCAACAAAGCACCGTGTCAAAACAACAGCAAATGAAGATCAAAATATACTCTACTCACAAACAACATCTAACGAATGTCATACTGCGATATAGGAGTTTATGGTATCCTTTGTCCAAATATTAGTGCCCTCTCATTTTCCCAATCAAATGTTGGTTCATAAGTAGAAGGGGAGATTGACCAATGTATTGCACATCCAAGTAAATAAATAAATAAAACCAAAATCTGTATCAATAATGTTTCAACAAGCTTTAATTGTAAACTAGCAGAGAATCTCCAACAAAATAAAAACAAGGAACTAAACCATCAACAACCTTTGGAACATCTACATGAAGCAAGTCACCATCTGCACCTTCCAGACACTGCCTTCCTGAAGTACTTGGTGCATCATCTTCACCAATATCATCACTCTTCGTTCGCCTTGCCCCAGCAAGCCGCATTTCTGCATACACCAATAATTTCGTTTAAAAAGGCACTTATTGCAATCATTAATCACCCATATGTTATCCAGTGTAATCATTAATCATTATGATGCAGAAAAAAAAAGTTGGTATGATGAAGAAGAAGTAGAGGCAAAAAGAAAGAGAAACACCCCCTTTTAACACACAAAAACCCCTTTTTCATATGCCATTGTCATATGCCATTATTAGTATTAGCCAGTTCACATAAAAACCTAGATTCATATGCCATTGTCATATGTTGTGCAACGCAGAAACCCATTATCCGCTACCACCTTCAACAACTAGAAAGAACCAGATTCATGGTCGTGATTCGCGCCATCCTCGGACCACCACAACGCCTCCATCTCCTTCCACCACTGTTTCTTCTTTGAAACAATTTCACCACCGTGAAACCATCTACCACCGAGAGTCAGAAAATCAATCAGCCAAGAAATCCAAAATCGCACAACCTCCCTCGTTGCCGTTCAAACATCACAAGGCCAACAAACGTTCAAGCAGCCACCGTGAGTGTTCTCGTACCACCACGATCCAAGAACCTGCAAACAATCTATCCTCTTTCAAACCAGATGCCAAGAACCCTAATCGCAATCCCCTCTACGACGTTCAACCTCCACCGCGAGTTCTTCCCTCATCCAGAAACGTACCCTGCAATGAACAACCACCCCTCCGTCGCAACGCAGAAGCGCTTTAGTGTTGCTATCACCAAATCGCACAGCCACCCTAAGACGCGAGTTCCTCTTTCATCACGAGATTCCTCCACACACAGTGCTCCAGTGTCGCTATCATCAAATCGCGCAACCTGTAAGACCCGTATAAATAAAATGATTTCTTACCTTAAGTATTTTATTTTGTGGTATTATATAATAAATTGTGATGAAAAACAATGTTGAGAAATATTTAAGGAAGGGAAGGAAATTAAATTAATATTGGTTTCATAGTAAATTTCGAAAAAAAAAGTTTGAAAGAGTGTTTAAGTATAATTGTTTGCGCTATTATATCAGTGGATGGAGCTTGGTCTAGTGGTTGATGTGAGTGTGCATGGAGAGTGGAAAAGAGATTTTGGAGAGCAACCAAGTTGGGAGAGAAAGGAAGAGCCACCCTAGCCTTGGAGTTTTTGGACATTACTTGTAGGAGACCAAGAGAAGTGGAAGCTTGTTGTCTAGTGAGGAAAGGAAACCTAAGAGCCTTTGGAAGCTAGCTTGGAATTGAGGTAAGGGGTTTAACTTGGGATATAACATAGTGTATGATGGGTAGAAGGTAACAATATAATGTTGTTGCATGCTTTCTTCCTTGTGTGTTGGGATTAAAGTTAATATGTTGAGATTTATTTGAGACCCTTCCCGAAGTCCAAAATAGTCGTATGAGTAGTCAAATTAAAGATATTTGAGTCTAGTTTCCAACAAATCAAGAATCAACTAAATTGGAGTTCGGTAGAGAGAGTAATGAGCAAAATAGTCATCAAAGGTCAGAGCAAAGCATACCAGAGCGTGATTAAACTTCTAATTTTAATAATTTTACTGCAGCTAGCCCTGTAGTCCAAAAATTTCGAGTTTTGTGTCCAAAGAAATATATTTGAGTCTAGTTTCCAACAAATCAAGAATCAACTCAATTGGAGTTCCGTAGAGGGAGTAATGAGCAAAATAGTCATCAAAGGTCAAAGCAAAGCAGACCAGAGCGTGGTTAAATTTCCGATTTTAATAATTTTACTGCAGCTAGACCTGTTGTCCAAAAATTTCGAGTTTGGTGTCCAAAGAAATATTTTTGAGTCTAGTTTCCAATAAAAAAGAAATAAACTCATTTGGAGTTATGTACAAAGAATTATGAGTAAAATAACAAGCAAAAGTCAGTGTTGACAACATTCAATTTTACTCGTTGGGAGCACTTATCTACACTCTTTAACCAAGAGTGTGGGTAAGAGGGTATTGGGAATTCTCTTCCATTGTTGGAAGAGGAAAGAAGGGAGTGTGTTTAGAGAAAAAGGGGTGTATTAGAATTATGTGCTTTTGGGAATTTAGTAAAAAGTGGGGGTGCACTAAAAATGTTGTTATAGTTGATGGAAGTGTGAAATTAGTAATTTCAGAGGGGTGCGGCAGTAGGATAAATAATTAAATTAAGTTATTTAATTATTTGTTAGTCAATGAATTTAGTTGACTTTATATATGATGGTGATGGTTGTGATGGTAAAATTGTGAGAGCAAGTGTTCTGTCATTTCCTTAGAATTTTTGTCGAATCGATGGTGTTCGTATTACGATACGATAGTGTGTTGAGTCTCTGTGGAGACTGAGATTCGAGTGTCACCCTTTCCTCATGCGCGGGGACTAGAGAGGGTTGGATGTCTCGCCTAATGACTTCGGCTCGTGTGAGTATAGTGCTCGGTGGGTGCGCCTAACTGAAGTTTTTACTCGTAATTCCTTGAGGAGTCGGGGAGATAGGTCTGAAGTTGCGATGAAAGACGACTCGAATCGTCCTGTTTTGCGAAACAGGTTTGGTACGACAAAATTCAAGGAAACAACAGAAGCTTGAGTAAATGATTGAGTCGTGAGTTTAATACTGTGATGTATTGTAATATTGTGACTTTGATAGTCTGAGTGGTGATGATCTGAGGTATTAATATTGTGACTTTGATAGTCCGAGTGGTAATGATCTGAGTTATTAATATTGTGACTTTGATAGTCTGAGTGGTGATGATTTGAGTTATGAGTTGAATATTGCGTTGTAATGTAAGGTTGTGACTAGGAAAATCTAAGTTGTGATATTTTGATATTGAAATTATATGCTATGTTAGGTTCTTCGTTACTCACCCTGAAATGTTGTGGTTGTGGTTTCCACCTACGATGATCGTACTTGTACGAGAGTAGATGGCGTTGCAGATGAGGCAGAGATGAAGTAGCACGACGAGAGTTATGGGAAATACTATGGGGGACTTATCATGTTTAAAAGTAATTTTATGTCTTTGAATAAATAATTTGATATTTGTAAGGTTTTAACCTTATGTTTTAAGATACTTAGACTTATGATGGTTTAGTTCCGCGATGTTAAAAAAAAAACTGGCGTAAAATTTCGGATTTGTTATTTTCTAGTGGCACTCCGTAAGGTGTGTTACACAACCACCCTAATCCCATTTCGAAATCCCTATTAGGGTTTATGCGGTTGATGATGCTAACGTGGCAAGAGTGATGTGGGAAAAACTAGCTACATCAACGTCCCGGCTCATCAAAAACTTAATAGCCAATTTAACGGTAGGGGTCCAATTAACTCAAATTAACATTTTTTAAGACTAAACTGGAGATTCTAATAAAAAGGAGATTGAACTGAGAAAAACCCACAAAAATAAGAATAACTAAAGGGGTTTAACTTGATTTTAATGCTTGATTAATCACAGTCAATAGAACCTTTCTTATGAGTTTTCAATAATTTTTTTCACTATTAGTATATTTTAATTAATTTTACAAATAATATGAACCCTTAAATAATAATAATAAGAAAAATAAGGTATTAATTCTTCATTATTCAATTAGACTAAATAATACTAATTATCAAGTACAAAAAATTACATTAAATAAAAATTTAATATCATAATTGTTTATGGAAAATATATTAATTACTACTTGAAAATGTTATTTTGAAAACAATTATATTTGTTAAATTTTAGTCGCTGAAGATTTATTTATTGATATTTTCCGCTTTTTATTTATTTTTTTAAAAAAATATTTTAACATACAAATTTTATAATCCAGAAAAAAAAACACACATGAGTTTTCCTTTTAAAAAAAATCTTATCTTTCATCTTAAATCTTCTTTTCTTTTCAAATTTGAATTTGAAAGCATTGATGTAAGAACCCAAAAAATAGCATGTTAAAAGTAGATGGATGTAAAGTAATAAGACCAATTATTTGTGTTAAAATAAGCCAACCGTATAAATAGGAATTTAAAACACCCAGTTCCAAACACATGTGTCGTTCTCTTGTATCCTATCGTACAAAATATGTTCATAAAAATAGTACAATTGTTTAACCAAAACAAGACAGTTTGAGTTGTCATTCACCATAATTTTGGACCTATCTTCTTACTCTTTAAGAACTTATAAGTAAAAACTTTATTGTTGCTCACAACAGACACTACATCAATAATTCTACCACCTCTTATAGACACAAATAACTACTTCTAAATTTACAACACACAACATACACACATCATCATATGCATCCAATTTGCGCGACACACATCAATAATGACATAATAAAACAAAAATAAAACATTTTATGAACCCCATAGAATATGAACACATGACCATTTGGCCAATAAATAACTCTCACCAACTTACCTACACAATACTTTAACATACTCTTTCTTAAAAAAACACCTAGCATGTTCTCATCATCCACTCACATATCTTATAGTGTGAACATGCATATCATGAGTTAAGGAAAAGAAATTAATTTCAAATAGTAAAAGATGATATATGAGTCAATCATGTTTTTAACTTATCTTCTAAACTATTAAGCAGTTATATGATTTAAAATGTTTTTTAAAATAGCTTTGAAGGCGATTAATTTTGCGATTAATTATTATGATATTTTCGTCAATTAAAAGAATTTTACTTGAAAAAAAATGTAATAGAGGTCTTGTTTTCGTTTTCATATCTACTCAAGCGAAATATTTCTTTGTTTAAGTTAAAATAAAGCTAAAAATAACCTTGATTTTAAGTAATATTTTTCTTGAAACTAAAATAACACCATAATTCAACTCAATTTTTGTCTAATTTTCATTAAAGCTATTTTTTTTCGATCTCTTTAACTTATTTAATATATATGTTTTTTTTAATAAAATACAAAATGAGTATAAATATATTTGATTGTTGTATGGTTTGTGTGATTCGTGTTGTGTAAGTTATATATTAATAAATATTTTCTTATACCATTAAATAACAAATAGCAAGATAACATGAACGATAAACCATGTGAGAATTCTCGCACACTATGTTTAGTTGTACAAAATTAGGTCGGGAAGAACTTATATTAAATTCATTATTTATAGAAATTCAATTATAAATTTATATCTTAAATAAGATATTAGTATCTCCAGTCTTTTAGAAATATAATTATAAATTTTGTATATATTCTTTAACAAGTTTATAGTATAAGATAAATTAATTTTTAGAATGCTATAAGTTTACCAAATAACGCATGTAACGTGGAAAGCAATCATTTGCTAATAACTTTTTATCACAAATCAATTAAATTTTGTTATACGTATATATATATATATATATATATATATATATATATATATATATATATATATATATATATATATATATATATATATATATATAATTATATACGAAAAAACTTTTATCGAGTTTACTCTGAATATTGTGCAGTACACTATGACATAACTGATAACTATTATTATAATAATATAATTAATAATTAACAACATATTAAAATTATTTTCCTAATATATAATCCATCCACTCTCTCCTCTATGTACACCTAAATTATTTAAATTAACATTGAAGAGAGTATAATATATAATGAATATAATTGATATTTTTCATATACATAAATTATTTTCTTATTTTACGATAAAAATATTTTTAAATCACAATCAGAGGTGCTGACGTAAAAAATAAAATAAAAAGAAAGCAATTTAAAACATTATGGAACATAAGAGAGCAGATAAAAATTAAGAGAATCATGTAAATTAAAAATAATTGTTAATTTTTTTGATTTCATATAATTTCTTTTGTATGATATAACTTTAATATAACATTAAGGTTTAATACCCTATTTTGTCCCCAGTTTCGTTCGAAAATGTCAAATTAGTCCATACTTTAAGAAGTGCGTCAATTACGTCCTTACTTAATCAAATTTATATGAATGAAATCCCTTCTGTTAAATCCGTACAAACGGCGTTAATTATTTTTCTCTCTCTTCTACTTTTTCTGTGTAACACAACAACTTTTTTTTTTCACTTCTACTATTCTTCTTCTCTCTCTTCTACCAATTTTGTTAGTGATTTAATTTTATATAAAATCATTGACCTGGTTCCTCTCACAAATAAAATTGGTCTTTTATTCCTTTAATTTTCAATTGTTAATCTGTTAATATAACATATAGTATACATTGGTACGTAGATTAAATTATTTATTATGTCAATAAAATAATTTGCAAAGAAAAAGAAATGAGCAAAAAAACAAAACTAAAATAAACCTGACATAATTGATGGCATTGAAATTACTAAACACGGTACATTAGTAATTGGTAGCAAAATAATAATAATAATAATAATAATAATAACAATAATAATAATAATAATAGCTTGGAGTAATCACATTGGAAAATCTCGTGGTGATGTGTAGGGGCATGGTGATGTGTGGGGACAGTCAATATTTCCTGTAAGTTGCCCAATGACTCCCAAGACTGAGCTCCTACTTTCATTCTAAAACACTAAGGATCTCACCAAGAGATCCTACACAAATGGAACTTGATTTACAACTTGGATTATACTTCCTGTAAGTTGCCCAATGACTCCCAAGACTGAGCTCCTACTTTCATTCTAAAACACTAAGGATCTCACCAAGAGATCCTACACAAATGGAACTTGATTTACAACTTGGATTATACTTTCATCACTTTGTAATCATATACTTTCTGCCACAATCAACATATACACAATATCAACAATATACATTACTCACCACTCACAAATTATAAAAATAACATCTCCACAATTGAACCTAAGTTAATCAATGCCAAGAACCAAACAGCTCTAACTAACCCATAACAACTCATAAAATGCATTAATTTATACATACCTACAAGTAATATAATTATTGATTAACACTCACGTTTCAATATAAGAAACAACTATCCTTACTTTATTTTATATATATATATATATATATATATATATATATATATATATATATATATGATACGTACAGTATCTTGTAAATATAAATATTTATATTATATTAGAAGCATATCAAACTCTCCTTTCAGGCACCTGTTTTGCTGCAATCAAGGCTACTCTCGATTCTAAATTAATCATAACTAACTGCCCACCCTGTAAATCATAAGGTGCAAAATGGATATTGGAGTTATTTTTTGGAAATACCAATGCACCATTAAACTAATATATATATATAGTACATATTTTATCTTATAAATATATATATTTACCTTATATTATTATATATATATATATATATATATATATATATATATATATATATATATATATATATATATATATATATATATATATATATATATATATATATATGGATCCTTACTTTAAATTTCAAACACACAGTGACTGATTTCCTAAAATTATAATTGACTAGAAATTAACTTTAACACATGATAACTTTATGCATCTTATGCTCTAAATCTGAAATGCTCAATTTTAATATTTTCACTTCCTCTCACAGCAACCTCAAACAGTACCTGTACATCTATTTGATGCCCATATACATGCTATTAGATAACCCTTACTCCAGACCTTCCAACAAGATCAATTTCAGTCAACAAACTCATTCAAAACAGATTAAATTCATCACATCACAACACATGCACAATTTCACAGTTTCAGTTATAACACCCAATACAATAAAAGTCATAAAACAGTTTCACAAGACATCAGTTCAACATTCATATGCATATATTTTTATAAAATAAATTCATACAAAAATAATTAGCTCCCCTTACAAGCACATCACTCTTTAGAGGAAACCCCAAATCAGTACTCTTGCATAGAAGCAAGTTCAATCGGATCTACAAAACGTCAAATTGGGTATAGAGACATCTCTTAGAGTTAGAATAGGTAGAGAATCTTGAGAGGAAATCCATTGATTTCATGCAACTAGAAAATTGCATGTCCTAGGTTCAAAGGAAAGGGAGGAACAAAGAAAGATAACTTACCCGTCCAAAGCAAAATTTTAATCAGATGAAGGGAAAGCTCTCAACTCCGTGAACGAAAGCACACTACCTATTTGAAATTTCAACGGTGGGAAGTGGTGAAAAAGTAAAGAGAAGTCAGAACAAGAAGAAGAGAATGAAGCTGAACTTAGAGAGAGAAAAAGAAACCGGATGAAGAACTCAGAGCTGGAAAATGAGACCTTTTCTAAATTCCTAGTGTCCTTAGCTTCTTGGGCCAGACTGTAGGGCCTAATAGCCTTACATTTTCAGGCTCTTACATTTTTGCTAATAACAATACTATAATAATAATTAATCTATAATATATAAAAAAATGTTTTTATTTAGTTTATAGAGTTGATGTATTTATTGATACTTCAAAAATATTAATATTACAATTATTATAATTTTATAAGAATGTTACATGCTTATAAATTATCACATAGTTTTATTTATTTATAAAATATAATCATACCCTTTATTTTTGTTTGTTTTCAGATATAAACTTTAACAAAATTTAAACGCTATGCATAAATTATTTAAATTAAATGTAGGTATAATTTAAAATGTAATAATATATAATACTTCGGGAAGGCTTTTATTTAAAATGTAATCTAAAAAATGAATGAAAAAGACAATGCAACGATGCGTTTTAAGGGTAAACTTTAGAAGAATCAGGAAGTTGAGATGCGGTTAATATTGTGTGACTTGTTTATTTCTTTGGGTATCTTCGTTATCGTCTTTTTTCTTTCTCCGTTCAACATCCTCTTAGGGTTTTCACTGCTGCACTCAGCTTTCAGCGCCGCTCATACATACCACTTCCGTTCACTTCATCACAACATTGCTTCATCAAGGTATGTCGTAATTCTCTATTCATTTTCTTCTATCGATTGGTTTTCTACTTTTCTCGCTTGTAACACTTGTTTGTGCCATTCATAATACTTCTTTCGCTTGTACGACATTCAATTGAATTGCAAGAATTCGTTTCTGAGAAAATTGATAAGAGTTGTTTTTCTTTTTAGGTTTTATTCAATTAAAGCTTTTATCAATCGATTAATTAATTGTGGTTCGCAATTTAATTTCATCGGTGCTCTGATGCTGGGTTCCACCATGTAATTCATTGATTCAACACTAGGGCTGGTATTGTGTATTCTGTTGAACGAGACTGTTGTTGTGGTTGCTGTAGTATTAGGTTAGATTAGATATCTGTTGTTTGTTTGTTGTGTGGCTTATTTGATGGTCTATTGGTTAAGGGTGTGTGACGTGTTATAAACTGTTTCAGTTTCAGGTGTGTTTGTCAATTTATGGTTAATGGTACTGGTCAGGAATGTCTAACAATCTGGTTTCAGAGCCCATGCCCAGTATGCAAATAGCTCGTTTGGAGCCGCTTATGAACAAGATTGATTCGTCAGGTAGACAGATGGAAATGGGGATTTTGGTTCCTGTGTCCAGTGATATTGTTTCACAGCCTATGGGAACCTCAAATGAACATGTTGGGTTATTGAGAGCTGTGCCTGGTGAATCTAGGTCTCAGGGCATGCCCCTTTCCACCATGCAGAGTGGGCGAGTAGAAGCACAAGCGATTAATCCAGGAATGCATCGAATTTTTTCCCCTAACCAACAGTCCATGCAAATGGGGAGGCTTCCAAATAGCGCAGGGCCTCAGCAGCAGCAGCAGCCAGCAACTCCCAAGCGCAAGGCACCAACGGAACTATCATCCAGTAGTTCCTTTAACAAGCGGGCTGTACAAATGGGAAACAGACCTTGGTTGCAGCAAGTACCTAATGCATCAAATAGAGGTTCTCCGCAGATGCAATCCTCGTCAATTGCCTCCAGGACACAGCATTCGGCAGCTTCTAGCAAGAGAAAAACACAGTTTGATAGCACCTCCGGTAAAGCCAGTACACCTCGGTCTGTGAATTCTAAAACTCAGAATACTCAGATAAAGCAGTCCTCCAAGGTTCAAACTGAATCAACTGAAAGTGTTAGGTCCAAGATGAGGGATTCATTAGCTGCTGCTCTGGCCTTGGTTTCTCAACAAGGTAAACCTCAGATCCCAAACAATAATACACCAACTGGTGAAGCTACCAATACTCAAGGTAAATTAGAGAACAACGCTCAATGTTCTGGATCAACACCTACATCCATCAATGGTCCACTGGAGCAAAGTATTTCTCAATCAGTGAATTCCTCTTTTGTTGAGGCTGATTCAGTTGGGCGGGTGGAGACAGAGCACATGCAGAGTACATCATTCAAAGAAGATTTTCCAGAAAAATACAAGGACTATGAAGCAGGATCCACAAATGCATCAAACAATGAAAGCATACTGACTTCTATGCAAGTCTTGAACTGTGATAAGCAAGATTTCCAGTCATGTTACACTTTGACTACTGATGATGTTCCTTTTAGTGACAGTTTCTTTATGAAAGATGATCTTTTGCAGGGAAATGGTCTTTCCTGGGTATTATCTGATATGGTTGACGTGGGAAATCAAAAGGAAAGTCAAACTAATATAGAGCAGAGATCAGAACCTGAGGAAACAGGTGAAGGTTGCAAGGAGGAGGTCCCTTTACCTGAACTTTTGGCTTCAAAAATCGAAGCAGAACTGTTCAAACTGTTTGGAGGTGTGAATAAGAAGTACAAAGAGAAAGGGAGGTCTCTTTTATTTAATTTAAAAGATCGCAATAACCCTGAACTTAGAGAAAGGGTTATGTTTGGTCAAATTCCTCCTGAACAATTATGTTCCATGACTGCAGAGGAACTTGCTTCAAAAGAGCTCTCTCAGTGGCGTATAGCCAAGGCTGAGGAGCTTGCTCAAATGGTGGTTTTACCTAATTCAGATGTTGATTTTAGGCGTTTGGTCAAGAAGACTCATAAAGGTGAATTTCAAGTGGAAGTTGAACATGAAGACAATGTATCCGTTGAGGTGGTTTCCGGTGGCACAACCTCAGTGGCTAGAAGCCAAACAGAAAAAAAGGATGTGGAAGGCACTTCTTCAAAACCTGATGTGAACATTAATGCTGATAAGCGCAATTTACAGAAGGATGATACATTTTCCATTACCATTTCATCCACTGACGGCACCGATCCAATGCAGGGCCTTATGACTGATGATGCCTTGAAGGACCCTGATTTTCTTCCACCAATTGTCTCTCTTGATGAATTCATGGAATCTCTTCATTCTGAGCCACCTTTTGAAAATTTACCACTAGAATCTGGGAAAGTGACACCTGCTTTAGACAAGGATGATGCAGGGGCTGGATCTAAATCAAAATCTTCTGATTTAACTTCAAATGAGCAAGCTGTTGTCACCCCTGACAAGTTTCAAAGCACACGTGTAAATTCAGATGCTGAAAAGGAGAAAAAGGCTGATACTGAATCCGGAACCATTTCTTCTGATACGAGATATAGTGGGAGTCAAGCTGACATGAAGTCAACTGATGGTCGTACCAAGGAAAGGCCAATCGAAAATGTGAAGCCTGCACCCAGCGATACTGAATTCAAAGGCAATCAGTCTCATGCCGAAGGGAGATACGGTAACGATAATAAATATACGAAGGATGCAGTCCCCACTAAGGGTGAATGCCTCTGGGAGGGAATGCTTCAACCCAATATATCTACCACTCAGTCTGTCATAAGCTTCTATAAGAGGTAGTCTACTAATGGTTTGATTATATCTTTATGATAAGTTGCTACATAGCTGTGAATTTTAATGCATGGATAATATGGGTTTTGATTGTTCCTTTTTGTCATCTGAGATAGTGAAGATCGTGAATTGGATAGTGTCATTCTTTTAATCTATAGCGTATGAAACAAATATTCTTAAACCGTGTATGTAGTAAAGAGGTGAAATTTAAGAACGGATCCATTTCGGTAATCATCTTCCATTATTTCCAAGTTTGTTTGGACTTAATGTTTACATATTTGTTTAAGCCTGCATATACTTTTGCATTAAAATTTTTATACGTTAATGTGATTTGTTGTTCTCTCTGGACCAGAAAAAATTATATTCAAGTTGAGCTCAGTTCAATTAATTAATCTTGTGTTTATATATTTGTGAAAAAAAGTCTTGTAGTTTCTCATGTTTTGTGGCCATTAAACATGTACTGAATTAACAAATCAATAAATACACAGTAATCATAAACACAGTATTAATTTAAATATAAAGTTGAAATACATTGTAATGAGATGTAAGTGTGATAATGAACTAATGAAAAGATAAATTGAAATAGTAATTTAATATATTTCTCCAAGTATGAATTATTTGGAAAATTTATAATTAAAATTATGCAAGTTTACAAAAGTTTGGTTTTTAAAATTAGATTTGAAACTCAATCCAATCCAAGAAGATAAATTTGTTTTTTGTTCAATAGATTTTTAGTTTGTTTGCTTTGGTTTTTGGTTTGTATTACTTCAGTTTATGAACAACTCTTTTGATGAATGTACTGTATTATCTGTTGAGTTGGATGGGTTTGGTTTGATGACTACTTGTCACTATTTATTTATATTGGAAAATATAGTTTTGAACTTTATTTGTGCTGTTCAAAGAGAATTAATACTTATGTTCTGTGATTTTTACTGATCCTACATTATAATTCTCTATGAAGTGGCGAGAAAACTGCTGCTAAAGACTGGCCTGGGTTTCTCGAGATCAAGGGAAGGGTTCGACTAGATGCATTTGAGAAATTTCTTCAAGATCTTCGATTGTCTAGGAGTCGTGCAATCATGGTATCACAAGTTTCCTTTTGTTGTGCTAGAGCTTTGTTTGAATATTGTCTGTTAATCTCACCACCATCCATACAGAAAGAAGTGATTAAAAATGGGGGAAATATGCCGCAGTTTGATGCTACTTTATACCACTTGTTTAATTTGAAGTATCTTGAGTTATACAATTATTCTGCTTTTTTTTCCTTGCTGATGGGATAAAGGGGGCAGTGAAATGGTGGGGCATTGTGCATGAGAAATGACGACTTATTGGTGAGACTGGCAGGTTGAGGTTTTCTTTGCAGTGACAAGTAATTAAACCATGAAAATGTGTTTGTGTAGTTTCTGAAAATTTGTCACTGTTAGAATATGTATTACGTGATTGAATCGATTTTGGTAATTATAATACGATTTCTAGTGGCTGGAATTAAGTTTCTCATGTCCTCCTTTGGGCGATATGCTACGAAAATTTCAATATATATAAATATATATATATATATATATATATATATGTATGTATATGTATGCATATGTATATGTATGTATGTATATATAATATTTTGACGCAACGAAAAAAGGGGGTAAAAAAATGAAGGAAGA
Source organism: Vigna angularis (assembly GCF_016808095.1). Taxonomy (NCBI): domain Eukaryota; kingdom Viridiplantae; phylum Streptophyta; class Magnoliopsida; order Fabales; family Fabaceae; genus Vigna; species Vigna angularis. The sequence goes on along the minus strand of NC_068973.1, from coordinate 35,819,101 downwards.
ATTCTGTATTAAAAATAATGCGAAAAGTCTCCCAAAAATTATTGTTTTTAGTGGAAGACCAAACTTACTGTGACTCGATGAGATGCTCGGGACCATAAAGATGTCGTAACATCGAATAAATATACACCAGCGTGGCTAATTGATTTGAATACGCTGAATGACTGAGTTAGACTCCTTTCAGTTTGATGTTATACTTTTTCTGAAGGAAATCTGTGTAACTGATGAGAAACTTTATCGCGTCACTTTCTTTCTGAGCCAAAGTGAAATTAAAAATTTTCATTTTATTGCAGGTTTCACATTTCCTTTCGAAAGAGTTGGACGAGCAATCAACTCTACGCGAGGTAATGATAGTTTTGTTGGTTTGGTTCTCATCTCTACATAGACGCATATAGTTTTGTTATTTATGAGACGATACTTTTGCTTGCAGGTGGCTGACTCGTATATTTCGGACGAGAGAGTAGGATTTGCAGAGCCTGTGCATGGAGTAGAACTTTACTTTTGCCCACCTCATAAGAAAACAGTTGAAATGCTGAGCAACATACTTCCAAAGGAACAAATAGAGGCAGTTAATTCTATTGATAATGGTCTAATTGGTATTATTGTATGGAGAAAAACTAATTTAACGTCTATATCACCCACCACTGCTACTCACCACAAACACAGCTCTAAAAGACAACAATACTTCAGTAGGAGACAGCAAGATATAAATGTGAATGCCAATTCCACCCATAAAGCAGTACCCTCTACGGACCTTAAGACCATTGAGAATGAGAATGATGACGATGATGATGTTCCTCCTGGATTTGGGCCACCTGCTGCCCGAGTCGAGGATGACCTGCCGGAGTTTAATTTCTCCAGTAGTTCGATTCCACCACACTTAGCCCAAAAACCAAAGGAACTATCAAATATGGTTACATCACACTCGGTTAACCCAGCCCCACCACCTGCACGTCCTGTAGAACAAATGAGAGAACTTGTATACAAATATGGGCAAAACAAACCAAGTGCACCTTCAGTAAACTGGCAGGATAAATTTGGGGGGACAATTCAACCCTGGAATGATGATGATGATGACATACCTGAATGGCAGCCCCAAACATCCCAGAATCAGTTTCTTCCCCAACAGACAATGCATAACTTTCATCTTCGACCGCACAATATGAATCAATCATTACCGGGTTCACAACAACAGCCTATTATGACACCACAATATCTGCAACCCCCGGTGAATGTGACTCATACCCAAAGAAATTTTGACCCTCAATGGGTTCCTTCTCCCCAGGCTAGCAATTTACCGCCAAGAGGTGGACCTCCTTACGGAGCGCCTTCTCAAGGCACTACCTGGCCTCAAAATGTGTCTAGAAGTAGGGGATTTTAGTGTCTTTCGCAGTAAACTTCAGTCCTCTTTTAATTTTTTAATGTCTTTCCTATCTGTATTATGTAAGCTTATTGTAAGGTCTCCAACTTTTTTTTTTGGTAGCCTCACCTCGTAGATTAAACAAATGACCATTTTTCTGCTGTTTCTGTTTACCGACAGGTGTTCCGCTGAATAAATGCGAGGGACATAACAATTTTTCATGCTTTAGTTTTTACGTTACTTCTAGATTTTCATGGCTCTTTCATTACTCTGACTGATTCAACGAAAGTTGCAGACTATCGATTCGGTCCCTGCTTGCTATAGCAATCATACAGGGTGATTCTGATTTCCCATTTGCATAATATAGAATATTCTCAAATGTAAATGAGAGAAAATTTAGGATCGTCTTTGAACGTGGTTTTGAACAGAATATAAACATGAACGTAGTCTGTGTATTACTTGTAGTTGCTACCTTTCTTGATCTTAGGGATATTTTCATAAATTTGACTTAATTTGAGTTATGGCATCTCTTATGTAAAATAATCACCCGAATTATACATGAATATACGTGTGCGTTTAAAAGTACAAGAGAAAAGGTATACTCGGGTTCTGAATTAACGAAAGTGGTTCGCATATCCTTTCGTTGTCTATTTTTTTGTTACGATTCCGTATTGCTGTCTCAATAAACAACATTTTACTCTGTATAAAAGAATCATGATTTAGTATTAAGCATCTGAATCCACCATCACGTGGCATGATTCGTTCCAGAGATACCCAAATCTTAAGTTTCCACCGTTACGTGAAATTTAGAACCTATATTATATTTACATCTTCAGCAAAGAAGTACAGCAAAGGAAAGACCCACTTAGAACACCCCTCCCCCTCCCCAAAAAAAGTAAAAACGACGGACAACTATAACAAATGACGGAGAAAAACAGACAAATGGTAAGAAAACCAAGAGCTTTGTAGGCAAATATGAGAAACATTGAAGAACAGGTACGAAGATAAATAGATGACTACACTTCCAAATGGCCTCAATTCAAAAGAATGATCAACTTGTGAGTGCTCGCTTGAGTCCTGCTCGTTGCTCTGGGGTCAACTTTGTAGGAAAACTGACATCAAATTTGATCTTGAGATCACCCCTATGACCAGGCTCCTTTGTTATTGGCATCCCTTCTTTTGCAATATTCATCTCGTATCCAGGACTCACAATGTCAGTGACTTGAACATTTAAAATTCGTCCATCAAGCGTGTTGAGGTTTATTGTGGTTCCTCCAATGGCCTCAGCCAATGATACCCTTTTGTTCACAATAAGGTCATTCCCGTCTCTCTTGAACACATCATGAGGCTTCTCGTCAATCACAAACACAAGGTCTGCTGGCAATTGATTTGGTTCTTGATTCCCTTTCTCAGGGAACGTAATCTTTGTCCCTTTCTTCCAACCCGGCTTCACATCAATGGTCAATATCTCTGTTTCCGGAACTGTCCATCTGCAATTTTTCATATTTATTTTATTCTTTCATCGCATGATTGTGTTGAGAAATCTATCAAACAATGGTTTTATTTTAAAATGTTAAAGAGAAGAGATAATTTTAACATACCCGTTAGCATCCACGGTCTTCCTTGAGATCTTCATTTTCCTAGTAGAGCCAGTGTACAATTCCTCCAAAGAGCAAGGCAGTTTGGATTCCACAGGCAGTGGCTTCTTTAGCACATTCCCCCGTCCAGTACTATATGATCGAAAATTATTATCCTTTGCACTAAATCCACCAAATGTTGTAGTCCCTCCATCAGAGGGGAATCTCTTAGATTTCCCTGGCCCAGATGATCCAAATCCAAAAGGGCTACTTCCAAAGAACTCTGCAAAAATATCCTCTGCATTTCTGGGGTTGAACCCATTTGATGGTTCGTCCGGTGGCTTATCTTTCAACCCCTCCTCTCCATACTGATCATAAACCAACCTTCTCTGAGGGTCACTCAGCACCTGAATTCACCAAAGCCAGCCCCATTACATCTACAGTTTGAGGAAAAACAACATGCATCAAACTGATAAGGATTTACTTCTGGATTATATTCCAGCAACATACAAAAACAATGACATTTTTTTTTCTTTTAGCGTGGATGTTGATAAAATAACTCCATCTCAAGTAATATTGATGAAAAAACTGACAATTGAGCGCCATAAAGCTCTCAATCTATTAGAAAACGTTCACTTTCATGAAATTTATGAACACACTTAGATGCAGAATCCACAAAAGAACAACCTTCAATATTTAATTTCTCTACAATTAGTATTTAAAATCACCAATTCGCCTTTCACAATCCTAATGACATTACTAGCATTTAAAAAAAAATGAAATAACGTGTGTTAATTTCTCTCTTTTTTCCTCCCTATTCTCACCAACCAAATTATTTCAGGAGTTGTTAAATTCTAATGGCTAAAAACTGACATTAAAAAGAACACAGCATGAAAGGTTTCTTGCCTCGTAAGCCTCTGAAATCTGTTTGAAATTGGCTTCAGCTTCCTTTTTGTTGTTGGGGTTCTTATCAGGGTGCCATTTCATGGCCAACTTTCTGTATGATTTCTTCACATCATCCTCGGTAGCATTTCTGTTAACCTTCAACACATCATAGTAATCCACACCCATGTTTTCTTTTTCCACAAAAAACTTGAATATCTCCCTATTATTGCAACAAATACCTTCAAATTAAGACTCTTTTCACAGACACCCGATTGCGATATACAACCCTTCGTCCACCAAAGTTTAAAACTTACTTGGAGGGTTGATTGAATATGCGAGGTGACATGAAAAGAGAACAAAAAGCTCGATCAAATTAAATGACAACAATTTAAAAAAAATCTAGAAATTGAAGTGTCGGTTTGCGATTGCAAGGGAAATTTCGGATGCAGTTCCAAGGGTGGAGGTGCACGTGTATTCTTTCTTTTCTTTTCAACGAGCTGGTTGAAATTAAACGGGGAATTCTAAATAAACCACGGCAAAAATAAACCACAACTCAATTTGAATAACTATCAAATCTTTTAAACCATAAACATTTTTCTTAAATTCCAAATAAACCTCATTCATTTGAAAAGTTTTAGTGTAATTTAGTTAATGTTTCTTTGATGGTATGCTTTTTATTTACCAAAATTATATTTTCTGAAATATTATATATCTAAGGATGCTACTGATATACATATATATCTAGTGGTAGAAACATTTTACGGGCAATAAACAAACATCAAAGAAATATTCCCAATTTATAAAAGAAAAATTAACATGAAACAAAAGTCCCAGAATAAATAATTTTTATATTATTTCTTGCATAAAAAATCCCATAATTAGTTGCATCCCAATATAATTTTGCTAAAGAATATATTTAACAACTGATACCACCTTCTCCAACTAGAATTTAAACACCTTCATTACAGAAAAAGAAGAAAAACTCTTATTTTAATCCCAACCGTATTAAGTTTAATTAAAAAACAAGTTCGTAAAATATTAAGCAAAAAGATAAATAAAATTAAATGTCTTCAAAATATAAAAACTATGAAATGCACGCGAAAACAAAATTCTAATCAAAAATTACATTTATACGCCCTCACCCCCAAAAAATTATTGACAAAATATAAAAGGAAAATTCAAATTCCCATGGAAAGAGCACAATGAAAAATCCCATGAAAAGACGAGATCATATTTAGTGTCAAAATTTACCTCTTGAGGAAGATGGAAATAAAATGTAAAAGTAGAAGAATTAGTAAGAAAATGTTGAAAAAATGACACTATTCTTATTTTAACCCCCAATCAACACCATGATATATTTTCAAAAAGTAATCTAGATTAAGTTTGAAAAAGTCCAACAAACAAACATTTTTAGATAGTAATTGAACATTTGACTTAAAGGGTATTTTTCAGATGTCCATATATGAGATGATTTAAAAAAAAAATCAAGAATTGAGTGAGGTGAATTGCATTGCAACTTCGTGACTTTTATTATACTATCTCCGATGCGAGACATCAAAATTATTTCACAAAGAAAAGTGCAAAATTTAACACTTTCGCTACCAAAAGCAAAATAATATTCAACCAGCTCAGAAGTAAACAAACAAAAAAAATGTGCTGTCAAAGATAAACTTTCCTACATTTACACTTGCTGATTGCTTTATTGAGATTTGGCGAAGCACTGGCTTATTTTTCAGGTTGCTTCTCTTTTGGTGAAGTAGAATCATCATCTGCTGAAGGATCATCGATATCCGGTATTTCAGAAGGCCCCAAGTCATCACTCTGTAAGGTGAAAAGATGTAATTAATGGACAGAAATTACAACAAAAAGTAGAACATATATTACATTGAGAAGTGACTTTGACTAATTAAGTTAACCAATATGGTGAAAATTCTGGCAATTAATTGTACTGGGAAACACATTACTGCAACACATATAGGTGAGAGAAGTTTTAACGAATGTTCTTAACATTTTAGTTCCCTTGATCATCTGAATGTATTGCACAGAACACAAGTTTTCCGTTGCGTCAAGTTATAAGCATTGCCATGCATGCAAACACAATAAATCATACAGAAAGTTAAAGTAGTGTACAAAAGTACCCAAGATCACAAAAAGAGGATACAGAATTAGGCATTTGCACAGAAAGATATCTCCAATGAAAACAGAAAGAAATTTGAAAAATCAAATCACAAGGTGAGTTTTAATAATAATTTTTGTGTCAATGCAGTGGAAACTGAATGTGAAAATCTTCAGGAAGAAATTAAAAATATTCAAAAATAAAGGGGGATGGGATTGTGTAGTATCAGTTAATTGTAATTTTTGTGAACAAGTATTTCCACCCAGAAATAATCTCACATATAAACTTCCACTCAGCATCATACCGTAACCAATGATTCATGCAACATATAATATACACAACACAGATAAAAAGAATGCATAAAGCCACAAAACTTCGAGATGACGAAGTCTGAACAAAATAATGAAATATAAAAAAAAAATACCTCAAGCAGGCTGAGCATGTCCAAGGTATCTCCCAGATCACCACCGTTGACAAGGTATACATCTCTAAGGGATTGTTGAGAAATATCAGGAAATGACTTCTTTAGATATCGAATATCCATTTCAGCTTCTGCCTCATGCCACTCTGCCATATGTTTAGAAACCCAAGCTTTTCGGTCGAGCTCCTCTTGACGCAAAGACTCGGTAAGTTTTCTGACACGAGTTTGAATAAGGGTCTCAACCAACGGAATTTCTAGCTTTTTCTTGATATCTTTTTCTCCGAGCTTCTTGGAAGAACTCTTTTTCTGTTTCTTGGAATAATTTTTTTCGTGGTTCTTGGAATCATTTTCTTCGTGATCCTTGGAATCCTCTTCTTTGTGGTTCTTGGAGTCTTTCTCTACGAGGTTCTTGGAATCTTTCTCTTCATGGTTCTTGGAATCTTCTTCGCGAGTCTTGGGATTTTCCTCCTCGTTATTGTTGGAACCTTCTTCAACTTGATTCTTAGGACCTTCTTCCTCATAATTCTCTGAACTTTCTTCTACTTCTTTCTTAGAACCTTCTTCTTCGTGATCCTTGGAATCTTCTTCTACGTGACTATTGGAACCTTCTTCGCGAGTCTTGGAGTCTTTCCCAACGTGTTTCTTGGAACCTTCTTCTTCGTGATTCATGGAACCTTCTTTTTCGTGATTACCGGAACCTTCTTTGTGATTCTTGGAATCTAGTTCTTCTTCAGTCCCAGAGACTGGAACACATGAGAGTGTAGGTGGATTCAAATTAGGCTTTCCTGGCATTGTAGACTTGATTCTAGGAGCCCCATTTGCACAAAAACAAGGAAATTCAGGCAACAAAGTTAGTAAATTCAGTCGTTACCGACGGAACCCTGAATGAACTTTAAGTTACAATGTTCTTCAGCTACAAGAAACCAAAAAGATTGAAAATTTCATAACACATCCATTCCCAAAACCCCCAATAAAGTTATTTTTTTTCCTTTTTCCAAGGCAATGCAAGTAAAAGACGGATTCGTGAAAAAAAAAAATTTAGCTCCGACGTGAAAGACGAAAAAGAAATTGGAAATGAGAGGGAAGAAGATCAAACCAGTTGAACGCGAAACTCTGAAAGGGATTGAGGAATGAAATGAAGCGTGAAGAAATTTGGAAGAAGGAAAGGGTTTTAAAGGACTTTGTGTTGGCGGCAATCCATCCCTGGAAACGCGTATATAATTAAAATTAAAATTAGTTAAAAAGAATATAATTGTGGTGAGTGAAATAAAAAACTTATTTTCACAAAATTTATTTATAAACCGCCATTTATAAGCAAAATTGACTATTTTCAAGTTAGTTAAAAATAATAATAATAAAATTCATTTAATATAATAAAAGTATACTTTTTAAATTATTTTAAATCATATCGATTGGGGTGATACTTATGTTTATATATAAAGGAAATTTTGTAAAATTAGCATTAATTAACATGGAAATGGTTTGTTTATGTTAGTTCGCTAAATATACATATTTTTTCTTATAATGGATAAGGAATCATAAAGATAACTCTAAAAATATTTCTGTCCTGTTATTTTCTAGATTAGTATGTGTTTGTTTTAACTTTGTATAATTTTCAATCTAATTGAAAATCAGTCATGGAAAATTTTGACTAACATTAAATGAAGCTTCAAATGAAAAACAAACTATTTATAATTATTTTTATCAAAAAATATATGGTAGTACTAGTGACACAAATGATTTTTGGTGAACGAGTGACAAGTTCTTTATATATATATATATATATATATATATATATATATATATATATATATATATATATATATATATATATATATATGTGTGTGTGTGTGTATGTATTTTAAATCATAAAAAAAATTCGCTTACAGAAATAAAGAGATTACAAACAAGATTTCACTATTACTTATATGTTGCAATGTTTTGCTTACCAAGTTGTTTCATCAAAACTATATCATTACTGTTAAAATATTTATGGCAAAAGCATTTGTATCCAAACGTTGATATAAAGTTAAACAATGAAAAAATAATAATTTAAATTGATTTTTATCACTATTTTAAAAAAAAATGCAAACTAAATTAAATAATAGTATCTGATAAATATTACTGTGAACTATTTCCCCGTGTGTTGCTAAGAACATGTCAGAAGAAAAAAGTTGTAATAAAAGGGAAGTGTTGAAAGTGAGATAATGTTACAGTGTGGTGGTGGATGACACAACTGAGAGCTACCAATGGTTTTACCTTCTTCTTCTCTCTCCCTTTCCTTCTTCTTCCCCACTTCTACACTTCTTCCTAATAACCTTATCTTCAGGTTCTTCTGCATAACCCTTTTCAATAATTTTAGTTTATGTTCATATTTGCTCTCTTTTTTCTAAACCCATTTGCTTTTGTTAATCAGAAACAACAACAGGGCTATCTTTAACCCACACAATTTCCCATTATCAAAGGAAAGACTACGTTTTTCATGTTGTGCTCTAAAACCCACTTCGCAAAACAGGGTTTTTAGAAGGGATTTGGTGTTGTTAGGCTTGACCTCGGTTTCTCTAAGATGGCCACTTTCAGGTACCTCTCTTGCATTCTCTCTGAGAATTTTCTGCTTGATGAGATTATGAGAACTAGTGTGATTTCATTTGACATGTGTTTTATTATGTGATGCAATTGAGACACATTTGCTTTATCATTGTTCTTTATGTCTTGCAGTGGCTCTTGCTGAAGAAGAGCCCACAATGGCTTCGTTTTTAGATGAAATAAACGCCTATTCTTATCTGTACCCTGTTGAGTCGCCTTCCAACAATATTTCCCTCAAATGGTATGCCAAGTAAATGCATGTTATGAGAATGCTAGCAACACTCTTTCCAACATACTACTATTCACTACAATTTATTAGAATTAGAAATCACAAAAAAATGCGAGTCTTACATATTATTTAGGGAATCTTATGATTTTATACTTTTCTGTAAAAGTGTGTTAGAAGTTGTGTTAGAAAATATGTTACAAGCATTTCTCATATTTTATATATATCTTTATTTATAGTAAGCAAAATGATAAGGGTAGTTTCAACTTCCAACTTTATCTAATGTTTTTTACTACATTTAATAATGTCAGTAAGACATTAATTTGTTCAGTGAACTTGATCCGATAGAACTTAGTGCTAGTGCATCTAAGATTCCTATATTTGGCTTACATCTCCACTAGTTGTCTGGAATTTTTCCTTAATCATTATATAAGCTAACTCTTTCCATATATTTAAAGGGTAGAATCCCGAAAGCCAGAGCGATATTCATCAGCTGCACCACTTTCTCGTAAGTTTCTCTTTTCCTTTGCTAGGCAAAAATCTCTCATCAAATAATTCAGGATAGAGGTCATGTTTCATTGTGAGCTTGTTACAAAACAACTGCCACCAGCTCTGTGATTAAAGTGTTTGAATGGTAGAAATTTTCACTAGTGAATATTGATCTTGTGCATAAAGATACTGGATGCTTGCTTCATAATTTTCCTTTTATGGATAAAAATTTCTGTGTAAATTTCATGTAGCTGATGCACGCCTGCGCATTGTGTCCGAGCGTGTAGACTTTATTGATAATGTCATCATTTCTGTCACGGTATTCTCTCAACCTAATACTTGTTTGAAGGAGTTTTAGTTATCTATTCATGTTTTTTATACTAAATTCAGATAGGTCCACCAAATGCAAGCTATATAAAATCAAAGGATAAGAGTACATGGACTGCAAAAGATGTTGCTGATTCAGTGTTAGCTGACAGATCTTCACTGGTAACTGGCCACTCCTTTGTTAATAAAGGCTTTTGTGTTAACACTATTCTTATTAGAAACAAAAAATTGTAATCTTCTTGAATAATTTCAAACCACAAGATGCCACTACTAATGTTCTGAGTATTGATTAAAATTCAGAGATTTATCATTCACCAGTTAATAGGGATTATCCCTACCTGGAACTCAGGGAGTTGTATATGGTCATAAATGTTGGATGGTATGTAAAACACTTTGTTATAAATTAAATTAATCTTCTCTGTTTTGAGGATTTTCACTGACTACAAACGAGAAATGGTGCTCCAAGATGTTAAAATACAGTTGACCTCTGCTGCATATTCTGATAACAAGATTTTGCAGCGAGTTACGTCAACTCAGCGTTTAGAAGAGAGTTCGGTTCTCAATACCCATTCTAGTGAAGTAAGCCTCATAAAACAATCTTTATTTCTTTGTTTCCAATATTTGATCTCTCTCTCTCCCTATATATATATATATATATATATATATATATATATATATATATATATATATATATATATATATATAGGGTATATATATATATATATATATATTAGGTTGAAGTTTATGCATAGTGAGCTTATTTGCTTCTCCTCAGATTGATGGTGAGAAGTACTGGTATTATGAATACCTTGTTCGTAAAGCACCTTTGAGACTAGTAAGTACTGCCTTTTGATAGAAGTTTTTTTTCATGGAAAGATGTGGTATGTGTAATGACTTTTGGTTTATAAACCCTGCTTGTACAGACTGATGAATCAAACACTTACCGGCATTATCTTGCTTCAACAGCTGAAAGAGATGGTATATCTTCTATTTTATTTCATTGGTATAGATTATTTCTAACTTGGTGTATCTAATATGAGACTGTCCTCTGTATATGCATGCAAAGTGCTTCGAAGCTACTTTTTAAATGATTTTGTTCTATTTTCTATTTCTCATTCAATTAGAGCCACACTTGTTTCGGCTTACCATGGAGGCTAAAAACAAAACAAGATAAAATGAAATATCTCTTTATTATATTTTTATGGGATTACCAATTAGCTAATTCACACGCCGTTTTTTTTCTTTGTTCTCTTTTTAAGGTTTTCAAGTTATATCTTTCTTTTGGTGTTGCATTTCAAAACTTCTCTTCTTTTTCTACTAAGCACTTGCTTGCAGGTTATTTGTACTCTATCAGTGCTTCAACCATCAGCCCACGGTGGGAAAAGGTACTCTCTCTCTCTCTCTCTCTTACTCTCTTTTGTTGTCTTGGTGTATGTTTATGTTCATTGATTCAAATGATATATGAGAACCTGTAGAAGCAGTATAAAAACAGAATTAGATTCAACATTTTATAAAAGCAGTATAAAATGATCTTTTCTTGCACTGCCTCAGTCAAATGATCAAGCATGTCTAATTCTTTAAGTTGACAATGGTCTGACTGAGAACATGTCAGACTTTTTCCTTTTCATCCATCAAAGGTGATTATACAACCTGAGAATTAATGTCAAGGTTTTCTTTTTAGAAAAAAAGAAACAGTATGGTATGTTTAAAAGAGGTAAAAAGAATGCAAATGGTTTGATTTTACCTAAATGCATGCATATGAAATCTTCTGTTCCATAATTTTCTGGTAGTAATTAAACTTAAAGTTCCTTTTTTATTAGCTTTCACCTTTTGAAGACCAGTCTCTGATTTCTAATTTACCAGAGGAATTCTTAAAGAGATCAGAACCAAGTTGTGATTTGGGCAAGAAGTTTGATACATGTTACTTTTATGACTCATTTTATTTGTGGAGTAGTTTATTCAAAATGGCCCAAAGTATTACTACAATTCTTAAAACAATTTATCTTTTGTGTAGCTCTAACCATAGAATATATTTAATGCAGCTGGGGCCTTTCCTTGAAAAGGCAGTGGGTTCATTTCGTCTCCTTAGTCCAACGGAAAATTATGTTCCTCCCTACAAAGATCCCTGGAGATTTTGGTGAAAACTCCTTTTATTTTATCGTATTCATGTGATTTTTTAGGCATGAAATTTATGTTTCATTTAATTGTTGGTCCAAAAAGGCAAATTGAAATAGATTCTCTGAAAGAGATGAGCAGAACATGAGGCCTTCTATTTCTGTTTTTTCTATTCTTTTTTATCATTCCTAAATGTACTTTAACATCGTTTATTTAGCAATCCAATTTAGATAATAAAACAGAGGTTTTAAAATCTTAATTTTAACTGATTGCGTTACTATATATATATATATATATATATATATATATATATATATATATATTCTGTAAACTGTTGTAATATTATGTGAACTTTTTAGGGAAAAGCAATTGTCTTATCATTTAATCTGTCTCAATTTCATATTTAGCACTTTTTAGGTTAATTGTTATTCACGTAAAATATCAACAAGACTTTTCATAAGTAATGTTTCGTAATACTAAGTCGTAATAAAAGTTCTGAAATTTACTAGTATAAAAAGAAGGAATCGGTTATATTTTGTATTCTTCGCCTGTTTGGTAGTTTAGAATTTATAATAAATTGAAACAATAAAAGTAAAGGAATGATTGAAACTAAAGATAAATAATCAGAATTAATTAGTTTCAATTTAACCCGAACAATTAATTGTTAAACTAATGAAATTAAAAAAAAAAAAACTTTCCAAATATCTTTGACAGGATATGCTTGAGTACCATTAGTCCACAATCCAAGGACCTAAACATTTGAGGATTCAAGAGAAACTACAATTTTTTACATGCCTAAAATGGTTGGGCAGAAAAAATTGAATTTAGACTTATCAATTGTATAACTTTTTTTTTACTTGAAAAAAAGCTATAATTATTAGTCTCTTAAGATTTTGTCAAAAAAATTAAATGTGAAAACAATTGTTTTTTTTTTTTAATTTTCTTCATGAAAAATGTTACACTTGCCTCGAATCTCTGAAATGGTACGATGGTTTTTTACTCGTGAGGTTGAAAGAAACAACCTCTTACACTGCATTCCTCATTCTAATTGTCTATGCCTTTCTTCATCAATTGAATTTCTTTACAAAAAGAAACTAAGTTGGGAGATACTATTACTTAAATTAGCAGCTACCCTTTAACAAGCTCAACCTTAGCAAAATACTTCTACAAATACAAAGTACCCTCAAAAGTCCCAACCTATGAACATAACATATGAGGTAAATTTGATATTGGAATGTATTTAAGCTGCTGCATTTGCCAAGGTAGAGACTAATTTTCCCAAGGAAGGTGCAGATGTTAGTTAGTTAGTCCTGGGATGTAGCAGTATATTCAAAAAGAATGCATTTGGATGAGCCATGCTTTAGACACAGATGCAAGCGACTTGTTAGTTGATAGGTCAAGGTCCATTCCATTGCCATCTGTGAGTCCTTCATTTGCCTAACGATTCTGGCCTGCAAGAAGACAAACAATCGGTTTAGATAATAACAAGCTTTTACTAGTGAAATGTGCGATTAGAGTCTGTAGTTCCAACATTGAAAGAATTTAGCAAATAATGGATGATTCTACGTGTGATGTAAGAAGAACCAGAGATATGATAACCAAAGAAGTACTGAATTCAGGGAATATCATGCAATAGAGTCAATAATAATAATCCTATACCATTAGACGTGAGAAAATAATGCATGCATTGACCATGTAAAGATATTTTATATCTAATTACAAATGGTCTTGTTTGGTGAGTTTGTTAACTTTCACAATAATTACCTTAAAGGCCATACCTATCATACTTTTTACTGATTGATAATATATTAGACAGAGCACAGAAATTATACTATATATTTGTGTATTAATATATACATTATTTGTTCTTATCCATTAAATTTTAACTATGTTCTGTTGAATATAGTGAAAATTAGGCATAGGAGTAATTCCCCCTTGTGTAGAAAATAGACCGGATACTATATTATAATGAAGAGTAATTCAGGGAAATATGGCAAATACACATAAATATGATAAATATAAGATATTGTGACTAACAATATCTAAAAAGTTCAAAATAAAGTTTGCCATTTGTTGCTTTATTATTAAAGAAGTACTACAACTAACAATTTCCCTCCACTGATATGGATTTATTGACAAGAGAATTTGGCTGAAACAAGAATAAATCCAGTTCTTGGAAAGCAATGATTTGAAATATGAAGTAATTTGATTATAACTACCTGAAGACGTTTCCCAAGCTGGACTTCTACGTCAGTACCAAATGTTAAATTATCAGCAAGTAACGTGAAAGGATCAACTGTAGCACCAGAAAGTATAGTAGGAATCTGAGGGGCATAAACCCACTTCAACTTAGCCTGGCCAAACTCTCCCTTGCCTTCTATTCGTGGCATTAGTTTTTCAAGAGTAGCAGTTGCAAGTTTGTCAAAGGCAAGTTGACCATTGCTTTCCAAAATGGATTCTGCTAACTGGCTATCAAGTCTTCTGGCAACCTGCATGGGTTGAAACAATTAACAAGACCATGCTGCTAGAAAGAAAGATCATGAGTATTGATCTTTCACAGATGAAAAAACTATTAACCAACTTGAAAACTTAATTTAATTAGAGAAGATTTGGGATCTGGCAGCACATGGAGATTTGCTGTGAAATGCTAGAAAGAAAGATCATGAGTATTGATCTTTCACAGATGAAACTATAAACCAACTTGAAAACTTAAATTAATTAGAGAAGCTTTGGGATCTGGCAGCACATAGAGATTTGCTGTGAAAGTGAATGTTATTGTCCACACAGTGGTCCTCAATCAATGTAACTCGTGACACTTCAACTGGAAATTTTTTAGCTTAATCAACTCAAGGGTCTGTTCCAAAACTAACATGGACGAGTTGATTCTGAATCCTAAACCCAATAAGGAGGATATGGGACCTCAAGCTTCAAATATAATTACAATTTATAACTCTTAATTGATAATGCTTAGTTAGTGAACTGGTCACAAAATAACTAAATTGGCTCATACAATTATGATATTTCATTCTTTTTATTAATGATTGTGAGAGGAGTGAATTTTTGTGTTGCCATTGACAATGCTTGTAAATTCGTAATTGATTTACTGCATGTGTTAATACAAGATGACAGAGAGCACTATCATCTACCTCAATTGGTGATAGTGTATCCTGTTCAATAAAGTCTTGCCAATTGCTAGCTCGACGATGAATTCTATATTGCCTCTCAGCTCCAACCAAGGTTAAATCTAGCATTGGATCTAGTCCATAATCAGGTTCAAACCTTGCAATGTTGAGATGCTCCCGTTTTAACCTCACCTGCATTTAAATGAATTTTATCAACCTAAACAATTGAGTCCATAAAGTAAGGGAAGAAACTGAGACAAAACTAGTCTGGAAGAAACTGCAGGTTACATTTCATAAAAGTTGCGAGATTAAACATCACACAAACCTGTGTTGCAACTAGATCAACTTCACCATTCTCAAATACCAGCTTGCCCCTAGGTTTTATACATTTGGGATGGGCAAGACCATTCAACTCAATCTCTCCACTAACAGCAAAATTAAGAATCAAAGGATAAACTATCTTCAGCTCTGGTCCAAGCACAAGCTTCAAATCAGAAAGGCAGATTCCTATATTTGGTTTTATCTGCAGTTCCTCCGTATCCTTTTCCACCTGAATTGATTCATTGACTTCCGTGTGGTTTTTTTCAAGGGAAAATATCATCATAACCCAAAAAAAGTAACCAATCTTAAAAATAACACACAGTGAACTTGATTAATTTTTCAAATAACACAAGCACATGTATAGAAAAAGCAATCAATTTGTGATGAGTTAGATGTTTTTAGGATATTATATTTTAGAGTATAAGATAGGGTGTTTACTATGATTGATTATTTTTTAATCTTGATTTTGTTCTCTGTTATCTTGCATAAATGATTGATCTTGGCATCTCCAAATGCATCATGAACTACACAGCATAGCAAAAAAATAGTCAGCAAATTAACTTGTAAACCCTGTAGTTATATTCAAGTTCAATTAAGTTTGTGAGTGCTTATGGAAAAGTTAGAAGAGAAAGTTTATGAAAAAGTTAAGATGCATAAACTGATTTCAATTGTGTGAGAATATTGAGGGAGGACAACTGCAATAATCGGCAGAGCTAATACTAATAATTTGTTCAAAATGTGCTACGTATGAAGAAATTCAGTGCCTTTGGTTGGAGAAAAATCAATAGAAGAGAGGACAGCTTCTTGCCAACGTTGCTAATCTGGGATAGAATGGTCTTAGCTTCTTGGTGGTGCTTCACTAGTGTTTGTTTAGTTACATTGATCACAAATTCACAATACTAACTTCACATAGTTGGCAGCAACAAAATAATTTGAGAAAAAAAGAATATGCATGATTTAGATTTAATAAATGCAGTCATTAGATTATGTAACAGTGCAGAAATCCAAAGTCAACTATAATGTTATAGAAAGAGGCATGAGAGGGATACATTTGCAATAATAGGCAAGTCCATTCTGATTTAGAGAATTATTATAAGGAAATGGTAGAGACTACATGCTAAGCCAACAAGCATGTAAAGTATTACCAGAGCCAGAAGTCTGAGAAATCTTGGCCATTGGAGAAGCAGATTCTGAGCCAAAATACCGTGGAATATATCTTGAAGCAAATGATTTATCAATGCCGCCACTGGGAAGTGCAGATGGATATGATCGGAATCTATTAGTAGAAGCACCACCCCTATCATGTGGCAAATATACTTCTCCATGACTAAGTTTAATATTTCCAGAAATGTTAGGTTGCAATATGGAACCAGTTATTTGCACCTGGGAGTTGAGCTGACCACTGACAAAGTACGTTTTTCAAATAAAAATCATATAAGCAAATAACATACAACAAAATAAAAGTTACATTATCAAAATTCTATTATATTTGAGATTTAATGATCACATCAGCTAGATGCATCCATTAATAAGTCAAGACAATTTAGATCGCTAGTGCCATAAGTTAAAGAAGCAACCTTAAAATATTATTTGCCTGCACTTCTAGAACTTCACACTTAAACTCTATCTTGTCATCAAGGGCTGCTTGCTTAGTTCTTAGAGGAAGGTTCCCTTTCACTAGTAGCTTTCCCTTTCTACCTAGCCTACTCTCCAGTGAGGTGATGGATAACCTGTTTGATTTCATGTGCACAGTTCCACCAAAGTTGGTCAGTGAATTTCGGAACACAGGTGAAGATATAGTTGCCCTACGGAAAGATGCATATCCATTAAGCACCGGTTGATCAACTGTACCTCTGGCCTGTTAGGTCAAATGATTAGTCAAAACTTTAGAGAAATACAAATAATTATTTGAAAAAAAAATATTTACCGCACCCACCTCAAGCATGATATCAGCATTGCCAAGAAGCCAGTCGGCATAAGGAGTTAAAGCTGTTACCAGCTTCATTCCCCCATCTTTGATATCAACATCAACCATGACTTCCCTAACATCTAAAGTTTGCCAATTCAAACCTTTAAGGTTTTCTACTAATAGAGTATTCCAATCCTTTTCATTTCTTTGCCTAGAAACCTTTTTGTTTCTCGCATGGTTGGTGGTTGTGGTCCCTATGTTCTTTTTCATCCATTCAGGAACCCAAGTATCTCTACTCTTATCTAATTCTACATCTTTTTGTAACATTTTACATTGAAAAAAATTAACAGGAATAGATCCTTGAATTAGTACATGACCATTTCGGATCAAAGGTTCAAATTTGGCATTGAATAGAAAACGACTAGTTGGGGTTAGAGAGGCAACAAGTTCTGCTCGATCAAGAACAATTCCACCAATGATACCATCAAGGAGCCTAATTTGAACATCACATTCTGGTTTTCCTATACTTCCTCGAAGGTCTCCTTCCATATGCAAGATCCCCTTAATGGGTGCTAACAATTGCCACAGAGAATGAACAACACTATTTGCTGTAGAGTCAATGATCTGTACAAGTGTTGGTATCAGACTAACAGGAAAATTTAAGACAGCAAAATGAAGGTTGGTTTTAGGTCCTAAGAAAATTCCATCAGCATGAATTGTGGCATTATCCTTCTGGACAAAAAATTTCTTCAGGTGTATACCATCATCGTTACTATAAATACCAACTGCTGAGACACTCTGAGTTCTGTATTCTCCCCACTCCCAATCCTCACCATGAAAGTCAAATTCTGCCTGAAATGGAATAGAAAGGCAATCTTCAAAAAGTAGAAGATTTTGCAAAACTCCCAATATGCAAAAACAAATAAATTTTTACAAGGGTGTCTCCATTCCCTCCACCACTGGCATTGAGGGAACCATGCCAGCAACCTTTGAGGTCAAGTAAACCAGGAAGGCTCAAATGCTCAACAACATCATTCAACGGAACATGAAGCTCCCTTATTAACTGCAAGTTAAATGTCATTAATGACAAAAAAAATCAAATTTTGCAGTGAAAGCCATTTGGATCATGAATATTATGAATCAATATGTACAAAACTTAGATACAATTTAGGAGCTTTTGGTGTTATTCTTTAACTAGAATTGGCGTTTTATCTCAGTAATTTATATTGAAGTTTGTTGCAAACTTTTAATACATAGATTACCGAGGTAAAACACAAATTTGGATTGAAAAATAGCTCCAAAAGCACCTGAAGAAGTACATCTAAGTTCTGTCCTCAATAAATAAACATTACATGTGCCCTTCATGTTGGGAATACAAACTTGGATGCATGAAGCATTGTGCCCTTTGAAAATAAAATACAACATAATGATTGTTCGATGATACCTCAAGCAGTTCTTGTGTGCTCATAGAATATAATCCTGTTGACTGTAAACTTTGAATAAAAAGATCCTACAAGGGACATTGTAACATGCACAATCAGAATTCTATTTCTTAAAATATAAGTATACAGTATGGACAGCAGGTTTTGAGATGACAAGCAATAAAATATAATCTTTCACAAAGTCTAGATATGTAATGGGTGACTGACAATCATTAAAGTGTTCAGCAGATGCATACCTGAAAATATATATAACATACAATTACAGGGAAAAAACGTACTTCAAATATGTTATTGAACTTGAGTGCTCTACTAATTTACAATTATAACAAAACAGAGGCTGATTAGAAACAGAAGCATAGTGATATAGTACTTATATACTCGGGGTTCTTCAATCCTATAGTGTATTCTTGTTGACTAAGTTGAATTAGGTATGCATTTTCTTACTTTTGGGTTTACTTTCTTTAAGTCCAGTAAAGTAAATAGATTTAATTTTGGCTTCCATCATCTAGTTCTTGAAATTAATAACAATATGATGACACTAAACCTCCAAAAACCAGTACTTCACATACAAAGGTTTCAGCAATACAATATTGCAACAATGAATCGGTATCCTAACTGAACGGGTTCAACTACTTACAATACTCACTGAAAAGAAAGTCCTAGCAACATTACTGCATCAGTAACAACAATAATAGCCACGCCTTACACCACTCAACTGGGTTGGCTACATGGCATACTTAATGCTAATGGTTATCAAAAATTAAATTTTCAGTAAAACTATTTAGAACAAGTTACTTTTTGTTTTTCAATAACTTCTCCAAAATTTTATCCCATTTAAAAATGTCATATCAAATAACTTCTTAAATATGGATGGAAATGAACTAACCCCACTAACCCAAGTTCCACATTGACTAAAGTAGTTTAAGTCTAATTTAATCTTACAAAACTGTCATATATATGATGAGGTTTGCACTTGTTAGACGCAAACCACTTTGTGTTGATGACATTTGAAACAAATCTATGCTTTGGCTCAAGGGGAGTGGAGTGTAAGAGATGATTTGATTACATTAAATAGGTATACGATATGATATGATTTGATAGAGAAATATCTAACCAAATATTTCTCATAAATACTTATTGATTGTTCCTTATTATTGTATCCCTTCATGATAAATTAGAATATACATGTGTGTATCCCTTCATTACACTCCTTCTCAGTTTCTCCCTTCTGAACATGGCACCAAAATGGTACAATTGTCACCTATTTTGTCACTACTCCTTTCAACAACATTCATTTTTTAATCAATAGAGATATTTTGTTATCAGGTCAAGGAAAAAAGTTCAAAGGACTTAAAATTTTTCAACAAGAAAAAATTAGATACCACTGACAAACTCGAGCTTGATTTGAATTCAATCCACAAGATAAACAAACAAGTCAACAACATGAAGAACCTAAAATTGAATTTGGATTCCTCTAGCTTTATATCTACCAATTTTCTGGAAAAATAATGTTTTTGGTGTGGGTTAGGGCTGGTGAAGCAGAGAAGCCAAAGTATATTCTAATCAACTTGAAACCTTTATATGTGAATATTTTGTAATCTATGGTTTTCAAGAGTAACAAATAAACCATGCAGCTTGACTCCTGAATTAACCAAGTTACATGTTACAAAGATTGAATCAGAAGCAAAGTATCTAAATCAACTGACTTAGAATCTGTCAATTAATGACATATATTATAAAGCATAATATACAACCTTTGATCTTGAAAGAACAGCAGGATCCATACTTCGAGATAGAAACCTTGCAAGAGGAAGCATCTCAGCAACCTCAGCTCTGGGAACTTCAAGTTTCATTCTCCACCTACCCATTGAAGATATAACACTACCAACATGCTCAGACAAAAACCTTTCTAAAATTCCATCTCCTTTTATGTCAACAGGGCAATCTCGAGTGCCAGGTAATACATATTCTCCTTGTATTTCATAATAACTGTAGCTTTGTTTCAAAACAGTTTTTTCAATTGTGATCTGAACAATAGAACATCAAGTGACAATCAGTAAAAAAAAAGCACAATGTGCAGTTCAGATACTAGTGCAACATAACCACAAGTTAATGCCATTCTTACTACATTAAAATTGAATTTGACAAAATGAAATGACTAATTTTGCCAACTTCAATAGTCAATCAGCAAACGACTTCACTAAGTCTTTGAGGGGTACTATAATTGATTATGTTTTTATCTAGCTCAATGCGTATGATTTATACATGCTTCAACTTGAGAGAATGTGTCACATATTATAGATATCTTTGGTTAACAAAACAATTAGAGGATTCAAAGAATTATAGAAATTAGCCAATTATTTTTGTTGTAATTGTTACCCACTCCACATAAAAATACACTATGCATTCAGTCACATTGCCTGCTTTCACTTCTCAACCTAAGAGAATGAACTTAGGAACTCACAACATCTCCACTCCACCTAGCTGCCACATCCAGTGCTTCACCGTTCACCCCACCGAATTTTGGACAAAGTATAGATATGACTCCATGTCCTCTTCTTTTTGGAAGATTTAGCTGGATTTCTGCCTGAAAAAGAAAAGGGCAACCAGATAGAAACCACATTACTTTTATTTCATGACCATTAATAACGCATCAACCTAGTCATCATTCAGGCAAGACTGAACAGAAAAAGGCAGAAGTGAAGAGGTAAATGAAGTAGCAACATATCAAATAAAAATGTCAAAAGTTGCATATTTCCCCGAAATAAAGAAAAAAGGCAACTAGCTAAAACGTACTACATTATTTTCATTAATTATTAAATAATGCTTTGACCATGTAATTATTCAGGCAGGAATGAACAGAAAAAGGGAGAGATCGAAAGGTTAAAAAAACAACAAATCTGATAGAAATTGACAAAGTTGCATATTAGAAATACTTTCCTCTAAATTTTATGCAATGTATCCATATTTCGTCTATGAGCACCTTTGCTATGTTTTATCTTAAAAATACTGTTAGGAGGTTATTGGTTTATGAGAGAATGAAGAGACATTAGTTAGCCTAACTGCCTTGGCAGTTAGGAAAGGCGGAGAGAGACTTGTATAAATAGGTTTGGGTTTAATTGTAGAGGGGATTGGTTTTGGATAATAACAGATTGTCAGGAACTTGTTTGTCCTGAAGGGGGAGGTTAAGCTCTCTGTACTTGTATTCTTGATTGACGGTAAATACAAAGAGATTATACAGCATTCTTGGCGGTGTGTTTTGAGTGCGTGGAGTGTGTTTTTCATAGGTTTCTGATTAGGAACCTATCAAATACCCATACCTCTATAGAAAGGGATTCCTTCATTTGATGTCCATTTTTCTTTTCCAAAAATCCAGTTTGCTTTTTATTCTAATTGTAAACAGGAGAAAATAATTTAAAGTCACCACATACCCCATGTTAGATACACTCCCTATTTTTAGGAATTTTAATTTAAAATTAATTTTACAAACTATGGTGTATATGTCAATTTTCAAATATTATAAGTTTGTAATGCCTTTATATACTTAAATAAAAGTACATTTCTTTTACCTCCATCAATGATACCTCCTTATTAATAAAAATATTACAGTTTCTCCAAATAATATGAGCTTTTTGGGTGATGATCGATGACACTGATTAGAACCTACTGTTTTGATTAAATCCTTTAAGCCCAAATGACTTTATTTACATTAGCAGGTATGCTAGAGATATTAACTAGAAATAACTCATGCTTGATCTTCTAGCATTGGAGATGGGTATCTTACTAATAGTCATTTATTGTCCTCAAAGCCCTCTTGCATTTACTTTAAAAGATCTTGAGTCACATGAAAAACTCATGCAGAACACTGAAAACCGTATAATACCCTGAGAAAACTGGGTCAACTTCATATGATAAAAATATGCATAGGACTGAGCAAAGACAAGAATGATAAATAATTATGAAGTCATATAGGTAATATTATGGCTTACTCTACGTATAGTTCCCCTGAGAGAAGCAATTTCCAGCTCATCAAGTGGAAAATGACATACCTAAAAGTACAAGAAAAACGAAAAAAAATCAACATCAACGTTTGGGCTCAATGCGTGCCTGAAAATATGCCAGCATAGAATCAAATATATCTAGATTCAATCATTTGACCTAATATTTAAATATAGGTACCTCCAAGCTAGCTGAATAACATGGTCGAAAATCTACATTAGCCCTCAATTGTTCCTTATGAAGGGAAACGGACAACACTGTTCCACTTTTCAGACCATTTTCACCACTAAGCTGTAGCGGGCCAACAAAATCCACCACAAGACTTTCATCAGACCTACCAGAGGCATTCAACTACACTCCAATAAAGAATGGAAGTTAGAAAAACTAATACATGTAGAATAAAGCCAGACAATTTGAAATTGTTTCTCATAAGGATATTTGAAACTTACAGACACAAAGATGTATACCTTTAACTAAATAACTACATATTTTTAAATATGGATATCTGAGGAGGAAAAAATCCTTTTGAAATAAAATACAAATATAAATTATATTATAAATTGTACAAAGGAGAAATATCCCATTTAAGATAATTCACATCAATATGTGGATGAGTTGACCTAGACATAAAACTCTATGTTCATATCAATCACTTTCCTTAACCAAGTGACAAAAATCATAAGCAAGTGGGGCCTGCATAATTCTCTGGAAGAGTTTCACCTTGAAGTCCAACTTCAACCTTTTAAATTTATTTTCGAAAGAAGCAAGATCCAACGAAAATCTACAAATTAACTTAACACTTGCATATAAATCAAGTTCAGGAAGCTTATCACCAGGCTTTATATACCAAACATCCTCAACGATTTTGGTTGTGACAGGAGAGTGAGAGTTAATTGAAACATATTCACTGTATGGGAATAGATCTCGAGATTTCATCCATCAAAATATCAAACATAATGATCAATAGATATTTCAAAAAGGAATCGTGGTCAAATATTGCTAATAAGGAACAGTTAACCATTCAACTGTTTCATTAAGTCAACAAGCAATTACTTGTTAACAGCTCTTTCAACACATTAGTCATTAGCCAATTAACTGCTCATGAATTTAAAACCCTTCACTAAGAACTTATATCCCCCATCCCCACCCATATTTATTCAATTAAAATCTCTTTACTAGAACCCTAGTCCATGATTTTGTAAACACACCTCTCCCCATCCCAAAAAAACAGAACTGTACTACAATTTGATAATACCAGGAAGTTTGTTAAGTTCATAATATCTCAAAATGAAACAACTTTTACGAGGAGAAACTTTTATTCATCACCTTTATATATTCGGGAGAAACACTCAACGACCCAGATAACTGAGGTGCAAGCATCAATTGATTAACTTTGAGACCAGAGATTGAAACCTCACCAACAAGACTATCTGCATTTCTTTCTCCAACATATGCAAATGTTTCTTGTTCTTGTCAAAATTTTGTTCAATAATAGTGGTACTAGGTTTTAAAAGGTTTCCCTGAAACTTGACTCTTCCTGCTGCTTTCAAAGCCAAAGGTCTTGGAAAATCCAACATATAAGGAGTAACCAAACTAAAGAATTCAAATCCATGCATGTGCAAATCAAAATCAACTCCACCGACAATAAATGGAATGGTTCTCGATGCATTAAACTCTTCTCTTCTAAGAGGGCAATCATCAGAATAAGAAGTTTGAACTTTCACATACAAATCAAATGCAGCTGAAGCAAAATTAACAGTTATGAAATTATGGGAGATTATGATATCTCCTCTAGCATCATTAAGAGACCCTTCTGCTGTCGGTGCAGTCCATTTTATATCAAACCTCCTGCAATAAAAAAATTATATAACAACTCACTGAGAAGGAAAGCAGTATTAACAAGTTGGGACAGGCCAACTTGAAGAACAAGAAATATTGATAATAAAGAAATGGAGAAGTCATTGATAATATCAATGAAATAAGCAACAATTTTACTAAATGTTAATCAATCAAAGCTGATAAAGGAATAATCTTACGGTCTTAAAAGAGATCCTGAAAGTTTTGTGTTTTCATTCAAAACCCCAAATTTGAGTGGCATCAAGTGATGATAACTGGGAACATAGCGAAGCATAATTTTCTCAAGGTTAAAACTTCCTGAGAAGTTTGCATCTATTGATGTGTCATCATCCAAAGCCTGAGAACAAAATAGTATACACTAGCAGGGTGAGGGAAATCTGTACAGAAAACTGGTGCAGAGGCATACACATGGGACAAGATACACGCATTCTGAAATTTTGTTTTAGCCAATCAATGAAACCTATTAGTATCCTGATTTGTGAATACCTTTCATGTGAGAAATTCCAAGAAGTCCCCTCTAACATAAATAAGTAAAAAATAAATATAACATCGTAAAGTGGGTAAAACGTTGGTGATCCACCATTGTACTAACATGGTAACACATCTATACATTCTAGGAAACTGGAAAAATAAAGTGGTGACTATTTGCTAAATAAAAGCATGCTACTTCATGGCTAAGAAAAGAAAAAAAAAATGCTATTAAATAGTTTACAGGTAGTAACATACCTCTGAGCATATCCACACTGTCCCAGCCCCTTGAATTTCACCACCATCCACAAGGCTTGCCCTGATTCCATACAAATCAGCAATCTGTGCTATGCAGTGGAAGTGTTACCAAACCTAAACAACTAGTCAAAACTCTAAACCACCCAGTGCAAAATTATTATCACTTTCAACTTACACAGTTATCAGTGTTGAAAGTGAAATTGGCAGATACATGTGAAAAAGGTACACGATCAAATACTGCCAATGCTCCAGCCTCCATACTTTTAGCAAGTACTTCAGATGCTTCAGTTGTAGGAGTGTCCACATGTAAAGAAGAGGATGTCCTAGAAAGCATCCCAGTTCCCACAAATATAGGAGTATCCAGAGGGCCTTGACAATTAAATAGAGCAGTCATTGATCCTGCAAGCTGCAATCAATAAACTTTGATTATGAAAAAAATTAGGGGTGTTCATTGGCTCGGGTTACCAGATGACCCAGCCTGCCCCAATCCAATCCAATTAAATTAAGTTAGGGGTTTCATTTATGATTGGATCAAACCCAACCCAACCAAAACTAACTTAATCTTATACGGGTTGGATAATGAGTTTAGTATGGGTGACTCGAGACTCACTCTTATACTTGTGTTATGGACAAATTGCATTATGTTTTTCTTTTCATGTCTTGAATTAGTTTGGATAAGCTTGTTATAACTTGACTTATTGGCTTACTCGAAGCCTTGAATTCATTTTTGTGAAGATTGTGTTATTTTTTAATCAGGTTGATACTTGAAAATTACAACTTGTAACAAAAGAAAATAAACTTTTCAAAATCTTAATCCAATGGACCCAACCCACTAAAAAATGGGTTGGGTTGCATAGGGTTTAACATAAAAAATGTAGAAACCCAACCCAAAATACTTTTTAGTGGGTTCGGTAGTGGGTTTGCCCAAATGCCACCCATCCCAACCCACTAACACTCCTAAAAGAATTAGAAATACAAGAATTGATATTGGATAAGCTAATACTTAATTTGGTTAAATTATAAAGTTGGTCTCCACACATCATAGTTTTCTTTTAGTCCCAATATAACCTAACATGTTGGTTCCCATAAGGAAAATCATGTATGAATCAATTCCTATTGTTCATTTAGATTGTAACAGTGTTAAATATGGTGTCCATCGTAACACCATTTTTCCTTTTAACCTCTAGACAGAAAAAAAACACTCCGTTTTGTTTCATATTTGCAAGAAACACTATATTTTGGTCCCTACACATCACATACCTTTTTTGTTTTGGTCCTTGCACGAAGAATACTCTAACGGCATTATGGGATCAGTTTTATAAAAATATATGGATCAAATTGTAAGTGTTAGCAAAATGATGAAGCATTAAAGTGTTGATGATGTCCAAATCCAGTCTTGAACTCACACATGCAAGAAGATATACGAAGACTTTTATTGTGTGTGGAAAGGTTTTGTAATAAGTAGAATTTTGTATAGGACTTAGAGTAGTTTTTGTTTCCGTGTATCTTATGTTTTAAAATCTCCTTCGATTCAAAAAGACTCTGCAATAATCGATTAACTAAAGAGATAATCGATTATTGCGAAGCAAATTTGTTAAAATGCTAAAAACTCACATGACATCTGGATAATCAATTATCAGGACTTGATAATCGATTATGGCTAATCGATTATGACTTAAAATAATCGATTATCACGACTAGCAGTTGGAGTTTTTTAGTACATTTTTGGTCGTTGTACTTTAATTAAATGCATAATCAATTACCTAGGTGAGATAATCAATTATCACAATGAGAAAAGTCTGACAACGAATTTTTGAAGGTGTCTTTGAGTGAAGTCTTTATATAGAAGTTTTAGATTCTCATTCAAAGATACAACAACTCTATTCTGAACGATAGTGAAGTAAGAAACTAGGGATTTTGGTAACTTGGTGTGGGCAAGAGCGAGAACTTTCACTATAGGTATGATTGAGTGTTGTTGTTGCTAAGTGAAGTTTGTCATCCTTCGTGAAGCATTCAGAAGAGGTGTTCATCCTTTGTGGTGTTCAGGAGAAGTGAGTATCATCTCTTGTGGTCTTAAGAGAGATGTTTTCTAAACCTTAAACATGTTTTTTTGTGTGATTGTAAGGTTTATTGGTTTTGTGATAGTGGAACATTAATCTCTTTGAGAGATTAGCAACTGGATGTAGGATTTTTTTGATCCGAACCAGTATAAAAATTATTTGTGCAAATTTCTCTCTTCCCTTACTCTATTTTATTTGTTTAATTATCTGCTAAGTAAGCTTAATTTGAGAGAAAATTTTAAAAAACACACGTTTTCGAAAAGAAACCAATTCAGCCCTCTTGGTTTATTATTAACACGCAATCATTTCGTTGTACCGCTCTAACAATAATGTTTTCAAGTAGGGGCTTGTTGAGATCTCATTTTTCCTGTAGAGTAAAGCTTATAAAGGCTTAGGCAATTCACACCTTATGATCTAGCTTTTGAGACTAAACTGGTTCAGACCAAATTACAAAGGACTAAAACAAAAGAACGAGACACTTTTGGGGACCAAATTTAATCAATTACTTTTTTAGGAGACAGTGGAAATTGACATCAGGCACATTATGTCTCAAATTTTGAAATTCTATTTAACTTCTATGAGAAGTCATAGACAGCTACTGCTTCACAAAAGTCTTTAGAAAATCTAACCTAAATTTTATCAAAAGCCATGTGTTAGCTATGAAATATAGTGAGTATAAAGAAATAATGGTACAGTTGGACCACAATTAAAAAATATTAACAAAGAAAAATTGAAAGCAATGAACTAAGTTTATGAATGACTTTAAGACAAACTTGCATAAAACTTTAATGGTACTGTTTTCAGATTTAAAAACTGCAATATAAAGAAAGAAAAAAATTATAGAAATGGAAATGATCAATCTACTAGA
The DNA here is from genome assembly GCF_016808095.1 of Vigna angularis. Taxonomy (NCBI): domain Eukaryota; kingdom Viridiplantae; phylum Streptophyta; class Magnoliopsida; order Fabales; family Fabaceae; genus Vigna; species Vigna angularis. The sequence goes on along the minus strand of NC_068973.1, from coordinate 35,790,698 downwards.
AAACTTGAACATGTCTAAGTTAATGCATCAAACTGAAGAAAACGTACAGGAAACAAGAGAGATCTCATATTGAAAGTTCTCATCAGTGCATTCACTTCAACACTAGGAACCTGGAAAATTGATCAACAATGTATCAGGGAAGATGAAAAAACTGTTACTTTTTCCTCAAATTCAATGAGGTGAGAATAGTTGAAGACAAAAACAATAGAAGACTGATTATGCGTGAATATTATAGAGTGCACGCTTCATACTCAGTTCAATGATACACCTACACAGAAATAATTAATAAAGAATACTGTTCACAAGAAAGGGTAATTAAACTATTTTAGTTTCCTAGATTACAATGAACATAAGCATTAAAGCGAGCTAAATCTAATTGTAATCGAGTTAGCTATGATTCCAACACTTCCCCTTAATCAAAAGCATCCAGCTTAGTGCAGATATAAAATATTTTTGGTCCCCCCCCCCCCCCCCCCCCATGAGAACAAATCAGCCAATTGATAATTTTTTATAACTATATTATTAGTAAGAAGTATCTACCAGCTTTGTCAATGACTACTTTATCAGAAAACCTGACTGGCCACCTGTGGGATTACTTTTCCTAACCACATTTTTTCCATCCATAAGACTCAAACCTAAGGCAATGCTTAATAGCATAGAGTCCAGTATCACTCAGACCACTTGAACCTGACGAAGTATGTGCTAAGTTCTCCAAAAGTATTCATTAAAAAAGTGACAGTGAATTCCTACATGTTCAGTTTGTTTATGGAAGATTGGGTTAGACGAAATGTCTGATTGTCACAAATTGGCTTCATAGGTTTACTCTCACAACACAATTTTAACTTTTAAAAGTTGTTTCAAACATATGAATTCACCTTTAGTGAGAGTCATAGCTTAGGATTAGCTTCAGCACTTGATCTTTGTAAGCACATGCTAGTTCTTGCTTTACAATGAACTTGGATTTCCTCCAAAGAGTTACCAAGAGGTGGACCTCCTACCACAAGAAATTCAACCCAGTTTGCATCAATATAAGTGTTGGAAAGTTGTCTTAATTGCAGTCACTCCTAGGCCACCGTACTAATGACTTTGGGGTATCCTTTAATAGTAGTCTCAAGGGTGGTGGTTTAGTCCCATGTTGACCAGAGATATTGCTTAAATAGAACTTATATACCTTTAGCAATTCTCACCTTACAAACAGGTTTTGTAAGGTTGAGATAGGTCCTAAGTCCAAATTCTAAGATGAAATCCCCTAAGATATCTATCACCAAAATACAGGGAGAGCGTAGATGACTGTGCAATCAAACAGAACCAGGCAATTTTCTGGTGCAGCTAGAATCAGGATATGCTATAATTTCTCTCCTCTTGTATGAACAATATTTTTATCAAGAATCATTTTGACTTGATTCTTAGGTTCAAATCAGTGTACAGAATCAGCCTAGTATCTCAATTTATTTACTCTCATTGTAAGGGTTCCACAAGTAAGAAATACGGTAATTTTTCCTGTCCAACATTTTTTTCTTATTTTTCTTTTCTAAATTCAAAAACATCAAGGAGAACATACAACTACGTTCTAGAGACCTAATACAGCAGAATGGAGAAATAATCTTCAAGGTGAATACTAGTGCTTTGATACCATGTCAACTTTTAAAATTTTAGACTAGAAAAATGCAAGAATGACAGTTAGTAATGTGTTATCAGAGTTTACTCACATTTTCCAATAACCTAATGCAGTTATTTATATTACTACCGATAGGATCAAGTCATAGTATAAAACCAAGCCCTCTATCAGTAACCATGCTATCTTCTAACAATAAATAAATAATTATGAACTCAAGCACACACATACGGGAGTACCTGACACAGAAGATGAAATTCTCCTTCCTCAGGATGGATGCCAAAATCTCCAGATGCTTCTAGAGGAATACTGCCAAACCAGCCACTTGTATTGTGTAGAAATATACTTTGACCACGAAAACATAAACTTCCTGATGTGTTCTGCAAGTGCAAGAACATAAACAAGAGAAGAAAACATCTTTTAATTTAAAGTGTGCCAGCAACAGAAATATGTAGTTGTTGAATATCAATATGCCTAAGCACTTTATACGAGACCAAAGGTCCAGTAATCATCAACAGTTACTAGTATGTGTCAGATTTAATCTAAAACCCATTGGTATCGAATGAAGTTGCTCAACAGATATGTCACATTATAAGAATTGAGACAGACACGTGAGACTTCCCAAAAAAAACCCTCCACATATGCCTGCCAGATTAGATGATTTACCAAGATTAACTATAGGCTTTGATACCATGTCAAATTTCAACTAAAACCATTTAGGATAATACAAAGTCGCACACCAAGAATTGGAGCAGGCTATTTACTCATTAGCAGAAACAAAAACTAAAATAAACCTACACAGCTAGGGTTTGTACCAAACATGACCCCTCATCCCATGTAAATTATAATTTCAGACATCCATTCAGTGCATCACATCAAATAAGATAGATCAATTACCCATACAAATGTTGTTATTTTCGTCCCAGTCTTCACAATTAATATCGTTGTTTGTCCAAAACTAAAGTATTGTTTCTGGTACAACAATTTCACATATTTAACAAGTAAACAACACTTCTAATATTCATATAGAATATAATAAATAAAAGTCTCATTAGGCATCTATTAGAATAGACTTTATCAAAAAGTTGTTTTGAGTTGTGCCTAGGCCCAGAGATGCTTGTTTTCTAATCTTTCTATCTTTCAATGTATCTAAAATGAATCTACCATTTCTATATAAATATGAGAACCTAAGAGAGACTTGGATAAGCTCTATAAAAAATAGTCTCTTTTTAGTTGGGATTGGAGCAAGTTGATCCCACTTTGCTTGTCTGTCTTTCCGGCAAAGAAAATGTTATCCAACCACTGCCTGCTATTGTCTACTGTTTTCAAACTGCCATAGTTTCCTCCAAAGACCACCAAATCAGGAGAGTCTCTTTGGGGACAGCCAAACCCATGGGTCTCAAAGGCAGAAACTGTAGGAAGTCCCACATCGACTACAGATAAGGCCAATTTATACTTTATAAGTGGATGCAAACCTCATCTTACAAACCGGTTTTGTAGTGTTGAGTTAGGCTTAAAGTCCACTTCTAACATGATATCAGAGCCATGGTTAGAGTCTATCCTAGTGATATTTGTTGTTTCCTGGGCATATTGTTCCACCTCCTATGCACAGCCTCTTTGCCCACGTGCCATCTTCCAACCATCAAAGTGACATTGTGCAGCACAGCTGGATACGTTGTCCCCTCTATATGTCCCATTCCAGCCCCTATTTGTCCCTTCCTCACGGATTGATTGTTTGACTCCCCTTTTTTCTTTGTAGAGTTCCTGCTTTACCCCCTCTTTTCTTATCATAAATGACTTATGGGCAACACACTGTTTCTCAAGTTCTTCAACCATTACATTAGAAAAGCTTAATGGGAAAAATTATTTATCTTGGACAACCTCTATCGAACTTTGGTTTTTTGGCTTTTGGTTTCATGATCACTCGGAAAAAAATGTTAGCGAGTTCTCATAAGAAAATACTGCATAATGACAAAAGTTGGACTTTCAACTTTGTGCCCTATTCTGGAAATTTGTGGAACCCTCAACTATCAAAGCATACACAACCTCTTGGAAAAAAGCTTAGAGTAATTTTGCAAATGGCATTCAGTGGCTCTATGATTTTGCACAAAAGCTAGCATCCCTTAAACAAATAGATCATGATATGATGTCTTTTATTATTGAAGGTTAATCTGGTATTGAAGGATTGAAGATGTTCTTGGAAGTTGTTCACGATCCTTCATGCATTGAATCCAAATTTTGATTATATTAGGGATCATATCTTAACAGGTCAAGAACTTTAAACCATTGAAAGCTTAAGAACACGAATTCTTCGTGTTATAGCTCTCAAAGGTAGAAAATTTCAAGAATTTGCTAAATCCTGTGCTATGGTATCTGCATGTGGAAAAGGAGGTCATGTCATTAGATGAGGACCTGATGGTGGTGGTAGGAGTCGTCCTCAACATTATAAAATAATGGGTCATACTAAAGAAACTATTACTCTTTCTATGGCTTTGCTGAAGACAGTCAATATCTTGAAATCTAAGATTGTTGAACCAAAGTTTTCTAGTGAGGAATATCAGTAATATTTGAGGTTAAAATCCAACAACCTAGCACAATCATCTACGAACCATAGTTGGTCAACAGCTTGCATTTTACAATATTTGTAAAGACAAAGTTCATGGATAGTTGACTTAGGTGCTTATGGTTATATTTTTGGTAATACCTCTTTACTCCCTTCCCTTTCTTTGTTCTAATCATCAACTTGCAAAAGTGTTAATAAAATCCTAGAGGGAGCCTTGAATTGAACTTATTTGTTTTATGCTTGGTATATAAAATTTGTGTGCTCCAGTTTGAGAAACAGTGTTAGAATAGGCTTTATTAAAATGTTGAGTTGTACATAAGGTCCCACTTGTAGATAAATGTACCAAGGGTCCAACAACTGTCTTTACCATTTTTCTCTCTTTCATTGTATCACAGATTAATGTATAGTTTCTAAATAAATATGAGTATGTAAGAGAAAATTGAATAAGATCTCTAAAATATATTTGCTCTCTCCTCATTTTTCTCAAGTGCATCTTTGATATAAAGCATACTTTTGTTAAGTAATATATAATACAACGAATATGTAACGAAGGATAAAAAAATATACCACAAGAAATTTCAAGTGGTAAAAAAGAATTTCACAAGATATTCTTGTGTAGATGAGAGGAAGTCATACAGAAAAACAAGATGGAGCATCTGACACTTGGAAGTTCAACCCCGTTACATCAAGCTGTCCATAAAGATTTGGAAAAGCTTCACCCTTTGACATGCACAAGTGAACCTAAATATAGGGAATCAATATATCAAGCAGGTGAAATCCAGTTATTAGCAAGCAGCAGCCTGTCATTGCCAAGATAATAATCAAAAGTATGAAGAACTTGTAATAACATCAGATCCTTGAGTTTTCAAAACCTAAGCCAAAAGATATAACATGGATGTGTTTATGAAACAACATAAATACAATATATAATAATCAACTATGTAGTTGAATCTGTGAAGCTGACAAGGGAAGCACCTTCCATTCACATATCCAGGAAAAAGTTACAAAGGACCCCCACAATATAGGCATGCTTGGTTAGAGAAGGCTATAAAAGGGCATAAAACACTCCTTAAGCTTTTAAGTATTAAATATTTAATACACTTGAAAGAGATTATAACCAAAAGAAAGCTATTTTCTAGATAACCATATGACCAGAGTAATAACCAAGGACACTGAAGATTCAGTTGGCCTCACCAATGATAAATCATAGTTCCAATCTAATGCAGAGGAACATATCTTTCAGGATCTAGGTAAACCAAAATATGTTGTTGAAAGCACTATGTTTTACTTTGTTGATAAAAGCTAATAAGGAGGGAAAGAAGCACAGCAAACAAAGCCATTGTTCAGGTCTTACTCAAACAAATTATTCTAGTTTAGGAGGCAGATTTAGGTTTATAGCAGCACTGAGAATCGGCAACAAGTATTACTCAGCAAATACACTAAAATTTAATCACAACTGAAATTGAAATCAACATTACAACACTTCCAAATAAAATTTCAAAGTATCTAAACTTAGGTTAGAGAAACACCTCACCACTGGCCCTCCCATTAGACCATGTAATTGGAATATCTAGTATCCTTTCAAAGAGCTGCATAGAACATGATCCAGACATAAACTACATGCCAGCCGTACAAATTAATTGAAATTAAGGAAGATGACAAATTAATTCAAAGTAACTATATATATATATATATATATATATATATATATATATATATATATATATATATATATATATATATATATATATACCTTACCGGGACAAAAAGATGGTCAGTTTTCAAATTAGCATGCCATTTCTGCTCAACAGTGTCAACAAAAACGTCAACAGACAACCAGCCATCACCTTCACTTTTATCATCTGATCTCCAAGTCTTGCAATTTCCACTAAGTTTTAAATTTATAGAGTTGTAGTGGTTATGAAACTTCGTATGGCCATTGACATTCTCTATCACCCTGAATGTAAAGCATAGAGAACAATTAAATTAATGTCGATCATAATAGCCAAAATAAGACTTCACATCCAATTTTAAACCAGCTCTTAAATATTTACAACTATGACTTCACCTCCCAGGCACAAGCTTAAAATCAACTCTAGTGAAAGGTTACATATTCACCAAGTCTCTAAGAGGACCAAGGATTGATTATATTTGGAGTAAGTTAGCCACTGACAACTTATATGTTTCAGCACAAGGAACACTATTATAATTATAGAAAAAAGGAGCAAATTCTACATAATTAAGAATATCCAAATTATATACGTATTATTAGGAACTTTTTTTATTTATTCCTATATCGTATCTTTACTATTAAAAGGATGCCAAATCTCATTTATTTAGTATGTTGATTTTTTTTCTCACTATAAATAAAGCATTCGTGTTGTCTCAAAGAACACACAGTTTAACTCAATGTCTCTCTTTCTACTAATTAGCGTGACCTCTCTAAACACCTATATCATATTAAAACTATAAGTTAGTAAACAGTTGTGTTCATCATTTCATTTTCATAATAAGTGATAATAGATCTCACCTGACTTCCCTGTCCCCGTACGCAAGCAGCATGACAGTTGCACCTCTAACATGAACAGAATCAAATGCAACAGGAAGAATTTTATTTAGGCCTTCAGACTGCTGAACATCTACCTTATCTACATATTCTGAAACAGTATCTTCAACTTTGAGACCCATTTCAGATTTCAACTTTTCAATGGGACCAGAAAGGAAGAAAGATGTCAACCCCTCAATGTTTTTTAAACAAGAGGCGAAGCCAAAATTTTTAATCAAAGTCTTGAACGGAACTTCAAAATATGTAGCCAACTGAGACATTTGCTTCACTGAAACCAAACCTTTTTGGCCCTTAATTGCACTAACATCAATTGGACTTTGTGCAACGTGATGTCCCAACTCCTCCTTTTTCTCTGTACGAATATTTGCATTGGCATGTTCTGAGACATCCTTGCTAGATTGTAAAAGTTCGTGTTTACTCTCACTTGTTTTTGAAGAAAGATCACTGGAAAATTTTAAATCATTTGAATGACCATTGGTATTTTCATTTGCAGAAGGAGACCAGATTCCCAGATCTCTGAGTTGTGTTCCATTTTGGTTATCGTTGTTTCTATTATCGTCAGTACTGGCAACAGATACAGTTTTTTTGTCAACATCACTTTTTACCAACTGCGAATCATGATCTCTAGAACGAAAAAATCTAGAAGATGATGAAGGCTGCTCAAACTTCCCATATGAACTGCGAAAATATGCATTTGCTGCAAATGCACCACGTTCAAGAATTCTTTTTCTAAGAGCAATACCAGATGCACTGATGTCACTCCTTTTAGCCTTTCTTTTACATTTTTGTTTTTCATGCCCTTTAATGATTCTTGACCAAAACTTTAGTCCTTTTCCGGGGAACTTCACCCTAAATGATTTCTCCAAATCACCATGTTTCATGTCATAATCGACACCTGTGTCCACACAACGATGACCATGATGTTCCCCCTCCTTCATGCAGAAAAAACCCTTGGAGTTTGTTCCTTCTGCTGAATGAGTTCCAATCTCCTTTAAATCATCATCACCCTTGGATGGACCACAATTCTCCTCAGAAACAAAGTAACCCATCTCTACAGCTTCCCTGGCTGCATCATCCCTTTCGTTCACATGTTTTGCTGCCGCCTCCTCACGTGCAACCCTCCTCACCCGAGTGCGGTGATCAAGTCCTTCTTCGGTTGACAACCGCCTCTGAGTGCCCTCTTGATACAACGGTATCCCTAACCAACTATAGTCCTTCTTCTGCACCACCATGACACACGCATGTGACAAAACTGCATCAAACACAAAATTCCCCCTCCACAGACTCGAAAGAGGGCGAAAACGAACTTTAACAGTGGGAGCCTCGCCACAGGAGAATTCATCTTCACGTGGCCCAAACGAACACGACTCCAATGTTACACTCAATGGCGAGATTTTTGTAACCTTGCCAAAGCAAACATCATGCTGAATACACTCACTGATCATTGAACAAACAGAGGGCAAGATATTAGCTTCAACGAAACCCTTGGCTTTGTTCCTTCCAAACCAAACCAATAATAACAAACCAGAGATAACAACAGTGTATACAGAGGCCCTCACCAAAAAGAGCCCCTCTTTCCACAATGATGTGAAATAACTCACACTAAAAGAAAAAGGTGGTTCCTTTTCCTTGAAACATCTAAACCTCCACCCACTTGCGGAAACATGGTGTTTCCTCAACAAGTCTACATTTTGTCCACAAAATCTAAAAGTTTGCCTCAATGGGTAACAACCATGTATCACAGACACGGTGCATCTCTTGCTTCTGGGGAAAATCATTTTGATAGTGTTGTTACCTTCCCAAGAAACACGAAGCTTAATCCCGAAAAATGAAGTGTTCATTGTCTCCTTCTTTCATAAACCAAGAGAAGCTGTTGTTTTCTGCCCCTTTAAGGATTCAGTAGCAAACACGCATGCCAAATGGAACATGGAGCTTGAGAAGTGAAGCGAACAGTAATCAATGTGGTTTGCTTTGTCGGCTCAAATGAGTGAGAGATCTTGATTGTGGGTTGTGGAGTTGGAACCATTACAATGAAGTTGTGTGTGTGTGTGAGTAAGGTGGTAAGAAGAAGGAACAAGAATCGAAGGAGACACTAAGAATATTACGTTGCTTCTCTTGAGGGAAATCAAATGAAAAAGAAAGAAACTGCCTTTAACGCTGTCGTTTACGAAAAAACTCATACTAGTAGTAGGTAGAAAGAATCAAAGGTTTTCCTTTTGTTTAAAATTTTAAATCTTATATTTGAAATAAAGTCAAAGGGAAAAACATATAGTTTGTGTAGTACTGGTAAATTTAAAATCTAAGATTTTACTTAAACTATTTAAATTTTGCTTCAAATTAAATAACTTAACATTTTTGTATTTTATATAAACGTGTAAAAACTTCTATAAACGGAGTTAATAAAAGTTATTCTAAACTAACAATTCCAACCACTTTTATAGAAGCAAGAGGAAGAATTTTAGATTAAAAAAAATAAAGAAATATTATATTTTCAAATATTTTAATTCTAAATCTAATCATGTATGTGTCAAATGTGTATACATCTAATTATTGATTATGGTTTGTACCAATATATAATAAAATTTCTCAATTTGTGTATACAAAATTTTAAAATAAAATTTTATTCTACGTACAAGACGGATATAAATAATGTTTCTGCATTATTTTATTTTTCAGTATCACTTATATCGAACTAACAAACAAAAATATTTTCAAATATATATCTTATATATATATATATATATATACTTTTATAACTTTTTTTAATTGCAATATTTAATAATAGTTTATATTATTTTTTAAAACTAAAAACAAAATGCGTAGAAACAAAAGCTATAATATCTATGTTTTCACTAGGTTATTATTTAAATCACAATGTCGATAAATTTGATAAACTATAGACACTGAATCGTGAGAAAACTTGTATATTTTAATAATGAAATATACGTGTTTTTTATCTTATTATTAATAAAACCATAAATTAGAATATATGTATTGTACGTAACTTCGTATAATTAAAATATTTTAAAAGTCGTGTTATTTTATGTATTTATTTTATTAGACAGTAAATGTTTTTATTATATTTGGAAGTCAAGTTCATATTTGTCATGGAATTTCATCTCCTAAAATAAATTTTCAAACTACGAATTACAATAAAGAATGTGATTCATATAAATAAAATTTTAATTGCTTTTATTACACTGTTGTCAATTGATGGTTTGATTAATACTAGTGATATGGTTCATCTTTCTAAATGTTTCCCTGTTCATATGTAGTTTCTTATAGTAGAAAATTAATTATTGAAAGCTAGTAACAAACACAATAAAATATAAATATATTTTAACTACCAGACCTTGATTTGTATTCTTCTAATACTACATATAAGTATGAAGTTTATTTATATTTATTCATAGGATGTTTAATTAAGTAGAATAGTAAGTCATATGTATACTTGTACGTGACAAATAAAAACGGTATTACTTGATTTTGTGATAAAAACAAATTTTTTACATAATTCAACATTTTTTTGTATTCAAGGTGTCTTCTTTAACAATGGAAAATATAAGTTTTGAATATTATCTTCTTAAAAGTACAATAAAGCAAATTATCTAACAATGTTTTTCTTTTGTATGAAAATTTAGAGGAAAGGAACTACGCCTCAGTCCGAAAAACATGTTATTGGTAACCGAAAACTCGTATCTAAAAGGGTCTGTCGTCATCTCATTAATTTCACTTCAATTTCATTCAATAAAAATATAGAAATAAATTATCACTTACGAGTAATGCACGAGTTGGTACTTCATTTTCTATTAATGCTAAATTGTTTATGTGATATATTATTTAATTGAAGATTTAATTTCGTCAAAGTACATCCTAGGTTTAGAATTTTACTATAATAACTTATGATATACAACGATACATCATTTACATAATATATATCAAACTATTTTTTAATGTGTTCATAGATCTGAAATTAACCTTAGTCAAAGTAAAACGTAAAATAAATTAGTTGAAATCAAGCTTGATTACTAAGTACAGGTCTAAATAGCTTGTTCTGGTACAAGTTGTTACTGATATGGTATTTATGGGGAAAACACTTTAGGATTATAAAATCCAAAATGCCCTGAATGGAAGAGAACCCTAGATGAAAGAAATCAAATCACTCCACCCAAGCTTAGCTTACAACTTAATGCAACGCATCACCATCTAATGAGTACAAACCTTCAAGCTTTTTGCACCAACTACATTCTATTCTAATTTTGACACCTCAGTTTAATCGGTGGCTAAGACAACACATTCTCCACTACTATTCTTATTGAACCCAAAACAGGACCTAAACAAATTAGATCGATTTGATGGGGTTAAATAGCCTCTATAAAACAACACAGCACTTTCTATATAATAAAAGATAAACTTCGCAGTCATAACTAATTCACCACTGATCAGACACAAGGACATACAAGAACTACAATACACAACAATGTAGTTCAGGTAATATTTAAAGCTAAAATTTTCTGTGCCAAAATAGCAAGTCCAGAACAACTGAACAACACTAATTTCCCCCCAAAAGAAAAAACTAGATGAAAATTTCCCAGGTCCACTGGAATACGACTAGAGTCATGACCACTCTCACCAGAGCCTAGAGCCCACAGTTTATTCGGCATCATCATATGAACAAGAAATACAAATTCCTGTATTGATGTTAAGGAGCAGGGTTCTTTTACCGCACAGGCTGTTGGTTATAATGGTTCTTTTCTTTTTTCTTCGCAGCAGCAAGCCTTGCACTCCTTGCAGCAGCCTCCTGAGCAGCAGCTCGTGCAGCACCATCCATTTCTTTACTAGATTTCTTCTTCTTTGTAGAAGCAACTTTCTTAAGACGCTCTTTCACATCAACGGTAGATGTATCCTCCTCCACATTATCAGTGCCCGAGGCCAAATCAGGCCCATTGTTTGTGTCTGAACTGTTGGGTTGATCTTGAGATTCTTTCGCTTCCTTGGAAGATTTATCCTTCTTCTTCTTCTTCTTGGAAGTTTTGGACTCTACATTGGTTTCCTTCTTTTCTCCATCTCCATCAGTCTCAACACCTTTCTTATCCTGAGGACCACCTGCCAATGCGATTTCGGAAAATCTTAGTCGAGCAAGATTCATAAAAAATAAGCAGCCTTCAGTACTTATATCGTAACACGCACATAAAATTTATTTTTCTCAGATAAATAAATAAATATATATTAAAGAGGTTTGAATAAAAAGTTGTCTTTTTGTAGTTAAATAGAAAAAGCTGTGAATGCAAATTGCTTAAACAAAAAACGTAAACTATAATCTTGAAAACCATTTGGCATGCAGTATACACATTTACCTTGTGACTCGTCTTGACCGTCATTACTTTGCTTTGGTGCTACTCCAAAATCAGCTAGAAGAGCCTCAAGCTCTGCAAGTTCCTTCTTCTTCCTTTCTTTTTTAGAGAGCTGTCTTTCTGCCTCCTTTGGTGGAGGCGCAGAAGCTTCAGCATCCTTCTTAACTTCAGGTTCAGATTTCACCGATTCTTCTTGTTCATGATCATGCTCGTCCTCCACCTCATCATCCCCTTCATCCAAAATATCTTCCTCACTCTCACTATCCTGTAATCAGAAATCTTATGAACTATAAAGCACCAAATCTGGACCAGATCCATTCATGCATAAACAATACAACGCAAACATATACACACACAGCACTGCATACTTACATGCTAACATTGACCTCAAAAAGAAAAACCCTGCAATACATTCCAAAGTTCAAAGAATCTCTATTTTTCCAACAAATGAAACAAGTAATCCAGGACAAACTAAATTGCACAAAGAACCAAATCATGTATTCTACCCAATGATAAAGCATAATTATAACAAAACCTTTATACACATAACATGTTTGGTTCCACATCCCAGATGTAATTTGTCATGTTTACTAGGAAGCTAGCAGTCATAGCTTCCAAATCCTAAACTTGATTTCTAACTCTTCAATTCACATAGAATTTAACTAGCACAATAATTCTAGTGATAACAACAAAATGTTTCAGACTCTATTTTCGCATTGTAAATTCAGCATGTGATCTACCCCCATACCATCCACAACCTAAACACCAGTATATCTTGTAACAACAAAGGCAACCAATTGAATTCAAGAGAACCGACACAAGTGCTTCCATCCATCCATCCATCCACACCACACAGTGAAATAAATAATAAACAAAACAATAAATAAATAATCGGACCTCAAAATTCCCGTGTTTATCATCCTTGCTGTGATGAGTTTCAGAAATGCCCCACCCCGATTGGGGCGGCGCTGTGGTGGCATAGTAATCGTCATCGTCATCGACATCGGCCCAAGATTTGGCGTTCAAGGGTGCAGGGGCCCAAAACACCTGGGCTTCCGTTTTGGTGGCCTGGCCCTGCGATTTGGTCGACGAGCCCTTGCTCTTCGTCTTCTCCTTATCCGACTTCTTCTTCTTCTTCAGAGTATCCAGCGCCGCAAACACGTTCGTGTTGTTCAACACCAACGACCCCTCATCCCTCCGGCTTCCACCTCCCACCATTGTTTCTTTCTCGGATCAAACACTCCTCAACAACGCAACACGCGATTTCCCTAACACCTGTAATTTTCCTCACGCGCTCCAAATTCAGACTCCGTTTGTCGATTTAAATCAGAATAGTAACTTAATCACAACAAAAAAAAAAAAAAAAATAGCAACGGAAGAAACTAAGTTCTCTCTGGAATGTTAAAATAGCGGAAAACGTTAGTAGTTGCTTAGGATATGAAAATGAAATTTAGCCAAATTTTGTTATTTAATCGATGAAAAGAGAGTGCCAGTTAGAGATCTGGCTGTGGGCGAAGACCGTGAGAATTGAAATCGGGAGATTAGGGTTTGGAGAGAAGAAGAAAAGATATAGAGAGAAAGAGAGAGGATGAGTGAGACGCAGACAAAGGACGAAGAAAAATGCGAGTTCTTCTTCTTCTTCTTCCGAGCTAGGGTTATAACAATACAAGAAGATAACGAAATGAAGGGAACACGCCCCAGAAAGGAGCTTTTATAGGGTTTTTTATTTTCAATTTTGTTTTACTTTTGTATTTTTTAATATTACTTGTAACTTTTTTCATATAGAATTTTGACTTTTTAAATTTATTTTATTTAAACTTACGAATCAATAAGATACTCGATGAAATAAATGTTTCTTTATAAGATAAGTAGCAGTTAATTACTCCTAGGTCAATATGTTTTTTTAACATGTATTATTATTATTATGTATGTTCTTTTAATGTAAATAACTAACTTAATTTTGAAAACTGTTAAATTTAAATAAATAATCATTCAAAAGGAATAAAATAATAAATAATTATTTTAATTTAAAAAATAATTAAATAAACTAAATAGAATTGATAAAATAACTATGTTAATTTAAAATCATCTTTTAAAAGAATAAAAATTATGTACACGAAAACTTTTTTTTTTCTAAATAATTATTATATAATGATGACTAATAAACACTCATAAGTGTAAAGTGGTTACAGAACCAATCTTCTCTATATCCAAATACATTTTGGTTACGTGTATATATATCTACTTTTTTATAATATGATAACAACGGAAGTTAATTTTTATCATAATTATTAAAAATATAATAAATAAAACAAATAATTTTTATAATTTTATTATAGACAATTAAATTATAAATTTAAAAGATTAAATAATAAAATAATATATATAAATAAAGGTAAAATCGATAAGAAAATGTATAAAAGAATGGTTAAATATGTTTTTAGTCCTTAAACTATTGTTCGTTTCTGGTTTTAGTCTCTCTTTCAAAATAATTCTCGAAAACTAACGTCGTTAAAAATGTGCTGATGTGTCTAACGTCTTTGTCCACGTGTAATTGCTTTTTTGCTGACATGTGAACAAAGACGTTAGACACATCAGCACATTTTTAACGGTCTTAGTTTTCAAGGACTAAAACCAAAGTTTCGAAAAAAATAAGGACCAAATTGTACCTTATTTTGAAAGAGAGACTAAAACCAGAAATGATCAATAGTTTACGAACTAAAAACATATTTAACCCAGTTATAAGACGAAATCCTTAATTACATGACTCACTTTATAACTCAAACTGTCTTACTTTAGCTTTTTAACTTTGTTAAGTAATTATTTTATTTTATATAATTTTATTTATTGTATAACACTATAATAATTAAACATATTATTTATTATACAATATATTAAAGTTACATTGTAATTAAAAAAATTGATTATGTAAAATAAAGTATTTGAAACACGTACCCTTAATGTACTTAAAATATAAATAATTGTTTTTTATCTACATGGAAGTCATTTTCAGATTTTTTTTTTCTATTTTTATTTTTATTATGTCAAATTTTATATATTTTACATTTTAAATTTTGGTATTTTCACTGTGAATTTATGTTATGATTTAAAAATATTATTAAAAATAAAATAGAAAAAAAAATTATCTTCCTATCTATATTATTTGACAAAAATATGGATTCTAAGTTTTAAAATTAAAGATAGTTTTTTTATAAATAAAAATTATTAAAATAATAAAAGTATGTTTATTTTATGAATCGGGAGTTTGTTTTTTAACTAAAATTCTTCTATTTTAGGTTTATGTTTGTTTCTTAATGTTATCCTTTAAATAAATTTATTTTTAAAATTAAATAATTATTTTATTAATTATATTTTTAAGTGGTCGCTTCTTTAAATTTAATATTTTTTCACTTGAATGTCTTTGTAAACTTAATTATTTTTTTAATTATATAACTACCTACAAAAATAATAAAAGTTATTTACAATAAAATTAAACAAATTTATTTAATTATATAATTATAATAATAATAATTTTATCATTTTTTATTAAGATAGAAAAATAACACACATTTCACATGGATTACATTATATATTATCACTATTTTAGATCATATCAATATATATATATATATATATATATATATATATATATATATATATATATATATATATATATATATATATATATATATATATATATCATGAGCATCAAATTTACACACTAGTATTGAAAAAGTTATATATATTATTAGTACCGACAATGTTATTGATAATTTTGTATTAATAATAGCAGTAATGTTATTAAGGTTTAATTATATTTTTATTCATTCAAAGTTAGAATAATTTTGATTTTGGCCCTTAAAGTTAAAAGAAAAATAATGTTTGTTTCTTCAAATTGAAAAGCAAATTTTAGTTACTAACCATTAGGTTTAAAGGAGTAAAACGAGTTTAGTATTTATGATCTACAATTATGCAGTTTCAGGGATTAAAATCAACTTCTTTTTAATTTGAGGAATTTAAACATATGTGAAATTATATACTAACGTATTTAATTCAGGGAAATTAAAAATAATCATAACGTTGTTAATATATTGTGAGGAAAACATGCAGTTGAATAACATGAATTAGTATTGTTGATATCCTTTACATAATACTAACAATAATATACACTCTATTACATTTGTGTTGATACATTTGTATGATTATAAAAAAACAGTTAATGTAATTCAGAAATTTAATTATTACAATATCCACCATAACGAAAAATAGTTATGAAACATTAAAAAAAATCCTAATTTGATTTTCCAGATTTATTTAAATTAAAATAAAGACGTTTAGCTATTGATTTTTCCAATTTAGTTCTATAGTTTTTAAAAATATCAAATCATTTAATTTCTTTAAAAACATTAAATTTAGTCATTTAGTTTTTTAAAGACATGAAATTTGATTCTTTTGACTGCTTGTTGATCTTTTGATTTTCAACTAATCATTTGTTATTTCTGTTCTCAATTTACCATAATCTTAAATTTATTCTTTTTTAACCACATTCATGATCAAGCAAAAACCAACAAACACCAAATTGAAAAAATGACTAAATGTAATTCTTTTTAAAAACTAAAGAACTAAATTAAGAAAATTAATAATTAGATATTTTTTATAAATTCGAATAAAATTAAAGAACCAAATTAGAAATTAGGCCAAAAAAAATAAAAAACAAATTAAATACTTAGTTTATTTTCATTATATACGCACTTTTCACTTCTTTATACTTTTCTATTTACATATAAAAAAATCTATTACAACATTTTTATTGCAAATATCATATAAAAGTTCACAAATTTAAAATTTGAATCTTATAACCCCTTTTCATTAAAGTATCTTAAATAATATAAAGTTATTTTATAAAGTTTTGAAAAAGTAATTGAAACTATACGAGACAACTGTTCTAATTGTATATGCTGTTATTCAAGTTTAATATAAAAAAAAGAATTATAAAAGTTTTTAGAGTTTAATACAAAAAATAAGTTTATAAAATTAGGACACCTATATTACTAGAATCACTCCATTTAAACAGCAATTTGACAAAAAAAATATATGGTAAAAACAATTACTTCTCTTAAATCCAAACAATCTTCATTTAAACTCTTTCATACACTTTCATGGTAGTGTTTGGAACCGTTTCAGCATGTGAGTCCATGTATCAGCTGACACTAGAATGGGATTTATGGTATATTTGTCCAAAGAAAGTGTAAACAGTTTTAACAGTGTACATTAAGCCATCCAAAATGCCTATTAATTTACAACCAAGAGAAAAGTTTGACATCACCACTTAAGCTAACTTGTAAAAGAAATTGCAAGATATGTTATTTTCTATTATTCTACGTATAGCTATACAAGCTGATTTTACAGCATCTTTGCTGTGATCTCACGGAGACATTATCACTGAATCTCCTTGTTCGAAATATAAATATACGAACAAATGTGACATGAAGTCTCTATTATATGTATATATATTAAATAGTATGAGATTAATATTAAATATACATGGTCCTTTATTTATAATAAAACAAATATAAACTAAACTCAAAATATAAAAAAAAAAATAATATCAAACTAACTATAATTAAAAGATAAATATAAAATAAAAATAAGATATCTACGTTAATAAAAACACGATCCTTCACAAAAAGATAAATGGACAATATGCAATGCACCAAGTTCTCAACCTCGATACGTACAAGTATAACATTTGACAAACTTGGTCCTACGCTAAAATCTGCCGGAATGAATATAGATTTGGAGAAAGAAATATTAATGAA
This sequence comes from Vigna angularis, assembly GCF_016808095.1. Classification (NCBI taxonomy): domain Eukaryota; kingdom Viridiplantae; phylum Streptophyta; class Magnoliopsida; order Fabales; family Fabaceae; genus Vigna; species Vigna angularis. The sequence continues at coordinate 35,772,781 of NC_068973.1, read as the reverse complement.
ATACAAAACGCTTATCACCAGTAAGAAAGGCGTCATTTGTGTCCTCGTTTTCATTTCTCTGTCATCGGGATTACTATGCCACAAAAAATAAGAAAACCATAAGAAAAAATATCAATACAAAGAAAATCTTGATCATCAGCCACCTATTAGAAGATATGCTGTTCAGATACTTTAATAAAGCCCCTTGAGCCCCCTCTACGTTTGCCAATGTATCATCCATGTTTTCATCAATCCTGCAAATTAAGTACCTCTATCAACCCCACCAATGTCTCCATATAAAAGCAAGAAACAGGCAAAAGTCGGTTCACCTTATCATCAATCAAAGAACGTATGCAATTGTTCACATCAAATTAGAATAGTTTCAAAATATTGTAGCAAGGTCGTAAAACAAGAAAGCTCACGGAAGGGCACACTCATGTCTTACACCCCTACCTTAGTTAATGGCTAACCAACCCTGACCCGTGAGTGCCCAATTTGCCCCACCTGCATTGGGAGGGTTTGGTGAATTTAAACCCTCTCTGCCATGGGACAGGTCAGGTGTGGACTTAGGGTTCCTATAGCCCGTATCAACATATTAAAAGTCAATTATATTAACTCTCCTTTAGTAGTTTAACACTAATGCTATCTTCGGTTGAGTGGAGAAAGAACCACTGGGTGGGGAGGAATAAAGAAGAAACAATTTTTAAAAATAGTGCGACCCACTATTTCTAGCCATCTCTATCTCTCTCCTTACTTCCTATCCAATCAATAAAATTACACAACTTTTAAAAAACAAGCATCTCTATTTCTCATTTATTTATGCTCTCTACCAAACAACTAAACATTCAATTCCGTTTCTTACCTATTTCTCTTCTCTCGATTTATTTCTATTCCCTGTATTTCTCTCTTCAAAACGAAACAGCGTAAGAGAACATTTCATACCGGTGAATTTTTTCCATACACCAGAAGAATCATGATTCTTGGAAATCATGAATCCTGGAAATTATGATTCTTAGGAATGACTAAATTTTATTTGGTTTGTCAAAAATATTGCCAAAAATATTTATATTTTTTTATAGAAATTAAAGAGTAGTGTTGTTAAAATATTTAACTTGTTTCCACGCATGATTTAACTCAGGAAAGTTAGAATATCGCCTCCTTCCCTCAGAATGTTTTATGGAAAACTTGACCAAATATCATTCGTTAAGAATGTTACTTTTTAAAAGTCAACCAAACATACGAAACATATTTTTCCCAATTTATATTTTCGGAATAAGACAAACTTTTTTTCTACAAAACGTTCCCTAGTAGTAAACAGAAATTACTTTATGAGAGTAGATTAATTTTAATTGTCTGACTTCAACCATTTAAGGGGGCAGGTATGGCATAGTGCGGATTCTACTAATATTTTTCTAAATTCTAGTGGAGTTCGATTTAAAACCCTAGGGGCTAGGGTGCAGTTGGAGTTAGGTTGAGCAATAGCCCATTAAGCACCCCGACATGCGAATTGACATGATGAACTAATAATAATAGACTGACATCTATCACAAAAAATCATTACAAAGATTTAACTGGGAAAAAATTGATATCATAGTCAAAATCAATAAATTAAAAAAAGTAGTTAGCAATATCTTCGTAATTATAAAGAAAGCGAGTATAAACTCCAAAAGTGAAAAAGTTAAGCAAGATTTTAAAAATTGAAAATATTCATCATCCTCAACATTTTACAAACTTTACCTTGAGTTTGAACATGGACTTTTGCGAATAAGTTAGCACGTTTTACAGATATAATTACATGTTAAAACCAGTTACCAGAACTTCTTCAGAAATTCATCAATTTCTCTCAACGTGATAAGACAAGCATTTCAAAGAAAAAAATTGTAGTTGAAATTAATTTGGACACACATTCCAACTACATTTATCAATTCAGAATACATTTTATCAAAATTAATTCTACCCAAATTTAAAACAAGCATCCCCTTAGGCTCGACAACATGGATTGCTGGACTTTCCCCATTTCTACTTTTCTGCTCATCATTTTTTCTTTAATAGAAAAAAAAACATAGATTAAGAATTTAATAAAACAGCAGCATCAAAATCAGGAGAATGCAATCAAAGACAGATCCACGCATAAGATGGAACAGTCCTAAAAATGAAAACAAAGCTTTCACTTCCTGTAGCTCTTTCACCAGAACATATCATCATAACAAAACTCGTTACAGGTTTAATAAGGAAAAACAATAATTAGTTTATAATATCCATTCCTACATATATCTGAAAGCCAATATACTTTAAAACAAAGTGATGCTTTGCTACAAAGAATATTATAAGTTAAAAGTCAAAAGCCAAATTTATCAGTGTCAAGTCAATATAACAGACAGGCTCACTTGATCATAATGGACAAATAAATAAGTAAGCTTGTAATTTCAATATAATCATATATCAATTTAAATAAAGCAACAAAGGACAATAAATATGCATCTATACAATGCATGAGTGAGAAATATAAAAACCTGATGGCAACTTCTCCCTGTTGGGAAACAAGTGTTGCTAGCTGATTAAAGATGTTGCTAAGCTCGTGAATAGTGGACTCAACATTCTGAAGAGCTTCAGCTCTGCTTTGCATGTAGCTATCTTGCAATGGGGCTACCTCTTGTTGCTGCTGTTGCAGCAACGGTTGACTCTCCCCATCAACCTGTTTTCTGCAGGTTCAAAAGGCCCACCAGAAAATTGTGTGAGATCATAGTTTCAGATATGATTCGTCATGACCAAAAACAGCCTTGATATTGGAGCATAATAATAGTGACCACTGTTCAAACAAGGGTCCAAATTGTGCCTTGTAACCGTAGTTCTCGCTTCTCAGCTAGAACCAGGCTCAACATTTTTGTGGGTCATTCTTAACATTTCAACTTCTAATTGAAAAGGTTTTGTACTTAAGATCCAAATGGATGGAATTCTGGTATGGGGTTTATAAGGCCTTGGGCTCAGGCTCACTGACTAAGACTGCTAATTTTTGTGGTGTAAGTCTCCAAGGTTTCTCATCACACTATCCTGTTTGTTATAAAGTGGTTAAGTTTCTATTTATATTACTGAGCAGATACTAATAGAAGAGAAAAGATGTCGTAGTTTTTGCGATTACTATATTCATTTATCTTTATGTCTAGTATGTTATGCATCGCGGACAAAACTTTTATATTTCATATAATCACTCGTGTTTTTATGTTATGGGTCTCTTAAAGAGGGTGAGCCCTAACACAATGGAAAAGTTGCACCTTAGTGATCAGTTGGTCACAAGTTTGAATTTGAATCTGCAAGGATAATGTTGCATACAATGATCCTCTCTCATACTTTCGCACCACAAGCAAGAAACCTTTTGGCATGAAGGTCCCTAGTTAGCTTTACTTATGGGTATTTGAATTGAAAATTAAACTATCATATTTATGAGATATTTTTAAAATTGTTCCAGACATTCAATTATGAGATATTGAATTTGGAAGGTACGGAACATTGGTATGAAAAAAAAATCTTACAACTAATACTTTGGGAGATTCATGATAGAATCCAATAGTTGAGAGGGGGTAATGGTCTAGAGATACCTAATTATATATTATAAGAGAAGATTGTCAGGTAAATGGTATTGCTCCTAATGAGACGATACAATCAATGTCATTTGAATTGCGTTGAAGATCTCACATCAACTAAATATTTGATAACACTATAATATATAAGTAGATATAAACCTTATTTCAAGTTGATTTTGTGAGATTAAATTAGAATTAAAGCCTATTTTATAAGATGCTATCAAAGTTTATCTTAATGAAGTTTGTTGGACCTAATGTGCCATCTACTATCTGATCTCCTATTATTCCCACACTCGAGATGTTTAGTCTTAGTGTGAGGAGGCTTGTTAAAGATTTCATATCAATTAGAGATATCACAAAGTTATAATAAGTAGATGTAGATCTTATCTTACCAATTCAGTTTTGTGAGGTCAACCATAGTTTAAAAAGTTTCAATTTTTTATATGCTTTGCATTCTGTTATATTTGCTTTTATCTTGCATAATTGAAGTAAACATGACTGTTTTCACAACCAAGTACAAATTTCTTGTCTTCCTATCGGTGGTGTTAATAGCTACTGTAGCATCACTATGACATTGCAGAAATGCACTGATCCACGATTGGAACTCCACTGCGCAGCATCTGAAAAAACGGCTCAGGCAACCACAATGGGTACCATGGTTTCAACTGCCACAGCGGCTTAGAGGCCAGGAAGTAGAACTACATGTTACACCCTCGTCCAGTCCCAGATCCCCACTCTGTTTAATGTTTCAGTCATGATTATATCTTTAACAATTGAACATTCTGAGTTAATATTGTACCATTTTTATGAAGCCTGTTGTTATTTGCATACAACAATTTTTTATAGATATGATTGATTTCGTAAAACAGTTATGCAAATTCTGCTATTTGCCAGCGATACTTTCATGTTATCTGCAATATGATATGGTGGCTTTCCGCCATTCCCCACCATCCGCTCATGCACAATTTTTATCTATTCAATTCAGATCAAACACTTTCTTCGTTTTAGCACGTTTTTATCTTTGTTATGCCCCTTACTTTACCACATACTATTGCACAAGCAACACAAGTAAAAAGGGACAGGTGAGGAAGCATAACTTACTTAGCAAACAACTGAGATGAAGATGATCCACTAGCCCATGGTGGAGCAGGGGCATTAGAACTACTAGCAGCCGATCTGGTAGCCAACGGCCGTTGCCGGACAAAAGGATTTGCAGAATCCTTAGAACCAGAGGCCGAAAACAGCTGTCTTCTATTCTCGTGCCCTTTCAAGTTCTTCACAAAAACATCAGCATCGCATCAGTGTCGTCCGCAATTAGAGAAAAAACACAGAGAAGTACGACAACGCAAACACAGCACAGTACCTCAGTTCGCATGGTGAGAACATCTTTAAACTCTTTAGTGGCGCCCATCAGCCGCGTCTTGAGGTCATCAACCACCGTTGTTGAATGCATAGTGGTGTCGGTGGAAGCGTTCCCATTCGTGTTCCTTGAGTTGCAAAGCAATTGAAGATCCACAACCGCAGAGTTTAACGCAGTGATATCTTGCTTAATTACCCCCGTAAGCTCTTGGATTTCCATGGTAGGGTCATCGAAAACCGAGGTCCTCTTAGCCACTGCAGAGCAATTAAAATCAAAACATAGGGTTCTAAAATCAATTAAAAATAGGCTTTTATTTGCTTACACTTGGCAAGCTTGGCGAGCTTCTGAGACGTTTGGTGAATCCCGAAGCCAATCTTGGAAGCTCTTCTGTTGAACTCTGATTGATTTGTAATTGCAGATCGCTGCTCCTCCAATCTCGATGAATTGCTGCTTTGTCCATTCGGCGCTGATCCCGACTTCTTCAACCTCTCCGCAATGCTATGAAATTCAAGCGTCCGATCCCTAAACGATGACTGCGCCGATTTGGAGTGCATTTTGCCAGTGTATCAGACACCAGTGCAAGATCCTTGAAGCCGGCGCCGGAAATTCTGTTATAGTTTCCGGCGAGAGGTGGCGAACTACAGAGAAAGATAAACCCTAGATCTAATTGGAATCGGATCGTATTAGCAATTGGGAGAGTTATGCAGTAGAGAGTTTTAGAAATGAAAATGTTGCGTTACAGCAAAACCTGTAGCTCTGTTTGGACATTTCACCCTGACCTCGCGGGATAGGATCTCGTGTTATTGTTAACTGTTTCGTCTTTTCTTATTTTAACACGTGAAATAGACTGCAAAATGCACTTATTTTTAGTGTTATAATAAATTATTTTTATTGATGGGAAATATATAAAAAAGAAAAAGACAATTACAATATATACTAGCAGGGGACCAGGCGTCGTACGGAACGGACGCTCGCGCCACCATATGGGATCTAGAAAACTACCCTTCTACTTATTGATAGGAAGGGTTGGGTATGGTAGGTCGGATGCCTGTGTGCCCATAATCATGCAACCTTACCGCTTGACACTTGGAGAAAAAATAACTCGCCCGAAGTCGGTCGGCCAGGCCGTGAACCCGTCAGGGCCGGCCGATCATGAGGATAAGTCTCGCGAGGACGACCGGCCGCGTTACTAATCAACTTAGCTTAAGGTAAGTAGGGGTTAAAAGCTATTGGGCTGAATTGGGCCTGTAAAATTACATTTTGCTAAGTTTATATTTATATATATAATATTTATTGATTAACTTTTCATTATAATGTTGCTAAAAATTTTATGACTATAAAAACTCTTACCAGATTAATGTGTCTATGTAAAAATGAAAATGAAGTCTCAAAATTTATCAACACTCTCTCCGGTTCTTCTCCATAGGAAAATCCTAAAGTGTCAACAAGTGAAAAACTTTCATATTTCTCCTTCACAAAACTCCCTCTTTCATTTATTAAAATATTTCTCTTTTTGACCTTCAACCTTATAAAATCAATTGAAATATGTGGCTGATCTGTCTATATTTTTTTGATTGTTTTTTATTACTTATTGAAATATATATGTGACATGTTTTCCTTAATGATTTCTAGTATAGTTGTATTTGAATTAAAAAAACTGCAAATAATTGTTGACTTTAAACAATTCCTTAATTTAAATGAAATACAAAGTTTTAATAATAAATCAAACATACACCTCATTCGTTATAAATAAATCATACACAATTATTTGGATTACTTACTTGATTTTTGTTACTTTTTCACATCTTTATTATCACTAGACTCACAGCATTTTATTTCTTCAACTATACCTTTTTATTGTAAATGTAAATTAATTTTTTATTTAAAATAATATAAATTTCTATTTGGAAAAAATATAAAAAATATATTTAAAACTATGGAAATATAGAAATTCTGTTTAGAAAAAAAAAATGGAAGAATACAAAATTAAAAAATAACAAAATATCAATTTTTTTAATTGAAAATTATTAAAATTTTAAAATAGAAAATTATTAAATATTTATAAAACTAGAAAAATAGAAATTTTAAAATATAAAAAATATAGAATTTTTAATTGAAATTCATACAAATTTGAAAATAGAAAAAGTATTCAAATTTATTTAAGAAATCCTACTTTAGAAGAAATATAAAAATAAAAATATAAAATTATAACAATTTAATATATTTGAAACAAATTTGATTTTATATATATATATATATATATATATATATATATATATATATTAGGAGAAATAAATATGAAATCAATAATTAAATAAATACAGAAGGCTGCCACTCGTGTGTTTGTTTTCATTTCTCTGCCATACCAATGTCTATGCCACAAAAAATAAGAAAACCATAAGGAAAAATATCAATACAAAGAAAATTTTGATCATCAACCACCGATTAGAAGATATACTGTTCAGATATTTCAACAAAGCCCCTTGTGCTCCCTCTACGTTTGACAATGTATCATCCATGTTTTCATCAATCCTGCATATTAATGAAGTCTATTAACCACACTATGTCCCAATTGGCCAATATAAAAACAAAAATCAAGCAAAAGTTAATTCACCATGTTAATAATCGAAGTATACATGTAGTTAACACATGTTTTACAGGTAAATTCATAAGTTTGAACACATGGTTCCATGACTTTCTCTCTCCCTTCTACTTTGATATATCATTTATAGTAACATAGAATTTGTCCAACCGTTGCCATATGTCCTTATATGGTGCATTGTCCATTCACTGTTTCTTTTGATTTTGCACCTACTGTTTTTACTTTCTCTCTCCCTCTTTTTACTTTGTTCTACCATACAAAAGCGCGGGTGCTGATCTAGTTTGTTTCTTTTAAGCAGGAATCACATATACTATTACTAAGAAATTGATAAAGAAGTATTCAAAACTTGAATTATGTAACCAGATAAATCCCAGCACTGGCAGGCACGCGTATTAAAAACTAAGCTGTCACTGCCTCTAGTGCTTTCACCAGTTGATATCATGAAACTAGTCTCCGTTTAAGATTAAACAAGCAAATCTGGAAAAGACTAATTAGCCTACAATGTCCAACTCCAATGTCCATGCATAATAACGTCCAAGATATCCCAAAATATACTCTAGAAATAAACAACTAAATAAGAAACCAAAAACAATTCTTAAAAAAGTCATAAACAAGGAGGGACAAGAAAAGAAACTACAAAGTGAACACATAAACTTTCATTGGTAATTACTAATTAGGCCCCCTCCCCGAAACCAACCAACCAAGGATGTGAGAGTATTTTTAATTGTCACCAGACCCTTTGGGGCAAGGGAGGAGGAATGCCCAAATTCATATATAATTAATTCAAGCAATGAAGGAAGACCGTATTATTTAAGTCCTCTAAGTAACCAAGAGCATCTGAATGTTCATAAAGTTATCATGAGATAACATCAACAAAAGGCAAAACCAATCTTACCCTACTAGGTAAGGTCAGCTACACAGATCACCTGGTGCCATTTGTTTAAAGGTCAAATTTACAAACAAAATTCATTAGGGATCTATGTTAGGTGTGTGTGTGTGTATATAGAGAGAGAGAGAGTAGTTTTATGTTCGTTGATGAGAGCCTAACACGACTTTCTTCTCCACTTCGACTTGGGAACGCTAAGATACCATGGGCGTAGTAGAAAGCAATTTAAATGGCACGGCATCCAGCATTAGAGTCAGCATGAAATAAACAGCTCAATCATCTCCCGCAGACAGATAACCTAATCCACCTATGTTTTACTCTCCTGAGTTTGCTAGTACTTTATAGGAGATAAATTATTATGCAAGCTATTTCTCTACTTAGTAAGCAGCAAAACAAGCAATTTAAACAGTAAGGCATGACACAATTGAGACATATGAAATACCTGATGGCAATCTCTCCTTGTTGGGAAACAAGCGTCGCTAGCTGATTAAAAATGCTGCTAAGCTCATGAATAGTGGACTCAACATTCTGAAGAGCTTCGGTTCTGCTTTGCATGTAGCTGTCTTGTAATGGAACTACATCCTGCTGCTGCTGCTGCTGCAACAATGGTTGACTCTCCGTGTCCATTCGCTTCCTACAGATTTAAAAGCTATGAGAAAAGTATAAAAGTTTTGGGAAGAAGCCAGAATTCCTGCCAGAACTTGACCGAACCTGAAACAGCCTTAAAACATTAGAGCATAGCAAAAGCTTTTATTATTAAATGTAAAGGATCCGCAAATCATGCCCAGTAACCATGCTCTTGATTCGGACCAAGATCCCACTGCTTTTGGGGTATACGTGTCACTTCAACTCCCATCTCTTGAATTGAGCCAAGCCAACAACGGAAAATGGCTAAAATGGCAAGCTTGCTTTCCTACTTATATTTTGGCCTGGCTTATTTGACCAACAAAATTCTCTTCGCCAGGCAAAATTTATAAGTACTTGAGTTTTCTTGGGTCAGTTTAGGCCACCAAAGGTCTGAAAGGGCCAAACTGTTTAACCAGTATAACTGTAACCAAACAATCAATTGAAGTCCATAGGATGTAACTTATGCTTGTTTGATGCAATTGCATCAAAGGGATAGCCAAAGTTCACAAGTTGGAAGTTAAAATTGCTAAAGTGGTTGCAAAAAAAACTGCAAAATTCAGTTGGACTTCAATAACATCTCAAGGAAAACAAATAATGAAATCCATGTAAATTGTAACCACACTTACACTATATATTAATTAATAAGCCAACTAGTCTTACTTAGATTCACCAATTCCTTTCTTCCAACAAAAATCATACACTCAATAATTATCAGACATAATAACACACATTCATGTGATAAGAAAACATCAATTAAAATCATCACACAAATTAGTCTACATGCATTACACAAAAATTGTCAAGAGAACAATAACCAGATGCTTAACTACAAGACTAAAAGAATATACAAATAAAAACACTTTACTTACTTGGGAAACACCTGAGATGAAGATGGTGACTCGTTAGCCCAGGGAACAGCAGGGGCATTAGAACTACTAGCTGCCGCCTTAGCAGCCAAGGGCCGTTGCCGGATGAAAGGATTAGCTGAATCCTTAGAAGCAGAAGAAGAAAACAACTGTCTTCTATTCTCGTGCATTTTCATGTTCTTAAAACAAAACACAATACGATCTTAGTAGCTAGACATTAAGCCACAAAAACAAACACCATAAACCACCAACACCACAAAGTACCTCAGTTCTCATGGTGAGAACATCCTTAAACTCTTTGGTGGCGCTCATCAACCGCGTCTTCAAGTCATCCACCACGGTGCTCGAATGGCTCGTTGTGTCCACAGAAACATTTCCACTCTCATTCCTAGAGTTGCACAGCAACTGAAGATCCACCACCGCAGAGTTTAAAGCAGTGATATCCTGCTTAATAACACCAGTAAGCTCTTGGATTTCCATGGTAGGGTCATCAAAAACAGAAGTCCTTTTCGCCACTACGAATCAAAACAATAGAAACGTTCATAATAACTTCATATCATATTATACTATAGTAAAATAAATTAAAGTAGGTTTATAACTTCATGACCTCACGCATCCAATGATTTTAATCTAAAATCAACAAAAATAGGCTTATAACTTTATAAGTTCGTAATTTTACATTCTATGATTTTGTTCTAAAATCAATGAAAACAGGATTATAACTTCATATCACAAGATTATAACCTAAATTCAATTAAACTAAACGTATCGTCATTTGCTTACACTTGGCGAGCTTGGCTAACTTCTGAGACGTTTGGTGAATTCCGAAGCCAATTTTGGAAGCCCTTCTATTGAAATCCGATTGATTTGCGATCGCCGATCGCTGTTCCTCCGATCTGGAATGACTGCTACTGCTGGGTCCAGTGGGCCCTGATCCGGACTTCTTCAACCTCTCAGTGATGTTGTGGAATTCATGCGTCCGATCCCGGAACGATGACTGTGCCGCTTTCACGTACATTTTCTTTTCCCGTCTTGGAAATTCAATGGAATCGTTGGCTCCGGGAATCTGAGATCCGTGAAAGTAATCAGGCACACGTGAACAACACGGGTAAAACTCAAACTGAATTTGGAATTGGAATTTTTTTTCGGTGATTGTGTGTATGTTAATGAATCATATGTTGCAATTCGTTGGGGGAAGACAAGGGGATCTGGAAAATTGGTGTAGTGGATAGTGGTTTGTTTGCATTGAATGAATTTGATAGTTTCATTTTGTTCCTTTCCGACCTTCAAACATCTAACTTTGTCTAATTTGGCATCTGAATATCCCAGAGTTATAACTTATAACTGTTATTTTGTTTAAAAAAATGATAAATAGTGGTTTTATTAGCAAATAATCCAAAAGTAGATTGGTTATTTAGATTTTTATTTAAAACCAAAAATATAAATTTTAGTTTTTTTCAAAGAATTATTATAAGGAGTAAAACCCCATTTTGAATTAACTTTCAAACTCAACACACTGTAATATCATAATAAATGTTTTTGCTAGATGTTAGCATCATGTGATCATTATAAACATTATTTTGCAATGTTTTATAATGATAAATGATAAATCAGGTTAGGATAGTTTTGATATTTAGGTCAAAAAAAATATATTCACATCACTCTAAAACTCTTATCATAAAACTCAATTTTCTATTCATTTCATACATGTAAATTTTGTATTACAAGTATGTCCTTGAATATGATAAATTAGACAAGACCATCGAATCTCACATTAATTATTAATAAATATTCTCTGATATCCATTAATATTTGCATTTAGTTTTTATCATATGAATCATCATTTTTTATATTTAATTAAAAGATAAAAATTACAACAAAAAATGCTAATAAAATCATACTCACCCTGCAAATCTAATTTGTAGGTCTTACCATTTATCTTGGCCAATACTTTAAAAGGACTATCCCCTCTTGGCATAAGCTTAAACTTCCTTTATGTTAGTAATCACTCTTTTCTGAAATGCACCCATACATTTGTCTTGGTTAGTATTTATGGCAATAATTTCTATGTTATAAAGAATGTACATTGATTTCTGGCCAAAAATGTCCTCCTCACTTCACCACTTTTTTACAAAGAAAGTTTGTTTTCTTGCTTTCTTTCTCCACTCTTTTCACTTTTTTCTATCTCCTGTTGATTATTTTTCTCTCTCATTTTTCTTAGCATTTTCTTGCTTTTCTTATATTTTTTTCTCACTTATTTTCTCTCATTTTATTTTGATATTCATAAACCTTTTTTAGTGACAAAGGTATAAGAGTGAATTTTGGGTCTTAGTGAAGAAATGTGTATTCATCATGTTGTTGGTCTTCTTTTTTTTTTTATATCAAACTACCATGGTATTTTGAGCAACATATGGCTAGCCTCCATAGGAATTGTATGACAAAGGATATTAAATGAATCTCAAACTAACATGTTTATGAATCTCAAGATGTTCCTCATAGATATTAAATGACACTAGTGCAAAAAAGACCTTTAACGTCACCCTTTAGACGTCTGACCCTCGAATATCCAACCTAAAAAATGACCGGTGACATTTTTCGTAAATAAAACAACTATTTAGACATCGGTTATGGAAGGGTGGCATTTTCCATTTAGACATTTGATCCCGCCACTCCGACTTCTGAAGCACTCTACACGTCTGTTAATTGGGGGAACCGACGTCTAAACCCTAAGTCCAGAAATTTAAAAAGTCATTTTTTTGACTCCGTTTAGACGTTTGATCCCGCCACTCCGACTTCTGAAGCACTTTAGACGTCTGTTAGTTGGGGGAACCGACGTCTAAATACTCATAAACGTCGGCTCCCTCGAATAGACGCCAAAACTAAACGAAAAAGTTAATTGGGGGAACCGACTTCTGAAGCACTTTAGACCTCTGTTAATTGGGGAAACCGACGTCTAAACCCTAATCCAGAAATTTAAACAGTCACTTTTTGACTCCATTTAGACGTCTGATCCCGCCACTCCGACTTCTGAAGCACTTTAGACGTCTGTTAATGGGGGAACCGATGTCTACACCCTAATCCAGAAATTTAAACAGTCACTTTTTGACTCCATTTAGACGTCTTATCCTGCCACTCCGACTTCTGAAGCACTTTAGACGTCTGTTAATGGGGGAACCGATGTCTACACCCTAAATTCAGAAATTTAAAAAGTCACTTTTTGACTTTGTTTAGACGTCTGATCCCGCCACTCTGACTTCTGAAGCACTTTAGACGTCTGTTAATTGGGGGAACCGACGTCTAAACCCTAATCCAAAAATTTAAACAGTCACTTTTTGACTCCATTTAGACGTTTGATCCCGCCACTCTGACTTCTGAAGCACTTTAGACGTCTGTTAATGGGGGAACCGATGTCTACACCCTAAATTCAGAAATTTAAAAAGTCACTTTTTGACTTTGTTTAGACGTCTGATCCCGCCACTCCGACTTCTAAAGCACTTTAGACGTCTGTTAATTGGGGGAACCGACGTCTAAACCCTAAATCCAAAAATTTAAAAAGTTATTTTTTGACTCTGTTTAGACGTCTGATCCCGCCACTCCGACTTCTAAAGCACTTTAGACGTCTGTTAATTGGGGGAACCGATGTCTAAGCCCTAAATCCAGAAATTTAAAAAGTTATTTTTTGACTCTGTTTAGACGTCTGATCCCGCCACTCTGACTTCTGAAGCACTTTAGACGTCTGTTAATTGGGGGAACCGATGTCTAAACCCTAAATCCAGAAATTTAAAAAGTTACTTTTTGACTATGTTTAGACGTTTGATCCTACCACTCCGACTTCTGAAACACTTTAGACGTCTGTTAATTGGGGGAACCGATGTCTAAATTTTGGCATTAAAACACCGTGAACGCGAGACAGCTGTTACGCGCACTCATTGTTTTCTCACTTTTGCACCGTTTTAAATTAATTTTACTCCGATTACATCACTCTTTGATGCATTATCTTTCATTTTGAATCGATTAAAAGGTGTTTTCGTTGGGTTTTGGTGCAGTTATTCTCATGTCTTTAGGCGGCGTTCTATGGCGGCGATTTCTTGCGTTTTGTACTCCTCCAATTCCCTCCACTACGTTTTTATAATCATCCAATAAAAAAAATTACAATACATTCTCTTCAACTAAAATATAAAGTTGTAAACTCGAATCACCATGAGTCAGGAGCAACCTCAGAAACGTCTAACATGTATGGATCAGACGTCTATATAGACGTTAGACTTATATAGGTCCGACGTCTATAGAGACGTTTGACCTAAACGGTCCGACGTCTATAGAGACGTCTAACCTAAACGGTCCGATGTTTCATTAACGTTACCCATATAGACGTCGGACAGAGATCAGACGTTAAAAGCCCAAAATAACAGACGTCTAAAGTCCTTTTTGCACTAGTGTGAGTTTAGAAAGTCAATGTGATGATGCTTAAACTTTGCATGATTTAGTATTTAAATCTCACTCACAATAAGGTTTATGTCCAACCACGTCTTCCTCACATTAACATTCTTGAAGATTGGTTATTTAAGTACCACAACTCTTTTGTTTATTATTGTCGAGCATACTTTACCATTTAATTTTTTGTATAACTTCTAAACCTCTTGTCTCTAAATTAGGTTACTTAGTAGAGTGTCATAATAGGTGTTACGCTATGTTCACATTAAGGGAATTCACTGTGCACAAAAATTTGCTCAAATGGATTGTGAATTAAATTCGTGTTCGCTTTCATTAATTTGAAAGCGTAATTGCGGGATGTTGATTTTTCGCATCCACTATAATATGTCGCGATTTGAAGGGAATGAAAAGAAAATCTCTTTTTTTCCCTGACAAAATTGCTATACTAGTCTCAAAGTGGTGCTTCAACTATTTTAATTTCCTTCAATTCCTCATTTTCTTATTCTTCAATATAGTGTTGCACCGTGTCTAATTATATAACCCGAGCTGTGTAGTGAATATATGCATGTAATTTCACACCAACCCATGGCTTGATAAGATGCTAACACCTCACAAATGTTACCACGTAAGTTCACGAAGGTTGAACTTTCAATTTATTATAATTAGATGTTTGTATTACATAAATTTAATTATATTATATTAATTTTAATTATATTTTATTATATAAAACCTGTTATTTACTTCTAACCAATTTTTTAAACATAATTATTTCACTTTACTTAAATAATATTTATTTATTTTAAAAGATAATTTTTATTTTTTTTCATCTTTATAAACTTTTTTACAATTAAATATAACGTTAACAATTATGATTTTATATTACATTAATAACTAGTGACATTTTAGTAATCTTCAATTTCTACCAATTAAACAAATTTTATTTATTTATCATATCAATCAAATCATACCCTAATCCTCATAAACTTTATTTTCAAATTTACTCTGGTTTGCCTTCAAATCCACTCAAATAAACAATAATTAATTCATCCTCAAATCTCTTCAAATCCATCCACTCACTTAATTCTTCTCTCCAAAGTGAACAAAACATTAATCACAATCTTCTCAAGCTCTATCATGTTATTCTTGGAGCCTATCTCGTGAAGAATTGTCTTTCAATAAATCTATCACATATTGACCTTAACACACATATGTTTATCTTGGATTAATCAAAGTTCCTTTTAAATGGAATATTTTCAACCTAATCATTGTGTTTATGTGTATTCCTAACTTTCTAAAAAAAAGTTACTAACTTTGTCACAGCCAATTCTCTCAGTTATAATATTTGGGTTGAAAATAATATGTTATCACTATTTCTTAAATATTCTTTTGAACATGTGATTTAGTTCACTATTACCATACAAAACTTTTATGTAACGTTATTACAATGTTATTATCCCACTATTTAGAAATTTATTATTATTATTTTTGAATTAACCATAATTTTGATTCAATAAAATTTTACACATTTGTTATTATTTTTTGTCATCAATAATTTATAATAGTCCTGAAGATGTTAAAATTGAGCTAAAAGGACACAAAACTTTTAAACCAATAGGAATATTAGTAAGGAAAAATAAATAAAAAAACTAAAAGAGTAGAAAATATAAAAATAAAATGAACATGATTTATTCTTTATTTTCAAAAACATATTTATTTAACACCTCTTGAAGGGTCGTCGTGGAACTGAACTGATTGCATGGTCTATTTTCAAAAACCTCGATGGCATTTCCGATATTTCACTCAAATTTATTTTACTTTCTATTTTCTCGTGAATAGGCGGTATGCATAAATCCTATCGCCCATGCCTCGTGCAACCTCTGGAACCTAATGGAATCTTCGTTACCTTCGGGTCAACAAGTTCAATCCTAGCCGTTCCTATCAGCAGCGAACCTTTTCAAAAAGGTCAGTCCCATTTTCTAATTGTACACCTCGAGCAGGTAATAGTAGCCCCATGCAAAGGGTTTTCCATCAAGTGGACCTTAGTGAGCCACGTGTCGAGACAAATCAGTGTTGGAGTGTTTTCATGCTATTTACCATTTCCATTAGTTATTATTTTCAGTATTTTTTCAATCTAAAAACCCTTGCTTGCCTAACCAAAAGAAACCCTACTTCTCGTGCGTCTCTCGCGGGTTTTGAAACAAAATATAAACACGTAGAAATCGAATTTGTCGGTGAATTTAATTTCAAAATTGGGGATTCATTGGGGGTTTTAAATCGCCTGGGTCGGATTCAAACCCTAATTCATGTTTCGTGATCGTGATCGCCGAGTTTTGGGGAGGAATCGACTTTGTCGTGCTGTGTTGTTGGTTTAGGTTAGTGTGTTATTTCGTTATGATTTTAAAGTTAATATGTTTGGTATGTTTTTTTTAAATTTTTTTTATAATGCAATTAGTCCAGTGCGTGGTGGGAATGGTTATCGTGATATTAGTTTTTGCGTTGTTTGAGAGATTTTTTGTGATTTTTCATGTGGTTGTTGTTACAGATCTGAAAAAGCGCACAGTCATGTATGATGGAATGTGAACATTGTAGAGTCTCGGTCTGTTCTGCTTATTGTACATGGAAGATAGAGAGGAGAGCACCCATGGTACTGCAATTCCCAAAAAATCGAGATCTTTGGATCTGAAGAGTTTGTATAAACCAAAACTGAGAAAAGAGAGTCCAGAGAAGGGCTTAAAGAGGAAAGGGAGTCATCCTGGGGGTGTTTATGAGAATACGAACAAGAAAAAGAAGACCAGAAAGGAAGTGTCTCTAAGTAGCTTAGAGAATGCTGATGCTGGCAACAAGAAGGTTATTGATGAAGAATTTCAGAAAGGGCATGGTCCTGGCAGGCAGGAATTGTGCGAACAAAAGTTGGAGCCAAAGCAGGGATCAGGTACCAATACTTTGCTGAATAAAGGCTCGTTATGTTTTGATGAAAATGTTTACATTCCAAAGCGAAGGAGGGATTTTGTGGGGAGAAGGAAAATTGAAGTTGGCTTGGCTCCGAAGTTGGCTGGAGAGTCTAGTAATACAGGTGACCATGGTGATCAGATACTTAAGTTAAGTAGTGATGATTTGGACAAGGGGATTGAGTCGTCAAAGATCAAACACAAACGAGATTTTGATGAGTTTAAGGGAACTAAGAGTAAATCTGCTGTAAAGAGTGGTGATTCCTCCTCAAAGAAGTCACTGAAGAAGGACAGAAAGCTAAAGGCATTTGCTCCAGATAGAAATAGGGTTGCAACGGAGGTTAAGCCTCGTATTGATAGTAGTAAAACATCTGATTACAAGCAAAAGGCTGTGGCTCCGGATAGGGGCAGGGTTGCCAAGGAGGCTCGACCTCTGATTGATGATGGTAAAACATCTGACTACAAGCAAAAGTCTTTGGCTCCAGATAGAAATAAAGTTGCCAAAGAGGTTAAGCCTCTGATTGATGCTAATAAAATATCTGATTATATGCGGGAAGATGAGGAGGAGAATCTTGAAGAGAATGCAGCAAGGATGCTGTCTTCACGATTTGATCCAAATTATGCCGGCTTTTGTTCAAGTAGTAAGCCCTCTACATTGCCATCATCAAATGGGTTGTCCTTTTTGATCTCTTCGAGTCGGAATATTGATAGTTGTGCGTCTAAGTATCATTCAGGCTCAGAATCAGCATCAGTTGATACTGCTGGCAGAGTCTTGAGACCGAGGAAACAATACAATGAAAAAGGTCGTTCCCGCAAGAGGCGGCACTTTTATGAAATTTCATTAGGTGACTTAGATAAACATTGGATACTGAACCAGAGAATTAAGGTGTTTTGGCCTTTGGACCAAATTTGGTATCATGGTCTTGTCGATGACTATAACAAAGAAACAAAGTGTTATCATGTCAAATATGATGATCGAGAAGAAGAATGGATTAATCTCGAAACGGAGAGGTTCAAACTCCTGCTACTTCCAAGTGAAGTTCCTGGAAAAGCAGGGAAAAAAAGAGCAGTAAGGAAAAATAAAAGCTCTGGCCAGCAAAAGGGAAGCCTGTCCAGCAAAGAAAGGCAAATAAGAGATGTGATTACTGAGAATAATAGCTGTGGTGAAAGCTGTATGGACACAGAGCCTATAATCTCTTGGTTGGCTCGATCTTCCCATCGGTTTAAATCTTCTGCCTTTAATGGGGTTAAGAGAAAGAAAAATCCTATTACACTTCCAGGTACAGCCTCATCACTATGCAACGAAGCTGTAAAAACAGGGAGGCCCTTAGTTGAGAGTTCCCCGAGGGATGGGAAAAACAGCTTTTCCGGAGATTCTTTATCAGAAGATAAATTAGGTGATAACTTTGGGGGTAAGTCTCCATTGCAAAGCTTCAATTGCCCTAAAGATGACAAACGACCTATTGTCTATTTTAGAAGGCGGTTTCGTAAGCCAACCCCAATGTTACATCATATTTCTCTAAATAAACATGTTAACACGACTGCATCTTGTTCCATTTCTTTTGATCCTGTGGCTGTTGGGCCTATGGATGTAAAAGAGTCCAATGATGTGAGGGGTGAGATGGAGGGACCATTGTGTTACACACATAATGGGGGGGTTTTAAAATTTTTTTTGGAAACTGGTTCAGCAACGTTCAAGTTTGGCTTAAAGTATCCAACACAATCTGTGTTGAATGGCTCGTTCAAATTAGAGAATTTGTGGTTGTTCCGTGCTATTCTGCTACTTAAGTATGGTACAGTTATGAGCCTGTGGCCAAGAGTTCATTTGGAGATGCTTTTTGTTGACAATGTGGCTGGACTGAGGTTTCTCTTATTTGAAGGCTGCTTGATGATGGCTGCAGCCTTTGTCTTTTGTGTCCTTCGGTTATTTCATCAACCTGCTGAACAGGGGAAGTATATTGACGTGCAGTTGCCTGCTACATCGATCCGATTCAGGTTTTCTAGTGTTTATGGTATAAGGAAGCCTCTTGTGTTCACATTTTACAATTTCTCCAGAGTGAAGAATTCAAAATGGTTGTATTTAGATTCAAAACTTCAGAGACATTGCTTACTCGGTAAGCAGCTCCATCTCTCCGAATGCACATATGATAACATCCAGGCGCTTCAAAATCAATCTAGTGAGTATCCAATTAAGTCCATCAGAGGGAACCCGTTAGTGAAGGTACTTTCTCCAACTTCGTTATGTTTGCTGATTGGTAATTCCGTGTCCTTCACCTGATTTCAAGGTTATGTGTACTATATTTAATAATGTATACTGCCAAAACCCCCAGTCACTGCTATTTGAGCTTTGTTGGTTATTTTGCATGAACAGGTCATGCAGAAGAGGATTAGGCCAGGGATTAACATTATGGGTGTTTCCAGAGAGTTTTCTCAGGCCGATACCAGTGAATATTCTGACTCTGGCAAGAGGAAGATTCCTCCATTTTCACTTTCTTTTGCTGCTGCACCTACATTTTTTATTAGTTTACATCTGAAGTTGCTGATGGAAAAGTCAGTAGCTCATATTAGCTTTTGTGATCATGCACTGGTAGATGATGAGGAAGACTTTTGTCCGATGACAGATGACTGCTCTAGCATCGATGATTGCTCTAACCGGAATGCAGAATTTAATGTGAAGAAAAATATGATTACTTTGTCAAAGGATGCGGTGCCTGATGGATTGACTTGTGCCAAGCCAGATTTATTAATTAGTCCATCTAATTGCAGTGATCAAGTTCTCTCCCAAAATTACCAGAATATTGATCGTAGTGCTGATAGAACTTCCATATTGGATTGTTCTGAGAGGCATCGCAATGTTCAGTTACCAGACTGGCAAACATGTCACTTTGACCATTCTTTTCCTTCAAATTCTTTATCTGATAAGATTAAAGCCAATGATGATTCTCATTCTTTCCTGTGCGATTTGAGTATACAAATACCTTCTGTTGATCAATTTGAGAAACCTTGTGATGGTGATTTGCGTGATGCTCAACACTCTTCTGATTTTTCCTGGAATGCAAATGGAGGTGTCAGTCTCAGCCCCAACCCAACAGGTCCCAGAAGTTCTTGGCATCGGAACAGGAATAATTCCTCATCTTTTGGATTCCAGTCTCATGGGTGGTCTGATGTGAAGGGTGATTCTCTTCACAATGGTTTAAGCAGTGGACCTAAGAAACCAAGGACACAAGTACATTATTCAGTGCCTATTTCTGGGTATGATTACAATTCAAGGCACAGAAGCCATTATCAGAGACAGAGAGGGTTGCCTCACAAGCGAATTAGAAAGGCTAATGAGAAGAAATCATTGGATGTTGCTAGGAGTCCTGAAAAGAATCTGGAGGCCTTATCCTGTGGTGCTAATGTGTTGATTACCCTTGCTGATAAGGGGTGGAGAGAATCCGGTGCTCGAGTTGTACTAGAATTGTTTGATCGTAACGAGTGGAAACTTTCTGTAAAACTTGCAGGTATTACAAGGTATTCATACAAAGCACATCAGTTTCTGCAGACTGGATCAACAAATCGTTACACTCATGCTATGATGTGGAAAGGAGGGAAGGATTGGATCTTAGAATTTCCTGATCGGAGTCAGTGGGCTGTTTTCAAGGAGATGCACGAGGAATGCTACAACCAGAACATCCGTGCTGCTTCAGTTAAAAATATACCTATTCCTGGTGTTGTCTTGATAGAAGAAAATTATGATAATGAAGCTGAAGCTACTTTTGTTCGTGGCTCTAAATATTTTCGACAAGTTGAAACAGACGTAGAGATGGCTCTGAATCCATTGCATGTATTGTATGATTTGGATAGTGAAGACGAGCAGTGGATTTTGACTATTCAAAATTCTGAGAAAGATAATGGTTTCATGGATGGGATCTCCAATGAGATGTTTGAGAAAACAATAGACATGTTTGAGAAGGCTGCATATGCTCAGCAGCGTGATCATTTTACTCCAACTGAAATAGAGGAACTGACTGTTGATGTTGGGCCCTTCTGTGTAACCAAAATCATTTATGAATATTGGCAGCAGAAAAGGCAGAAGAAGGGAATGCCGTTAATACGACATTTTCAGGTACTGTCTAAATGATAACCTATGTAATTTATGATATTATCATTTTATTTTAGGAATGTTACTCACGCTGGTACTGATTAATGACATTTTGAATGATACACTAACGTTACACATGAATAGGAAGGGGGATAGAGAAGTGAAGGGGAAGGGATTTTAATATGTGCGGCAGTGGATTATTTTTTACTTATTTGCCCTAATTGTACCTATCAGCAAGCTGAAGGCCTGCCGAATGTAATGCTAGGTGTTTTTAGTTGTTACTAAATCACTTGTTATTCGTTGGTTATTTAGGATGATGGTTGACGTGAGCACTTTTTATTGCTTGAATGTCTCTATGTGGAAACCATTCGTGCCTCTAGTCTATATTTCTGCCTATTGATTGAGATGTATTCAACGTTGTGATTTTGCAATTGATTATCTTAAAGTATGGGGTGTTAAGCAATTTACCTTTTGTTTCGTTTCAAGATTGTCTGTTTCTTTTGAACACCTGATATTTAGGCACGTTATCAAGGTTGGAAATTTACCTCTATTTTTTTATGCTCTATTCAGCCACCTCTATGGGAAAGATATCAACATGAACTGAGGGAGTGGGAAGTTGCCGTGACGAAGAATAATATTCCCATTTCTAATGGGTGCTTGGACAAGGGTGTGGCTTTGGAGAAGCCAGCTATGTTTGCTTTCTGTTTGAAACCAAGAGGTTTGGAAGTACCAAACAAAGGATCAAAACATCGATCACAAAAGAAAATTTCGGTCTCAGGCCATTCAAACAATGTTCTGTATGAACAGGATGGGTTCCATCCTTACGGTGAGTATTTCATTCATGAGATGATTAACATTTTGAACAACTTATGTAATTCTCCTTACATCTGTTTGGTGTGTCCTCAGGACGAAGATTCAATGGGTTGGCATATGGTGATGAAAAGTTTGCATTCCCAGGGCATAATTATGATTCGGTGGATGATTCCCCATTGCCCCAAATCTCTCCGATATTCTCACCCCGGGACGTTGGCAGCATGGGATATTATTCTATAAACAACCGTTATGACAGAAATCATATACCCAAATATAACAGGCACAAGTCAAGGAAATTTGGATCATTTGGGTTTCATAATGATTCCTATAATCAGAGAATTTCATCTTCAGGGAAGAAAACTGGGGATGGTAGGTGGAATGTGGGTTATTATGACTTGGCAGGCCACAGGCAGTACCTGTTGGATGGTTCTCAGAGACATGGGATTGATCAAACTGATGGTCCAGATCTCTATGAACTTAGAGTGCGTGATGCCTCTGGAGCTGCTCAGCATGCAGTTAGCATAGCTAGAATGAAGAGAGAGAGAGCTCAGAGATTGCTTTACAGAGCGGATCTAGCAATTCACAAAGCTGTGGTTGCTCTTGTGACCGCTGAAGCAATGAAAGCTTCTGAAGATTCCAATGGTGATGGGTAGATAAAACAAGAATGTCTGACTCTGATAACTTCATGGATCCCTCCAGTTTGCAATTGAGCTGCACAGGGGCTGGCAGCAAGTAGACTCAGCAGTGAGTTTACCAGACAAAGCCATTGGTTCGACTTTGTTAATGGCTGTGGCCTATTGTCATTATACTGAACTTCAAGCCGTGAGAGCTGAAATCAATGGGATGGAGGTAGTTTTGTTACTTCAAAGTGCAACTCTTTTGCACGGTTTGCTGGCACCTTCCCCAGCTATGCCTAGTTCAGTAATGTTGTTGCGCTGATCTGCGTGGTATGGATCTATGGAATTTTGGCTGCCTATATTTTGTACAGAATTTTTTCCCCTTGACCTCAGTTTCAAATGTTAAATATGAAAATAGAAATCGGCCAAATAATACAACACCACCTTGAATGGAATTGCAGTCCTATTTATGTCATAACTGGACACATAATTCGCCAGATAGCTGGTGGTTATGAAAATAGTAACGCAATTGCCCTTTTTTTTCAGCACAAGGATCATCGAAAGAAATTTGTCTTGCAGCAAAAACCAGCTTATATTTCATTTTTAAGCCTTGAGAAGGGTCCTGTAAATCTACAACCCTCTTTCTCGTATATGGCTAGTCTTTTATCTTGGTTGGGTATATCAAATGTGTTAACGGGGAGAACTTTATTGCACGGATTAGGATCCTGTTGAAATTTAACCATAATGGATCTGAATCATAAAAATTGATTTGGTATATAAATGCAAAAATTTAAATGGATGCTAGTTGCAACAGCACCGAATGCAGTTTATGAAATGCTGAAGATCCGATTCCGAAGGTAGGATTACCTGATACTGATTCAATGTCGGGCTTACACTGATAATTAAAATCTTCGGCTCGAAATGTGACCATTGTTTTTGGGTTAGAAGCAACCATTTGGTCCAAAGTTTCGCCTTGTCTGTGTAGCAAGTGTAGATAATTACTTTCTGCACCCTTTTACTCTTAGACCTCTAAACTTTTTTGGGATTGACGTATAATAATAAAAAAATAGTACAATTTTTTTAAATTTTATTAGTTTTGTTTGAATTTTATAAATGTAGATGTTATGTGTTTATTGAAAGTTAATATGTAATTAATTGTAAATTTAAATTTTATAATGATTTTAAACACATAAAATACGTGTTTAATTCTCTTAATCATTAACAACTTAAAATAAAATAAAATAAAAAACTAGTTTTCATTGATATTTTTTCTTATATGAAAATACTATATTAGATCAATTATTTATTCTTTTTATCTAATGCTCCTTTAGCCCTTTGTGATGTACATCTTGCCATTTTTGTTTCTACTGCAGCCTTGGCATTACTGTTGCATATTGAGCCTCAGTGAATTACTCATGAATAGCAAAAGTACCCCGCTGGGGAAGTTGAAGCTAAACTGCGATGGTTGTCTTCACGATACAACATAGTTGGACAGTTGAATATAGATGAATTAAGACATACAAATTGTTGAATATAGATGAGAATGCTCCGTATTAGAACTTGTTTCACCAAAATGCTATTAGTTTTAAACTCGTTTATTCAAGTATGAATTATGACAACTTGGTATACTGTTTAATACAAGATCAAATTTAGAAAACTAGCTCATCATTTACCACAAATTCGTTGGCTTGGATAGAGATATTTGCATACGAGACCCTGTTTATTTTGGATTTTAGATTTGAATGTCATTTTTTTTTTCTTAAAAACAATATTTATAATATTTATAAGGATCCTTAGCATGTCGAGTCCAAACTACCTCGAAGAGGAAAGGGATATAAATGAGTACTTTTCTTGTTGAAAAGTCATTTTTTTTTAATTTAAGTATCAAGAATATTGAACTCTTAGCTAAATAATATATATACGTTTGAGAGCAGGGTATATGAGGATGTAATGTCTTTAGGAGAGTAAGGGCCATAGATAATGTTTGTCATGGTTGAGAGAAGTATAGGGAACACTTTTTCTATGTGTATGTATCTTTTTTCCTGCATCTTCACGCCAGATTACCTTTCAATTAGTTCACAATGAGTGTTCTTTGTCTTTTAAATGTTGTGCCAACACAACTTCATACAAATATTTGGGGGTTGCCTTTAAGCGTTTAAATTAATATGCCGAGTCCTACCTATTCCCATCACCTGAATGTTACTTTCATTCTTACCTTACTCGACCAAAGGATCCAATTATCTAGTTTTCTCTAATAAGTAACCCAATTATTTGCTTGCTTAATGCATATTCTCAATCATTTAAGAAATTTAAGAATGGATTTTTTAGGGTAGTGGTGAACCCGGTTGGTCGATCATATTTTTATCACAAAAACAACAAGTCCAAATTTTCCTTTTACTGGATCACTAATGTTTTTAGGTATAAGGAGTGGTCGGAGGACATATGGTCCGTGATGGCAAACCCTTAGCCAAGGGTCCAATCACAAGAAGCATGACCAAGCAAAATATTATTTATGCAAGGTGAAACTAAAATGTTATTTACTTAAGCCATCATGAATAATTTCTTGACCTTGTATTAAAAGTCAAGTAATATAGGATTTCCTTTTTTGGCCTTGATGGCAAACCCTTAGCCAAGGGTCCAATCACAAGAAGCATGACCAAGCAAAATATTATTTATGCAAGGTGAAACTAAAATGTTATTTACTTAAGCCATCATGAATAATTTCTTGACCTTGTATTAAAAGTCAAGTAATATAGGATTTCCTTTTTTGGCCTTGTATAATGGGTCAAGTAATGTAGGGTTTTGGTCAATTTCGATCAACAAAGGTCACCACCCAATGTTGACCCAAGAGAGACGTTTTTCTAGAGAAGGGCGTCCCACCTTTGAGGAAGAGTGGTCATGTGTCATGCTCCCAATGAAGAGGTTTCCCTTAGGTAATGGACATGTGTCATTTTAGGAATGGAAAAGATTCTCTCATGTTAGTGGCCACATGACCTCCTTCTAATTGGAGGATTTTTACCTTGGTGTCCAAGCTAGCCAAGTTGATAATTTAGGGTTTTGATCCTACAAATTTGAAGACACCTTAAAGCTATAAATAAAGGTGTCTCCCGGTAAATCAACTTTGAGATTAGTATTGTTATGCCGCAATTTATTATTCCATCTTACTTGTTTCCAAAGTCATGGCTAGAGCATCCCATGTGGTTTTCTCTAGCCACCTTCCTTGAGAGTTGTCCAACTTCTCTTAAGAGCATTAAACATCACCAATCCCATCCTTCTAACATCCCAATCGAGAGTTTTCCCACCATACAAACACACTGCTTCTGCACATTCACCTTCATGCTTTGGATCATCCTCACTTGTCTTGTTTGTCCATCATTTCATCTTTATTTTTCATGGTTCTAGTTTTTACTATTCTTTGAACCACTCAAACGTCTGGCTTAAGATTTCATATATTTTTTGTGTTTGTGTACTTTTATATTTTGTTGAGTCTTTTTTCATATATGTGTTTTGGTCATCATGATATATTGGGTCATTTTGACTTTTAAATCCATCCATGTTGTCTAGAGTCATGTGTAATCATTTTAATGTCATTTCTTCTTAGTTTAACTTTTGAAAAAATCACAAAAGTATATGTTCAAGTTGGATTCAAAATTGCACCATATACATCCATTTGAGTGCTTTTACTTTGCATGTTTGAGTTCATACTTGTCATATAGTTCGTTGGAAAGTTCTTAAAGTTAAGTTTCTCTAGGTTTTGTTGAGTTTCATGTTTTATTTTTTATTCTAGTAGGCTTTTTTTCATTTTGTGTTTCTTGTTCTTTTTGAGCTTTCACATGAAAATATGTAATCTGTTTTGTATGTGTAGTGGTATCGGTTTGCACTTAAAAAAAGTGAAAAAGAATTGTTAAAAGATCAAAGAAAAGGCTACAAAAGAAATACCAAAAGAGCATATAAAAGTGTTGGAAATTATGTGCATTTGCCCACAACTACTAGCTTGTTTGGTGAATTAATTTTTCTGCATTTTGCTCTCTGTTTTTTGTGCATATTACTACATTTTCCAACAATGAGTTTTGGCTTTTGATGCTAAAAGAGTGTCCTTAGTGCACCATTGGTTCATAGCTTGCAAAGACAAGAAGCACCCATCTTTATTATAGTTTTTTTTTTGGTTTTGTACATCTATTCTAGTGTCTTTCTTTAGGTAATTTATTTTGTGTGTTTAACCTTTATTTCTTACCACTTAATTTCTTGTCTGTCTTCTTTGGTCTTCTCAATTTTTTCATCTATAAACCCTTTTTGGTAGCCTTGCTTATTTTAAGACCTTTTTCTTGCTTTTTCTTGGCCGATTTTTGTAATATTTTGTGGTGTAGGTTCCCTTTTGAGGTGAATCAACATCTTGAGGTAGCATCCTAGATGGTGGAGACCTAATTGAATCTTGAAGTCTTGCAAGGAGATAAGAAAAAAAAAAGAGAGAAACACTTGGGTGGAAGACCTTCAATTTATTTGTATTTCTTTTAAGTTATATTTGTTTCTTCTTTCATCTTGTATCTCATGGCCTAATTAGGTGTCTTGGAAGAGTCTTTAGTGCTCAATCTCATCTCCTAATTAGGTGTCTTGGAAGAGTCTTTAGTACTCAATCTCATCTCCTAATTAAAACATTTTTTTACCATATTGAAAACGTTTTTTTTTAGGTTGGTAAAGGTTTGAAGGTTCTAAGTGCCTTATAACTTTACCATTAGGATTCATAGTTTAGTTTATTGGCTTATAGTTTAGTGTGTGTCCACTTATGTATCAAACTTAATTCCATTTGAGAAGTTTGGTGCAAGAGGACTTGAGGTAAATTTTGCTATGAAAGACTTGGTTAACTAATACTTTATGATTCACCTCCTTTTTCTGGAAGTGAACTTGAGCTCCTTTTATCTCTTTAAGTCTCTTAGGAAATTTCCTTTTGAAATACAAGTTTTGTTTGCGCATATCATCTAAAAAGCTAACATGTCTAAATCTCCTTCCTTACCAACTTGGAAGTGATTCTAGTGAAGAGGCCTAACCAAGTTTTTAAACAATGTGGCCCAAGAGTTAAAATCACTTAAACTTTGGAGGAAGCAAGAGACAATCTTAAAAGAAAAAAAGAAAATTAAAAGGGATACTTATCTTTCCATCTTTGAGGAAGGGCTAAGAATAGTTAGACAAAAAGAAGAGAAAATTCAAGAAAAGTTTAGAAGTAGAAACCGATTAAGGAGAAGTTCAAAAACTCCAACACTATGAGAATGATAGTAAAATTCTTAATCAATACTATTAAAATTCTCTACCTAAAGTGAATAGAAAATAGTGTAAAAGAGAGCATACACTATAAGAAGATAGGATAGACCTTCTTCATTTATACATGGAAAAGAAAATGTTGAAACATACTTAGACTGAAAAATGAAATTAAAATAATTTTTCAAGTGTTATCAAATAATTTGATTTAGAATAAATTAAAAAAGTATTAATTTAGTTTGATTTAATATGTTAAATTTAAAATATTGATTTAGTTTGATTTAATATGTTAAATTTATCTATTAATACATTTAATTTTTATGGTTTGTTGAACTTGCTTTTCAACTATGGGTGAAATCATCAATGATCTCTACTCCCAAATTCTTACGTGTATATAAATAACATTTTGTAATCAAATAGACTTGTAGATTTAAAACAATAGTTTACTTTAGATTTGGTTTAAGAAATGACACTATGAGTTGACATATGACAAATTTATATTATATATATAACTACAAATTTCAATTTACACATCAATTTTATAATATAAATAAATATTAAAATAATTTTATTATAATTCCACTAATAATTAAATAATAAGAATAAAATTTATATCTACTTATATATTACTAATTCACTTTATTTTTCATTAAAATTGGATCTCCATCAACTTATCTGAGTTGAAGAAATAGCTATTCGAAAACATGGTTGAAGGAGAATGTCTGTGAAAGGGTTTAATTCTCTGGATAAATGATGAGATGACATCAGCAATGTGATGAAAAGTTATGGTGTAGCTGTTTTTGCAATTATTTTATGTTCCTGTAACCTCAAATTTTCATATTTGATTCGTGTTGTCTATTGAACAAATGATTCTGACAAAAGTCGGTTCAATTAGAAGTAAGAAATCATTGATTTTAGACAAATGTTTATTTGATGCCATTTTCTTTGCATATGCTGTGTCCATGATTGAAACGTTACATTATGCCATTAAAACAACATAATGAAGAGAAGGACCAATTCCAAATCCAATTCATTTCAGAGATCAGTTATGCTCAAGACAAATGCAGATACATTAAAATTATACCAAGAAGGTTTAATAATTTTAGCGGTTGGTTTTTTAAGTTGCTTATTACTTTCTTTATTTTATTTTATTTTTCTTAATAGATTATTCAAGAATCTTACTTTTATTTTTCTATCTTAAATTAGAATTAGATAAATAATTAAAAAAATTAATGAAAAAATAATCCAAAATGTTAATTGGTATTTATTGAGAACTTGAATAAAAAATAAAGTTTTTTTTTTATTTTAGATTAGAATTTTTTTATCAGTATTAATATAATTAATTAAAGTGTTCCGTCTGTGTTTTTTTTTTCAATTTTTTTTTTGTCTGTTTCAAAAGTAAAAATTCAGTTTAGACATAAAAAAATGAGAAATCATTCTATAACTTTTAACGAAAAACAGGAACAACTGAAATGGTTAAACCATAAATAAATTTTATTATCAATATTATACACAAAACAAATGATATATCATCAATATATTTTAAAATAAAATATGACAAAATGTTAAAAATTGAATTTTAAATTTAATTCAATTTCATAAAACTTATTTACAAGATTTGCACATATTTATATTCTAAATTAGTTTTATTGAAACTTTTAATATACAAAATTTTAAAATGATAGTGTATAACTATGATACAATATATAAAAGTTAATGTAAAAATATAACAATAAAAAATAGTTTAACTAAAAAATTGTTAATTAAGTTTCAAAGTTTTTTTTTTTGTAATTAATGTTATCTATCTAGTAAAGTTTAAAAAACTTTCAATTGAATTTTTCTTATTAATTAGAATAACATGACTGTTTGATTTTATAATTTTAAGAAAAATATTACGAACTTTGATAATATATAATAAAAATAATTTTAAAATTCTGATTATCTTTATAAAAAAACATCATTTTATTTTATTAATTAAATATTAAAATAAAAATCAAATGAAACATATGGAGACACAAAATGGTGATGTTTCGTAAAGATAATCAGAATTTTAGAGCTTCATTTTTTTATGGTTATATGAAACTATAAAATTAAATAGTCACATCATCATTATGATAGAAAATCAATTAAAAAATATAAAAAATTTAGACACTTGATATATATATTTTTAAATAGAGATTCAAATAAAAATATTTAATGAAGACACATAAATAATAACAATGCAAAATAGCATTCACATCATCCCAATTAACAGAAAAATCAAACTACATATATTCAATTCAAAAATATATCTTAATTACTCTTTAATAAAATTTACTTATAAATATAAAATAATCAAATCTCCAAGAAAAAATTAGACACAATAAGAATCAATATTTCAAAAAATAATTAGAGTCATTGTGAACATAACAATTTGTTATAAACTTAGCAGAGTGCGATATACCAATTCCTATTTAAAGTTTAAAATCAAGGGAAAAAATAGTAATGATTAGAAATATAAGTTTTAAAATAATTTAAATAAAGGAAAAAAATGTAATTATTAGTATAAGTGGGTCTTTGTAATGTAAAACATAAATATTCAACACAACAAATAAGTACTGGTTTGTGTCTGTGATTTTAAGAGTTAATAAATTCTATCTATATATTATTATCTGTCATACTCTTATATACTCATTTATTTAATGAAATTAAAAGAATCAGGTTTTCTCTCTTAATATATAAAAATAAAATAAAAATTTAAGGCAAATTTTATAAAATAATCAAGACAATATATATGTCAGTGAGTTCACAATTTTTTCATTCTTTTTTTTTAAATCTTTTATAATAGAGAAAATTAAACTATGTGACATTTACTTCCAACTTTTATCAAAATAAACTAAGATGATATGTTAATAACTTTTTTAAACAACAAATTATCACTATTTTATTAATTTTGTATATTTAAAATCAACCAATCACGAATTTTACATAAATTTTTATAATAGAGTTCTAAAATAAAATTGTTAAAAAGATATTTTTCCAACCTTATATCTCCAAAAAGGAATTCCTTTTATTTAGGATCTTTGTAAGACTTTTTCTTTCACATTTGGTTAGCTTTTGATGGATCTTTTGCATAAGTTGTGGGACATTAAAGTTTCATCTTTTACCTTAGTTTGAAGATATTGTATTATATCTTGTTAATATTTTTTATCTTAATTTGCAACTTTTATGAAAAGTGGATGAATAGAAGTCTAGGGTAATCTAGCAGAGTAGGAGATTAACTATCTGAATTTTTTAATACGATTATGGCCATTTTAAGTGGTTAATCTTTCATTTTGACCTAAACCCTAAACCATATCATATACTCATAATCTTTATTCTTTTATTCCTCACCTTGCTAGAGTGCATTATTATCACTCAGAGTGAAAGCAAAAAGGGCTATTCATTAATCTATAATAATTCACACCACAGAAATTTCATAGTTCCAATAAAAAATATTACAATTTAGCACTGTTTTAACTTTTATAGTGAGTTTTTTGTGTATTGAAATTATCTTTTCTATTTTTTTGTGTGTTTTGAATTCATTTAATTATAACTCAATAGTTTTCTTGACCTCTATATTTATAGTAGTAATTGATTTTTTTACTCTATTTATATTTAAAAAAGTTCAATGTGATGTTTTTTTTTTCATTTTAACATATTTTATCTTTGGGATTAAACAATAAACATATAAAAAATAATAGTAAGTAATTATATTAACAGGTGTCAGTTTATTATCTTATAACTTTATATATATATCATAAAGAATCACATACCGAGTCTTTTTAGAAAACAGTAAAAAAACAATAAAAAAACATTGAGTTATTAATATAAATATAGGAACTATAAATGCTATTAAATATTTAATTATTAATTCAAAATATAATTGTAATAAAACTTATGAAAAATTTATATTTATTCTATAATAACAATACATGTTACGATTAAGTAATTGAGTTCCTTAAACTAGAATAAAGATTTGATATGGTGAATGTGGCTACAATTATTAGTCCATTTTAACAAAGAAACCCTAATAAATAAAGAATCTTAGTTACGACATTATACCATATAAACAATTATTTTTTAGTTATCTTTGACATGTATGAGATAATAAAAACTATAAAAAGCGAAAACATGTATACTATTAGTAATGGTAAGGTCCTTTTGTTGGAAATGGTGTACGTCATGGCATCATTTTTTGGATAATAATTATTTAGCAAGATAAATCAAGGTGTAGCTATTTGTCAAACTATAATCATATCAAATTTTCATATCTAAATGGGAAAGGTGAACTCATTTATTAACTAAGAATGGAAAGTTAATTTTTCTTCTTGTTCTTTTTTTACTATATAGACATAATTATGTAATTGAAAAAAATTGAGAATTTATTCCTCTTTCTAGAAAATATTTCTTTAAATAAACTAACTTTCTTGGAATATATAACTATTAAATGATTGATTTCTTTACTTTGTTTTTGGAAAGTTACCAAAGATTTGTTTTCCATATCTTTTCTTGTTCTTACACTTTGAAGAAAGTTAAATTAACTCCATTACAATTTTCTTAGATTCTTAAGGGGTTAAAGATCTTTAATCCTAGTTGACACTTAAATGTATTTTGGAATATGATTTGATCATTTTCAAGTATTAATGTATTCTTGAAATACTTTAAATTGTATTTTGTAAAACAGTAACAAGAAATATATAGTATTATTAGTATTATTATTATTAGGCTTAAATGTTTACTTCGTCCCATACTAATTTTCAGTTTAGGATCCGGTTTTAAAAATGAAAACATTGGGTCTTTATGTTATGAAAATTGTATGACTTCAGTTCTATCCGTTTAACGGCGTTAAAATTGATAACGGTGAACTGACTGTGGATGTGAGGTATGCAAGAAATATCGTTATGGCAATGAGTTGACCTAAATTAGTTGAGGTGGCAGCCAATAGATTATATTACGTGTTTTTAAATTGGAGAAATTAAATAATTAGGATTTTTAATCGTGGAAATAAAAATATTAGGAAATTTAGTTCATAAATTGGGAATTTTTCATTCGTTGAATTGCAAGATAGTGTCGAAAGAGATTGTCGTTCTCGAAAGATTGACATTCTCGAAGAGATTAACGTTCTCGAAGAGATTAACGTTCTCGAAGAGATTGTTAAGCGAAGAAAGTTTTATCTTAGTAATCTATTTCACAGTTTTACTACATGAATTATTCAGATGAAAACTAGTTCCTGTTGTATAAGGAGCAGCAAACAAGATCTAAAAAATTTCATCTAAGCTTTCTACTTGAAAAACTCTTGCACTATTACATCAAGTGCACTATAGTACATGAAATAAGAACAACAAAAGAGATTGATACCAACAATCAAAGACCCGAATAACTAATAAGTACGAGAAGTCCTCCAAAGGAAAACAATGCAGACCCATAATTTAATTTAAAAAAAGAAATTATTTTTGTATCTGTATATAGAAAAGTAAAGTGAAATGTGAACCTCCAAAACGTCAATGCATCGCCGATGTTAAGAAGTCGTTTGGTGAGGCAATTGTCGTTTTCAAACATGAGCTCAATTGTCTCTCTGAACACGCCCAAGTTCTCAACTTCAGGAACCTCTATTCTACATATTTTGTTACTCCCATTCCAAGACACAGCTCCTTTCTTGTAATCCTCTATCAACACCGCGAACACTTTGGAATTCGCGTACAAAACCCCGGAGTTCACCTCCAGAACCATGCACCCGCCATTCTTCCCTCTCAGACTCATCCTCACATCCCTGTCGCCGGCTACTGATGTTGGAGATCGTGAAAGCGGCGGTTCCAGAGAGAGGGAGGGATCAGAGGTAGAGGCTACAGGATCAAAGTCAATGGGGGAGACTCTTCCCGGAGAGAGGATACATCGAGGGTCGATCCGAGTGGGGATGCGGGATTTGGGGGACGTCGGGAGGGAAAACGTCAATCTCCTGCAAGGAATGAAAAATTCCCAATTTATGACCTAAAAATCCTAATTATTTAATTGCTCCAATTTAAAAACATGTAATATAGTTTATTGGCTGCCACGTCAATTAATTTAGCCCAACTCATTGACCAACGCAAGGACCACCACAAGGACCGCTTCGAGTGGAAGCTTTCCAGTACAATGTTTCCAAAAACTAGTTTTCTCCAATTGGAAGGTTTCGAGCCCTAATTCGTAATCTGATTTCAATCACCCACACACGTGCCAATCACTTAATCTCATTCCATTAATTAAACAAGTAACGTGACATATACTTAAGACAAAAGCTGGCAGAAGACCTGGTCTCGCTGTTTGCCAAATCAATAAAAACTTGACGTCGTCCATTTTTAAGGACTAATATTACTTGTTTTAATACTATGAGGACTAAAAACCATCAAAGTGTTGAGTAAGAACTAAAACCAAAAATCAGTGATACTTAAGGAACCAAAAACATATTTAACTCATATTAATTTGTCATATTAATATACGATACTTGTTTTTTCTGTAATAAAGTTTATACGTCTTCATTTACAAATATTTAAGCTTAATACATATTTTAATAATGATTTTTTTTCATCATTTTTTTAAGTGTCTTACCTTCAAAACATAAAATTATGAAACTTTTTTTTTGCAGATTATATTTGTTAAGATTTTAATTGAGTTTGGAATCCACATACATATTATTTTAAGATTTTAAGTTAATAATAATATCTTGACTTTCTTATATAAAAAAAAAATGTTCACCTTTCTTATTATTATAAACCTTCTTAACATCAAATTTGTCGCCCATGTTCAAATTTGTATAAGCTTTTTTCTTCTCTTTTTCCACATACGCATTATGTTCAAGCAATATAAAACATAAAAAAAAAAAAAACTATTGCATATTAACTGAAATATCATACATACACGCATAAAATACATGTAAATAAAATAACAAACAGTTCTATATATATAGAACTTAAATATGATAGTAATAATACTGAACAGGTGTTATAACA
Organism: Vigna angularis; assembly: GCF_016808095.1. Taxonomy (NCBI): domain Eukaryota; kingdom Viridiplantae; phylum Streptophyta; class Magnoliopsida; order Fabales; family Fabaceae; genus Vigna; species Vigna angularis. The sequence continues at coordinate 35,737,724 of NC_068973.1, read as the reverse complement.
AAAATAATGTAATACATTATTACACGAAATAACAAAGATGAAATGTTTATCATCTACTGGATAAATAATACTATGTTAAAAGAAAATTTTCTTACAAATAACTAGATTTTTACGCTTTGTTTGTATTCGGGTGAGAATTATTGACACATGAATTTGAAGAAGGTTCACATATTTATATTTGTTATTCAAAAGGTATCATATTAAAAAATAATATTTTATAATTTTATTTTTAATATTAATTAAATCAATTATATATATATATATATATATATATATATATATATATATATATATATATATATATATATATATATATATATATAAATTAAAACAAAAAGCAACATAGGTCAAATACACTAGTACCAGTTATAAAAATGCATGCGTAACTCAGACCCTATATTACACCAACTGAGATTTAAATTCCTAGACGAAAATGTAATCAGTATCGGTTCTAATTTAAAATTTAAAATAATAAGTTTATTGATATTTTAAGTTATTTATATCGTGTTATTTAGATTTAGAAATAGTAAATGTATAAGTGGAAAAACTCCATTATGAGTAATAAACAGATATTTTAAACGGGTGAGGAATAATTTAATACTTAAACAGATCAGATATTATCTTATTCGTATGTATTCATAGGTAAAAAGTTAAAATTAAAATTAATTTATATTTTATTAAATTAAAATTAATTAAAATTTAATTTATATTTTAAAATATTAAAGTTTAATTAAAATTAAAATTATATTTAATTTAATTTATATTATTTTATATTTCTTTAATTTTATTTATATTATTTTAAAAAATTATAAATTATTTTTTAAAATATTTATGAATATTTACTAGTGTTTTAAAATATGTAGATATTTTTTAAGTGAGTATATGATAGATAGAAGAAGAGTAACGAGTTAAATTTTTTATTATAAAATCAGATAACGAGTAGAAATTATATAATTTATAATCATATTTTAATTCTTAATATATTTATATTGTGATACAGAAACTATAATCAATTATCGAAATTTCATTTATGTTTTGTTTGTTAAAAACATTAGTCCAGTTTCTTCCCCAATTCAAAAGCCTGAACTTAAATCCACTTCAACTCTTTCTTTTTACCTTTGAATTCGATTAGTATATTATTATGTTTATAATTGTGGAGAAGAAATGGTTTCTAATGTCAATTCAGAAGTACTTTTTCATGTTTTTTTTTTCCTTAAAACGTGATTTCTTTGAATGAAATATGTATGAGTAAGCTATAGACTAATCTACTGATAAAAACAAATTCCATCAGCAAAACTTACTAAATCACATGTTATACATATATAATACGTATGGCAAAAAAAACTTTAGTACATACGGATAAAATGTGATATTTACATATATTTATGTAACAAATATTTTAATATTCGAACGGATTAGATGTGATTATTATATTATTTGTGTATTTATTATTGAAAAAATGATAATAAAAAAATTATATTTTATTAAGTTAAATTTTATTAAAATTTAAATTAATTTATATTTTATTAGATTAAATTTAATTAAAATTAAAATTTAATTTATATTATATTTTATATACTTTTTTGTAATTTTGTTTTAAAAGTTATAAAATATATATAATTTTTAAATATTTACAAGATGTGTATACTCATAAATTTTAAAATATTTATAAATATTTTTTTAATCGAGTATTAGTATAAATAAAAAATAGGTAATAAATTTTTTTTTTACAAATTAGATAGTAGGTAGATACTATCCATATTCATGATAGATATTACCTAGAACAAAAATAATACTTTTTTCACTTTACAAAAATATTCGTTTTACAACCATTTTAATGATATACATCAGTACTTTAAGTTTAAAAAAACATAATTAAAATATTAATATATAAAAAAAGTAATATGAAAAAAAAATTCCATGGAATAAGAATAAAGTGTCTACAACAAAAACTTTTCGAAACTATTATTATTTTAAGACATATCACTACATGCTGAGGTACTTATATAGAGTAGAATATGAAAAAGAAAAGTATGCTAAAATGCTAATTTTCTTTTTCTAAAACCAAAGTATCTAATAAAAAATACATTTTAAAAACCCTACCTAAATTTGAACTATAATGTCTCTCAATTGATATTATTCCATTTATACACATGAATTTGATTGATTATATATTCAAGAGACATCACGAGGAACAATATTATTAATACTAATTTTCGAGAAAAGTAAAATAACTAAAAATAATATTTATGGCATAAAACATTCAACAAACGAGATGAGATTGAAAGCAATCAATTCTTGTTTTTAATAAGCCAACGTGACCAACGGCCGGTACTACAACACTAACAAACTTTAAATACTGTCTTTTCCTTTTTAATTTTTATTTATATTTACAATTTATTAAAACTTGACATTGGTGAAATTTAGTCAAAGTGGAAAAAAAATTGATGAAATTCAAGTAATTTTGTGACAAAAATTGACATTGATCCAATTAAGCATCAAAGTTAAGACTTGAAACACATAAAAAAACCTCCATAATGAGGAAATCTCAAGTAGTGAACTTGAAACTAAGACATGAAGACTCATTTTAAATAAATTATCTTAGATGTTACAACACCAAAGCATGAAGTCTAAAGCCACATAAGCAAACTCACCTTGGAAAGAAATTTTGCAGTTAGAGGTAGAGGTAGAGGTATCCTCAACAGTTTATAAAAACAAAAGTTGCTATTTTGAGAGATTTTTTGGAAGTTCTTTTGAGAGAATTTTGGAAAGCTTCTCAAACACTTATCTCTATATTTAGATAACATTATTAAAGCTCATAAAGAGGATGATTTTAAAGTACTTTGTATTGTTGTAATATATCATGAGGAGCTAAATATCTTTATTGAAGCAAATATGTAATTCTTTTAAAATTATATTGTATTGATATTTTTTTATTTATCAAAATATATTTTTATGATATATTTGTAAATTAATTTATATCTATTGGATGAACTAATCACTCATTTTATTTCACTAAGTGAAAACTGATTTCATGGTCAAATTTTCGTTTTAAAAAATAAGTATATATTTAAATAATAAATGTGAACTCATTTATAGGAAATAATTTTTAATTGAATTTCTAATATTTTATTTATTTTAAAAAATTATATTCTTTTAATTGTGTTTCTATTATTCTTTTTTATGTGATTCTTATCTTACTTTTTTTGTATTCATGAGGTAAAAAATTCTAAAATTTTATGAATAATATAAAAATGATAATGTCAATTGCGAAGAGATTAATATTCTTATAATAAAAACATATTGGATACAGAGTTCATCATATTCTATTATGACTACCATGTCATTATGTCATCACTTATAGTAATCAATATATTATCTTTGATACCAATATATATTTATAGTAGAGTCTTCCTTTGTTATCTAATATTTTCATAATTTATTATTTATTGATATGAGAGTTTTTCTATGTTTTCTTAAATGTAAGTCGTTGTAAAAGTGAGATATTGTATATAACATCTCAATACAAAATCTTGTATTAATGATATTTTAGAATATGATTAGTGTTTTGATGGCTGTTAATTAAAATGAAAAAAAAAATATTTTGACATATTTTTACACTCTCATTTCACACATTATTTTCACTTTCTCGATATAATAAGCATATGAAATAAGTTTAAGTGTGTCAAATTATTGTGATGTTAAAATAGGATGTCAACGGCTTTTATATATATATATATATATATATATATATATATATGTATAAAGTTATGTTTGTTCATTCCTATCTAAAGTTGCATCCGAAAAGTTTGCTCCAAATCATGGAGAAGACATTTTTTTTATCATTGTGTAAAATAAGTTTAAAATTTTAAAAGCCAGAGAAATTAATTAGCACCAGCTGAACCATGCCAGCCAAAAAGCAATATAAAAAGGGATTATGCAACAGTTTCTTGGATATGGTTTTGATTGATGAAGACAACCCTCATGCATATTAGGATATCATGAAAGAAAAAGAATACAACAAACTTAATTGGTAAAATGTTACCTTCACAAGAAACCGGTAATAAGATACGAAAACAATCTTTTCACACTTAAACATAACCTAGTTTTAGGACTAATATAATAAGTAAAAGAATATATTTTTATATGAAAAACCAAAACCATGGATGTGAATCAGAGGTAAGAATTATTGGGTGAAAAATTAATGAATGTAAACATGACATAAGAGAGTCAAATAAAAAAAACAAAAAAAAAAACATCATACTCATCATTTTACATATGTATGTAAAAGCACAGATAGAATAAGAGCCATAGCTAAACTTGAAGTAGAAGCTACATTTATATTCTTTCCTTACAAATACAACACATGACTAAAACTTCAACACTTCAGTCAAATCCCAGAAAAGCTAGAATAATTGGCAACAAAAAGAAACTTGCATGAGACGATTTATTCTAAGTCATGCAATTATTTACACTACAAGACACTGATAGCAACAGCATATATAGATAATGAGATACATATTTAATATCCTAATTTTCTCCTTCACACTTGTTCATTTGGGTCTTCATGCCTCCAAATAGCATTCAGTGGTTTCCCATTGGTCCAATCCCTGAGCTTAAGAAGCATAAAAACAATCATCCCACACAGAAAACCAAGAGCAGCACTGGAACCCACCAAAGAAACTGCAGTACAAATGAGCATAACAAAGGAATCTTCTTTAGTGTTCATGTCCCTAGAAGCCATGGCTAGTTCAATCCCAGCAAACAATAGCAGCACCCCTAATATCCCCACAGGAAACTGGTTGAAAAAGTGAGCCAAAGAACTTCCCAACACAAACCCCAACACCAATTTGGCTGCACCAAGAAGTGCCACACACCCACCACTCCTCCCTCCAAACTTGTACTGCCCCGCAAGCCCACCTGCCCCATGGCAACATGGCATGGCCCCAAACCACCCTCCCACAAGGTTCATCAACCCCACAGTTACAGACAACGATGTCACTGAGAAATCCTTACCCGGAAACAAGTCTGATGAAAGCTTACAGACAGCTATCACAGAGTTCAAAATTGACAATGGGAGTTGAGGAATAGTACCCTTTATAAATCCTTGCCTCCATGCATGTTTTGACATTTTCACCACCTCTATGGAAGAGGGTCCAAATCTAAACTCATGCATAACCCTTGGCCTTCTTACAAAAGCCAAAACCACACCCAGCACAAAAACCAGAAAAGCAGAAGGAAGGGAGAAAAAAACCCTTCTCATCTTCCTCATTTTGCTTCTAACTTCGGTTTCACGGCTTACTTCTTGATCTGGATCCTGGCGATGGCAACCATGGTCCTCGTCAGCACCGTTTATAATGACAATAAAACAAACACATAGTGTGGCGAGAATCAGCCCGTCAAACCCGAGCCAGTGCCTTTTCTCCAAAGACGTGGATTTGGGGAGGTCTTGCACTTTCCTCACATATTTGACCGCGGTCAACGCGAAGGACAAGCCCTGCGCGAGCTGAATTCCCCTCACGACGCATAAAGGAATGAGCTTGTAAGCTAGCTGCATGAGTCCGGTGACGCCGAGCACCAAGAGTGTGGCTCCGGTGAGGATGCCGGAGGCCATGATCTCGGGAACGGAGAAGGTGGGGTCGGCGAGGGCGACGGCGGCGATTGATTTCATTGGCTGGACGGGCATGGGGACGCCGTAGATTGCTCCCGTGACGATGTTGTAGAAGCCGGTGAAGATCAATGTGGTGCCGAGGTTGAGGTGTTTTGCTAGGGTTATGGACAAGACTATGGGTATGTAGGTGCCTAGGTCACCCATGGCGCCGTTTAGTTCGGCCCAGGTGGAACGCATGACGAGGTTGCGTTTCACTTTCTGCACGGTGGAGGAACTTGAGTCTGCGGCTGGAGAGGGTGTTGCCATGGAAATGGAGTGAGAGCGTGTTGGTTAAGCAGAAGAATGGAGCATGAGAAGGGTGAAAGGGAACTCTGTTTTTATACTGTCCAAACCCGCGTTACTGTCGAAAACATGTTTCCATTTCATATCAATGTTTTTCTGCACCACTAATTTACCATTTTTATGTTATGAAAAATATTTCCTATATTTCATATGTTAATATATAAGCTGTTGAAGTGCTCTGAATCCAGCTCATCATATAATTTCATAAATTTTTTTCTCTTGGAATTTGAAAATAAATTAGAAATAACGATTATCTTATAAATAATTTTTACTCAAAAATTCTTATTATTGGATATCTTTTATGAATCTACCATAGACAACATCACAAAATTCACTGAAAACAAATCTAAAGTATAGTTTATGTAAATGCTTTAGAAAACAAATTCCTATTTTTTATTTTTTTAAATTTATTTTTATCATCTCCAATGTTCTCATATAATATAAAATCATGATAAAGTATAAACTTCAAAACAAACAATATTTTTGATAAAAAATATTAATTTTAATAATATCACTCTTATTTAAAATCAGAATTTATACTAACATATCAATTATATATAATCAATTAAAAAAATATAGTATTAAAAAAGAATATGAAGAAAACTTATATTGAGCTAATAAGATGTAATTGATAAGTGATATTATAATAAATAAATGAAAATAAGTTGAAATTAGCTTTCCTTTTTATCCAATTAAGATTGATTTTAATTTGACTATCTAATATTATTTTTTAAAGTAGGTTTAATAAATTAAATACTTTAATGTAACTCATTTTATCTATAATTTTATTTTATTAATTAATAATTTAGTCTTATATTTAGTATTTACTTTAATTGTTTTTTCTCAATTAATATTAAAATGTTTTAAATAATAATTTCATTAAATTGATATTAACGTAAAAGATGTATACGTAAAAATTTGAATATTTTTTGTTTTGGGATTCTTCTCATTAATACGTAACATGCTTAAAAGGAATTAAATTGACTTTATTTAAAAATATTGAGACTTAATATATATATATATATATATATATATATATATATATATATATATATATATATATATATATATATTAAAGTGAACCATAAATTAATTAAACCTAAATTTGTTGATTAAATTAAAATGTGTGATACATGTTAAAGTGTTAATAACAAAATACCATATTAAAAATAAAAATATAAATAAATATTTTTTAAAACCCTAAATGAAAATTTTATAATTTACTATTTATTCAATTTGGAAAAGTAATTTATTTCACGTTTCATAAATTTCATCCCACATCCATATAATATGGGAATTTCTTATATTATTTTCTCTTGCGCTTTCAAATTTTATTCCAATTGTAACACCTGATACTTAATATTTTAGAATGATAATCCTAAAATAAAATTATTATATTTCAAATTAACTAACTCAAAATTAAATATATATCATATTACAGGACATCTATCATAAGAAAATTATACACGTTTTGAATTATTTGTATTCGAAAACTTTATATAATTTATATAAATATGTTTACAAATAAATTCTTTGTAATTACAACAAATGTGCATGCATGTATATTAGTTCAGTCGTAAAAGAAAACAAGAACCAATAAAACATTTTTTTTAAATAGCTATTTAACGAATAACGCAAAAAAGAAAAAAAAAAACTGTGAACTAGTTGGTAGTTGGAATGATATTAAATCTAATATGCATTTTGTATAAAAAAAAAATAAAATATATTGTGATAACTTTTACACTTTTTTTTTCATCCATTTATATACATTCTTGTTACCCTACTTATGACTATGCATATAAAATTTATATTCTGATAGTTTGTGTTATAAGTGCATTTGATTATGTTATTGATGAAGAACTTTTTATAAATATTATCATACAATTTATATTAAACTCATAATAAAGTAAAATAATCGAACCGCTTATGCGGGAATTTAAACCAGTGTTTCTAAAAGTAATGATTTTTCGATGAGAAATTATCCAAATAAGAAAAGTAGCTTCTGAACTGAACTTGAATATTTAGTGAATGGTTCTTCGTATGAAAATAGTCAAAATTAATATATGTTTTATTTAATTTAGAGAAATATTTTGTATAATATTGACAAACATTATTTTTAACTTATGCTTCAAATTTTTTTATGGAAAATTTTATTTTAGTTTTTTTTTTCTTTCCTAAAGATTCTTATTCAGAAGTTTCTCTAAATGTTCACTTTTAGTTTTCTTACAAACAAAACTGAAAACATGAATCTCAACATCGCTGTTGGTAGTAAAAGGGCATTGTTTTTTCAGCCCATAAGTTGACTGGCAACCTTCTTGCTTTTTACACCCCACAGTTACTAATTCCACTACCCCACTAATAGAAAATTTTAAACATGAGGAAAAAAAGAAAAAGAGAGAGAACACCGTAGACGAAAAATGATAGAGAAAACGCAAAAATAGTTCATTTCGTATTTTAACTTTCATATTTCATTTTAGAAGTGAATTTTGTATTATATTTTTCTTAGTCCATTAAGTAGAATTAATTATAACACAAAATATGAAAGTGTTACATTCCTTTGTAATTGCTTTTACTACTCTCTAACTGTTGGTTGTTTTCTAATTAAAATAAAATTTCAATTTTAGAGTAAAATGGTAGAGGAGATTGTGCTGAGGTTTTTACAATAAATAAATAAGTGAAATATACTATTATTTTATTATTAGTGAAAAAGTTATAACAAGATATTTTACAACGAAATGTATAACCCATTCCTCATAAACACATTCAATAAAAACCTTCATATTGAATAATTAAATTTTAAAAAATAGATTGTACAGTCTAAAAGTTTTATTTTATATAAAAAATAATTTTCAAATCACAAAAGTTTTTTTAAAAAATATATTTTAAATTACATAATTTATTAACTCTTTTAATGTAAATAAGCACTTTCGGATCCTGACATATGCTAATCCCAAAACATTGCATCCACTTCGTTGACGCGAATGCGACCAAGGTAAACCGAATTTCCCACTCAAGAATTTTTACTATTAATGTTACACGAATTCTTTCGGTTTAATTTTGGAGAATGAGAATGATATATGATTCATTAATTGGAATTGAAAATGGGTGATGTTTTGAGTTGTTGATTTTGTTTGGGGAATGTTAGATGCCGAGAATGGAGGACATTCTGAACCTTCCTGTGCAAGATCCTCTTTGTACAGAGTTTTCTGCTGCTCACATAAATTGGGTTAGATTGGAAGGTGGTCGCCAAGGTGGTGATGATATTGCTCTCATTCCTTTTGCCAGAGTTGATGATTTTGTCAAAGGGGAATCTTTCAATCCCGAATGCCCTGCGAGTTTTCGCATAGAATCAAGAAGGAAGAGACCTGAAGGAAGCATTGCCAAACCAAGGGTTGATGGTTACCTTGAATACACTCTGTAAGATTAGTTTTCTTTCAATTCAAAATTACAGTTACGAAAATATGCTAACTATTTTCTTAGTTTAATTTCTATGTATGGTTGGTGTAGAGGTAAAATTGGGTTTAATTTCAACCGATAAGGAACCATTACTGATATGAATTTGAAGATAGATATTGTAGACATCAACAAACTTATCATAGAGGCCACATGAGATTGAATGACAATATGGGCTGTTGGGAGAAAGTTCTCTATAAACAATTCTTGGTTTGTTTATTAAGCTAAAATGTGTAAGGTAATTTGTAGAGGCTATCTCATATAGTTTCTCTATTTTTTATTTTTAACTCGTGCATTAGCTAATATTTGCTTACGGAAAAACTTATTTTATTTTTTCTCTTGGAAGTTCTTATAAAAACTTTCTCTCTATGTAAACTATTTATTCATTTTTCCCTCAAATTGTGGATCTTTTTGTTTTTATAGTTTTGTGATTCAAGCCTCAGTTGACTTATAATATGAACAGATTTGGCTAATTGGCAATATGAAACTATGCATTGATATTTAGATACTGGTGTTCTTATGGTCCCGAAGACTACCGAGACAGCGACTCAGGTGTAGGGGAGGGTATGAGCTCCAAGCCTGCTTCAGGGAAGGGGAGCAGGCCGGGGAGGCGTCACATGATGAGAGGGTGCCTTTGCCATTTCACTATTAAAAGACTTTACACCAGGCCTCTCCTTGCACTAATCATATATAACCAAAAAAGGCACGTAGATAAATCAGGGGCACCATGTCATGGATTGCTTGACAGGGATGCCGTGGGGACGAGAGCCATGTATGCTCCACGAATTTCGGATGAGTTACGCCAGAAAGTGATGTCTTTGCTTTACGTTGGAATATCTTTGGACAAGATAATACAGCACCATACAGAGGAGATGCAGAAGCAAGGTGGGCCCCAAAACCGTGATGGTTTTCTCACTCGAAATGATGTACGTAACATGGAAAGGACTATTCGTAATTCTTCACATGAGCTACACGAAAATGATGAACACAGTGTAAAGATGTGGGTTCAGAGGCATCAGAAGCATGTTTTCTATTTTCAAGATAACTCAGCTTCAGAACCATTTGTGTTGGGTATACAAACAGATTGGCAGCTGCAACAAATGCTCCGTTATGGAAATAATAGTTTAATTTCGTTTCATTCAGGTTTTGGCTTGAAAAAGCTCAAGGTATTGCACATTGCTCTTGTGTTTACCTTTTCAACCGAGGAACTTACATTTCATTACTTAGTTATGCATGAAGTCAGGACTGGCTAAAGGCTATGATTTTTAGCTTGTTTAGATGGGAAAAGTGCATGTTTAGAAGAAACATATATTGTCATCTTTTGAATCTGCCTTGGGCATTAGTAATAACCAATTTCATCAATATAATCATGAATATTACACACCCAGGCCATCTTTTGTTACGAGGAAAAATTAGTTACGTCAGCAGAACATTGCAGGACTTTAGAATGTCTCATACGCTTTTTCTTTATTCTCATTGACAGTATCCTGTATGTTCTTTACTTGTTTTCAATTCATCCCAAAATGCAATTCCGGTTGCCTGGATCATCACCTCATCTTTTGTTGGTAAATCTATTCATAAGTGGATTGTATTGCTATCTGAAAGATTACGAACGAAGGATCCCAGATGGAGGCCAAATGCTATTTTGTTGGATGATCCATCTTTGCAATTTTCTATCATAAGGTAAAGAGATTAGTGTGGTTCTTTAGTTTCGTTAAACGTTTTTGTATTTTTAAGAGACCCACCTGAATAGCAAATGTAGTGTGATCTTGCTCATTGCAGAGAGGCTTTCCAGTGCCGCGTCCTATTATGTGTCTGGCATGTTTGTCGTACTTTGATTAAAAAACTCATCAAGAAATGCTGCAACTTTGAGGTGCAACGTGAGATGTTTATGCATTTGGGATGGATTCTGTACTGTACAAAATGTGGGCCAAATGCTATGGATTCTGTTGAAGAGTTCATTCAAATTTTTGTTGACCAGTGTGCCTTTATGGACTATTTCAAAAACCATTGGCAAACTAGAATAGGTATTGCTCAATTGATGATTCATTTTGTATTCATTGAAGAAATATCTGCTCTTGCTGCTGTAGGCACACATCATAATTAGTTTTGATCTGAAACATTCTGATTCAGATTTTATATCCAAATTCATTTCATTCTCAGTCTCACCACCAGATAGGTGCCTTAAGTTTTGTGGGGCAATAATTGCGTTAGTGTTTCTACAACTGGCTGATTATTTTTATTATAATTAGTGGAGTATCCAGTCGTTTGAGAGTATTTTTAGAATTAATACCGTTTCTTGAATATCGTGGCTCTGTGTTTTCTAATGCAGATATGTGGATTGATGCAATAAAATCATTCCCGGTGACAACCCCTGAGTCCCATGCTGCAATAGAATCCTATCACCTAACATTAAAATCTATGCTTCTGAAGGAGGATTGTGGTAATTTCTGGCTAAGAGTTGACTGGTTAATCCATGCTTTAACTACCAAATTTCACTCGTTATACTGGTTGGATCAGTACAGTTTAGAGACAGGATATTTTGAGAATGTAAGTGACAATTCTTTCTCCCCTAATGCTTGGAATCATGCTCTTCATATTCCTGATGTTGACGTGATGCTGGATGAACAAAATCTCCATATTGCCAAAGTTTTATCCCAGACTGACAGAAGCTTGGTATATACAGTTTGGAATCTTGGTTCAGATTTTTCACTTTGTGATTGTTCCTGGTCTAGGTTGGGAAACCTCTGTAAACATGTCATCAAAGTGGCAAATTTCTGTAGACATCGGCAGGTTGCAAAACCGTCATTGACTGCTCAAGTTTATAAACAGAATTTGCTCACCCTTCTCCAAAATCCTCCTGATGATCCTTTAGTTCTGGACCATACCGTTCTACATGTGGCCCGTTTGCAACAAGACATTAAGGCCTTGGAAGACTTGTCCAACAGTGGATTGCTCCAGCCTATATCTCTTGATTTAAGTTCTCAAATGGCTGAAAATCCTATGCTTTTTCAACAATCCAGTGACTGGCCCATATTGAAAATAGATTGACTATGTTAGGGTTGAAACTCATTTTCAGCTTATCCACTTGAGGCTATGTCGTGGCTTGTTATCCTTAAGCAATGAATTTGCAAGAATAAAAAAATTATGTAATATTGCCTTTAAGGAGGTACCCATTCCAGAACTGTTCAGTTCACGAAACCAGAAGACTTTTTGCAAAAAGATTATTGACCTTCCAAATACAGCTTAGGGTGGAGTTTGACCCATGGTTGTTGGAAGTTTGAGGAAGCTTCTCTAATGCATATTTGAGGCTGTTATCTGGCTGGCTCAATTTTGTCAGATGCTTTCCCTACTTTGGGGAGGATGAACTCCAGAGTGCCAAAAGAAATGAAAAGGAACGAACAAAACAGTCAGGGTCTTGTTGAGGTTGTTAACATGCATTCAGACGTCAAGGGGTTTTGCAGATCAAACCATCATGCCGTTAGTGTAAGCAATCAAATCTATAACAACACTAGATTAATGTTTTGTTTTATATTCACTATACATTGTTTGTGTGTACAATAATGACAAAAAGGTTTGAATTTAGACCCTCATTCAAGCTACCTAAACCCCTACTGCCAGACTGAGCATAATGGGTTATGATCTCTATAACCCTATATCACTTGGTAAATACTCCTTTCTGGTGTTCCTTTTAACTAACCGGAATGTTCTTGGTCTTCTGACTGCTGTAATTGGCAATTTGGTCCATTGTTTTTGTATAGTGTGCCCTGAAGGTAGCCACAGACAAGAATTCAAGTTCATGCTCCAGAATAGAGAAAGAAGTTATTCATGGTTGACGATGGGGCTTTGTAGATATTCCGTGACCAGATGCATTTCTTTCTGAGCTTTAAGTTGCTTTGAAATCTACATCCTTGTCTTCTTGTTAATCTTTCGGGAGATCTTTTGACTTCTGTGCTACAATCGCCACCAATTCTGTGGTGGTTGCCTGGCACCTACATGTATGGAGCCATTCAACTTGTACACTAGTGGAATAGACATTTTCATTTTTTATTCTCACCATACAATGTTTATGGATTTGATGTCTAAATTGATTCGATAATTTTCAGGGCGTGATTGTTGAAGTAGATTTTCATGTGGTTCCCAGGCTCCCCGCAACTTCGGTTATGGTCTCTTGGTGGAGTATACTCAGGTGACAAATCATTAGATGTCACATAATAAAGGGTGGAAAGAAAATTATAGAAAAAGACATGTGTTGGCAATTAGCCGATCCACCCTACTTAAGTTCAACAATAGCATCATTGAAAGAGATATTACTATCTCAAAAACGAAACTAGGATTCTATGGTTGAGGCATCAACCATTTGTACAGTTTCATATCTGTTGAATTTCTAGGTACTTTTTTCTCTCTATCCAGGAGAAACCCTCATTTGGGAGCTTTTTGACTTGTTTAAGCATTTTCTTAGTTAGAAATTTATCTAAGTGTAAGAAAAGGTTGATTATTTCGGTATCTTAAATTTAAGAGGGTAGCAGTACATTTGTATCCTAAATAAATCAATAAAAAAAAACAATACTCTCTTCGTTATTAAACTAACATGGAAAATGTAAATGGATGAACAAAAAAGTAATTCTATGGATTATTTATCAATAAAGGTAAAAGTTAATATCCTAACAATAAGTCATTGGTACTATTATTTTTCCACCAACAAATTTTTACACATATTTTACATCCACTATTTTACTATTCAATCTCTTTTTTTTATGTAAACGTTAATTCAAAATATCTTAAAAGTGAGTTATCAGTTAGTGCAATCAAAAAAATGTTTTTCATAAGTGATCATCATTTTCATTTCATCTACTAAGTGAAAATTACAAATGATATATGTTAACAACTTTTTTTAATATTTTTTGATAATAGACCATGTATCATTATTTTATTAGTTTGTATGCAAAAAGATATTTTCCAATCACAAATGCATCTCATACCTACATGTATAGACAAACTACTAGTTTATTTCCTTCTTGCCAACTAAGTTTACTAAAACGTGAAAAGAAAATAAAATTATGGAAAATGTTTGTGTATTATTATTTTCACACACAATATATTTTTATACATACTTTACAATTTATTTTTAAGAATGTTCTGGTCAATTTTTGTATTTGTAAAGAAAGAGAGGGATTGAAAGATAAAATAGTTGATGTAAAGTGTTGGTAAAATTTTGTTGAGTATCAAAATAATATCCTAAAATTACATTGATATTTTTTTCTTCCATGCGAATATTTTGTCGTCATCCTAAGATACAAATGGCAATAAGTATGACTGAGTGTACAACCAAAACAAGAAAGTTTAACAAATTTCCATAAGTTACATAATCTTTAGAAAATAGTTAGACGAAATCGAAATAACTCTGACGCAAACAAAAAACTAAGACATTTCTTGTGTCAATAACGTATGGTAAACAATTTCCATAAACAAACCTTAGTTTGAACGCATTTGCATAAAACTGTTCGTGTATAACTTAGTTCTTATATAAATCATGTAACGATGCATGCATTGTATGAGTTAAAATAATCATGTTTCTCATACATTTTTCTTACGTGATTTCTAGCTAGTACACCTTATCAAAGTGGCAATCAAAACCCCAACACTACAATTTGATCTGTGTTTGCGAAAGTCCTTTTCAGCTTTCACCAATTTATTAGATAAATCTCTCAATGATTGACACTCGAAAAAGCTATCTTTGTCATGAAACGCATTATTGAGAATATGATTAACCAAATCTTTCCACATGGCACATACACATCGGTACACACTTCCTCTTTCGGCATCCTCAATCTTGACTTCAGAGGTTAACACATGAAAGCAACAACGTTTATTTGAAGTACTCCAACCAATCAGATTTTGCTTCGACTGAATTAAAGTAATAGTTTACTTACGGATTAGGTAATTATGCAACAACCTAAATGCATTTTTTTTTCATTGCCACGTAACACTCTTGCGTGTACATGATAAAATTCATTCTGTGCATCTTCTCTTGTTGAAGATTGCTTCTTAGGAAATTGACTTTAGAATAGAATGAATGTTCAGACAGCAAAAGAAAAGATTCATGCCTGAGGACCGTGCCTTTTATTAAATTTATTATTTATAGGAAGTCAGAGAAACCTACGTCTTCTTATAACATAATATTCTTTAAGGCAATCCTTGAAAAACTCTTATTTGGAAATTCTGAGACAGTGAATAGAAATAATGAAAAGTTTATGGAGTTTGTGTTTGATGATACATTTGTTGAAAGTTCCATATCGACTAAAGATAAGGTCAATTTATGATATATAAGTGAGTGTAAATTTCACCTTATAAATCGGTTGTGTGAGTTTGAGTTAGGCTTAAAGTTCATGTGGTCCGATAATGACGGCTTGATAGCGAACCTGGCTCTGATACCAGGCTTAGTGAAAATATCTACTTCTGCACTCGAGTGACACTCTTGAGATGATGTATATACTACGACGTGAGAGGTGTGTGAGTTAGGTTTAAAGTCTACTTTTTAACATATATTAAACTGATTAATTAATTTTTTATACCATATTTCATCTTTCTTTGACAAATAAAACAGTATTTTTTGTCTTTTTCCCAAAATTTTACATAAACCTCTTTGGGATGAATAGTCTTTTCGGTGCAATTCAAAATGTGAAGTAAGTCTTCGTATTCTATTGGTAAATTTGAATATTTGAAATTCAAAAAAACTTTATTTTTCTATTTTTATAAGAAAGAAAAGTGTTACTTTAACTATATGTGAAGGAATAATTTTTTTTATTAGATTTTGTAGGATTGCTTAGCATAAATTCTTATTAGTTTCGTTCTTAAAGATAGAAGAGATGTTGAAGTTTGTAAGAACTTTTGGTAAACAATAATTAAGTATTGAATGAAAACTTTATTTGATATTCATAATATGTATTTATAGGTAAAGCTAAAGAACAAAATTATATTTGATTATAAATAAATATTTGTATACCGACATTTGATTCTTAATTTAATACTTTATGCAATTGAGTTAAAATTATCAAGCAAACACATTAGATTTTGATATAGTAAACATTTAAGTATAAATTTAATATTAAAAAAGTTAAGCATTGTATAAAAATAAATACCTAAAATTTTAAAGTTAGTATTAATGACCAACTATATCGAAAATTTTATCCATAAAAAATTAAACTAAGATATCTGTTGAGATAAATGGGAAATCCTCATTAATAGGAACAATATCAATTTATTTACAACTAAAATAAACAAAGTTTTTACCGTTAAGATCAAATTTTAACACATTCACTAATCTTTACGTGTATATAAGCAATATTTTATTTATGTTTAAGTGAACTCCAATAAATGTAAAAAGTGATTTATTATACATTTTATCTCTTTATTAATAAATTAATTAGTCAAACAATCAACTTTGATTTTAATATATTTTATGTTTTGGAAATGATTAATTGTATTATATACATATATTTGTTTTTGTTGTATTTAAAATAATAAATTTGTGTTGTAATATTAAAAAATATTTACTATTTATTGTATTTAAATTTTATATCAATAACATTTTATTACTTTGTTTACTTTGAGTTTATTACAATATTAATAATATTAAACTATTGGTATTGTAAATTGTTACGACAGTTAACAATAACAATAATACTAATAATAATAATAATAATTTCTATTATTGCTGTTAAATTTCTACTGTCATCATTATTTCTTTTAGAAAATGCTTTTCAAGTAAGTTATCACTGCTTTTAAAGTAACATTTACTGTTTTAAAGTAAAAATTAATTATTGTTAGGAAAATATATTTGAACAACCTGTTTTTGATAACATTTAGACACTGGACGCGTGTATAAATGTGACTGGTGCACGTGGAAATTTTTTTTTAAATGAAAGAATGACGTGGTAATGAGAGAATTGGGGACAGATTCAAAATATAGGGTTATTTTGAAAATTTGAGATTGAAATATTTTCAGAGAGAGAAGCGGGAGAACATTTCATGGAGCACCTTCGAACCAGCCACCACAACTCTCGTCGGATACTCGCCGCCCCTAGACGTTGTCGTTTTCCCTCCATCCAATGTCGTCGTAGTGTCGTCGGTGTCCGTCGTCTTCCACCCAGCCAGGCAGTTCGAATTGTGGGTCGCCGCAGCTCCAGTGTTGGCAGACGAACCGAAGACGGCATCGTCTTCCCTCTGGCCCAGCCAACCAAGGGCGCGTTTTGAATATCGATTCCTCCCACCCGCTTCCTTCCCTGTGTCGGACCCTTGCGGTGGCCACCGGAGCATCGCCGGAGTATCGCTAGAGTGTCCCCGGACCCTTTCAAGGTATGGTTTAGTGTGGGTTGAAGTGGTGTAGAAGATTTAGTGGTTGATGGCGTTTTTGGGTGGAAAGTATGAAGTTTTTTTCTAATTTTTTTGACCATTTACTGGTTTAGATCTTTTGACACAATTATTATGCCATTTATATACAATTCCATGTCCAAGGAACCATTTTTTGTAAAACTCATGGTGTAGAAACTGCAGTGGTAGCAAAGACAAAATAAGTGAGGACTTCAGTCAAATGTTTTGCACAACCAGGTCAACTACGTTGCAGGTACAACACTTGCACACTCCAAGCCAACCAAACTTGTAAGTTTTTAATGCTTATTTCTGCAAATAAAAAATTTTATTGTTTCATTTATATGTTAAATAACATTATTTGTATTTTGGACTTTGTTTGATGTAAGTATGATTGTGGAGTTATTGTTTTGAGATTTACGGAGTTGTGGGATGTCGCTGAGGAATACGAAAGCAACACAATGCCCACCTACAAAAATGTAAGGTATAAAAATTTTCATTTTTGGGAGCTTTGATAGAAGATGTTGCATTTTATTAATATATTGTGCATTTATCTCTTTGCAGGAGGAACTGCAACAGGTTAGGGAGAAATATCTTTGTGATTGGATCTTGGATGTGGACAATGTGCGGAGGGATGAAGTAAAAAAAGTGTTTCTCGAGGTAATATATATATATATATATATATATATATATATATATATATATATATATATATAAAATACAAAAATAAATGAAATGAAGATAAAATAAATTGAGTTTAACTATCTTATATGAAAATTTACTATTCAATATTTATTTAACAAAAAAATGTTACCTTAGATGTCACTAATTCCAAAAAAAAAACTCTATAGAAGGTTTATAAAAATATGTATTTGTTGGAGTTAATTTTATAAATATCTGTATTCATTAGAGTTAATTTTAGATTTACTTTTAGTTTCATAATTAATTATGATAATATTTTACTGATTATCTCTAACATTAACTAAACTAACATTAAATAACTTCAATCAGTAACTACTCTTATTTCATTAACTAATTATGATAGTTTGATATTGCATTGATGAACTCTATCATTAACTAGTAATGCTATATTTTTCTTTTACATTTTCTTCTTTCTTAGTAAAAGCAAAATAAAAACAAAAGTACATGATAAAGTGATCTAATGTACATACAATAAGTAAAGAAGGATTATCATTTCAGTTTTAATTATATCTTATCTTATTGGAAGAATATAAGTATTACTTAACTCACCTTTTTGACATTTTACTTTTTTTATCGAGAAACCCATCAATAGTTAGATAAAATAATTTTGACCGCGAGAAAACTGAATTAAATTGTTAAAAAATATACTTCAATTGTTTGTGTCTTGTCAAAGATTATCTTCATGCACAAATTTAAAAACTATTAAAACTATTTTGTTGGAAACTATGGGCGGATACCATCCAAACCGACCATGTCAGGATTTACGGTGCTATTGTCGTGTTATGCGACAATGGTGTTATCATTATCACACGTGTTCAACACACGTGTCCTCTCTAAATATCTTTGTGTCTTCTTTAAGTTTTATACGTGTCCTTTTCTCTCTCTTCCTTCACTTAGAAAATATTTTAAATATATACCTTAAAATAATTTATAACTTAATTAACATAATCTAAAAATAAAATATTTTAAAAGTATTTTATAATTTCTATTTTTATCTCATTATTACTAAACAATTTATATTCAATTTTAAAAAATAAGTTAATAATATAAATACTTTAATTATTATAAATAAAAATTTAAATTATGAATATTTTCATAACTACTATGTCTTTTAAATTTCTATACTTTGTATAAGTAGATCATTTAAGTAGATTCATAGACTGTCTTTCAACTTGTTCCAATAATAATATTAAGAGGGGATAAAAGTCCTGGCACACATTGTACATAAATAAATAAATATTTTATAGAGAAACTTTAACAATCCACAATTTTACTTTCTCAAATTAAAATTTAATCATTCCCATTAGAAAGAAAAATAATGTTAAATATAAAGTGAAGTTGAGCATTGAAAAACCAATCTTATCTTATATGTAAACATTTCAGATGTGTAAAATCCAAAATGTAAAAGGGTAGTCTTGGAAGTTTGAGAAAGCTCTGGAAGGACTTGCATATCCCAGACCTATAAATTGGGTTGTGATTCTAATTCACTTTCTCCCTGTGTGTTCCTCCTCCACATCCTTTTGTGCTGGGTCAGGGGAGAGATACCAATCTCTACTTTCGATTTGGGACACCGTCGTCGTATCTATATTTTGAATTGGATCGCCCAACACTCTCTCTGGCTCTAAAGTTCGTAGTACTGTCACAAAATTTTTACCATTTCTTCTTCTTTCTTTGCTACCTTTGCCCGCTATTGTGCTTATTTTATTCTTGTATTCTCTTTAAGTTTGTGCTGTGCTTTGTTTCTAGAAATGCAGCATCATTTCAAGTATCGGGAAAGCTTGGTTGAATTGATGCTGTCAATTGACAAAATGTGTGGGATTGCTTTCTTTGTGGTGTTTGATGATTTTATGGACGGTTAGTTTTGGACTTGAATTGTGTGTTATTAAATGCTTTGAGAAGCATTGGTTGCATTTATGTTATTGTTTTGTATATAGTTCAGATTGTATGATAGTATGTATGTGCATCTATGAAAATTCAGGGTCTGAGCGTTTTCTGCTTTTGCTATTTCTTCCATTAATCTCGTGAGTGTATTCTGCATTCAAACGCAGAATCACAATCAGCTATTTACAGTGGTGTATTTAGTCTTATAACTGTAAGAGGTAGATTCTGTTTCTCCGACTACTATAATCGTCTTTTCTGTTTGTGGAGTCGCATAATCGCATTACGGTGACACTTGGACTACCCAATATTATTAAGCGTTTTGGTACTAATCTTATGGAGATGTTCTATTGTGGAGAATCTCTATACCTCTTCTTTGCCAGTCGAATAATATAGAGGATTTGTGACTGCAAATGTTTTGAGGTAGAATAATCGGTAGCATGCGACTGAGTTGAAATATTTTGCAGGGTATTGTAATTTAGGAGGATTCCCTTTATCAAAACGTTATCCCTTTATTTATGAAGGGCAGAGTTGCCCGAAAAGCACATCTTTATTACCGTATCCTTGCCTTTTGTCTACAATACCTTTTTTTTAGTTTGTCTTTAATGCCTTCTATTAGCGGCGACAAAAGATATATGATAGAAATTTGGTTTGGTTGAAGCATTTATGGAATTTCCTTTTGCATAATTCATGACGATTATGCATCTGCTTCTTTGCCTATATGAACAGTGAAAGGGTTGGCTTGATGCTTCGGCTGTTCAAAAAACACTTTCTGGTGAGTTCCACTCATTTTTCTCTCCTGATTTAGAAATTAAACCACTGAAAATTATGTTTTCTAATAAATTCTAACCAAGTCTTGGGAAGAGAGTGTCAGAGATTGTTAGCATTCCTCATTATGAATATACCGATCTTCGTGTTCTTTTTTCTTCCGTCCCGCTTTTCATCTACGGCCTAGAGAAGTTTCCATTAAAGACAAACCTATTTGGAATATGGACAAGGACATCATGATTTTGAATCTTTAATACGGATTTGTCTTTTTAGTAGTGCGAACCATCCTTTTGCAAAGGGGTCACGACCTTGAACGAATACGTTGTCGAGTAAACTAACTGAAATAAGAAGAAGAAGGAGAAAAAAAATGAATTTAACCAAATGGGATCTATCAAGCTGCAGATTGCATGAAATTTCAATAATAGGTTAAACTATTGGTCCTTTAGTTTCATTGAATTCTCAATTAAGCTTTTTTGGTGTCTAAAATTTTGATTAGATATTTATACTTTTATAATAAAGGCGATTGCAGGAACGGCAAAAAGGCATGCATTGACTTTAAACAAGCATCAATGGGGTCTAAATGGCGTTAGCCAATATAATCTATATGAAAACATCTGTGAGTGTTTGAAGGGGTTTATTTGGTCTTGCGACCTTGGAGGCCTCTTTTTTCAGCTGAAAAGGTCTTACGAGCAAATTTATCAAAATAAGCTTTTTAGCCTAAATTTGCAGTTAAGTTTTGTATAACTAAGCTCCCATTTAATAAGCGTGTTAGAAACTTGATTAAATTGTTCTTCCAAATGTATCCTGATAATTAGTAAAATATACCATGGTAAATTTCAGTTTTTGGAGGACTCACTCAGAAAAATTTATAAAGTTAGGGACCAATTGAAAAAGTAACCTTTTTAAGTTTTTGCTTTTGGTAAGTTTCAGTTCTTGCAGGAGTCTTGCAGAACTGCCAAGTATGGAAGGCCCGGTCCTCCATGGAGAATAAAATTAAGACATAATTACTCCATCTTCATTATTTGGAAGGCATATTTGATCGAGTGATTTATTGCTCTAAACATAGTTGGGGTGTCTATTGCTTGGCTCCAGTATACTGGGACTTGATTCCAGAAGTTCTTCAAGAAATCAAGTGATCATTGTGTTGGTTGCAATCTATTGGTTTATGTAGAATTATTGTGTATGCTCTTGTTTTGGTGTGTTCCCTCTTGGAGTATTACTGATTGGAGCTGGCCAACCTGAATTCAATTTTGTTGTTGCTGCTTTCAATTGATCTTCAGCAGTGTAGAAGAAAGCAACAGTGGATTCAGTGTTTACCTGGTTTGATGGGGGCGACAACATATGACTTCTAGAAGTTTTGGGCTTATTTCTAAATACTTTCTTGCATGCAGATCATCAGGCTTACTTCTGCTTCTAGATAGCTTTTAATCTTATCTGAAGATAGCTTGCATCATGGGAGTGGTGGCAGTATTGCACACTTCTGAGTCTCTGCAGCTTGACTGCAAGGACAAGAAGCATGTGACTGAGAAAGACGTGTATAATCATCTACCATCAAACGAAGAGCACATACTTGGAGAAGAATCAAGTCAATCAACAGATCACCAAAAGATCAATACTTTGCGTGAGAGAGGATATATGGAATATGGGTAAAGTCTATGTTCCTACACTATTTCTATTTACATTTTTGCATTCCCTTTTCTTTTTGTAGAAGACATTGGTTTCTCCTGCAGATGTCAACATTACCGGAGAAGATGCCGTATTAGGGCCCCCTGTTGCAATGAGATTTTTAATTGCCGCCATTGTCACAATGAGGCAAAAGTGAGTTGATTTCTCATCCTAGTATTTCGCTATGGTTGTTTTTATTCAAATACTTTATCTACGCTTGTTGTCTTTTTGACATTAATGACAAGGTTCCTTCTTATTTTAAAATTAGGAAACCCTTCTCTCTTTTTCTTTTGTTTTCTTGTAATTGAGGCAATATGCATAGAACCAACGAATACTGATTTCAAATTTTCTTGCCTGTTCATTTTGTGGCACTGCCTACGGGAAAAGGTTCTGTAAACTTGAACAGCAAATGAAAGTAAATTCGACCTACTGTTTTAATGTGGGGTCTTTTCTGATAAATTATGTTCAAGCTGACTCGGATGATAACTTAAAACTGAGAATAGAATGGAAATGTGTCATTGTGTATAACCTTTATGTTTAGCATTCCTTTAATTTTTGGTGCTGTTATTTTGTTATTTTCTAGAATAATATCAACATTGAGCAGAAGCACAGACACGATATTCCCCGCCATCAAGTTAAACAGGTATCCTTATTTATTTTAACATAACTTATTTGGATATCCGCTATTTCGTGCTCCATTTCTCTCTGTTGTTTCACTGTTGAAGTAGTGCTAATTAGTAACTCGACAAATGCAGGTTATATGTTCACTTTGTGAGACCGAACAAGAGGTGAGTTTAGATTTTCTTGCTATCTTTCAGTATAATCTTCCACAATGGTATGTTAATGGTAATGCAAGAGTTAACACTTTATTAGGCGATTAAATAAGTTTTGTCAAATAATAGAGTAATGATGACCTATGAAGCACTAGCTGTTGTGACAGGCACCTGGACATAACTAATATCTAAAATATAAGATACAGTGGCACGATGGTACGTAAGATACAATGACACTTCTAACACAATCACATTGACCAATAAAAATAATTAATTCATTTATCAATGTACCAATCTTACCTTTACTATTAATAGAATACACATTCATTCATAATATTTAATAGGGACAAATAAAGAAAAGAAATTTAATGTTTTGTAGCAATTATGAAATCCTCTGTACAATAGGAACACCGATTTCTGCTAAAGTATCCTTGATATTAAGGACTATAGGTAGTATATAATTATCACCACAAAGACCGTAACATATTTATTAATAGTTAAAATAACTAGTGTAGTCGTAAAAAAATTGAGCTATTCTTTTAATTTCTTATTGTTTTTTAGTGATAGTAGTATCTCGAAAGTACTTAACCAAGAATAGGTGTTTGTTTACTTCTTTATTCCTCTTCTGTTGAGTTTCCGGGGACCAGGGTATTAGTAAGATGTGTTGGTAGGAGATGACCTCTGCATGTGAGTACGCGAGAGCGCTAATATGCCTAGAAATAAACAGAACGATTCATTATTGAAAGGAATTTTATAGCTTTTTACTGTTATGAAATATCTTTTAGATGGTTTAAGCAAAGTGTAAACAATTACTAGTTTTGTTACGATCTTCTAGACATGACCGGGTAATGTGCCCCTCTAAGTTGAAACTACTGAACTATTCATACATTGTTTGTCAAACCGTCGATAAGATCACTATGAATATTGATATTGCATTATTAAGATATGTCATTAAAGTAGTTTTTCTTGTGTCAATATATGCTGCTTCCAGGTTCAGCAAAACTGTATTAAGTGTGGTGTTTGTATGGGCAAGTACTTCTGTGGGACGTGTAAGCTCTTTGATGATGATGTGAGTGCTTAATCCAGGGCTTTTTAATTTTTAATTTAATTTTTTTTACTTTGTTTTATGTATATACGTCTATTTATTCTATCTGCTAAATAGCCAGATTCTATTCTCTCTACTGAGATAAGTGGTTTAGTGATGGATTTGAACTGATTATAAGAACTGTTAACTATCCAGATTTCCATTATGTTGCATGTTCTCCAGTAATGCTGATAGTCTTTTCACATATTTGTTAGATAGAATGTGTTACATTATTAAACTGTGTTGTTTATTTTGTCTGCTGCAGGTATCTAAGAAGCAATATCATTGCAGTGGCTGTGGAATTTGCAGGTATGAAGTGAGCAAGGGTCTATTTGGACAAATTCTACCATTAATTTTAGAAGGAAAAATATGAACTAAAATTGAAGTTAATTTTTTCATAAGCTTCTTATTTCTTATAGATGTGTTTATGAGAATCAAGTTAAATTATCTGAAATATTGAAGCCCCCCACCCCACCCGCTCAGCTATATCTTAAGGGTTAAAACTGCATCTTGTGCGTGTCCTTTATATATCGATGGTCTCATCAGTGTACACTGTTAGATTGACTTTATTTAGTATCAAGATTCAGACTGATTGATTCGGATATGTTTTGATACAGAACTGGAGGATGTGAAAATGTCTTCCACTGCTACAAATGTGGTAAGTAATATGTTCTTATCCCATGTTGTTTTTGTTTTAATAAACGCTAAATGTCAACACTATGGTGTCAAAATGATTTACATACTGATAATGCTTTCATGATTTCCTTGCACAGGTTGTTGCTATCCAACTCAAATGAAAAACAGTCACCCTTGTGTGGAAGGAGCAATGCATCACGATTGCCCCGTTTGTTTCGAGGTAACATTTTACAAATCTCTTATTTCAGCAGCTCCGCGACTAATTCCCAATTTGTTAAGTTACTGGAATTGACAAAGTGCAACAAATTTGGTGATTACAGTATTTGTTTGAATCTGTGAATGATGTCCTTGTTTTGCCCTGTGGACATACAATACATAAAAGCTGCCTGAATGAAATGAGGGAACATTTCCAGTGAGTATCACAGCTCTTGTCTCCTCTCTTCTATCTGCTTGAAGTCCTATTGCAGTATATGAGCTGATTTTGGGTTTGATTCTGCATCAGGTATGCATGCCCTCTCTGCTCGAAGTCAGTTTGTGACATGTCAATGATTTGGGAGAAGTTTGACATGGAGATTGCTGCTACACCAATGCCTGAAGCATATCGAAACAAAATGGTCAGTATCTTTATTTTTATTTTTGCTCTCGTGTAATAAGGACCTCATGATAATAAACTGTGCAACAATATATCTAGTCCTTGATTTATTGATGCTTTGTTGTGACTGGGCAAATGAGGGAGAATGATAGAGGGTGAAGGTTGCATAATGAATCAGTAGTTAACTTTTAGAAATTTGTCGTGGATCGAAAACATATATAAGTTACCTGATGTTTTGATTTGTGAAGAACTAAAGGTGATATTCTCTCAACAGATTTGGATCCTTTGCAATGATTGTACTAAAACTTCTCACGTCCAATACCATCTTGTTGCCCAAAAGTGCTTGAACTGCAAATCCTACAACACACGGCAAATAAGAGGCTGATGAAATGCCTTTACATGTGGGAATTCTTATTTCAACTGCACGAAAGCCAAACTACATGTAAGAAAAAAATAGTTTATCATGTGGCTCAGCAGTTACCATGTTCAGGTTGGGGGCAAACTAGTTACGGTTACCCTTTTAGTTTTAGTGTTACAGTCTTCATTGTGTAACTTGTTTGTTTGGGGTGATGCCAACTTTCAAATTAGCTATTACTTTATATATATGTTCCTACAGGTACTGATAAACATGTTGCCAATCTTATCTTAATAGTTGAGCTATGGTCAATTTTATCGTAGTTTTCTTAGAACATTTGCGGAAGTAATTTATTTGAGTTGTTTTATATAGTAAAGAAATGTGATTTGTGTTCATTATTTTTTTTAAAGAATTTAAATAGTTTATAATTTTATAGGTTCTAATTTAGATTTAGATAGAGTGCATAATAAAGTTTTTATTATTAGAATGTGGGAAAATTTATAATTATTATTTTTAAGAAGAAGCTACTTGTAAAAGGATTTTTTTTTTTTTAAATTAAATAACTTCAAATGTCATAAGAATGTTTTATCAACTTCCATCCCACTCTTTAAGAAACAGTTTCAAGGATGATTTTGCTCTTTTTCTTTGTACAATTCTTTTGTGCTTTTAGTTGATGATGCTGGTCCATTCACTATTTCTTTTTCTTTTTCTTGTCTCGTGTCTAATGTAGAGAAACACAAGATTAGTAACTATAAAAACCAGAAAATGATATAGAGATACAAAAAAAGTTGAGGGTGTAGGAGGAAAATATAGAGGTGCAGCCAATACTTTTATGTTTTTTTATGGTGGGGACCGGAGGCCCAAATCACTTAATATAAACACAGAGCAGCTTCTTACCGCACCTCACAATTTGAAATACAAACATTGTTTTACATTCTGAAATATAAAGATTGTGTTTTGAAATGTACAACTCAATATAAATTTTGTATTCTTGTACGTTTTAAAATATAAAATAAATGAAAATTATCTGAAATATAACATTTGTATTTTAGATTGTACGTTTTGAAATGCAAATTTTATATTTCTAATTATACAGTTTTTAATTATTTTTTTATTTTGAATTTTAAAATGTATAATTCAGAATGTGGAAATTGTATTTTTTACACAAAGTAAAGTACATTCTAAAATGTATATTCAGAATAAAAAATTGTATTTTGAAATACAAAATGAAAAATACATTTTTGAATGTGAAAGAGGAAGAAGATGGAGGAAGTAGACAAGGACATATGAGTTATTTCACATGGAATGCAGGTTGAAATGTATCTATGGAGTAGCAAGAAGAAGTTTTCTAAACACAGTGAATATTTACTTTCTTTTTCTCAGTCTCAGTAGTCACTGTGATGGATTTGATAATAGTACTTTTGAATCAAGTTAATTTTAATAATTGATTTGGATATGACATGATTTATATTTAAACGTTTTTACATCAAAAGCATTCAAATAGTAAAAGTTTAATAAAAGTTGTTTTGATTCATAATTAGTTATAGAGACTTTCAGGCTTTGTTTAGATTAAAAGGAGGGTGGATGTAAGAAACAAAACACTATGAAGTGAGGTTATTTAAATTGGAAGAAAGTGGGTGACATTTTTTAACTAATTTAATTAATGTATTAAAAATAATAATTGCATATTTATATGTTTAGAAAATAACTTATAAAATATTTTTTAAATAATTTAATATAAAGGTGATTTGAATAGAGAAAAAGTGGGTTAAATTTTTTTAATTGATTTGATGGATGAAAGAGAAAAAATTTATGGGTTTATAAAATAACCCAGTAATTTATAGAAAAATGAAATTGAAATTACATTGAATTTTAAATTAAAATAATCAATTACTATAATTTTTAAGTATATAAAAATATATTTTAAAATAATAGTATAATAAAACAAATTATTTTACTTCATAATAAATTTTAATTAATTAATTTTATATACTTTTTATAAAATATAATTATTAATAATATTAATCCTTGTATTTTGATCTCAACATCAATAGAGTTAATCATCATAACATTTGGTAATATTTGAGGTAACATCTGTTTTATTATGAAGTTTAATGGCAATTTTATCTTTAAGAAAATTATAAATAATGTATCAAAACAACTCCTTAATCAAGGACCATGAAAACGAGATAGTCTTTGGATTGCTGGTTAAGTGTTTTTCAGTTTAAAAAATATTATTTGCTCTTATTCATCCATTCTTAAGCTAAAACAAAAAACAAAAAACTTTACTGTATTATCACCTTTGGGGTGTATACTAAACAGTAACCTTTTCTAGTCTTAAATTTCATGAAATAAGTTCGTATTTTCCCCTCATATTTGGTATCTGGATAAGAGAATAATCTTTTACATGATAATGGTGGTGCTGTTTATAAAGGTTTCAATGCAGATTCTTCAACTTTTACATTATACAATTTTTTATTCCTATGTTTCTAATCCAGTGATTCTAGTTCCTTAATTTGGAAATTTAGTGCCTTTATTATCCTCACATCTAAATACTGGTGAGATTTATTTATACAAATACTATTTATATCATCAACCTCACATCTCTAATTTTTTCTTTTCAGCTTTCTTTCATGCCCATGATTAATCTATAAGTTTTATGCCAATCTATATAAAAAGAGAGGGTATTGTGGACTTTTAACACCCTTAAAGAAATTGGGGAAGAAAGCATGGGGTGGCAGAATGTAGAAGCGGCACTTCTATTGATGCCACTTTACACTTTATCCTCCTTCAAATCTCGTTTCTAACGTGTTTCTTCTAGGATCTATTATTTTACATATCCAACAATTTTTTACATCAATTTTTTACATCCATTTTGTATTTAATATTTTCTTAACATTTCCATTAAGAAAATTATTTTTTTGTCATCACTTTCACTTGCACCATTCACAATCCAATTTTAGAAATATTTTTAGTCAATAACAAAGGCTAATTTTTGTATTTATAAAATGTGTGTAAAAATTTGTTAGGTAACAAAAAAATATATGTTCTGTTAATTTTAAAAGTAGGTTAGTTTGCAAGACAACCCCATACTCTCAACCTTTTGCTTGAGACCTATAACCTAACATCATATCGACCAAGACATTATGGATTTGAAAACATATATATTGCATTATGATCTTGGTTTTTTTATCAGTAAAATGTAATTTCAAACGTATTTCTCTAAACTTTGAAAACTTTTTTTACCAAAATGAGATTCACATGAACTATCTAAATGAAGCACACCCAACTGATAACAATTTAAGCCTACAAGAAGATTACAATAATATTATCAGCAAGAACCTATAGATTACCAAAATATTTAATTGATTATAAATTATGAAGAGTTGGATTGTTTAGAGGAGGAAATATTTTGTTATAAGCTGTCAGTTTGTTAGTGGATTTGTTGAGAGTTTGTTATTTTCATATCTTTGTTATATTTGCGTGAGTCATGAAAAAATAAGGGAGATGAGTTTTCCCCATTTTTATATTTCTCTCTTTATTCTGTTGTAGGAGGCTCCTTGACCTCGAATCAAGGCATTTTCTTCTATCAATTTGGTGCTCTCGTTGAGAGACGCGACGTGAACATAACAGATCACAATACTCGTTCTAAATCTATCACCAATTTGGAAGAAGCCATCCTGAAGCTCACTGTCAACCAAAGTGAAATCACCCACCATTTGGATGCCATTGCATCCCAACTTACCTTACGCGACCCTCCCTTTCCAAACCCGAAGATCGTCGTTTACCTTTTCTGAAATTAGACGTTCCCCGTTTTGATGGAATCGATCCTATGGGTTGGATCTTTAAGATCTCTCAGGTCTTCGAGTATCATCAGACACCAGAGGCTGGCCGACTTCGAATAGCTTCTTTTTACATGAAGGGCCTAGCCTTTAGCTGGTTTCAGTGGTTGCATCGGAACAACATGCTTCCTTCTTGGCATGAGTTTCTACAAGCCTTAGAGGTTCGTTTCGCCCCTTCATATTATGACGACCCACGCGGCTCTCTCTTTAAATTAACGCAAAAAGGTACAATTCAAGATTACCTAAATGAATTTGAACGGCTTGCTAATCGTATAGTTGGTCTTCCTGCCACTTTTCTATTGCACAATTTTATTTCTGGGTTAAACTCGGATATACGTTGTATACGCAGTGAGGTTCAAGCATTGCAACCGCAATCATTAACACAGGCGGCAGCTCTGGCCAAATTACAGGAGGATAAGCTTAACGACTAATGCCGACATTTGCGTCAACGTCCCCATAATATGTCTTCTTCCGGTCCTTCATTGTTACCTACCCCACTGCCACGATCGTACCCACACCGCCTAAAACACATTATAAGAAATTGACTCATGAAGAGATGTTGGATCGTCGTGAGAAAGGACTATGCTACAATTGTGATGAAAAATTCAGTCTCGGACACAAGTGCAAGGGTCGTTTCCTTTTATTGGTTGCCATAAATGAGGATGACGACATATGGGGGAGTCACTGGCCCTTGAGTTGGACCCTAATTCCCTTCTTTCAGAAGAAAGAAGTCTGACCCACAATGAAGCCCAAATCAGCTTTAATGCTCTAGCTAGTTTACCTGTCCCAGAAGCACTAAGGATTGTGGGCCACATTAAAAAATAGTCCATCACTATTTTAATTGATAGGGGAAGTACTCAAAACTTTATTCACGACAGAGTTGTTAAATTCTTGAATTTGGAAACCTAGCCTACTAACATATTGAGGGTCATGGTGGGCAATGGAAGTGAACTTGAATGCCATAGTATTTGTCCAAAAGTCAATTTGATGATTCAGAGCCATATGTTCGCAGTGGACCTTCACGTTCTTCGTATTAGTGGTGCAGATGTTGTTCTCGGCATCAAGTGGATAAAGGAATTGGGCCCCATCTGTACTGATTTGTCAAGAATGGAAAATTTGTTGAATTCACCGCCAATGCACCCCATAAGCCCCCATAAGCCGAGTGACATTTCAGCCCACCAAGTCAAACGCATGGAGCCGCAGGTTTCTTCCACATCAGAATACTTCCTACTACACCTTCACAATCTCAACCAAATATCCTTACTCATGCCCTTCCTGGCATCTTTGCCCTCTTACACAAATACCGTAAGCTTTTTCAGAAACCTCCTTCACTTCCCACATCACGCCCTAATGATCACAAAATCCACTTCTTCCCCAATTCTGTTCCCATCTCTCGATGCAACCTTACAGATACCCTTAGAAGGCTGAAATTGAAAAACAAGTAGAGAAAATGTTAACCAATGGTATGATTCAACCTAGCCATAGTCTGTTTTCCTCTCCAGTACTGCTTGTGAAAAAGAAAGATGGTAGTTAGCGGTTCTGTGTTGATTTCCGTGCTCTTAATGCTATCACCATTAAGAACAAATTTCCAATTCCAATTATTGATGAACTTTTGGATGAGTTGGGTGGAGCTTCTTGGTTTTCAAAATTGGATTTACGCCAAGGCTATCATCAGATCCGAATGAATACTACAGACATTCAAAAAACTGCATTTCGAACTCATCATGGACACTATGAGTACACGGTCATGCCATTCGGGCTTTGCAATGCCCCCTCTAACTTTCAAGCCATAATGAACGAACTGCTAAAGCCGTTCATGCGAAAATTTGTGATCGTTTTTTTTACGATATCTTGGTTTATAGTCGCTCATTGGAAAACCACCTTCATCACTTAGAACAAACATTCCTACAATTGTTACAATGGGAGTTCTTTCTAAGGGACTCTAAATGCTTGTTTGCCCAAACACAATTGGAGTATCTAGGGCATGTAGTTTCTTCTGCGGGAGTTGCACCTGAACATTCAAAAAGGTGGATTGGTCAACACCAACCACTATTAAAGCTCTTCGTGATTTCTTGGGTTTAACAGGGTTTTATAGGCGATTCATAAAGGGATATGCTATTATCGCTTCGCCCCTTACAGCTATCCTCAAGAAAAATGCATTTAGGTTGTTCACAGAAGCTCAAACTGCCTTTGATACTTTGAAGAAGGCCATGACAGAGGCACTAGTTTTAGTCCTCCCAAATTTTGACTTGCCCTTTGTTTTTGAGACAGATGCATCAGGTGTGGCCATGGGTGCAGTTCTTATGCAGGAAGGACATCCTATAGCATTTCACAGTAAACCATTTTGTCCCAAACTCATGCGATCTTCGACATATGTGCGTGAACTTCATGCAATCACTTCTGCTATCAAGAAGTGGCAACAATATCTTCTTGGACACTCTTTCACAATCCTCACATATCAACGCAGCCTCAAGGAGTTAATGTCACAAATTATTCAAACTCCTGAGCAACAAATTTATTTGTCAAAGTTGCTAGGATTTGATTATTCCATTCAATATAAGGCAGGAAAAACGAATGTCGTGGCTGATGCCCTCTCACGACCCCAAGACCTTGGTAACAGTCAGTTTTTAGTTCTATCCATGCCTCGTTTTGTGTTCCTAGAGGAGCTCTGCAAAACTCTACACACGAGTTCAGAATTTGCTCAATTATTCAAGGCAGTACAAATGGATCCTGATGGTCATGAGAACTATAGTATCCACCAAGAATTGTTGATGTATAAAGGAAAGATTTGGATTAATAGTGAAAATCCTTTCATTCCATTGTTGCTGGAAGAATTTCGCACGACACCATTAAGTGGTCACACAAGCATTGCAAAGACTTTATCGCGGCTCCAACAAAACTTTTATTGGCAAGGCATGCGTGAAGAAATCCAAAAGTTTGTGGCTCAATGTGTAACCTGTCTGCAGACCAAATATGAAACCAAAAGACCCGCTGGCCTACTTCAGCCTTTATCTATTCCCTTGGAGTCGTGGGTTGATTTGTCCTTGGACTTCATTACAAGTTTACCTTTCTTTCAAGGAAATACGGTCATTTTAGTGGTGGTTGATCGTTTCTCCAAAGGTGCTCACTTTGGCGTATTACTCACTCAGTTTCATTTAAGGTTGCCCAACTCTTCTTGGACATGGTTTGTAAGCATCACGGGTTTCCCCGTAGTCTGGTTTCTGATCGGGATCCCGTTTTCATTAGCA
Source organism: Vigna angularis (assembly GCF_016808095.1). Classification (NCBI taxonomy): domain Eukaryota; kingdom Viridiplantae; phylum Streptophyta; class Magnoliopsida; order Fabales; family Fabaceae; genus Vigna; species Vigna angularis. Next base: position 35,704,405 of record NC_068973.1, on the reverse strand, counting down.
AATTCTGGCGAGAATTATTCCAGTTGTGTGGCACCAAATTCGAATGAGTACATCCTTCCATCCAGAAACTGACGGACAGACAGAAGTTCTCAACAGGATCCTTGAGCGATATCTTCGTTCCATGGTGCACAACAAACCCACAAAATGGGGAAAATACCTAGGGGTCATTGAATGGTGTTACAACACTACTATTCATTCAGCTACTGGGATGTCTCCTTTTCAGTCACATACGGGAAGGAACCTCCCTCCATTCTGCATTACTTAGTTGGCACTTCTGCTGTTGAAGCGATAGATTCTTTATTATCAAGTCGCCAAGACATGATAGATGCTCTTCGACGGAAGCTTCAAAAGGTGCAAGATGAAATGAAGATAATTGTTGATAACAAGAGACATTTGGTTGTATACCAGGTGGATGATTGGGTGTATATTCGCCTTCGACCATACCGACAAAAATCTATAAGGGGAATCGCTTAGAAAAAATTGGGTAAGCACTTCTATGGTCCATTTCACATATTGGAGCGGATAGGACTTCTAGCATACCAACTAAAGTTGCCTTCAACTTCCAAAATTCACCCAATTTTTCATTGCTCTGTGCTCAAGGCCCATCATGGTCCCCTTCCTGTTCAACAAGCTGATCTACCGATTGCCACACATGGAAACAACCCATTGATTAGTCTTATGGCTATACCGGACTCCAAATGGGACAACTCTACATCACTCCCAACGAAATTGGTTTTAGTACAATGGATGGGATTAACTATGGAGGACACTACTTGGAAAATTTGGAATGAGTTACGTGATACATATCACCTTGAGGACAAAGTGATTATCTCAGGGGAACAGTAATGATAACAATTCAAGCCCATAAGAAAATTACAATAATATCATCAGACCCAATGAAAAATCTAACTTAAATATATCAACAAAAAAATCATAGATTACCAAAATATTTAATTGATTATAAATTGTGAAGAGTGAAATTGTTTGAGAGGAGAAAATATTTTATTATGAGCTCTCAGCTCTCAGTTTGTTAGTGAATCTGTTGAGAGTTTGTTATTTCTATATCTATGTTATATTTGTCTTAGTAATGAAAGAATAAGAAAGATGAATTTTTCCCTTTTCTATATTCCTCTCTTTATTCTGTTGCAAGAAGCTCTTGACCTCGAATTAAGGCATTTTCTTCTATCACCAACACACTCGGTTCAGCTTTCCGATTTTCAGCCCAAAAGCTCAGGAAAAGGTAAGATTTTGTGTAAACTAGGACAATAGCATAATATATCATAGAAGTTTAAAAAAATATATTTTTTTTTGGGTTGTATACATTGACACAATATAGAGATAATGCAAGAAAAGTTCAAAAGGGGAAGCCAGAAAAATAGACCTCAACCCTTTAATTTTCTGCAGGCTATCAATGGTTTGATAACATATATCTCTATTTATATGGAAAACAAAACTAACTTATTGAGAGTCACAATTCACCAAAGACCATGACAAAGCTGAAACACCAATTCCAGCTTTAGACACAATGATGTACAAAACGATCATCCATGGCTGCTAACAAGATGCACATAAAACAGCTCCTTCTGAACAGATGATCAGGTGCCTGTGTCATTCTCATGGAGCAAATGGTGCATGTGGCAGATAATTCTTCTATGAACCTGTGAGAATGCCTGTTTCAAAAAGTAGCTCACCAAGTTTTGGCTTTGCAGAGTTTTCACAAGGAGGGTCGGTGTTGGATTTCTCTAGCTCCTCATCAATCATGATCTCCATGGCACGACAAGTTAAACTGCAGAATGCCTTTTCACCCCTGCAACATATCAAACCATACCAATCTCAACCAGATTCAGTATCATCATAACACACACTGATAGCATAGTATTAGCTTCTTAAAATTACATCAGAAATGTGAACATGATGTGAGATGTTCAACATAATGTACTTACAAAATTCAACATAGGTTCATTAATGTTCAACAAAAGAAAGCACAAAAAAACCCAAAAAGAGAATCTGGAGTCGGTGTTAGTCAAAATAAAAGAGATGTTGTAATACGAAGGGCTAACTAACTCACCCATAAATATAAATGTCCTTCCCCTCTTCTAGTTTCTTGTTGCAATGGTGGCAGAAACTCAAGAAGTCGCTTGAGGGATATGGGTTTGGACTCCCTGACCTGTTAGCAACAGTGTTCACTACCTTCTCCTTCTCTTCATGGATTTTGAATGCATTGGAATGAGTCTCCAGAATGCAATCCCCAAAAATGTGAGTTGTTTTGGGATTAGGGCCGTAGGAAATCACACATGTGTAGTCCTCAGAGAGTTCAATCTCAGTAGCAGACAGAGAGTTGATAAATTCATTAGAAGAGCTAATGGAAAGAGGGTTTGTGTTCAACTTTGTAGGTGGGGGGAAGGTATTTGAGTACTGGCTTCCCCCAATAAAATGAGGAGGAGAGCACAATTGCATGTTGACATCTTTCACAGCAAAATTTTCAGTGTCTGAATCAGAGAAGGAAGTGTTTAAGCCAGAAAGCTCTTTCAGTGGACTGCAAGAGTCCAATGAACAAGACCTGGTTCTGGTTCTCCCAAACAGTTCATGGTCAAGGCCACTTTCTCCAATCTCAAAAAGAACAGTGAACTCAGATTCACCCTTGTGGGTAACAGATCCATTTTTAGGGGCATAAGGAGCCTTACAAAAATCTTTGGGCAAAGACTTGGATCCCTCAAGAAAATCCCTATGGATTTGGCAATTTGGGGCTTTGATCATCATTTGGGGACTGAGATTAACCCTCTTGCTCTCTGGTGACTGCAGAATTTTCCCAGAAAACCTAGAACAGTCTTCCAAAGACTCCACAATGCCTAGACCTACTTTGCAACAATCCCAACTCCTTGGGTGCCCTTCATGAGGTGAAGATCTTGGCTTCCTAACAGGGTTGCCTAGATTTGAAAGAACTCTAGCATCAAGTGGAGAAGTGGGGCTCCTAACTGAATCAGAATCCAACAACCCTTTCGGACCTAGACCCACAAACAGACAAGGAACATTGAAAATTGAGTGTCGCTTGATGTTGTTGCGTCCCAAGCCATGATGAGTCTGCGAATAGTGCTCTGAATTGGCTTCACACTGTGTCAGATTACTCATGTGGTGTTGTTCCTTCTGCACGGACCTGTTCCTCTTCCTCAGCATTATCTCAAAACACCTGCACACGACACAAACACAACCAATTTCAAATAGCGGACAATGCTACAGAAGTAGCCACACCCCATAAAATAAAAATCACAACTTTGAAAAAATGTCACACTAATTGCAAGATTCCCCCAAAACCCAGAAGAGAAAAAAAAAAGTAAAAGAAGCCAAACACAATCATTATGCTATTTCACTCCCATCGCGAAAAAAGTGAATTAAAAAACCCCGAAAGAACAAAACTTTTTTATGTCATTGAAAGATCAGTGAGCTTCCCAGCTACAAACAAAACCCCACACTAACAAAACCAAAGTGAAAACAGCCAAAGGGAACAATACAATCGGTGACATGGATCAAGAAAACCAGAGAATGAAAAGGAAGAACAATGAAGAAGGCAAAAGAAAAGAAAACCACTAATCCACCCACCCTATTCTCTCTCTGTGCTATGGAAACTGGACAGAGATGAGGGTGTGAAGAAGAGTGTTGAGTCCCGAATACAGTAAAAAAAGAGAGCAGATATGTGAAACTTGTGCAGTACGAATCCTCTCTCTTCTTGCATGCCTCAAAATCAGCGAAGCAGTGAGCTTCTGAAATACTCCTCTCTCTCACACAGACTCTCTCTTTCTCTCTCTCTAAATAAATGTACTATACAATAATACTGTATCTATCTGCCCACAGAATTGTTTTCCGTTTGTACTTTCCCCATTTTTGCTCAATGGTTCATTTCAAAGCGGTGCTTCTTTTTTTGCTAAATTAGCAATGAAATTGAGCTTAGCAAACTAATTCATGGATGAGGTGAAGGGTTATGGTCTTAATTAAATTAACTACCCATTAAACTAATGTTTAAGACAACTGTTTGCACTTTCTCTTGCCAACAGATTTTTCTTTTGCCCAATTTACTCTCTAGTGTCTGAATCACCCATAAATTTCTATGCAGAAATATGCACACACATAATTGATGCCTTCCATTTACATATCTTGAAAATTTATTGTAGGCTGCTGCTCCAGTATTCACAATGAATTTTATTTCCAAAATATATGTTGTAGTACATAAATTAAATTTACATAACAATGCCCTTCTGTTCTTTTCAGTTTTACTTTTTTATTATTTTCATTCTACAATTACTTTATCCGTTAATTTGGGATTCTGTGTTTAATAAAAATGTTCAATTACTTAAATCCTGCGTTTAAGTCACTGAATTTACATCTTAATTAATATCATAATTGATTTTTGTTTATCATTTTAAGAAATCGAATCAAAAGGGAAAAGCAAGCTGAGACAGAACGAGAAATCTTGATGGTTGAAAAACACTTTAACTGAAATCAAGAAAAACGAAAAAAAATTACTTTAACTGTGTGATTTCAACTAAACTTCTGAGTTATTAGTATTTTATAAGCAAAACTTAAATATTAATGTAAGTTTTTATAAAGGAGTTTTAATTTTGTATTGAGAGTATGTGGGAGGAAACATGCTCAGATGTCTGGGAATAAACTTGTTCTTACTTTTGTTTTGTTTGAAAAATATAATCTTGATTTTAAATAAGAATTTTGTTAACAATTTTTTAATATTGTTGGTATTTTTAATTTTACAATTCTTAAGAAAATATTTATTAAAATTATCCTTCAAAAAATACAAGAAGTTAAACTATCATGATGAAAGGTAACAGAAAATGATAACCATGATTAAGGTTTTTTTTTACAACAACAAAAAAGTAATGGAAAACGATAATCATGTATAATTTTAATGAAATTAAAATTAGTACTTCACTGAACTTTTATTTTGTAATTTTTATCATGTATAATTTTCATCTAAGATGTAATGAAATTTTGTTACTTTAATTTATAATGTTAATTTTTTTTAGTTTGAATCGCATAAAAAACAATAAATGTAAAAATAGTATAAGAACTAATAATAAGTGAATAGAAATTAATAATAATGTACTAAAAACATATTAAATAAGATAATATTTAATAAAAGTGGTAATATATAGTGTTTATTCTGAAATAAAATGCTTAACAAAAATAATATGTTAAAGAAAAAAAACACCTAATTAAAGAAAAAAATTATCCTAGAAAGTTGAAGAGTGGTATTATTAAAATGGTGAGTTAGGTATGATTAATTAGATTGTGAAAAATGTATTTGTTGTTTGTGTGGGAGAACATGATGAAACATTTGGCAGCAGAAAAGGAAAACAAAAAAAAAGTTATAACAGAGAGAGATTAGAGAGAGTGAGTGATGAGAAAACGACAAAATAGGGTTTGTGATGATTGAATTAGAACTGACAATGCGTCACGGTCTTGGTCAGTTGACTGGGCAAACTGGGCCCACAAAACCATCACACAATTAAAGGAGAAGAGCAAAAGATGCTAAAACAAAACCGCACCGTTTCAATTATCTACTACCTAGGCAACCCAATCCCCAAAACTTCAATTTCAATTCGATGTTTCCTTTCTCTCTCAATAAATTAAATTCTATCTCTATTTTCATTACCCATCACAAAACACATGCACTGTATTTTCTAATGATAATATTTTTTACTATTATTATTATTACTATAAAATTGAATATAAACGATTTCTATAATTTTATTAGAAATAATTTATTTATTTTGTAGCATTTTATAATTTATAAAATAATTAAATTTAAAAAGAAAAAGATTAAACCAAAAGAACTGTTAAATTAAAAAAATACTAATAAAATTTATAAAATAATTATTTTAATTTAAAATAAAAATATTTGAAAAATAAACGTTTACGTTAAAAGGAAAATAATCTTTAGTATATAGATATAGATAAAGATTGTTTTTTATGCAATAATCTAGTACTCTTGTGCAATGTTATTAATATAGAGATTCGTTGTTTATTTTCTATGTATAAAGTTCAATCAAAGAAAAACTTTGTTTAATTTTTCTCTATAATAATAATAAGATTCAAATATTCATTTTTCGTACAACGTATAAATTTCAATTAATCTTGAAAAATATTTGTAATAGGAATTAGAAAATGATATTTAAAAAGGATGATAATTTAAAAATAAATAAGAGTCAGTTATTTTAACATTAAAATATTTTAACATAAATAGTTTTATCATTAACAAATTACTTTAAAATATATATATTATTATTTTTAAATTAATTTTTTTAGTGCTTTTACTTGTTTTTAAAGATTTTTTTGCTCTTTTGTTTTTTTTAAGAAACCAAATAGCAGGGTTAATTATTGTGGTGTCAGTTCTCTGATGAATCCATCAATTTTCTCTGTACATGAGTTGACTTTTATCTACTTCTTTTGTCTTTTCTGTTATGAATTACATGTGAGTATTGTTTTAGTTATTTATATGAGACTGCATTGATTAGTGATTTTAATAGTGTATCTCAATCATATTTGTGTTGTTGTAGATAGGGTGTAGTTTGAAGTCTTTAGAGCAAGTTCACTTGTCTCTCGGCCTAAAATTAATTGCATATGTTTTTAAGTTATATATATTTTGAAATTTTATTTTGCATGATTGAACAGTATGATGATGTTTGATCTACTGAATCTGGTTTGAGTTTGATGTTTATTATGCTGTTTGTCTTGATTGAATTGGTGTTGATTGAAAAAAAATTGAATCTGATTATTTAAGCTAGTTGGTATGTGGCATGAGATTAAACGTTGTTTATAACCCGAGTATTATCAAAGGAATATCAATTTGATAATTTGAACAGAGTCCTTTTTTTCCTAAATCACAAAATTTTATTTGCTTATATCTAATACAATGTTGAGTGGTCACAAATTGACGCTGAGCGTTAGTTAATTGTGTAGGTCTTTGAGCATTTTAGACTACTGAATGCTAGAACTGTTGTTGAGTGTCACTTTTTGTAATAAATTTAGCATTGACCGCTATATGAACATTGATAAGTATGTGGTGTATTATTTTCTTCTTCTTTTTTGTTTGAAATAAATTTGGGATGAAATTTATTATGTTTAGATATTTTCATCTAATGGAATTATTAAAATATTTAATTTCCGTTTAATTATACCATGAAAACATATTATACATTTTTTTGAATCCTAATTTATCAATTTAAATGGATTAAAATCCATTGTTAAAGACCTGTTATTTAAAAATTTAGTAATATATGGAAATTTTCAATTAATAAATATATATATATATATATATATTAAATTTATCTTAGATATTATATTATCTAGTACTTTAAATATATACAAGTGGAAACATACATGTGTATGAAAAACGTTTTATTCCATAAGTACACATTTTCTCCAAAATGCATTAACTTAAATATTTTTTAAAAATATATACTATTTTTTAGTTATGTATTATTTTAAGATATTTCATTCGTACACTGAATAATAGGATACATATTTTTATAGTTTGTTTGGAAAAAATATTTTAAAAAAATTGAAATATTCTATTATAAAAGTATATTAATTAAAATTTTATAAGATTAATTTAATTACTTAAAATTAAATTATTTTAAATTCTACTTAGAAAAAGAATTAATTAGTAATATTCAAAATACCTACATGGCGTAAGAAAGAATAAAATCATAAACGTGTAACAAAAAGAATAGGATGACATGTATAAGCTCATTTAATATATTACATAAATTAGGGTAGATTATATATATATATATATATATATATATATATATATATATATATATATATATATATATATATATATATATATATATATTGTTAAGGGTATTATAATAATTTTCATTCTCAAAACTAAAAAAACAGAAACTCTTGCTCACCTCCCTCATCCCTCTATCCTTTCTCTTTCATCTCTCTCACTCGAACATTTATTCTGTCATCCTATGGTAGCTCTAATTGAAAAAAAATCAGAAACACTGATAATTAAACAGTCTTACAAAAAATGATTTTATAATAAGTTTTCATTTTATAATTTTTGTCTTATCTAATTTTCACAAATTTTATATTGAGTTTTCATTTTATAATTTTTGTCTTATCTAATTTTATCTAATTTTCTGAAGCATGATGAAATTTGTAATTGGCCTAAACACTCGTTCTTAGACAATTTCTTAATTTTATAATGAGTTTTCATTTTATAATTTGTATCCTATATAATTTTATCTAATTTTCATAAGCATAATGACATCAGAAGGAATTGGTAATTGGCCTGAAGGGTTTTTTTTAGAGATGATGATTCAACAAATGGATGAAGATCATGAAATTAGAGAGGTTAATGAAGATGGTGAAATTGAAGAGATCTTGAATGAACCTTTGCCTGAAAGTGAATATGTTAATGACTCAACTCTTAACAAGGGCAAATTGTTTAACGATAAGTGTTTCTGATTTTTTCAATTGGGACTAAAGTAGAGATGACAGATAAAAGGTTGGAATGAGAGAGATGAAAGAGAAAGGGTTGAGATGAATGAGAAAGGTAAGTAAGGGTTTGGGGGTTTCTTTTTTTTTTTCTTAGTTTTGAGAATTAAAATTATTAAAATACCCTTAACCTTAAAACTTAGAATCCAAGTATATAAGCGTATTTTTATCTGCTAAAACCCGATACACATTGTTAAAATATACCAACTGTACGCGCGTTAACAAACCCATATATATATATATATATATATATATATATATATATATATATATATATATATATATATATATATATATATATATATATATATATATATATATATATATATATATATATATTCAAGAATTGATAATATATAATATGATATTAATAATAAATAATTAAAAAACAATAAAGTACAATAATAACAATAATACAAATAATTTGAATATTGAATAAATAAAAATAGTAATAAGAAAAATTAAATTAATAATTAATTTATAAAAAAAATTATATTATTTTGTAAAAATATTTATTAAAAAATGACTTTAAACCTAACTTAGAAATTAAGCTTTTAAAATGAATTTATAACAATTTATATACTTTAAATTAATTTTACTTTAACTTCAACCCATTCTCTTATTAAAATTATACAATTTCATACCAGATTAGATATTCGTAGATGATTAATGAACTTTAAGTAATTCAACTTTATAAAACAACAAGTATTAGCTTATTTATAAATTATAAATTAATCATATATTTAGTCGATATATTTTCTTTTATAATTTTTAAAAATTATTATATTACTCCTTTTTTTTATACCCTCTATCAAATAAAAAAAATTACAAAATTATAATATATAGATCCTATAAATCTTATTTTACAAACTATATTAAAATTAAATTAAATTTAAAGCTTATTTTTTAATATATAAAATAAACTTGTTCTTTCTTTTCTTTTATTTTATTTCCCCTTTTTTTTCACATTCTCATTCTCATCCTTTGATCCATATAGACTTAGTGTTTAAGAAATATTTAACCTAAAAAAACTATAAATATTATAAATGTGTCATCACCTTTTAACATATAATTAAATAATTAGACATGAAAATGAACGTAAATTTTTTTATATAGATGAATGGAGTAGCAGAAAAATTGATGGAAGTTAATAAATTGGTTAACCAACATTTCAGATACTTTATATGTTCAGACTTGTTCTCTTTCTCATCAAAACGAGATTTTTAGGAGTTTTTCTTTCTTTCTTATTCTTCCACGCATTATGATAAAAACTTAATTTATCATGTTAACGTTTATATTGGCAAGACATATATTAGTTTCCACTCTCCGCACATGTGTTTTTATTTTCCACAAATATATCCTAACATGTTAAAAGAAAACTTTGTAAAAAAAATTAAATATTTTTTTGTTTTCAAATTATTATAAAAGATTATATTTTGTTTTTGAATTAAATTATAAAATATTTTATTTATACATTTTTATAAAACTATAGAAAACAGTATTTTCAACTTTAAAATTATATTATATTTTACTGTATAATTCTATTTATAAATTGAAAAGCACTTTATATACAGTTTGTTAAAATTTCTTTTACATTATTTTAAAAAAAAACGACTAAATATTTATAATTTAATTTAAAAATAAAAGATCAATTTTATAATATTTTAAGTACAAAAACTATATTTAATTCCAAAAAATACTATTTACATTGTTACAAAACACAAGATATATGTGTGTGTGGGAAGGCATATACGTGTAAAATTGAGAGAAAACATGCAATTTAAATTTTGAATATATTCAAAATTTAAACAGTTATTATTACTATTAAAATTTTCATTATTATTATGTAGGAATTTCACACGAATAAATTTAACTAACACTCTTGTAATTATTTATTAATACAGGCTGAAGTATAAATTAACAACATATTCTTCTACTGATATATTTCAATATACTTGACTGTTAATTGAAAATTCGCGCAAAGAAATATAAAAGATTAAGATTTCACTAATAATTCAAAATCTTAAAAATATAAATTTAAGAATATTATTTATCTTATTTATATTTTTTAAAATATAAAAGCTCCAACTTATGAGAGGTTTTAGGGCTAAGATGTTAGTAATAATGGGAAGGTAAAAAAAGGGAGAGAGGAATGGGTAATTGGTGTAGGAACAGAGAGAGGATAATTATTGAATTCAGACTATACCGTGTGGTGATAAATGGGAGTGGTGGTGACTGGTGAGAGAAAAGTGAGGTGAGTGAAGAATTAAAGTGGCATGAAGTGAGGAATAGCATAGTGTATTTTATGGGCTTTCTAACTTTATGATGCTCAGTCCTTGCTTCTTTGTCGTTTTCCTTCACTCTACTTTTCATGATTTAGTACTCACTGTGTCTATGAAAGAGGTTCAACAGTAACCAGGCACGTGTGTGCTTCTTGCTTATCTCCATATAATCCAACCGTCCTCGTTGCAAGATTCTTCTACAATCATTTTTTTTATCTCTCATTCTGCTGCTTTCTTCTGCAACAAACCGGACCCACCCTCTGCGCACGTGTTCTAATATCACTGGCGTCTTCCTTAAGACTTTTCTTTTTCCATTGAGTGAATAATTATACTTAAAAGAGTGTCTATATCATGTGTGTTTAAGGTTATGAGATGACAAATTATTTATGAAATTATCTTACACAACTTCATGAGAAAATTATTTTCTATAACTTTTATGTATTCGTTACATGAGGAAATCGATTCCCTGTCACTCCATGAATCGCGAGAGAGGTGAAGGGTGAGAAGTTTTCACAGAAAATTTGGAGATGATTGTATCGAACTGCAATTATTTTATTGTGAGAAGAATCAGTTCTAAAAATAATTTACAACCTTAAGGAATCGATTCTCGAGTTTAGTTGATATGGGGATCGGTTTCGTGGTCCATATAGTTATTTTAAGTTTTCTTGTGTGTTGCATGTGTATGTATTGGTTGATGTATTATATATATATATAATAATAAGGTTTAATTGCTTGTTTTGTCCCCAGTTTAGCTGTAACGTGTCAAGTTAGTCCACAATTTTAAGAAAGTTTCAATTACGTCCAAACTTGGTTTAAAAGTGTCAATTTCGTCCAAACATAGTAAAATTTGCTTCAATCAAGTCCCTTCCGTTAAATCCACATAAACGGACGTTAATTCTTTTTCTCTCTCCTCTGTTGCTCTGCTCCTCTCCTCTGCTCCTCTGCACAACAGCAGACCCTCTCTTTCTTTTGAATATTTGCATACACTAAATGAATAGTTATAGTGATCACAATGACAAAGTGAAGCAACGGTTATAATTTTTGTTATAGGGATGAAAATAATGCATTTGCACTAAAAGTTGTCTATCATATTCTATATGGTAGTGTCTAATTTGGTCAATCAATATTTTAAGAAAATAAAAAGGTGTAAACAAATAATCATTTCAATGAAAAGTTTGAAAGAACGAAAAACTTTTAAATAATTTTCAATATCTTTTATTTTAATAAAATTACTTTCTTTATGTTTTAATAAATATTTTTTCGTATTTTATTTATATAAAACATACGCTTATATTTTTAAAACTTTATTTTTTACCTTTTTATATTTTTATTCAATATTATATCTTTAAATAAAATAAGAGAAATGTGTTGTTTACTAAATATATCAGGTAGATTAATTTTATTTTTATTAAAATTATAGTTGAAACGAATGTGAATTCTAAATCTAGAGGACATATAAATGTCACACATAATATTAAAATCTTCTTTAACATCATTTTAAAGAAGGTAAATGATATTTCTGCAATTATAATTTTTAATTTAATTGGTCTATACATAACTCTCCAAACTATTTAAAACATGTTTCTATTATAATTTATAAATACAGTTTAACTAAAAAATTATTGTTTTATAATAATCAAGTTCAGTTTTAACTAGTAATTAAATAGTTTGTTAATAAAACTTTTCTTTTATGGAGTGGATCCTTCTCTTTTGACAGTAAATGGAGACTCTTCCATTCCAGAAATGTGAACCATTTGATTATCTTCCTATTTTAATTAACCTCTTTATATATAACAATTACATTATATGTATCTCTTAATCTAAACTATTCATTTAAATTCAAATATTAAAATAAATTTTAGTGTATGCAAATATTCAAAAGAAAGAGAGGGTCTGCTGTTGCGCAGAGAAACAGAGCAGAGGAGCAGAGGAGAGAGAAAAAAATTAACGTCCGTTTCTGTAGAATTAACGGAAGGGACTTGATTGATGCAAATTTTACTACGTTTGAACGAAATTGACACTTTTAAACCAAGTTTGGACGTAATTGAAACTTTTTTAAAATGGTGGACTAACTTGACATGTTGCAGCCAAACTGGGGACAAAGCAAGCAATTAAACCTAATAATAAATAATGATAATAAATATTATTAATAATAATAATATATTAATTTTAACTATAAGAGTAATATTACATTTAATGCATTGAAACTGATTTTATTTATTACAATCAAATCTTTGATAAACTCTGTAACATCCCAATATATATATATATATATATATATATATATATATATATATATATATATATATATATATAGTGTAGACTATAATAAAGAAAAGTAATATGCATGATAAAGTAGTACAGTTATCCATCTAAAACATAAAGTGATATCTTTACAGTCATCCAAAAACAATTATAAATTTAAAACTTTATATACATACTGAAGACTATTCCAAAACTATCTACAAGTCTCTAAAGAACCAAAAGCAACTACTCAGCAGCAGCATCACCTCCATCCAATGCTTGCTCCAAAGAGACCTCTTCTTCTGCTGCTCACATCCAAAGGATGGTCATCGCAGAAAAAGAACAACAGAACATACAAAACATAAGCACCCAACAGGGTAAGCTAGTTTAAACAAAGACTAATCATACCACAATCAATAGAATTCATACAATCATATTATCCATCTTCATCACTTAAACCCTTCACACATAACACACACTGACTCTGACTGTCCGAACTTAGAATGATTGTCAAGCTATGGCGGGTCGTGCACTCGTGGTGGCTTCTACTGCTTTGCAAAGCCATTGCCAATGGGTTTCACCCTACCACACTCACGAGGTTAGTCCGTTATCACTCACCTTGGGCCATACTGGAAGAACCCAAGACTAGGACCTCCTGCTACTCCTCACGACATGGATCAATCCTCTCTACTTGAGAATGAAAGACCATTGGAGTTTCAGGATAACCCCCAAGACTGAGCTCCTGCATCCATTCTAAACTTACTTGAATCTCAACTAGAGATTCCACTTTGAATCACAACATAGGGCACCACCATGTCTCCTCTCCTTGAGGATCATGGAATTACATCCATAAACCACACTTGAACTTTACCATTTTGATTACAACATACTACAATCACCACAGATATTACATGATACACTTCAACTTACTTCATACAACACTTATTGATGCATATCCAATAACATAAGAACACACAAAACTTGAACTAGAACGTATCCCTCGCACAGCGCACACCTTCGCATAGCGAGACCATAAACTTCTCGCACAGCGACCTAACTCGCCTTGCGAAAGCCATAGACAGAGACCAACTACTCTGGATCTCTCGCATAGCGACTAAACTGGCTATGCGAATAAAATTGTAATATACAACAGACCTCAACCCACTCGTTAATCGAATAAAATGAATAATGGTTCCAGACCTTAACCAGTCGCATAGCGATTACACTCGCTATGCGGATTGACAAACAGAGAGCAACCCTCTCAAATCACTCGCACAGCGCACCCATTCACTATGCGGGTACATTGGCAGAGAGCACCTCGCCAAGGGAACTCGCTATGCGAATCCATTCACACAGCGAGTCTGCATAATATGCAGAACGAAATTCTGCAGAATTACACAACTCAACCACTCCTTACCAATTCTACTCAACTTGGCCAACTTCTAACACTCCTAATTCGATATATATACTAAATTAGACTTGACTAAAGGATTCTAAACATTCCTAACACCAATCTAAAGTGTTTATGCACCAATCTCTACTCTAAAACCTCCAATTCATCAACTTAGAGACCCAAAACCAATTCTACCACTTAGAACCTGTTTTTGACCATTTTGATGACTCAAACCAGTCACATATGACCTATCTACCCTACCCCAGCAGTCACTAACAACCCTTGACCACTTATACTCAAATTCACTACCTCACTTCCTCTAAAATACACTAAATCAGCCCAATTCACTTTACACTTTACTTCATCAACACTACAACATATTACAGCCAATAACAATCATTAATTTGCACACATTACAACATTTAGATTAATCCAAACCAGCTCATCAATCACATTTCACAGTTTCCACCATTTTAACATTTAGGAACATACATTCACAAGCTGAATTTCTAACTATACAACACTTTAATCACATAATTCCTCACATACAGCAAAAATTGATAATTAAAGCACAACCTGGCTTCCCTTACCTCAGAGATACACAGTCCCAAACACATAAACGTTTCAGTCGTACCTTGCACAGCAAGAAAACTCAACAGAAACCTACAACTCACCAATTGGTGATAGAGAACAACACTTAGAACCTAAATTGAGCTAGAAATGGAAGAAACAACTACTAACCACATGCAACCCGAAATCATTACATGCTCACAGTTCAGAGAAGAACGCACAGAAAAGGAAGATAACTTACCAGCTGAAGAACGAGAAATTGATCGGTCAAGATTGAAGCTCTCAATGCCAGGATCGCCTAGGCACTTCCTGATCGTCGAACAGTAGACTCAGCAGAGAGAATTTGTAGAGAGAATTCAAATAACTCTGAGGAATAGAATTCTAGAGAGATGAAGTGTTCTTAGAATAATGAGAAGTGTTTATAAAATTTTCATTTTATATTATCAGATTATTTTAAAGTAAAATAATCTATCTCCTTATTCTAATACATCAATCTACTCTATAACACTCTATTTTTCAGGTCTTTACAAACTCTATTCTTTAATTCACTTTTTTTTATATCCGAATATCTTAATATATATATATATATTTAAATTTACTGAAATCCATTAATTTATTCTTTTTTAAATCTAAAGGACCGAGAAATATGTTTTCACATAACTTACTTTGGATTTTCGCTCTCCCAAATTAGCATTAAATAGAGAAGAAATAGTGTCTTTTATTAAATTTTAAATTTTTTAGAAACTAAATATTTTCTTATTTTAAAATGGATGATGACAAAAATATTTTTTTGTTAAGTATGGAAATGTTTTTCGTATAATTTATTTTCTCTACAGAAAGAATAGTCAAAGCGATAAGCCTTTCTCACTTTTTTTCTCTCTTCTTTTCAATTTTTTCGTCATATACATTTTCTTTTATTTGTCAGAACTCCATTTTATCCAAATAAACTTTTAGTACTTTCTTTTTATTTTCCTGTTTAGACTCTGTATTATTTTTTTTCTAATACTCGTTTAAGTACGTAGGATGTAAAATAAAGAATATCTATAAACACCATTAAGAAGGAGTGGATGATTTGAAAAGTTTTCTTTAAAATATTCATATAATTTGTTGTTTAAAATTGATAACAATTATAATGGTTAATAGAGCCGAGAACAGTATAAACTGATGATAATAAACAAAAATAAAATTCATGAACACATGTAAAATTTTCACACTAACTTGACTCTTCTTAAAACTACATATAGTTAATCCAAAAAAATTGATGTATTTTTCACAATCTTGAAATATTCAAATATAATATATATATATATATAATTAGATAAGATACGCAAACTACTTCTTGAAACACCTTCAAAAATATTTACAAATGTAATATAAAAACTAAATTACTTACATAGCATACCAAACACTTGGTGCAAATATATCAAATCCAATTGTAAGAGAAAAAAAACATTCCTTGTGTGTGATATATTTTACAAAGAATTGTCTTATAACGTGATTAACCTTTTATTATTAAATATTGAAAACTTATTTTCATAACAAATTAAATGTGCAAAATTACTATTTAAAAAGAGTTATAAATTACCCAAAATTCTCTTTATTTGAAAAATATGAAATTATATTTATAAACGTGAAAACACTTTTCCTTCAAAGATTTTTTTAGTTAACTTAATAAAATTATCATTGCTATTAAAACTAATTGATTAATTTGTTCGTTCATTAATTAAAAAAAGTACTTCCAAATAGTTATAATCAATTGTTTTTAAAATGATACTTTTTCTACAAAATTAATTATTTCTAAAATATGTGAAAATCAAATTTAACAAAAAATACTTTTAGATTAATTTATTTTTTACATTTTAATCAAACAAAAATACGAAAGAAATCAACAGCAAAAAATAAAATAAAAACATTATCAAATCATTACATATTGCTCTGTCACGCTTTAGTAACAAGAAAAAAAAAACTCAGAAAAGAAAGACCTTATTCAAAATTTATTTTAAAGCGTTTATTTTCTGTTTACTTCAACTAAATAACAAAATACATAATTTTTTTCTTTCTCTCGTATATGTACGTTGTTTAGGTCGTTTAAAAGCGAAATAAATAGAAAAAGTAAAAGAACAAAGAAAGTAAAAGAGAAATGAAGTAGAAATGTACTTTTTGATTAATATAAATAAAAGATAAATATCTCATTTTCATTTATTCCATGATTTATTTAATATCTGTAAATTTTGTTCCTTCTGTATTTTTTTTTTCAACAGTATATGATTATATGTATATATTAAATGGGTGTATTTATGATGACAGCAGCATTTAATGGGTAAGGTGTGGGAAACTTGATCCAAGAAGGATGCAAAGAATGCATGGATGATGATGCATTACACATGAGCATGCACGCATGCGGTCAATCGATTGACCAATGAAAGTTGCGAAAGAAGTAGCTATATAAGCCTAGCCATGGCATTGCTACTAATTATAGTGAAAAAGGGCCCTATCTTACGTCTCCCAAGCTAATTCAGAAAAAAGGATGTACTCTGTACTGTAATATTTCAAGGTTAATGAATATTTTATGACGCATTCCGTATATTTTGTCTCCAACAACAGTTACGTACTTCTTCTCTCCATAAGCTACAATACAACCATTGACCATGACTCCAACACAGCTTTCTTCCTGGACTTTCGTCACTAACCTAACCTAGTTTTGTTTCTACATAAGTGTTTCGAATATACATGTGCAATGCACCCTCACTTCTTTCTTCTAGGAGAACGTGTCACAATTTTTAAAACATAATATATTATATAAACTAATATAATTTTACTATTTTAAAATATGTACATTTTCATATTCAATTAATTTAGATGTTTCGGTAAGAATTTTATGGGACCGATACGTTAACCTTTTTAACGTGATTTCGACGTTTGAGTTGTGTGTTTCGCTTGTTTGTTTTCAATATGGGCCACTTAGTTGCTTTTAGTATTGGTAGTTCGGTGGACTTTAATCTTGACTGAGGGGGGAGATACCTGCAAAGACACTCCGACGCTCAAGTCAGGCGTATGTTGAATGAGTTTTTACTCACAAATGAATGTTTTGTATTTATTGTAATTGAGTATTATGAACTCAATAGAACGTAGTTGGCTGTTAGCCCTGACCTTATATTTACAAGTCACCTCATGGATCCTAAATTAATACAGACCAATAAAATAGAAACAGACTTACCTTTAGATTCAACATTAGATTCGGTCGGTTGCTCATAAACAACTTATCAATATCTTTAATATATATCTTTGATTATTTTATCCTCAGGACTACTGGTCCAATAATACCTTAAGTGTTGGACCAACACCGTGATTGTCCTTAGTTGATACAATAAATGATGATCTAGTTGATCATTATTGTGGTAGTGACCGAACGGTTAACAATTAGTAAGAGTTCATTAGTAAGAGTTCAGTATACACTAGATACATTAGATATTTTGGATCAACATTAAACAAAAAGCTAGATAACAAATATAAATATGAATGTATTCCTTACTTCTACTTCTCCTCCATCGTCTCTACACTATTATCGTTTTTTAACTTTATCCAAGACAAGCTAATTAAACATTGTTTTTTTTATGTAACCAGTTACACGAGATCTAATAAACGAATAATTAAAGAAAAGATGGAAATGATTTTTAATTAAAGTTAGAGTTCTTTTAAATTTTAACTTTTGGCAATAAATTTTTTCTCATTTTGAATTATTTATAATTAAAAGTGATTGTTATTTGTTGTTATCCTAATGAAACAAGGATTAGAAAAATACTTTACTGTAATTTTTTATTTGACACAATAACATTTTAATTAGTGATCTGACTTATTATTGTTCAAGGCTTGATGCAAGAGTGAATATTGCAAGTTATAATAATCTTTTTCATCTAAGCTGTTACAGTTTTAACTTTTGACAGTGTAGCTTTCCTAAATTTTCAAATTGTTTTTATTTGTAAAAGTGCTTTGTTTATTAGCCAACCTTCTTTAATAAATTGTCAGTAGTTAAACAATTAAGATTTGTTTATTAATATTGAAGAATCTAAATATTAGTTCAAAGTGTTATATTGAGTAAATATAAAAATATTAAGTAATATTAACACATAAAAACATATTTATAAATTTATTGTTTTAGGTTTTTTGATGAGAAATGATGTTAAAAGTGATGTTAATTTTTAATATAAGTTTTACTCATGTTTTATGATTGATGTTTTTAACGGCAAAACAAAATATATTAAATAGAATATATAAGTTAACTAAACTCCTATACACAATTTATATACATGTATTATTATTTTTATTTAAGATCTTTATCATATTTAATCATTGGTATCATCTATTCTAACTCATACATATTTTAAAAAGACATTTTTTAATATTATTACAATAAGACATAGACAAACATTATGTTTACCAACTTCCCTTGCTATATATATATATATATATATATATATATATATATATATATATATATATATATATATATATATACTTTTCTCGTAGTAGAGTATCATTTGTTTATTATTGTGCAACCAATTTCAACTCATGAAGATATACATGAACACAAAATAAACACTAAACAATAATTCACAAAATAAACACTAAACAATAATTTTTAAACTTTAAAGCCTTATTATTATTATTTTAAACTTTAAAGCCTT
Source organism: Vigna angularis (assembly GCF_016808095.1). Lineage (NCBI taxonomy): Eukaryota > Viridiplantae > Streptophyta > Magnoliopsida > Fabales > Fabaceae > Vigna > Vigna angularis. The sequence continues at coordinate 35,684,711 of NC_068973.1, read as the reverse complement.
ATTATTATTATTTTAAGATGTAGGGTCAAGATGAACGTCAACAAAATCTCCTAAAGGTTTAGAGTTGTCTTTCACTCTAAGTCTTCTAATCTAAAACCGTTTAGAGATTATTTGTAAAAGACATTTGATTTTGAAATCAACTCAATATTTAATAATTCAGATATTAATAATATAATAAATAAAATCACGTATTTTCTGCAAATATATATTTATAAACATTGAAGTAGACTTGTGATTAGTAACTCTCTAATTAGAGTCCAATTATTTGTGATTATACTTGACCTTAAGAATACTACAATTGCCTCTTCATCTCTCATATCATCTTCCCAATCCAAACACACCGAACTTTTTCTTCTTTCTTGAAAAGCTTTTTATGCAGCAACCACACATAAACAACCAATCATACATAAGGAACCAGAAACAAAAGACCTCCAACATCCACTCACATTCATTGTTTTATTCTTTCTCCTACTCACAATAACAACACCATAACAATCACAAAAGAGTAACACCCAAGACAACCAGAATATTTTGTTTTCTTCTTCCTAATATACGCATCCACCACTAACGAGTAACTCCTTCCCAACATTCAACCACGCATAAACATTACCCATTGCAAAAAAACACCAATTGGTTTTTCTGTTACAAAATAATCAATTATCAAACGTGAAAATCGATTCTTCCCAATACATGAATATGTTCACGTAAAATGCAAAAAAATAATAATTGAAAAAGAGAAATATGATTCGGTAATTAAACTCTCCCTCTTTAGCAAGTCTGTTCGTTTTAGTGAAAATACAAAATCAACTCTCTCTCTCCTTTGAATCTTTGTCATTTTCTTGCAAACATGCTTAATCAAACGTTATTATCATTTACTCTGACAGTAAAATAAATTAAAAAAAAAAACAAAAACATTATAATCAAATGTAAGATAGGAAAACAATACCCATTTCTTATTTCTTTGTTTTATAATTTTTTTTCACATAATTGTTTATTTGCCCTCTGATGAATGCATCTCTAAAACATTCAATAGATATACCTTTGACCCAAATTCAAATGTAAATGATTAGTGCTATATTAGTTCTATACTTGCACAGAAGTCTACCAGAGTTAATTAACAATGTTATAGATGAATCACCTATTGTGTTAAGTCTCAAATCAATTATGAGTTATCGTGAAGCAAATAATCATAAATTAAATTGCATTTATTTGATGGATCAAGTCACAGTGTACAACATTTAATTCCAACCGATGGTTTTAAATTAAGAGTCTGACACACAATATTTTCTCTCAATTTTTGAAGATAGAGGGTATCAATTGAAACCCCACTTACCCTATTTCCGCCGGCCTATTTCTGAATGGGTGAAAAACAAGTCATCTTCCAAGGTTCAATTATAGCTCTATAGCTTCAGCTGACACCCTTACAACCCATCAATTTATTGCATTAATTTCCTTCACATATTATTTATTCCTCTATTTACATTTTAAAATATAAAATTTAACTAAATTATTCTAAACATTTCATTCTGATTATTATTAACACACACGCCTTTATATTTACATAACATTAAGCATATTAAATATAACATTTTATTTGTCAAAATACTATAATTATAGTAGCATAGCATTCACAGACTCTTTCAAGTCATGTAATTTTACTACTTTATTATTCAGGCCCAGCGTGTGTATATCTTATTCTGTAAGTTATTCGAGTTTATTATTCAAGATCATTGTTTGCCAGTTTCTTAAATTTATACACATGCTTTTGAAAAAAAAAATTGTAATATAAATTTCATTGTACATAGACATGCATCACACACAGAGGTAGATTTAATTATGGTTGGGTTTAGATTTCTGAATTTTAAAATATTAGTTAAACTTTTTCTGGAAAATATATATCTGCAAAATTATTAACCCATCCATTGTTCATGTTATGGTAGTAAATACAACACATACAATTGCTATAGAAAAAACACAAAATAACATCGCACCACTAGCATTTCTCATTAATAATTGATAATGTTTATCGTCGGTAAACAACGAAGTTTATTATTATTGACAAGCTATAAATTTATCGATGAGTATTTATTTTTAGTAGATTTGTTTACCGACGAATCATTAACCGTTGGTAAAAATTCACCAATAATTATAATAATTTTTATAGTAAATGTAGCATGAGTATTTGATAATTAAAAATACAAGAATTTATGTAAACTGATTTATAGCTCAAGGACAACTGTACACACAAAAAGTCTAACAATATTAACTATTTTTAATGTTTTTTTTTTGTTATCAACGGATATTTCAAAAGTTTCTATAAGCAATAGCTCTAGTGTATTTGTATAAACATTTGACTGATAATTTTGTTATTTTTTAAGTTATTTTGAATAAAACTACAGGCATGAGAAAATTGTACTAAATCATATTGAATTTTTAAAAGCAAGGTCAATTAATATTCCCATTGTTAGAAATACTAATTTCATTAGCGTTCTCTTTTTCAGCTTATTTATCACTTTAATATAATTCAGCTGCTATTGTTGAAAAAAGAGTCATGTACACAATAGTTAAAGCATTGTCTGTAGAAAATGTAAGGACGAATAATATTTAATATTATATTTTATATTTAGTAATATATTACAATTGCCTTTACGATATGTAATTGTTTGGGTTTAATCATTTCGGATGCAAAAACTTCCATATACATATTTTTTACAAATTTATGCTTAAAGATAATGTAACACATCTAGTCTTCAGTATAGTGGTGAGTGTGTTAATGAACATTCAACTTATATCAGATGATATTTTAAATATTTATATATCCAATAATTTTAATATTGCAATTTAATAATTTTTTTATTGTATATTTGACATATTTTATATTGATTTTATAATATATGTATGTGAAATAATTTCAAAATAAATTATGTTAAAGTGAAAATAAATATGTTTGTGAATTATTTAAATAAATATGCCGAAGAACAATATAAAAAATTATGTTTAATTCTTATAAATTCAATAGTCATATTAATGATGTTATATTATATATTATGTTTATATTCTTTTGGTGACTATAAACATGACATAATTGTTTGGTCTAATAACCTCGCATGTACAACCTTTTTTCAAGTTGCAAATAACATAAGGTTATCACTATTAATTAATTGTTTAAAGAAAATATCATATGAAGTATGCTTTCAAAAATAGGATTTCTACTATGTTATTTTTCCTTTATCCTTCACCAATATTAAAAAAATCACAATTAAGACAATGTGTAAAAGATAAAAAAGTAAAAAAATAACGTCACTTATCATCTCAAATATTGACTGAAAATTTAAAACAGACTTACCTCAGTACTTTCAACAAATATTTGCTAGACACTGCCATAGGCTTATAAAAAGGTCAACTTAAAAAAACTAATTTAAAAGGCCAATCGTCTTAAAAAAGTTCTTTATCATATTCTTACAATTCGTGAGACATTTAAGTAAGCCCAATGTGTTAAATATATCTCAATTAATCATGTCTATTTAATATAATTACTTTATACTTTAAAACAAAAAACTATCAATTTCTTAAGATAACAATGAACAAAAGCGGGATAAAAGGAGTCCTTCATTATTTCCTTACTAAACAAACATAAACATGTTGGAGCTTTATCCGACAGATTCGATAAATGACACGAAATAAACACTAATATATTAGCCACCATTTCATGAAATTTAAAAATAAAAATTATTTTTTGCCGTCATCATCATGTACAGTATGAGATTATAGTTAGTTAATTATTTGGCACCACCATGTTTTGTAACGTCTAGTGAGGCTTCCTATGTTCCCAAGTACCCAAAAATTCTTGCGGGGAATTATGAAATACTATTCTAAGGCAATTTGTATTGTTTTGTGGGCACTGCATTTGGTTAGGTTACGAATACACGTGAACATGGAAGGGTACCACTCAAGTAATCTTTCTGCTTAATACTAATTTACTAGATTTGTTCCAGATGCCACAGATTTGTCTGCCAGAGATATAATCTTGTTTTTGGTAAAGTCTCGAATTAAACTATTTGACGGAAAGTAGACTATTTTATTTCCGTCTTCGGTTAAGGACAAAAAGTCTCAAAGGTGGGAAGGTTCAAATACCTTATTTCTTAAGCAAAAGGAGAGAAAACAAACCTTTTAAATTTGTATCACCTTTAAAATATTTAACGCAGAAACAATAATTTTATCTCAATAATATCTTATTAGAAGGGAACATTATCAAATATTATTTGATAGTTTTCTTAAAAAATACAAATGCCACTGGTGTCAATTTTTATTAGAGAACTTGATCTGTTTTTTTTTAAATGTAATTTTGGTCTAATGTTTAGTTTTTTTATACTTTAATTAATGAATTTTTTTTAATGATTCATTAAATGATATGTTTATGTGTAGAATTAAATTAAATTAAAATAAAATAATAAAACTTATTAAAAATCAAGGATTAAACCAAAATATTTATCTTGCAACGAGAAAAACTAAATTTTGTGACGGGCCGATAGCACATTGTCAAAACAACTTGCTAAACAAGCTGGGCCTGAAGAAAATGAAGCCCGCCGTGGGTAAAAAGGTAAAAAGGCTCATGTTAAATAAATTAATTTCCTTTTTTAACCCGTATATATATATATATATATATATATATATATATATATATATATATATATATATATATATATATATATATATATATATATATATGCACATGTCATAATTTGAAAATGAATTCAAAGCGCGCGTATATTTGCCATTTCGCTCGAAGCAAGGTTCACATCGATGGCGTCCTCAGAGCTAATAACTACAGAAGTAGAATCCGAAAATCACCTTTCTTCTCTTATCTACGGTGAGTCTTAACTGTTCCTTCCAGCTTCCGTTGTAATAATTCATCGGCATTCATGAAACTTGAGGTTTAACAATCTATGCAAATGCAAATATTAAACCTAATTGTTAATTCAAACCACGCGTGACGCGATGCGATCTTTCACTTGTAATGAACTATAATGATTTCGTGTGTTTATTGTAATCCAATTCTGAGCACTGCATGGTTCGATTGATTGACGAATTCCTTGTGTTTACTTCGTTTTCTGTTTGTTCTGCTAAACCGTGCAGAGATATCAAATGAAGTCCAAGAGATCATGGAGAACATGCTTAAGACGATCACGTCAGTTACCTAATCATTTTCAGTACAGTTAATATTTATTCATCACGATTTCGGTCAAAACTTGTGATTATTTTATGCTCTTGAATTTAAACGGCGATTTGTTTATTCTGTACAGTGAAATCAATCATAATTCTGCAGTTATAGAGGAGGAGATAGAGAAGTGCAAAGGTTCTGCTCTTGAGAGGAAAAGAGCCTTAAACGAAGATAGAGATAACTTTCAAAAAGCTGCTTATGCTGTTCTTGACATCCTCAACAGAGAGTAAAGCGCTCTAGGTATCGTTCTACATTTTTCATTTTTATACATTGTATTCCCATATATCTTGTTTGATTAAGTAGATTGCCGCCTGAAACGGATACGTACCGAAATGACCAGAGCGCATTGTTAATCTCTGTTTAGTTTGATCATTAGAGGATATACAACTCATCATTCTCCCTTATCGCGTTTAATTGTTCTACTTCTATGCCGTCAGCCATGAGAATTTTGCTTCCTCTTTTTCCGAATTTTCTCTCTGCGTAGACAAGGCTCCAATCAACTTAGTTATCCAATTGAATTTGTTGTTACCTCAGTATGTTCAGTTCTATGAGCACAAGTGCGAAAGCATAATAATTTTTTTGTCCAATATATTTCTGTTGCTGAACGTAAAGGCTTTAAATAACGAGCCCTGTCTGTGTGGAATGCGGGCAAAGAAGGGATTTCAGATTATTTGGTGATTAGGTTATTTTCTGTAATTGATGTCATTTAATCATGAAACGCTGAGAATCCTTTGGAGGCATGCATGCATGTTGAATGTAATCATACCTGCAACTCTGAAAATATCTTCTATCGAATTTGGGAGAAGTATGAGCTTTGGCGTTGATCCATTTCCCGTTTTGTTTTCATTGGGACGGTGTCCGTGGATTGTAACTCTAACGGGGACTGGGCTTCTCAGTGGTTTGGAATTTCCTGTTTTTCCTGCAATTAGTAAGTAGCATGAGTCTATGCCGGTACTTTAGGTAAGCAGGTAAATTGATGAATTCCATAGCATGTTCATTTTTTGGACACTGATCAAGCAATGAAAACAAATAAAGCAACCTAGGCTACTTTTCGAAAGGTTCCTTCCTGTATTGTGGAGTTCAAGTTGTTTCTCAAACTGAAATAATGTTGCAATTTGCTTGTTTATTGGTAATGGAGATATATCTGTTTTCTATAAGAAGGAATTGTGTTTTCATGCATGACCGAAGTTTGGTTACCAAGGGGCAACCTTGTGCACTGTGTGCCTTGCTTTATACCCAGAAAAGAAAAAGACGAAGAGAAATAAGGAATGTAAAGAGAATGTTACACTGTTTGGGATGTCAATAAATCAGCATCCATATCCACAGACAGAAATGAACATGAAGTTTCTTGGGTTGTCATTTACAGAACCCCCTAGTGTCTGATGATTCTTTTTCTTAATTCCTCTACCGTGTCTAACCACTATAGATTAGACTATTAAAATTTCGTATTTCTGTAACTAGATAGTGGATCAAGGCTACCTTCTTTATATGGATCTTGATATCTTGAAACTTCATGAAGTGTACCCTCATTTTGTCTCAGATGCTGCAAAAACCAGTGCTCATCATATATGAAGCGATTCACATATTTGGATTACTAGTAGCACATATAGTCTAAAAACCATTGTTCACTCAAAAATAATGTGTTTGGAAAGGCAATTAGAGAGTATACTGTTGGCATTTCTTATGCGTAAATATGTGGCCAAAATTATCATAGATTTATTTGTCTGTGCCATAAATTCTACTTGATGGAGTGTAAACTATATATTTAGGAATTCTTTATTCATTTGCCGATCTATGATATCAAATGCTTGAAATGTAATATAAAACTATTCTTGTGCTTTCACCATAAGCTTTCGGGAAGCTGTTGAGTTAGTTCATCACACATGATACAATCAAATCTTCTTTGAGATGTTAACATGCATCTCAACGGTACATACGTTCAATTCAAAGAAAGGGATATCCACGCATCATCAGATAACTTTAAGGTCCCTTTAGGGAAAAACGACGAAGGGAGGGTATTCGAAGGGAAGTTTTCTATTTTTAGGGCCTTTTCTTCTGTTCTTAATTTATCCAATACATCCTTTCTTAATTTCTCAGATAATAAGTTTGCCTAAGGTTTTATCTATGCCAATGCAACGTTTACCATCCAAGGAATTTTGTGTATCCTTTTCTTATATTCTATATTGGCGCATTAATTAAATGTTTATGCTTCAAAATTAAAGAAATACCTCAAGGTAACCCAGCAATTCTGTTACATACGATATTTCTTCTAGCACCTTGCTTTTGAGGCCCTTCAAATGCTGCGAATAGAAGAACCAACATCAGCTGGGAAATCTACATGTTGACGTGTGAATTGTGATAACCATACAAAATTTGGATATAATGTATTGACAATAATATTTGGTTAGTGTTAAAGTGTGCAAATTAATTAATCGGTTGATGGTGAATTTCAAACCTGAATAAAGTTGTACATGATTGCCTTCCCATCGTCACTGAATGGTTGCATCATCTGCTTGAAGTGATGATGATTGATTCGTATGACCTGGGAGAGCCCTCTACTTCTTACTGTAAAAGGTTGTGGAATATTAAACATCACACCTATTTCTCCTGCCATGTCTCCAGATTCAAGTTCGAATAAAAACTGAAAAACATTCATGAGCTCAGTCAAGCAATGCGAGAATTGTTATCTGTGTAGAAAATAGACACTTCTTTTAAATAATTACTTTTAAGAAATGATAGGTAAAACATTTTTACCTTCATTTAACACAAATTACAAAGATAAAATAAACTAAAATTTTATATTTTTTCAATAAAAAAAGAGTAAAAAGTAAAAAAATAGTGTTAAATAAATATAAAAATGTTACGTGCAAAGTATATTTTTCATTATTTTTTCATTCTTTGTTAATGCAATAGAATTTCTTTTTGCTGGTACACTTGAGTATATTATTTCCTATTTCAACTGTTCGATTTACGATTTTCATGAAGATGTTTTTTTGGGCACAAAGAACGTGTTTGCTTCAGCAGGTTATTGGGCAGAGCTAGAATATTGAAAAAAGCTTCTTATTTTGTCAAGAAAACCTGATCTTCCAAAATGACTTATACTCAGGTTAACACATTAGTTGTGAATGTCATGCGGTCTATGAAATTCTTTTATTCTCTATAGTTCAGACGTTCTTATATCTAATATTTAATACAAGGATTCCCTGATTTCAGATGCAAATCAATTGTTATTATATCTTTAGTCTAAATGAGACTAATATTTTATCCTCTTTAAAGTTGAAACATTTTCTCCGGCGTGATGCTTTGTAGTGGTTTATGCACTACTCTTTCCATTCACTAGGTATCTAGGAGTTATTACCTCTTTACTTTCTTTTGAATATGTTATATATACTTCCTCCATCACTCAAGTGCTCATGCACTTCTCCACTATTTTTTTTATTTCAAAAATACTTTATACCTCTCAATTACTTTTTTATTCCAAAATTATCCTACACCTCTTCACTATATTCAATAATCTTTCTCTTTCTCTCTTTACATTAATGAAGCATTCACATAGTTTAGATTTAAACTTATGATATATTATAAAATTTTATTTACAGTTTCCCTTAAATAAGCTTGATTTAATCTTATTTTCACTGTTCAATATATTTTTTTTTCTTCAAATCACTTAATAAATTGTAAAATTTTGTTCTAAATTTCTAGAAAAATATTTATATATATGTGTGTTTTTTTTATATTTAATATCTATAATTTTTAACATTATATTATGTTTTAACTTACTCACATATTTGACTCAAATAACTTGAATAAAGTATTTAATTTATTAGATAAATAATATAAAAATATTATTAAATACTTAAAATATAAAAAAAAATTATTTTTTAAAAATTTGATATTTATTTAGTTCTTTCGTCATTATAAAGTTAGTATATAATAATAATAATATATTATTTATTATTAATATTATTAATATTATTATGTTTATTGTTCTGTATTTGCATATAACCTTTAAGTTTATAAAATGAAAGTGGTAGAAACAATAATATTGAAGTTTTCTCTCAATTTTATATTTTGCAATATATCACAAGTTTAAAGTCGTATAAATGCTCTAGTAGAAAGAAAAAGAAAAAGATAATGCTTCATTAATGGGGAGGAGTAGAGTATTTTTAGAATAAAAAAAAATATTGGGAATGTGCAGAAGTACTGGGGACGGTGGAGGGAGCAACACTCTTAAATTAATTGCTTGGCAGATCTCATCTTACCTGTTCAGACCCAGTATTGTATATCAACACATCCTGCGGAATAGTTCAGTTAGTTAGCAGTTAAACCTTGTTAAGAGGGTAGGATTTTAATACGCAATAGATTTTTACCAGTGACCCAGATAACAAGATGTAGAAATATTTTGGCATCTCATTTTGCAAGATAATGTCAACCTTAGATGGGTAGTATTCTGCCTTTGTTTCTGAGACCTGTTTGTTTAGTGTCATGATTTCAAATTTGGTTACTGTTGAGATGTTCAGAATATCGCTACCTAGAAGAAAAAGAGAAGAGAACTGAAACAAGAAGTTTTACCAGCTGGGTGATAAAATAATCAGAAACTCCTTTGAATAAATATGCTGTTTCAACAATGTTTTTGAAAAGATGCTGAGCAATACTGGATCTTATAGTTTTAGGTAGGTCTTGTAACACTTCTTGCTGTAACTCTGCAGTCTTAAATTTCAATTGCATGTGTGCCAATATTTGCTCCTTTAATCGTCCCGGGAGTCTATTTTTGTTTGCATACTGTAATATTTTGTTGAAGACATCCCTCTGTGAAGCCTGGAGGTAAAATGTATTAGTTTTTGGCAGGGAAATTATCATTTAACAACTACTTTTATATTTGGCAACCACTTTTTGATTTTAAAAAATATATATGAATTTTAAAAGAAAATTGTAATAATAATATATATTTTAAAAGAAAATAATAATAATAATAATATATAGTTGTTAGATGATGGTATAAAAAGAGGAAATGTTGAAGCTATCATGATCTTTTGGTATAGCCATTCAGATAAGCCTTTTATTAGAAGCATGATTACTGCGTTAAGGGTTATCAAATGTAAAGCTAAGAGTTAAATGATCATAGAAGTCGTCGTAACACTTACCACGGCAAAGGTTCCGACAGAGCTATGAACCAACAGAGTTGTCATGTTTCCAATAATATATGCTCCGAGGCCGATGTTAAAAAGCATGTAAAAAATGGAGAAAAGCATCTCCGTTAAATTTACTGCATAAAAATCTCCATATCCAACGGTGGTAAGGGTTGAAACAGACCAGTACACAGAATAAGTGTAACCCAACCCGACGCCCAATTCATGAAAATCCTGTGTTTTGTTCCCGATCCATGTGTGTTTCGGTGTCTTGTGCTGGACAGCCAACCAAAAAAACATGCAGCCTGCGAAGTGTGCTGCAAATAGTGTAACCTGTGATAAACCAAATGAAATAGGAAGCATGGACGAGCTTACTACATTAATAAAAAAATGCTAAATGAAGATAAGCTCAAAAACAAAAGATTTAGAAATTTCCTTACACATATAAGTTTGCAAAATCTTGTTGCAGAATAATTGATTCGTATGTCTTTCTCTAGCCTGGGAAAGGGTTTGCAGTTTCAGTTACAGATAGGAAATCCTGATCATTCCTTTTTCTGCTTAATGGATGATTGATAGTACTTGTATAATCTACAAACATTCCTTATTCTTCTTTATATTTCTTTTGTCACCTTTTATCACCAACATATGATCTTATCTACACTTTCCCTCGTATATTTAAATTTGTTAATATTAATAATTAGTTTGAGTACAATAATTTGCACACAATGATATAATTGAAGCCATCTCCTGTGGCAGGGCTTAGGAAGGTAGATTAATGCTAAGCATTATTGATTAAAGATTATTATGAAGGGCTTAGGAAGGTAGATTAGGAAGTAGGCTCATAGAGCCATTTGAAGTCTTAGTACAATTCATTTATAAGTAACCCTTTGAAAAAGATTATGAAGGGCTTTTTTATGTTAAAAAAGTAGGAAATAAATGAATTAATAGCTTTTATAAGGAATAACTGGATAATATACGAATTTTACATCTAAACATTTGACATATTCGGCCTTTAAATATGCTATAAACACATTTGTTTTTTTTTTAAATTCACAATTTCAAAATTAGGTGCACACTTAAAGTGAACTAGCCTGAATGGGATTGATATTTACTAAGTATATAATAAACTCAGACACTCCTATAGTCCAATTATATCTTCACAGTTTACTCCCTCAACAAAAAAGAGGTGGACATATTTCCCACAAGAAAAATGAAGAGGTATAAATTTGAGTGGATTTTTTATTTGAAAAGTTATTTATAGACACTAAAAAGTTGTATTAACACTTACTATATACTTAGAAAGAGAATAAAGATGATAGATTTATAGTTTATAGATGTGATAAGAAGAAAGAAAGAAAAAAAAATCAAGTATGTAATGGGGTAGATAAAATCAAGATTTTGTATCTTTTTATTTTCGTTTCTCGCTTTCTATTTCGTGCTAACTACACTTCGTTTGTGAATGTACCTCGCGAAGAGTTCGCTAACACGCCTCAATCTCCAGAGTCTTAGCATAATTAGGAAACCAAATACCTCGCTTCTGGTTGGCTTGCCCGTCAGAATTTGATATATCTTCTCAATTGGCAGAGTGGAGGCTAGATCCATGGGGAAGTGCAACTTTTTGACGTACCTGTTGAAATCAAAATGCAAAAAAATTTCCGTAAAGAGAACAAAAAATATGTGCGTTTAAACGAAATATAGGGTACATGCAGGAAAGACTGTAAAATGATAAAACTTCTCCACATGGATGTGTATATATACGAACCTGAGAGCAATCTTCTTATGATCGTCGACGAGGAGATAAGTTGATGTATCGAAGTAAGCCACAAAAAAAGTAAGGATTATATCAACTGCAAAGAAGGCATCAACAAGGAGATCAACAACAGTCAAATATGACCCAACCAACAGTTCTCTGAAAGCTAGCTCGAATGGAGATGCCCATGCAGAGTACACTACCAAAGCCGCCACGAACGTTTGCCACAATCTACGTTTAAATTGCAATTCCATTCCACAATTAATGCATATATATTATATAATAAACTGAATAACTAATTGTGTGAAGGAAATTAGTTAAACACGTACTGATATATACGGTCATAGGGAGCAATGACGTGTTTTCTTAGGTTGGAGTAACCTTCTACATCAAAGATGGGGGTGCCAAATACTGGAAAGATGGTACTTGAAACAGAGGCCATTTCGCTGCTTGAGCATCTTCTTCTCTCTTTAGACGACATCGACATTCTTTGAGCCAACGTCTGACAAAATGGCTTTCTGAGTTAGTATGACAGAGAGAGAGAGATCAAAACTTTTCTTGTTACAGATATGCACAAGGCAAGACCTTGGCTTCTTATTCTGCTAACAAAAACACAGCTGGTTCTTGTTGAGACTTCAGACTCTCAATTATATGTAGTACAACTTAACGACATTATTTAGCACAAAGAGAACTTTTTATATGGAGCGACGAGATGCTGTACGGGTGATCCAAGGATATGTCAACGTCCAGAACATAACAAGACAAAACTCCTCAGTGCAGGTGGTTTTCCATGGAAAAAAACTATTAACTGTAATATATAATCAAAAGCTTCTCTATATAAATCCAAACGGACCATGTCAAAGGTGTTTTTTCCTATATAAATCTAAACCCCGTCTCATAAATATTTCATATGATTTAATAATGAAATTATCTTAACAATTACGTGATGAACTATTATATACTTTGATAAAATGGTTAACGGGCATTTCAGGACGTAGAGTTATGGACGTAGCAGACCTCTTTATTGTTCATTTTTTTAAAAAAAAAAAAACAGTGAAAAGACGGTACCCCAATTAATGGCAGTTATTCTAATACTGATTTAAAAAATGTAAAAGCTGTTTATATATGCTTAAAAATTAGGGATGAGATGGTACCGCAAATACAGACAGTCGTAAATTCAAATTAATGACATCTTTACAACTAACTTTGATACAATGAGAAAAGCTCAAAATTCATGTACAAATATTCTATTCTAAAAGATTCAAATTGTACTAAATATTGTAGATTTCTTCTTAATGTCGTATTGAAAGAGTAACTTTTGTTGGCTGAAAGAGGATCATATTTATTGAGCGGGTAAAAACTTGATGTATCGTTGCTCACATTCTGATGGTCCCAAATTCAGTGATTGTTTGAGATTCAAGGATAAAATTGGATCAATTTCTGCGTAGGGCATGTGATGATTTATCTCCAACTAATCTTTCAAACCTGGCAACGATAGCAATACCAGGCACATGCTAGACGAACTTGGATGTTGTATATACCTCAAGATCAATAAACCAACTTCAACTGTGAAATCAATGAAACAAAACAAGACATTCTGATTTTTAAAATAAATACGGGTAAACATTTGCTTTGGTTGATTCCACTTCTTCCGATAAGCGGTTATGATCTAACTCCAGTTTTCTCGACATATGTTGAATAAATAAACCAAAATATGCGCTTTGGACACTCAGATTCTTCTAGCAATTGGTTACATGTATTGAGCCAACCATTGCTTACACATATCAAGCACGGGAAGTGCATTTGCATGCAGTGCCTGCACGAAGAATGATAGTAATTTAAGAAAAATAGAACATTTTATTTGCAGAAATACATTTCTACAGGCCATTAAAATACTGTCAAGTTCACCCATGATAAAAAGAAAATTCTTGATAAGTAATGTGCAGGTGGTATTGATAAACCCAGGGCAAGTACTAGCACACCAAATAACAGGAGCTGTAGTAATCAAAGAAATGTATTTTTCTCAATTTTTCAGTTCATTGGATGCACTATAGGGAGTTGGGAGAAAAAAAGATGAGAATAACAAGTTCGTAGACATTGAATCTAGCATCAGGTTCTTTCCAAGGAGATCAGATGGACTTCCTCCCTTAATAACTGAGAATTTTCGTCAAGTGATTGCCGATTAGAAATCATATGCATAACAAATTGTTAACTTTTTAAAAGGCAATATATGAAATCTTAGTAGAAACACACGGCAATGGAAGAGAAGGATATACTGTATACAATGATACACAATAACATGACGATTTTCGATACAGCCCAACTATCTGTTGGGCCAGAAAATATATTGGACAATGAAACAAAGGAGCAAAGGAAATGGGGACAAGTTTATATTAGGAGAAAAAATAAAAGGGGCTGAGGTGGACACAGTAGAAGAATTAGTTAGAGAGAGAGAAATTGGAGGATACTAGAAGATTTTCCTTTTTGTTGTGACCTTTATAGTGTCAGAGGAGCGTGTGGGGTTGGACATTTTATTTTTAACAAAATTGAGTGGAGAGTACTGTTTGGGTCTCTTAAGAAGCTTAGCTCTGGGCAATAGGATTATTCCTTCTGTTTTTGCCTTGATTTCAATGAAACAGGATCAGCGATCCTTTCTTTATTCTCTTTTCCTCTTATTTTATTACTTTTCCTCTTATTTTATTACTTTTCCTGTGGTTTCCTATCAATTTTATTGATAAGTTTGGTATAGTATATAAGAGACGAAATAAATAAGGGTGGTGTGCCAGCAGATTTTGGGAAGGAAGAGTTTAGAAGAATTGTAGAGAGTGAGGTTCTCTCGAACAATCTTAGTGAGAGAATACTTTGTTAACATTCTATACCAGTACTAAATTGGTAGGAGCCGAATTGGAGTCAAGCAATAAAAAATTACAAGACAGAGTCTTGTATTTCCATTTCTTAATATGCAATTCTATCAACTAGAGCATCGGTCTTGGTACTGTGGTGATTGTGTGGGGGGTTATGGTCAATACCAGGATGGAATCCAGATTAGACGTATTAGAGAGCATGTTCCAAGAAGTTCTTCGACAAAGAGAAAGCAGAAAATAAACATGAGTGGTTTCAGAGGTTGGAAAATCTAATCAGTGGTCTTACGTGGTGGTTGAAAAACTGTCGGGCAGATTGAAATTCACGGCAGATCACAAAATAGTACCCACAAAGTCATAATAATCCCTCCTAATTGTTAGTCAATCATTATTTTCCGTTTCATAATTTAGGAAATGAAAAAGCACAATTTCTATTAACTGGGTGATACAGTTAGAAAAAGCTATCAATAATGCGAATCCAAACTTGGAAGTGGCTTGTAACATGCCGGAATCAAAGATAGAAAACATGCCCAACGTTAGATAATCCATGTGACACAAGTAGAATGAATCAACCTCGAGGCAACAGATGAGATTAATCAGAAGATCCGACCACTCAATTTACAAGCAGATACAGATAAACCAAAAAGCCTGGATACCAGATTTATTATTAATTTAAAGACATGTATATCTGCAGTTCGAATATGACAGTTTAGAATACACACACATATGTAGGGTATTCAATCCAAGATTATATGTATTTGGAATTTAGGATTCAGTGTAGATGTTGGGTTAACCCCCATAACTAACTACAAGTGAGGATTATCTAACAGTAAAACTCAATTGGCAGTTTTATTCAATGTAGCTGATTAGTTAAGTTTCCATTTGGAAAGTTACTAAAAAAAGAAATCAAAGGATGAGACTAAAATAGATATAGATAGTTTACCTGATGCGCAACATATTGAACATCAGCAACACTACCACTCCTTGAAGCAATTTGAAATGCACTTTTTAATCGACCACAAACTACACAAGCAAGAACCTTCCTGCATGACCAATTCAAAAATAAAACAAAACATGTTACAGCAGTGAATTTGATGGACACTCAGTTCAGGGCAGTTCTGAGAGTTGTTTAGAAAATGAATTAGAAAACAGTTCTGCATTATAAATTCTAGGATTAAGTGTACACAATAACTGGATGAGGTTACTTTTATATTTTATTTTATTAAAAATTACAGGATGACATAGTTATAGAAAATAACAGCTAGTAGTTATGTAATAGGAGTATATCTGATGGAAAGCTGAGTAATCGGGAAGTGTGAAGTTATTTGTTTGTAGTTTGTAGACAGAGAATACTCTTTGTAGGATACTTTGTATCTGGGACAGCAAATGTATTGCTGCACTGTATGTGACAGGAGACCTTCGTTTCTGAACTATCAGTCTATCGCTGTATTGTGTGACCAGTGTTCTATATTATATTTTTTTACTTTATCAATTGGTGTTCTATCAGAATAAATACAAAGAAAAGCCTATGGAGAAGGCACCTGGCATCATGTATTGAGAGCATTATAGTTAGAAACTGTTTGTCTAGTTCTCTTTTGAAAAATGACAGTAAATGTAAGACTTTCAAAATTTTGCCCTTAAATCTTCTAAGGAATGAAGATGGATCATAAAAATATCAAAGACTTTTCAATAAAAAAAGTCCCCCGATCCCCTAAAAAAATATAGGAGGTGCATGAAGAAAAATAGATAAAAGCCCTCACCTGTGGCTGCTAGTTAACATGTCTATCAGACGATCTGGACGCTCTTTATGCTTATTAGCATATACATTTATTGCGGCACCTAACACCTGCATCATTGAAAATGTTCAAAATATTTCTTTAAGATAAGTTCCCTTGATACAATAGATAGACTTCCCTCTTTTAACAGGACCAAGAATCACTAATAACAAACCATAACCTCAAGTGATTAGAAAAAGCACATTTTAGTCTCCTAACCTGTTTTGACAGTATAAAGCTCATGTCTATATAGGACTCTACGAACCTACTTTATAAAGTCAAGTTTCACCATTAACAGAACAATAATTTAAAACAATTTTAAAAGAGGGTAGTAGACGGATCATTGAAAGACACATTTACAGGGGAGGAAAGAAACAGAAAGATAACCCTAACTGTAGAAAAGGGCTGTTGGATATGAGAGGATAAAAAAGAGAACAAGGTCCGAAATAGATTTTTTTTTTATATAGAAACTATTGTTTTAAGATGTGATATGTAATGTGGAGGCAGTTACTAAACTTTTAGTTCACGTGCTCTGTATGTGGAGAAAAAGTGTAACCCAATTCAAATATTAACATTATCCTAATCATAAAATCAAACTGAAAAGGTCCTAAAATCTAAATGTTAAGAATAATATTCTATTTCTTTTGTAAACTATTCCTAAATTTCGAAACAACCAAATTATTCAAATCCAAACTACATAAATTTAGGCATATATTTCCACCAGGATGAAAGGGAGTGAAGGAATGGAGAATTTGGTTGGATCAGAGAAATGACTAAGTGTATGGAAAGTTCGAAAGACAGAATTGGAGAATCATGGGCAAAACAACCAGAGGAATGATAGGGGAGGAGCTGAAATATGAGGAAATCATCAAAGAATTTGGGAAGGAGGAAGCCTTTGGCCTGGAGGAGTGGTACTTGTCTCGTGTCAAATCTTATTTTCCATGTCCTTTTTTGTTTCCGCTTTCCCTGGTATGCCATGCTGTATGTTTTGGGATTGTTTGTTACAGAAACATTCTAGTGTAAGGAGCTGAGCTCCATTTTTAGAAGTGGAATTTTGAAATTTTAGGTCTATAAATCTGGTAGAATCAAATACATGCTATAAGATTTATAGTCACTGAACTTTTGAGACACATTATGAAATCATTAAACTAGAATAAAAAAAAGGTTTTTTAAGAGTAGTAGAAAAAGAAAAGAAAATTAAATTAGGATTACCTGATCCCAGTCATCGTCATCTATTGTACCCTTGATGTTTCTAAAGAATTCTGTCAATTGGCTGCCTCTTTTTCTCTCAGCAAGAGATGCAGCAACACCAGCATATATGTCAACAGCTGCATGATACAATTAAAAGACCTAGATAAGTATGCTGAAAAAACATTGTGGAGCTAAAAACCAAGAAAACAGAGCCAGATTGTAAAGAGGGAAAAAGCAATGTAACCAGGAAGATTGAATTCATAGATCAATTGGAATGCCAAATCAAAATTCTTCTCGACAAGAACCTCTGCAATTTTACATCTTCGTCTGAAATTTCAAAAATATCATGAACTTTTGTAATAATTGTCATTATGTGAATAGAAATACTGCATATCACAACAGAAACATGTAAATGCATGTAATATCGACAGTGGAAAGATCCATATAGCATTCTACAGTTAACTTTAGCAATCATTAAGAACACTATAATCACAGTTGACCCTATCAATATCAAATGACTTCAAAATACTTGAGATGAAAGATATAATATATCTTGTCCTGCAATCCATCTAAATACTTTTATGTGTTTTAACCAAACAGTATAGCTTCTAGGATAGATGCTTTATGACGTATCGAATCACGTCGTTATGAGTTTAACCCCCATTCTTCTAAATAATAGGTTAATTTCAGCAAATGTTGTTGACGCTAAATATTTAACAAAGATTCATGTGCTATCACCCAAACTTTTTTACTGTGAATTTTCAAAAAATTGAACTAACCCAATTAAAGAGAAATGGATAGTGGAAGTTGCTAAATAAAACATAAAATAGAACAGACCTAAAAGTTTCTGGATCATTTGGATTCCCAAAAAGTGAATGTTTCCACTGTGGTCCTTCCGAGTCATTAAAGGATTTAACAACTTCAACCTACAAAATACAACAAATCTGCATAACCATAGGATTTAACAAACCATTCTTCACCAAAATATATTGAACAGCAGAAAAATTAAAACTAAAACGAATTATTTCAGAACTCTAATTTAAAGAAGAGGTAATGCCTTGAACCAAAGCTTCCCAAAAAAAAAATGTAAGACAGCTAAGCAGCCACAGATATTTGCATGTCCATTATACCGTATAGCCAAATTTACTCTTAGAAGTTGATAGTTAAACCACTTAGAATTCAGTATTGGATTTGGGCATATCTGATTACCTGGATTGATACTCGGGCAGAAAATTTTACAAGACCTTCTTCTGTAAGCTTTTCAGATGCACTTTTTCCTCGAACACCTTTTGTTACAAGCTTAGTAGATTCCCCACCTTTATGCCTTGCAGACAATCCTTCGTCAAAGTGCATCTATATCAATAAGCAGAGAAACAAAGAGTTATTAACAAATAATAACATAAATTCACCATATTATTATAATTGCTATAATGAAATGTCTTTTTATGATTTGTTGCATATTTTCTTAGTAAATTTATAAGAATTTACAAGTAAAAGGATCTGATTTCTTAGTAAATTTATAAGAATTTACAAGTAAAAGGATCTGATTTCTTAGTAAATTTATAAGAATTTACAAGTAAAAGGATCTGAGGACAGAAGGCTTCTTTTGGCTTTGTAAGTCAAATAAGAAGGTTGTCTGCACAGAAAGAATGTTTGCCCTTTCTTCTATAATTCCCAAACTCCTCTTCTTGGCCGTTGTTCAGTTAATGATATGTAATCCAGGAGCATCACTAACCATTTAATAACTATCTTGTGACTAAAAAATGCTTTGACTTAAGTTCTGCGTCTACTAACAGGATATACCTCGAAAGATCTCATGGGAGGGGCAAACTCTTGCATTTTGGTTAGTGGGACCTTCACCAATCAATGCAATCTTAAATCTTAAGAGTAGGGATACCTAGTTAACATTTCAATTTCAATAGAATTTTTCTCAATTCAATCAAAGCTTCTTTTTCGGCCCAGGAAGAGTGACACAAGCATGAAATTAACATACTGATTCACCTTCTTCCTTCTTTCCAAAAGAAAAGAATATATTAAAGGGCGAATCCATATTGGTACTTCAAAAAAATCAACCTCCATATGTTAGCAACGAAGAGTGATATCTAGCTGGATAAGTTACTGTAACCTCAACCTTAATTAGTGTTCACTGAACCAACCACAATTCCAGATTATGTCCCATGATGATATCCTTTTGCCTTCTTAATCATAATAACTAGAACCTATAACAACTTAATCACTCAAGCTCTTCTTTAAATTTAATGTTCTTTCTTGTAACAAGGTGCTCAAAACAAAGCATGTAGAATTTACTTGAAGAAAAAAAGAAAGTACTTAGAAAAGTAAGCCAATCATTACTTATAAATTGAACAAAATAAGCATTCTTAAAGATTTCACATCGATTAGACATATGACCAAATTATAGTATATAAATAAGTACAAACATCATTTTCCAAATTAGTTTTGTAAGATTAAGTTAAGCTTACAATCCACTTAGCATGCCATCTTTGCCTTTTATTTTATTAAATTATGGACATACCTTGGCACGTTCCAGATGTCTAATGGCTTCCTCTTGTGAAGAAGAATTCACAAACAACTGAATGCAACACAGTCCAGCAGCAACATGGTCCATTTTGATTACCTAAATATTGTACATCATTAGAAACTAAAAAGATCCCCATAAAAAAAAAATTTAAAAAGTCACAACGTGTATGAAAGCCTGTTATTGTGGTGATGAAACATTTTATTCCATGCAGATAATATAAGTAACACAAAAATGTAGTTTTGCTCCATGCAGGAAACTGTGTTCTAGTTGACAACCTCTTTCCTTGGTTGCATAAGGTTGTTATAAAGGAGGTCATGTGTTTATGCATCTTTTATGAATTGTTGTGGATATTAGGTTTGAGATTTTCGGATATATCTCAAGAAGTCTCTTATATTTGCGGGCATTGGCACTAACTTGCATTCAAACTGAACGTACAGGTTCTCAAGTTGTCCAAGACAGTGTTTCTAAAAATGTTTTACACTCTAGGGACAAACATTGGTTAGCCATTGCGTTTTGAATAATAGGACAGAGTAAGAATTTAATGATCACTGACAAGAACCATACTAAATGAAAAATAAAAAAAGAAAAGGAAACTTGTTACAGGACCCAAGAGAATTTTGGAAAAAACAGCAATCCTAGCATACAAACTCTAAATGGTCTTTTGTGTTCCAAATGAAAAATGCAGACACTTTGCTCTCCAAAGATAAAGGGCAGACCCAGTAAAATTTTATAATGACTCATTACTTAGATAGTTACCTGAAACCTGTATAAATAATTGAAATGCTTGTGAGTTTCACAATAGAGGCAAATACGGGTAAGGGCAGTCATTGTATACTGATTCACCGCTGCATCCTGAGATTCAGTTGATGACATTCTAGTTGAAAGGACTTCCTCCAAAATAGGCATAGCACCATAACCAATGCACAATTCACACAGATCATCAATTGTTCCATAATCAGTTGCCAAAGAATCTAGTCGTTGGGGTGATGAAGAAGACACTCCACTTGTTATTGATGGCTGTGGTGGTGGGGGAACTTCATCAGGGGGAAAGAACAAGAAGCAAGCATCATGGTAGTGACCATGCCTAAACATAAAGCCAAGCAAATGCTGGCGTGCATACTGCAAAATTTGAAACAACCATTAGGGAATCCAAAAGTTGCAAGCAAATTGTAAAGAACACAAGTCCCATATCACTTAGAGACATCCAAAAAAGAGAATGTAAGTGGGAACAATTTTCATCTTATAAGCTTGTTTTATTTGGTTAAGTTAAATCCACTTTGTAATATGTTATCAAAGTCAGTAAAGGAGTCGCTTACCATGTTATCCTCATATCAAGCTCAATAATGCTAGACATATGGATAATGCACTGGGAAAAACCCAAGTGGAGACAATCTTTATTTTACAAGTTGATTTGATACAGTTAAATAAAGCCTAAACCTCTTTAGTCCCAATAATATATTGTTGTAAGTGGGAACAATTTTCATCTCATAAGCTGGTTTTGTTTGGTTAAATTAAATCCACTTTGTAATATGGTATCAAAGTCACTAAATGAGTCACTTACCATGTGATCCTCGTATCAAGCTCAATAATGCTAGACATAATGGATAATGCACTGGGAAAACCCCAAGTGGAGACAATCTTCATTTTACAAGTTGATTTTATATAGTTGAATAAAGCCTAAACCACTTTAGTCCCAATAATATATTGTTGTAAGTAGGATATTAAATCATTACTAGAAGTTGGTAGAATATTAAATGTATTACTAGAAGCTAATAGAAGTTGATAGAAGATTCTTAGAGATCATGTAATTATTACCTTTTAGGATTATAATTCTCTATATATAGATGTCAGAATATGTGAATTTATTGCACAATTAATATAGCAATTATGTGTAATCCTGCAATTATGTGTAATCCCTAAAATTAAGGAATTAGGATTAGTAATTATTGGGCAGATTTCCTTTTATTAAGATCAGGTATTATTGGGAAGATATCTCCTGATATAGACTTTATTTCAGGAGATTTTTTACCTTAATTAGACAATAGTTTGTTTCTTTTTAAACACCTATGTATTGTTTCAAAAGCATGAATGAGAGAATAATTAATTCCAGCATCCTACTACTGTTTTACAACAATAGAGACTAATGTACTGTTTCAAATGAATCAATTGAATAAAAATCTTCTTTCTTTTATATTAATTCTTTCTAGTTATACACACACACACACTCACACACACACATATATAAGCCTAAGCTTGTTTTTATCACCTATAAGATGAACCTAGTTTTTGTTTGGTCTCTAAAATATTTTTCTTTGGGTTTTAATCCCTCCAATCTAAAGTAACTATTTTTTGTTTCTAAAGTTCTTTTTAAGGTTGATGGATAACATTAAGTTTAGGCATCTAGAAATTTTTATAACATACTTCATGTTGACATAGAGCATAGCTCTATCATGTGTTACCTATGAACAGTCACCTGACCTTCCACTAAACACAAATAGTTAAATATTATTGCATGGCAGTGGGGACCAAAAGCAAATTTCAAGCTTTATAGGGATGAAAACCAAAAGACAAAAACCTTTTACAAGGATGAAATCAAAGAAAATTTTACATGAGCTAAATACATATTTAAGCCATATATATACATAAATAAGATTATCAATGGAGGCATAAGGCCAAATTTTGGCATATAAACACACAACTGCACCCTAAGGCACCATCACAGCGAGGCTTGGGTCACAAATTGTCACACAATACCATTATGGGGGAGTTAAAACATATATATTAAAAACATGGATTAGTCAAACTTTTTAAGTTTTAGTTTAACAATAAAAAAAGGTAGAATAAAGACTTGCTACATAAGCCCAAAATCTACAAACATTTTTAAAAATAATGTGTAGCTATTTTAATTTGACAAAATATTAAGCAAACTGTGAAGTTATGAGAGCATTTACGATCCATTTATTGAGATACAAGGGATAGTTATCCTCACCTCTTTTAAGTAATTAACACATTCAGCATATCTAGTATTATCCAGGTTACTCCGAGGACCATCTTCAAAGTCTCGACTATACACAGAATTATTATTTGCAGACAGTTGTGAACGTCTTGACCTCTCTGAACGAGGGAATGTTGATGGCATGTATAAGATGTTGAGATATGAATCAGCAGAAAGAGAATCATCCAAGATTGTGGGTGCACTTTTAGCCAGGTGTTCATACCTGAAGCAAAAACATAGTCAAATTTTACTTCTGTGCAATGCAAAGAATCCAGAGGTGCCCTTTTTAACCATTCTTCCTTCCTTTTCCCAGCAAGCAATAATCACAATCAATACTTTTAAAGAACTAATCAGCTTTACCAGTCAGAAGTGAAAGCATAAACATGTTTAGGATTTTACTTGAGTACAACAAAACATGTGCCGAGAGATCAGATAACTTTTTGTAAAATTAGCAGCAAAAACCCAGATGTCCAAACATCTAGACATCTAATTATCGGAACAACACCTTCAACCAAAAAGATAAAATAATATAAATTTGAATAGGGAACACAATGCAAATATATGATACAAATGTAGAGACATTCTTGACTCTTGTCTGTGATTTAACAATAAAAACTTAGTACATTGCAGCAAAAAGAAATATAACATAAATGCATAACATCTTACATAGAACGAACAGCTGAAACATCAACTGGAGGGCCACCTTCAATTGTATTAATAATGTCTAGAATAACTGGTCCAGGGTCACCCTTGTGCAACTGAAGAGCTTGCCTGAAATGAGATAGATATATAATTTGTATATCACCTCTGTTCTAAATAGATATATAATATTTAACTGCGTTTCAGTCCTGACACTAAAATTGATTCAAAGCTTTAGTGATGAACTAGCAAAAGTATAATCACCAGAAAAAGGTTAACATACTTAAATTTCACACGAGCATGTCCATAGCGCTCCATCCGAATTAATGCATGACCCCATGCATTCCACACTGGGAAGACATCAATCTAAAGAGCAATATTCTTTCTTTAAAACCCATAATAACATAAATCAAGCACTTCTAATACATAAAAGAGCAAGACTGGTAGGCAGGGGATTTGTCTACCTTACACTTTTTGCAAGTATAAACAGCCATGCTGTACCGTTCCTCTGCAACCAATCTGTCACGAAGATGGGCAGATGACTCTCCATCAGCTATGTCATCAAGAGAAGCAGCAATCCCTGATCCCAAAAGGCTTTGCAGCAGCTCTGCGCGTCCCAGCCACCTATCTGCCTGTGACAAAATTTCAGAAAGCTCATCTGTGGATTGACTACCCACACTGGAGCTACCAGCATCAGATGATGTGTCATCGGTATCTCTATTTCTTTCCCAATTACTTGGCAATTCACTACCACCTGCAAGCTTTCTTAGCAATGATTTGGCATAAAGTAGACCCTGCAAATTTAACAGTAGATTAATTACATTTTTCATTACAAGAAAATGCTAATGATGGACATTAACAGCAATTCCAACATCTTACCGTGCAAGTAAAGCAATAAATATGTTACCTAAGACCCATCATTATTAACCACAGATAGAACCTAAAATGAATAAATTACTCTATTCCCATTAAATACCTGGACAAATGTTTCTGTGGCATGATATGCTCGACCAATTGTTTCCATAGATGCATTCTCAGGCAACTGCTGAGAGTTCAAGACATTCTTCATTTGATTAATGCACAAATCAAGGGCTATTTTGGCGGACACTAATTCATCAGAGCAAAGAGCAAGCAGTGCCTATGGAGTGGAAACCCAAGGAGTCAGCTTAAATGAAATAAGACATCCTATGAAGACACTAAGCAACTACAATTGCTTCAGTTAACACTATCAGTAGTAACAAAGCAACGGCAGTAAATTCTAACATGATATCCTACTGGAAGATCATCTCATTACTATACCTTGAACAATGTGATGTCAGGGGCACTTTCATATCTGTGAGAAGAACGAATGCTTTCATCTTTTGATGGGTCACCTGTAAGCATCCATTCCTCAGTAATTGAAACGGAAGGAAGCCGTTCTTGCCCATCTGTTGAAAAAGATGAAACACGGTCCTCTTGTATTCCAGTCATTGCTTCCCAAGCAACTCTATCAGAGGGAGACAATCCCGAGCTTTTTCTTTTCCTATAAACATCTTTAGGAGCGTTTTTTTCCACAGTATTTTTTGGAGCCCATGAAAAAGCTCTACGAGCCTCTTTTTGTAAGTTACTTAGACTGCTCGTAA
Organism: Vigna angularis; assembly: GCF_016808095.1. NCBI lineage: Eukaryota > Viridiplantae > Streptophyta > Magnoliopsida > Fabales > Fabaceae > Vigna > Vigna angularis. The sequence continues at coordinate 35,658,989 of NC_068973.1, read as the reverse complement.
AGGATGATCTTTGTGGGGCACCTGATCTTGTCTTCTGTTTTGGTCTGGATCCTGTAAGAGATATGCGATGTTCCCTAGGAGGCAAGCTGATACTGACAGCAATAGCCTTAGTTGCATATGTAGTAATCACATGATTGTCTCGTAAAGAAGGAAATTCCTTTAATATCTACAAAAATACAGGACAACATTACATTGAATGAGAGATAAGTAATTTAGACGAGTGAACAAAATGTTGCATAAAAATTACAAACATAAACTTGTCATACATAAGGCAGGGGTATCCGAAATGTTTCACTATCATAGTTCTAAAAATCACTCACTTGCGCATAGGATGGTCCAACTCTACTATGCTCTCATGAGGCTGAGTCCCATTTCTACACAAGATTGAGGGCTGGTGGGATAGTTAGGTAAGATTGTGCCAATGATGGAATAACCAATCTTCACAAGCTGCTGTAACTTTGAAGAGTTGAACAGTAGAACCATGACCTAAGTGGTTTTGACCCAAACTATCCTTGTCTGAATTTCCTATCCATCTGTCATGGTTCATTGCTTTTCATCTGTCTCCACTCTACAAACCGGCGATATTATCAATCTTGCAAACCAGCGATATACAACTATGTTCTTTGCTGCTCTCAATAACAGCATGAGTGGTTCTTTGTTCCCAACATAATCACTCACGCCAACAATCTATGCTTACGTTCCTTGCCACCATCTATTGCAGGGTTAGTGGTTTAGTATGCTAGACATCCACAACCTACATCTATTTTCTTCACCAACATCTAGTACAGGATGAAGGGTTGAATTTTAAGAAGTGAAAGTGTCTTTAACGCTAAATTATTCTCTCGAATACACATCATCTTTTTTAAAGGGTTACAATTTTTGTTACGCATAAGACTGTCATTATCTAGAAGCCACTTTGGGCTATCTTAGAATTTGGATTTATGTCTAGCCCAACACAACAAAATCGACTCATAAGTGAGGGCTACACACCAGTTATATACACTACTTTGGCGTAATCCTTAGTCAACATAGGACTAGATTTCTTTTTTTTCAATGCACACCCATGTCCAGCACTATTGGGCTTGATTCGTGGATAATATGGTAGCTGACATGTTAATAGATTTAGGTTAGACTCTACTATTGTAAAATTTGAGTTTAAGTCTGGCAATTATGGCATCTGTTGTTAAAAAAATTATGTTGTTTACTTGAAAAAGAGAATGATTTTATTATTTTCATTAATAATAATTACATTCTCCTTACCTCTGTTTGTAGCAATCTAATCTTCTAAAATAAGGAAATAAGGAAACAATGTACTAAAAAATAATCTAGAAGATCATACACCTATTTTCTCTAATTAGGATGATTCTATAGATATTTTCTCTAATTAAAAAGATTCTATAGATATTTTCTCTAATTAAAAAGATTCTATAGATATTTCTTCTAATTACAACATGTTTCTATAAGGATATTAAGCTTGTGAATTGAGTGATAAGTTAGTGTGTACGGAGTTATATAAAATCTTTATATATAATTGTTATATGTGATTTGCTGGTCTCTAAAGGGACAAGAGAAAAAAGTGAGGGTAGCAAAATAAGAATGTTAGAACAGATTGTGACAGCAAAAAAAGGACAAGATACAAAATGATTGTATAGAAGGAGGTATTGGAGGCATCAATGCAAAAAGTAGACTGATGACTTTTAGCTGTGAAGATGGGGGAAAGGGAGACCACGAAGGACATTATAACAAATTGCTAAGAGGGAATACTACATAAATAATATCCCTAGGAATTTTGGCTATCAATTGAACCAATGAAATACAGGAAGTGTAGCCAACCTCACTTAGTGACTTAAGGATTTTGTTGTTGTTGCTATGAGTTGTCATGTAAAGTTTTTTTTGTTACTTTATGTCTATATAAATTTAAACACAACTTTGTATTTTAGGTACGAATTTACAACCCATGTTTCCTGTATTTCAAGATCTTTATTTTGACAACCTTACTATTAATACTCCAAGATAAATTAGTAGATGGAAAATAATTATTGCTAATTGAAGTAAATTTGCATTACCAATGTCGCAGATTGCAATTGTTTTCTCATCAGTAGCACTTCCATAATCAGATGAGGATGCTCATGCAGGGAAGAACACCTTTGTTGCCATGGCAAGGGCAAGACAGCCAACACACGAAGCCCCAAAGCCCATGAGTTAAGCCGGGAAATCTCAACATCGGACAGATTCCCTTCTCTTCGCTTCAGGAAGAAATGAACCTTCAAAGATACAGAAATGGTCATTTGAGAGATTGAGTTTCAAAACTTCAAAGAACAGTTTAAAATAGTTTACACAATTGAACAAGGTAAAAATATGCTAAATAAATGCTTGATTACAAGAAGTTGCTTTGACCGCAAATTGGGTAAAAGCTGCATTGCACCCATAGCAACTGGCAAAGCATCATCTGTGTCCCTTAATGAAGAAAGAAAGCGCGAGGCTTCAGCAGGTCCTCCTCCATTAAGGGGGTCAGCAGTCAGAAGCTTCACAAGCTGCCGCCCCTGCAATTCTCTCCGTAAATCAATTGATAATCCTGCACTTTCTGCCACTTTAAGTGCAGCAGAAACAGCTCCTTTTCCAGCTAACCTAAGTGCCAGACCCTCTGGATCTTCCTTGCAATCTGCTTCAACCTGAAATACAAACATATTTTAAGGAGGGCATATGAGCGACCATAGGAAACAGGTAATTGAAAAGGACAAATATGTTCCCTAAAATCTAGTATATTATTGGCTTTGGCATTAATTACAGGTAGTTCTAATTCAAGCTATCATGTACAGAGATGAGATAGAAACCTCTGGAGAAAAAGAATAAAACTGGCATAGAATTTCTACATCAGACATGTAACAGTTCAAATGAAAGAATAGAACCTCTTGCCAGCTTGTATAATGATCATCTGCACTCAATATGTGACTGTATCTCTGCAAAGCTTGTTTCATTTGCAAAACCTAAGCATCACAACACGATAAATAATGTGAATTACGACTAAAAATAATGGATATGAGATATAGGGAAAAAAATAAAACCAGAGCATAGGTATGGGAGAAAGAGTATATTGTATAGAAATATAAAAAACAAAGAAACAACAAAGTTACTAAATCATAAAATACATGTAGAAAATGTGGAATTACAAGAGGGAACAAGATTTAAGGGAATGATGTCTCTGTTTTTTTCATTTAGAGGAAAAAAAAAAGTATCTTTTACATGGCTGGCATGTATTTGAGTGTTGTAAACTCATTGTAATGCTTGACCAAGATGTTGGCGTTTAATGAAAGAGAAAAAAATAATACCATTTATCTTTCATTTCCTAGCAAAAATGTACCGAGCACCAAACAGCCTACATTAGGTATGTACTTTGTACACATAAACCATTTAAGAGTACCTAGGCATCACACCATGGTAGTTATTGAATATAGTGAAAACTTATGTATGAGATTACTCTCCCTTGTATAGAAAATATACATAGGGTATTATATTTATAATAAAGGAAATATGGACTAAGCCCAAAATACAAATAAAGAATAATAATAAAGTAACTATAGATAAAAGATAAAGATAAGATATCTATTTAAGATATCTAATAATCTAATATATCTAACATTCTCTCTCAAACTGGTGCATACAAATCATATGTACTAAGCTTGTTACAAATATAATCAATTATCAGTTTCTCGTAAGGACTTATTGAAAATATCTGTTAATTGATCACTTGAGTTAATGAACTTAGTCTTGATGTTTCCATATGCAATATTCTCTTGATTGAAATGACTGTCAATCTTAATGTGTTTGGTCCTCTCATGAAAAACATGATTGTAATTAATATGAAGAGTAGTTTGACTCCAAATTGTAACTCTCTAAGCAATTACTTAAGTCAAACAAGCTCACAAGTGACTGAGACCATAACTCTGTATTTTGCTTTTGCACTAGATTTTGCCACAACACTTTGTTTCTTGCTTTTCCAAGTGATAACGTTACTACCAATAAAGACACAATATCCGGATGTAGACCTTCTATCAGAAAGAGATCATGCCCAATCAACATCTAAATAACAAACAACTCTTGTATAGTTGTTGGAACCATATAACAACTTTTTTTCTAGGAGGTCCTTTAATGTACTTTAATATACGGATGATTGCATTCACATGGGGAATTAAGAATTTGGCTTAGCACCTTGACTACAATGGAACAATCACAATGAGTAACTGTAAGATAATTTAATTTTCCAACTAATCTTTTATACTGTCCGGGATCTGACTTAGGCTCCCCCTGATTTGGTAGAAGTTTAATATTATGATCCATGGTTGTATCAACAGATTTTGAATTCATCAACTTAGTTTCTTCCGAAATATCCAAAGCATACTTCTTTTGAGATATAACAATACCATTGTTGGATTGTGCCACCTCAATACCCAAGAAATATCTGAGTTTTCTAAGATCTTTGATCTAAATTTCGTTGCAATGATGTTGTTTCATCTAGGACATGTCATGGTTGTCACTATCTGTAAGAACAGTGTCATCAATATGTATTATTAAGTAGACACATCCAACACTCGAGTGATGATAAAAAACTGAATGATCTGTCTCACATGGAGTCATACCAAATTGTTGAATAATGTTGCTAAATTTTCCAAACTAGGCCACAGGAGACTATTAGGCCATATAAAGATTTGCAAAGACAACATAACAACACAGAGACTCCCCATGAACAATAAATCTTGGAGGCTGCTCCATATAAATCTTTTCTTGCAAATCTCCATTGATGAATGCATTTTTCACATCCAATGTCAACTACTTTGTCTCTTCCAGCTCTAACAATTGAGTCTCATCTACTAATTGTCCTTCGGAAAGGTATCTTTTCTAGTCGTAATCCCTTTCCACATTATATTGCTTTGAGTTATAATAGATTATCTTCACCTTTTTATACCTGTCTTTCGTCTATTTCTTTTGTGAGCATTCCATAACCTGTCAGTGATACCAAAACAATGGCGAAACCGACTTGTAAGGTAAGGTTTGCACCCAATTATATATTATAAAATCACCTTATATCTAGTCGATGTGAGATCTCCAATACACTTTCCTCACACCGAGATATATACATCTCAAGCGTGGGACTAGACATTAATGGGTGGTCCGATAGTAGCCCAATAGTGGTCTGATAGTAGGTTGCACGATAATCCCAACAAACAACAAATCTAGCTAGAATAGGTTCAAACTCATGACTCTGATACTATATTAAATACAGTGAAAAAAACTATGTATGGGATTAATCTCTCTTGCGTAGAAAATACAAATACAATATTGTATTTATAATAAAGGAAATGGGTTAGGCCAAAATACAAATAAAGAATAATAACAAAGTAATTGAAGATAAAAGATAAAGATAAGATATCTATCTAATAATCTAATATATCTAACAAGAGTAATATTGATATAACAATAGAGTATTAAAATAAAAGTATAACTTCACCTCCTTCCTTATGGAATCGTTTTCAGGAAGATGGCAGCTGCACATTGTGAGAACATCCAAAGCAGCATCTAATTCCCATGAGTGCACATACCTGTGACAATTTTGAAATTTAAAATTGACATCACAGGCTGAAAAAAAATACTGGATATGGAATTTAATAGTAACATAATTATAACCATGCTACAAATAAATAGAAACCATTAAAATGCCTTTTATATCTCCAACATGGCCCACTCATGCACAAACCCACTTTACCTAGTGTTGAAATTTAATTACTTCCGAAAAATGAGGCAAAATGGACTGAAATCTTGACCATTTGGTCATAGCCACTATAATAACATGTAAAGAATTAAATCACCTAAAAGCTTAAGCTGTCAGGTGAAGGAGGCTTATGAATGGTTTTGAGAAGAATAGAATAAACTCTACTCATGTATTTATATCCTAGTAGTTGGTGATTTCATGGAAAGTCAAGCAACAGAAAAGGCTATCTACAAGTCAGATTAAGTTGAAAAATAAATATTAATAGGTGAGTGAAACTGTGTAAGGGAAAAGTACACCGTTGACCCAGTGTCAATGAAGTGGAGGTCAATGTGGTAATTGGTTATTAACAGGAGTGACAATGCTAGGAACCCCACAGAGTAGACTAAATTAATAGATTTGGTACTTAAGCCTCAATACCTTTTTACCTAATGGACAAATATTTGGGTCCTTGTGCTCAAGTCCTAACAGGTTTCATGTCTCTATCAAAAAAATGCAAATCACAGAAGACCCTTGAACAATGCAAAATCACACACTGTTTATAACGTACCACTATCAGTAAATGTCAAATAGGTCCCAGCAAAAACTTTAAGCCTACTACTCTTTTGGGATCCACGTAAAATTCACCCAATAATAGTTTGTCCAAAAGAGTATTTTAAATAGTTGGTTACTAGCATTTCCTATAAATACTTCATCAGGTATATTTAAGGCTACTTTCTTTTTAGTGAAATTCACATGAAATTGACCGGAGAATAATTTGTTAGAAAAAAGTTCACTGCTAGCATTTCCTAGAAACCCTCCATCACAGATATAAACCTGCATCCCACAAAGCCATAAAAAAGGAAATTATTTACAAACCTTAGGGCTAATCTAGCAGCCAGCTGTTTGTCTTTCAACCTTAGGCAGTATTGCCAACTATTACTCCAAATATTTCGCCCCCCAAATCCTTGATGCTGTGCAGAATTTGAATGGACTTCTTCTGTTCGTTCAATGACTATACGAAGAAGCTGATCAGAGGCCCCATTCCGTAGAAAGCGATCAGACAGTGCAAGAGCATCCATTAACTTTCCTTCATCAATCAGTCTAATAAGAAAGCACAAAGGACAATCAGTAACATGTAAATTGCTAAGAAAGGCAAGTTGCAATTATTAAATGTCTCAACTATATATAAAGAAAATACATGAATATTCAGAATATCGGTACAAACACTGACTGTACAAAAGGTATGCTTGTCCTCTGTTCTATCTCATAAAAAGGTTTAGTGACTTTTCACTTAAAAGTCAATGCAAAGTTCAGATCACCATGAATGAAGCTAAATTGCAATTATGCTAGCATCACTAATCACTAACATGAAACAACATTGAGTAAATAGTGGATGTGTATATCTTGTTTGCATTGATTATACTAAATTGGCAACATTCTAGTTTAAGTGTAATGGAACTTGAAAAAAACTACAGTTTGAACAACAATTTGAACTATAATACCGTTCTACAGCCCTTTCATATGGTTGCTCATTATCCCAATCAAAGGAAAGGAAAACTGTCGTGTCAAGTTGAGAGCCTTCAGATTTTGAGGAATCCAGCCAGAAATCTGAGGCTTCAATCCCATGGCTACTTAGGTCAGACAGAGCTCCAGGGATACTACTCACAATGTCATCAGCATCTGACTCTGTCTCAGTGTCAAGTTCACGAACTCTCTTAACAGAAGTTCGTGCTTCAAGATTGCTGTCATCAGCTGTTTGATTTGCAGTTACAGCAAATTCTGACACACGATGGAGGTTAGTTTGCATCTGTATCCACCTGTTCAGAGTTGGGAACCTGCACACCAGAAAAAAAGGTTAAGCTAATTATTCAATAAAATTTCCAAAATAAGATGTGAACAAAGAAATGTACAGAAAAAATATCTAGCATTATGCTCTGTCTAAAAGCACCAAACACAAAAGAACAAAAATGATGAAAGGATCTTAAATAATTTCTTCTACCAAACCCATTGCTCCTTACAAATTCTAATTCCTTTCTAACTTACATCTTAAAATAAAATACTTTTAATCTTATCTTTATAAAATTTATGAAAGGCTTTTCTTTAAGAAAAAGTAAGAACTAGCATGACCTACTAAAATAATTTTAATTGACATACCCTAACTCATACATTCATAGTATAAATGTAAGTTACAAAAGGGTGGATGTGTAATGTTATTTATATCTGGAAAAAGGGAGAGACTATATGTTCATTTGTGAACAAGAATACTTTATAGAAGACTTTTAATATTTTATATGAATGATTAAGTATCTAAGAACTTTAAGATTAGGACAAAATATTGTATATATAAAACTGTCATGCCAACCAATTCACACGATACAACAACTACCTTTCAGATTGATCAAGAGCAAACTCATAAAACAAGCGATCAGCATCAGGAGCCTGAAGTAATCCATCACTCAAAGAGCTTGAAATTGATGAGCTACTGCTGTTGTACAGTATACTACTCCCAAATACACATGCTAAAACAGCCCTCACCGGGGATATTTTTGCCAAATGTTTCACCAAATCCAACTGGAGAGGGTACAAAGCCACTCCAGGTGTTGCTGAAGAACGGCAATAGCAATTAGGTTTTGCATCTTTAGATGAGGGAGACAGCACTTTATTTTCAGAGCTACTCTTGGGAAATGTAGGAACGACAGGAATGCATGCCCACCCATTTCCAGATCGTGGAGGATAAACCGGAGGCACACATGCAGAAATCACCTCATGTACAAAATCTGCATACATTATTTCCGCTACCTTCCCAGCAGCATCAGTACTGCCTCTTTCAAAAACAAGACGGGTCAAAAGCTGCAAGAAATAATAGTAAAACATAGCCAATCAAAAGAACGCCATGTATGCTCAACACATAAAACATGAAAATTTCTAAAATGACAAAAATAAAAGGAGATTAAGCACATGAGGTTCCATCATTGCAAGGTTTAGAATCAAATGTCTTCAGCCTGGTCTCCAGGAGCAGAAAGGCTATTTCTACAGAATACATGACCACCTAGTCACAAGACACCAACCTTACTAACATCAAGGCCCAACCTCCACATAAAAAACCCAAGCAAGACTTTATAAGTAAAAGCATATTTTATTTCTAATTATATGTGAAAGTGCCACAATGGCTGTAGATGTAAATACAAATATATAGTCAATGTTGAATACGTGCAATAATAGAACAGTTTTTTTCTAAAATAACAAGCATGTTGTCGACAATAAATAACAAGTAATGATAAATCATGTTTTTACTTTAGTAAAAAAAATATAGGTACTTTTTTCAAAATTTTGCAAATCCCCGTATGTAGCAACAATTGCAATACAAAGGGGTAAGAGAAATAAGAATAACTTCTGGTTATGAAAAGAAATCTGCCCTCATGTGCAACAGAAACTTGCTTACGATTTTCATAACAACAGTAGTTCTCATCTCTAAACTCTAAAATAAAGCACTGTCAAATTATTTAAATATTTTGAGAACCTTACATCTTTAGGCCATTCATACACGACGGAGAAAAAGTTAAAATCATGTGTAGTATCAGTCCCATCAACTATATCACCAATTGCAGCAACATGAAGAATGAATTGTGAGAGATATGTCACGGGTTTTCCACTCAAGGGAACAAATATTCTCTTCCCAGCATCTTTAATGTCATAACCAGCAGACTGAAGGCTAGACTCTCCGCCACTTGAACTTAAAGGTATTTGTTTAACAACTCTTAACCCCAGCCCAAGTAGAATGTCCTTGTCACTGTTGGAAGTAACACCCTGATCAGCATACAATCCTTCAGCTCTAGTAGTACTTGATTCAGTTTCTTCATCAGCAACAGCTCTTGCTAGGTTATGAAGCTTACCTGATTTAAGTATAAATATATACTATAACCATATAAGAAAGAGAACACACACACATACATACATAACTGTGTGTATACATATTTTTTTCTGAATAACAACATTCTTAACATGCTTAAAGGAAAAAGAAAGACATACCACTCAAAAACTGCCGCTTGCCCATGTGCGCATCTTCAATCATCAGATGTAATAAAGCAAGAGCTCGTTCCCTCTGCTCTTGCCGGTGGGACTCTTTAGATGATGTGAAAACAATTTCCCCAGATAGGATTGCCTGAAGTGCTGGAGGGTTGTCCTGGAGAAGCAGACAATATAAAAGTCATTACTGGGATCACAGCATTTGTATGTGCTAACTTTTTCGGTATGGCATTTGGAAGTGATCTTAATAGGATAGAAGCAAAAAAGTATAGGTGGAACTTTGGCACAATCTCAGATACAACAGAAGCCCTAACAAGTCTATACCAAACCAAACCATAAATAACTGACTTTGACAATTATCAGTAACAAAAACTGACTGGCTAAGACAGGATACAGTGCAGTCACTTTGAAGCAGTACATTCAGCACCAAATTCTGATGTGTAAGAAAAGCAACAAACTCATTCGGCAAATCCTGACTTACCAAAGTAAACGTGGGAAAGGACCAAATGTCAAGTACTTATGCTCATTGAAGCTTACGATAAAAGGCTTTGCTGAAGAAGGGAAATCTTTTTTTCAAAAAAAAAATATTGAATAATTAATGAACCAAGCTAACCCAACATACCCCAAAAAGGTTTAAACTCTGAAAATAGCAAAAGCTTACATGGGCAATATAGTTGACTTAGGCCCCTAAAATCAAAAGAAGAAATAATAGCTTGCAAGTTGCAAGGGACATTCTGGTTTTCTTGAAATTGGTTCCTACTACACCACTAAATAATATATTCAAGTCCTCACCTGCTCCAAGAACTTGTGCAAGCGTTTCAGAAGACGCCCTGCCACAGAGATAACTCCTATCTCAAGGATCTGGTCCCAATAAGTGGAGCCATCTTTGGGAGATCCTCCAGGATATATATCAGACAACATATTTTCGGCCTGTACATTGTATAATAAAGCAAACATCTGATCAACCGGACAAAAGCTTGTAAGAGTAAAGGACAAAAGGAGGACTAGATTTCAACACTATCCAAAGCATATCATGAAAATAAAATATGCCAACTGGGTGACAGTCTTTGAGAAAATCACCGAATAGAATAATAAATATGTCTAGAATGGTTAGTTCCTCACCAATATAAAAAAAAAATTTACTACTTCTTTACTCTAACAATCTCTCCCTTGTTTAGAACTTCTTAGTTCTTCAACAGAAGAAGGAATAAAACTGATGAAAAGAATTGGCTTCACCCTATTTGTTTTTGTACATTGAGATCACATCAACTATAAATTTGACAAAAGAAGAGCTTACAAAGGCTTGGACAATCTGCATCTAATAAGTTAGCTTTTGAGGTTATGTCTAACCAAAACAAAAGATTCGATATTGACCACCCTCAACTGTCCAAAAAACATACCTGGCCCTCTGGTTTTCCCAATGCAACATTTAAAAAAAAAAGTCCTACAGTCTTAGAGATCCTCAATTCCTGGTATCACAGGCTTTCCCAATGAAATATAAAAAACAAAAAGCAGACCTAAATCTGCACAATCAAGATATTCAATCTTAGGTATGAGAGGCTTGTTGAAATCTCACATCAACTATAGATATAGCTAAAATAGAGCTCTTAAAGGCTTCGAACCCAGAAGAGAAAACACAATCTACAACTAAAAAACAAACTTCCCTAAACCAACAATTTGTTAACTTCAACATTGTCTGTCCAGTCCTTAATTAGGTGCGTAGTGAAAATCTCTTCTGCTGCTGCTTGATTTCATCTTCCCATTCTCCCTTCCCTCTTGGTAATTAGTTTCGTACGTCAAGGGGAAAAGATTAACCTGAGTGAAATCCATGGAAAAAAGATAGAAGCACCTGTTTAAGCAATTGCTGAGACATCTTTGCCGACTTCGCAGAAGTTGCAGCAACATCAATACAAAGAAGAATCTGGCAAGAAGTGTACATTCTCAGAACTGATGATACACCAAGCATTTTTTTTTCATTTGAAATAATAAATTATAAATTGCTCTCTCATCATTTTAGGCACTTACTGTAGCCAAGGGACCCAACTGGGAGCATAAAGAGGAAAAATCTAAATCCTGTACACGGGACACCACGTCATCAACCTGCAAACATGCAACAAAAGTATGTGTAGTAGCAATTAGAAACCATTAAGAATGTACTAAAAAGAAAGCCATACAAAAGATTGCAACCCTTACTAGTCAAATGAGTAAGTAATACGGGATAAAAAGTAAATTTGATAATTTCAATTGCTGCATACATTACGAAAAAGGGTGGGGTAAGAGACAAATCATACAGGTCATGATTTGAGAGGGGCTATGCTGTCTATCAACCTTTCAACTTATGACCAGTGTACCCAAAGAAAAAATCATGCCTCACACTTCTCTTCCTACACAAGACCATACTTATACGTTGCAGCCCGCATGATCACTGCACATAAGCATTTTTGGTTGGTTAATTATAAATGCCTTGGCAGAATTAGAAAAGGGGCCAGAATTCTGGCAATGAACAGTGCCTCTACTTTGTGGTGCATTTGACTGGAGCACAACATGCATGGGGTGTCCCCTAAATATGCTTTTGAAATATGATTCAGGTTTTTTAGTTTCTGTTTAATGTCTGCCCATGGATGTTTCCAGTGCAAAGGTTCAGCTTTGTGTGATATGTGGTATACCACTTCCAAAACCTTTCCCACAATCATATGCCTTCCTGAGACTAAACTAGATATCAAGTATTTAAAACAGTGACAACTCTCCTGAATACCAAACTTTACTTTTGCTGGAAAGTAGCACTTCAAAGGATGTAAGTTCGGGAACAACTTCCCATGCATATTTCCATTGTCAGAATGCTACTTTCTAATCGACTAATCTGATTGAAGCACTTGGCAAATACCCAAGTCCTTTGGCCATGGAAGAGTTTCTCATAAGGCATTTCACAGGTTTCGACAAGAATGAGAAGGTAAAAACTCTATACTAGTGTGCAATTTATATGGTTATATATGCATTACGAGGTTGGAAGAAGCTCACATTTGTAAGGTTGTCTTGTTGAACTTACAAGTGATAAGGATACCTCACCGATCCCCTACCATGGTATTTATTTTAAGAAGTTTCCTTTCTATTACAAGTCCTACATCTACTATAACTAAATCAGTTTACAGTATATAAATGGATGTAAATCTCACTTTACAAGTCGGTTTTGTGGGACTGAGTTAAGCTTAAAATTCACTTCTTAACATGATATCAAAGTCATGAGTTAGAGTCTATTCTAGTAAAGTTTGTTGTTTGTTGAGTTTATTTTTATGTTATAAGACCACTCATTAATATCTAGTTACACGCTCAAGATATATATGTCTAGGTATGAGGGGGTGTGTTAGAAGTCCCACATCGACAAAAGATAAGACTAATGTATAGTTCATAAGTAGGTACAAACTTCACATTACAAATCAGTTTAATGGGTTCGAATTAAGCTTAAAGTTCATTTCTTAACACTTTCATTATTTTTCTACCAACTAAAAATCATTTCCACACCTACCCTGTTGTATTCTCATTTTTCTCATGGAGTTTCAGCTCTTGACACCAAAAAATGAATTGCAACTTGCAAGAAAATCACTGTCAGAAATGTAAAAATGGCCTCTGGTAAAGGAAAATAGAAGATAAATATTTTCAAAATCAATAACTAAATCGTGCTCAAATGTTCCAATAACACATTGGTAAGGCAAAATAAGTTGACCAAACCCATAAGTTCAACAGTGATAGGAATCTAAAGGCAATAAAGAACATACTGAATTTTGTCTAAAGGCACTATCTACCCATTCAGCTAACTCGAGAGTAGCTCTATCTTCAGCAGATAACGAAAACCGATGAACTGCTTCTTCTCCAATATCAAACTTTGCCTTTTGCATGCAGCTACAAAATAAAAATCGATATCAAATTCTTAGAGACAGAAAAGATCAATTAAGACAATAAGTACACAGAAGGACAACAGATTTTCCAAACAGATAAATAAACAAAAGAAAGAAAACCGGTAAAAGCAAACTGTCGGAAACCCTTGATTTATGTTATAGTTAATATTTATTTGTACAGTTTTAATTACATTTCATAATTAGGAGGATTAATAGGCTGTCAGTATATTTTATATTTATTATTGATCCTGAATTTTAGGGGTAGATTATATCCATCACAAATTAGGATTTTCAGTTATTAAGTCTGTGTAGTCTACTTAGGAGCAATTGCTCCTCTATGAATAACATCAGAAATAGTTTTTCTGACATGGTATCAGCACTCTAAAATCCTTGGGACCTGTGTAATCTCGTGTGCAGCCTGCGTTGTTTTTGTCCTCAATTTCAACACTATATAGTTTTTGTTGATGTCACCTTTTTTGAGACTAACCCCTTCTACACTTCCACTATATTGGATGTCAATCTTATAGTAGAATCTTTAGAAGTGATGGGATATGGAGAGTCTGAGAGAAAGAGAAGAGGGAATGAGGAGGTTAGGAGAGTTAATGAGGCATAACTATAATAACAATTGGTGGGGGAGAAAAGAGCTGGTGTATTTCTGTATTGGTCAGTTTTTAGAAATTGAATTTTTGTATAGACAGGACACATTTATCCTGTGGAGGGGGAACTTGGCTCCCTTGGAGGTTTTGGGTTGTACAGATTGAAGAGATTAATACATAATTACTCTGTTTTGCTATCTTTCTTCTTGTTTGGTGTGTGATAGTGTTGAGTTTAGATAGGTTTCCTACTCAAAAACCTATAGAGAAGTCTCGCCTATTCCGGCTCAGGTAATTGCTTCTCCTCAACATCCTTTACTTAATACCATGGACGAGTTCAAACTCCAATTATGACTCACTCTTATAATCCTCAAGCATTGATGAGTGCTTCCACATTTTATCAATATTCTTTAGATAAATTAGAATTAATAGCTTTAATTTAGCTAATTCGCTTTCGTAATATTAAAAAAAAGTATTCTTTATATTTTCATATTCTATATTCTAATAAAATGAAAAAGTTTTTATTCTAAAATCGAATAAAAAAGAAAAAAAGTTTTTTTAGTTATTTTAGAAAACGAATCGGGAGACATTTAAGGGATTCATCTCTTCCTCCAACTATCCCTTCGCCCACGCCTCCTACACCTGAACTTCCTATTGTGATACGAAAAGGTATTCGCTCTTCTCGTAATCTTAACCCTCTCTATTCTTTTACCATTACTTAAGATCATTTGTCTCTATCATGTTTCTCCTTTGTTTCTTCTTTGCATTTTGTGTCTATTCCTAAGACTACAAGTGATGCCATGGTTGATCCCAACTAGCATTAGGCAATGGTAGAGGAGATGGCAACCTTACATTCCAATGGCACTTGGGAACTTATTCCTTTCCCTCCCGGCAAACAAACTATTGGTTGTCATTGAGTTTATACAGTGAAAATTGGACCTAATGGTCATATTGATTGGTTAAAAGCTCAGTTGGTCGCCAAAGGATATACACAGATTTTTTGTCTAGATTATGGGGACATCTTTTCCCTTGTGGCCAAAATAACTTTTGTTCTTCTTTTACTGGCTATGGCTACTATTCATCATTGGCCTCTTCATCAGCTAGATATTAAAAATGCATTCTTACCTGGGAATTGGTGGAAGAAGTTTTAATGGATCAACCCCTACTTTTTTTGTTGCCGTCGATTCTCGTTTTTTATAAGCTTCAACAGTCTTTGTATGGTTTGAAGCAATCTCCTCAGGCTTGGTTTGATCGTTTTAGTTTTGTCTTGATTCAATTTGGCATGACCAAGTGTGAGGTTGATAATTTCTTCTCCTTTCATTCCTCTTCTCGCAAGTGCATTTACCTTGTTGTTTATGTTGATGACATTTTCATCACGTGTGATGAAGAGACTGGAAATCGACAACTCAAAGAGAACTTTCATACTAAAGATTGGGGCCCTCTAAAATATTTCTTAGGTATTGAAGTTGCTCAATCTGCTTGAAGAATTGTCATTAATCAACATAAGTATGCCTTGGACATTCTTACTAAACTGCTATGTTTGATTGTCGTCCTTGTGATACTCATATGGATCCCAATATCAAGTTTCTTCTGAGTCCGGGGGAGCCATTGAAAGACACGAAAAGATATCGTCACTTGGTAGGTAGACTCAATACCTCACCATCACTAGACTCGACATCACTTTCACGGTTAGTGTGGTAAGCCAATTTCTAAATGCTCCTTGTGATAGCCATTGGGATGTTGTGACACGATTTCTTCAATACATAAAAAAAATGCTCTAGGATGAGGATTATTGTATGAAGACAAAGGTAGTACTAAGATCACTTGTTACTCTGATACAGATTGGACAGGATCACCATGATAGGTTTCTGATAAAGAAACCTTATCTTTCACCCAACTAACAGAATCAAACAGAGCAAAAGTTCTGTATAACCGCTGACTTTATTGATTTCCAAGAAAGAATACAAGAATGAAGCAATAAGGGAGCCTAATCTCCCCCAACAAGACTAAACAATCTGTTTATACACTTGAATTGCCAAAAGTCCCTCTCCTCTCCCCATCTCAACAATTTATACAAAAGTCTATTCCCGCTCTTCCTAACTGTTAACACAGTTAAGCAACTAACTCCCTCTAGGCAACTAACTCCCTCTAACTGTTAACTAACAGTTGACTAACCTCTCTTTCTCCTTACATAAACTCTCAGCTTCCTATCACACCATCACATAGAAGATCCACTTCTAGGTACTATGTTCTTATCAGAGGAAACCTTATGTCATGGAGAAGTAAAATAAAGTAGTCAGATCTAGAGCAAAAATAAAATATCATGCTATGGCAACAACCACTTGTGAGCTAAGGTGAATTAGGCAACTACTACTACAACTAAAAATAGGGGACATCCATGAAACAAAGCTTATTTGTGACAATCAAGTTGCACTTCACATTGCATCAAACCCAGTCTTCAATGAAAGATCCAAACACATTGAAATTTATTGTCACTTTGTTAGAGAAAAGCTGCTCTCTGGAGAAATCACTACTGATTTTGTCAACTATAACAATCAGTTGACTGACATATTCACCAAGTCCCTTACAGGCCCTTAGATTGAGTTCACTTGTAACAAACTTGATGCATATGACATATATGCTCCACTTTGAGGAAGAGTGTTAGAATGTAATCAACTGTTACGGAATTGTAGGAAATTAACCATTACATAATCTAGGAAATTAGCATGATTGATTCCTAATTATTAGGTGTTTTTATTATAATTGATTCTGTAAAATAGTATAATTACATACTGTGTGGTCTGTATTAGACACACAATACATTCAGAACATATACATTTCTATAATTAGAAACAGATCTTCTGACATATTACTCCATAAAAACCTAATACTCTTACAAAAATCTACTGCAGAGTCACTAAAGACAGAAAAGAACAGAACTACAAAATATAAATTACATCGACAAGTAAATCACTTCCAGGGCAAAGTGCACATGCATGCCTAAAAGCTCCCATCATATAGTGAACTCTCGCTCCTCTGGTCCTTTCTTATAAGACCCAGTTAACTTGTTCACAAAGATTAAGGAAATTAGTTAATTTAGTCACTGGCATTAAAACTTCCTAAATTTACATATGGTTCCATAACTGTCTTTAATATCAATGAGATATACTATTATTGCTTTTTAAAAAAAGAAGTATTGACTCTGATTTTTTAATCTCTCTCCTCTTAAATATATTTATTGCTTTAATTTTTATTGGATGTGAATGTCAAGGGACAAAGGTTTTCAAAGAAATGATGTGAACTCAAATGATTCACAAGGATATTTTGGAAAAAAAAAACTAATGCACATTGGTTCTTACAAAATGGACCAGAGAGAGTATTGAATATTTTTATTAACAAGAAAAAGAAAAAGGTAATCAGGGTTATTGTGACTATACCTTCCACAAGTGACTCGATACATAAAAACAAACATAAAGTTGCATTCTTGTTGAATTTCATGCATTAGAAATAGGTAGAACTCACAGGTTGAGTAGCTTGGAGGGAGCTGCACGTAACACTGTTAGTGCCTCTTTCCATCTCCATTGTCGTTCAGATAATGGTAGGAGATGCTGCAAAATTGACAAACGCCATTCCCACTCTTCAATGAAACTCTTTGAGATTAAGATTCTCCACTCGAGAGCCTGTCTGCTGGTTGTGCTTATACCATCATCTAGTGAGTTCTCTAATTCAATCATAGAGGATGGAATATTATGGCGCAATATATCAAGTAGCACACTAGTAAAGGATATAACCATCTTATTGCCCCCTTCACTTCTAGTCGAATAACTATCTTCTGAAGACCAAGCATTTGATAGTTTCAAACTGCTTCCCGGTAATCCACAATGCATCAAGTTAACAGAGGTATTATCCATATGCAGTAGTGAAATGATGACATTCACCATCAAAATCTACATCATCAAAAGATTGGCATTAGATTCGTACACTATAATAATAACCAGAAAAGGAAGTCACCACATCTCTGAACAATTGATATTAACACTTTAAATATTAAATGTAATAAATGTCAAAGATCATGGAAAAATCAAAAGAATGTCAAATAGGCCCTTTTTTCTTAGATGTATCATAACACATAAATACTACTTGATAATTTTTACAACTGGTCTCAGATACATGGTAAGTTACATCCTACAGAAACTTTCCCCTAGTGTCTTTTTTAGTGAAAAAAATGCATCTAAGGAAGAAGCATTAGAGAGAGAAAGAAAAGTAATTAACAAAATGTCGTAATACATCACTGAACACTTGCCACTGAGAGATACTTCATCTAAGTCGGAAGGCACAAAAATGATTGCAAAAGAATAATAAAAATAAAAATACACGTGGGACTGTTAGGAATGAGAAGAGTTGGAGAGTTTATGAGAGAAGGAAGAGAAATGCTTAGTTAAGCAACCCAACTGCTTATTGCAGTTGGGAAGGGCGGGAATAACGATTGTATAAATAGTGGAGGGGTTAGTAGTTAAAGGACTTTTTGGGTAGTTTGTTTGTTAACAGGATTAAGCCTGTGAAAGGGTTTAAGCCCTTGTTACTATGATTGTACAGACAATACCTTTGTGAATAATATTCAGCTCTGTTTCCCATTCTGGTTTTCTTGATGCCTAAGAGGTGTTTTGGAGGTTCTTGAATAGGTTTCTTAATCGGAAACCTATCAATTGGTCCAACCTGCCGGATCCCAATTGGAGGAGTGACGTGCACGCGTGATGGAGGGAAGAGTAGTGGCGGTTGAAGGTTAGTTAGAGGCGGTGGAGATCGTCGTGGCAGAGACAAAGGCAGATACGGGGGTTTTGAGACAAAACTACGAAGCGATGAGGCAGGATATCCAGGCGATCCTGAAGATGCTGGGGGATCGCAACCGCGATCCAAATGGAAATCGCCAAAGGGCCAGTGACTCGTCCGTGAACGACAATGGTGGCGGAATCGGAGGAGATAGGGAGCGAAGAGGGGAAGGAAATCAAGAAGGCCCTCCCAATTGGAGGAAATGGGTAGAATTACCGGGGTTTGAAGGGGGCGACCCATTGATTTGGATAAGTAGAGCTGAGAAATTCTTTGAGGTGCAGAAGGTGGCCGAAGACGAGAAAGTACAGTTGGCGTTCATCAGTATGGAAGGGTATGCAGCGTATAGGTTTCGCTTTTGGAGAGAAAAAACAAAGAACAAATCTTGGGAAGGGTTGAAGAGAGCGTTGGTGATCAGATTTGGAGAAGGAGGACGAGGGTCCGTTTATGAGAGATTGGCCGCCATTAAACAAGTAGGGGCAGTGAGCGAGTATGTTAGGGATTTCGAAGTGTTGGTGGGGCAGACGACGAGGATTCCGGAGGAACAACTCTTGGGTTACTTTATGGCAGGGCTGCAAGAGGAGGTGAGCGATCTAGTGAGGCCCCATGACCCGCAAGATTTAATGACTGTTATGCTTATCGCTCGGGACGTACAAAAGTTGTGTTCCCAATCGAAGATCGGTGGTGGACAATCGACCAAGAATTCGAACGTTTGGGGAGGGACAACGAGGGTGGCCACAAGAAGCGAACTCAGTCGCGAGGTACAGGGACGAGGGGGGACCGCGGAGAGTGTGGGGTTGGTCAGGCGTGAGACGACCCAGGGAAGTGGTGTTGCCAGGCCTAATGTAGAGGGAAGAGAAAGAAGCGTCTGAAACTTACCCTATTCGGAATTCATAAAAAGAAGGGAAGAGGAAAGGTGTTTCCGATGTGGGGGACCTTTTAGCCCGGGTCATGGATGTCCAGAAAGAGGATTAAGGATGTTGATTCTGGCAGAAGAAGAGGAGGAAGATGGGAGTGAAGCAACGGATGAGATGGACCAGTCCCACATGGAGTTATCAGCTTTTTCAGCAGGGGGGTTGACGTCCCCTAAAACAATGAAATTAAGAGGAAGCATAGGGGGTCGAGAAGTGCTGGTTCTCATTGACAGTGAGGGGATTTTTGGGTTTAACTGGTTATTATAGGAGGTTTGTTAAAGACTATGGGAAGATTGCCAAGCCCCTGACTGAGTTACTAAAGAAAGGAGAGTTCTTATGGAATGAAAGGGCTGAAGAAGCCTTGCAACAACTGAAGAGGGCTATCACGACAGCTCCGGTGTTATCTTTGCCAGACTTCCAACAACCATTTCACATAGAGTGTGATGCCTCGGGTGTGGGCGTGGGGGCGGTTTTGACTCAGGGGGGAAGACCCATTGCCTATTTTAGTAAGGTGTTATCAGCAGGGACGTTGAGCAAATCAATTTATGTGAAGGAACTGATGGCTTTGGTATTGGCCATATAGCATTGGAGGCCTTACCTGTTGGGGCAAAGATTTGTGGTGCACATCGACCAGAGGAGCCTTCGCCACTTGTTAGAGCAGCGTATAACTACTCAAAACCAACATAATTGGATTGCAAAACTGTTGGGATACGATTTTGAGATAGTATACAAAGCAGGGGCTACCAACCGAGCGGCGGATGCCCTATCAAGGAGGGAGGAGGGAGACAAGGAGGAGGTAAAAGAATTGGGAGTGATGGTCAGGCCATATTGGCAGGACTTTGGCGAGATCTTAAGAGAGGTGGAGGAAGATGACAGGTTGAAGAAAGTGATGGAGGATCTTAGGAGGGATCCAAATACCCATCCAGCGTATACCATTGAGCAGGACAGGTTACACTGTAAAGGAAGGTTGGTTTTGTCAGCCAATTCCACATGGATTCCCAGGTTGCTGGCGGAGTTCCATGTTACGCAGACGAGGGGGCATTCGGGTGCTTACAGAACATATAGGAGGTTGGCCCAATCCTTATATTGGATTGATATGAAGAAGAGGGTAACTGAGTATGTGGCGGGATGCTTGGTGTGTCAGCAGCACAAATACTTGTCCTCTTCTCCTCAAGGACTGCTGCAACCATTGCCAATTCCGAATGCCATTTGGGAAGAATTAAGCATGGATTTTATAGTAAGGCTTCCAAAATCTCAGGGATTTGATGCTATACTAGTGGTAGTAGATCGCTTGAGTAAATACGGTCATTTTCTACCACTCAAGCATCCTTATTCAGCTAGAATGGTGGCGGAGTTATTCATCAAGGAAATTGTTAGGTTGCATGGCATTTCGAAATCAATCGTGAGTGATCGGGACCCCCTCTTCCTAAGCATTTTTTGGCAGGAGCTATTTAAAGGGCAGGGTACACAATTGAAAATGAATACTGCATATCACCCCGAGACAGACAGCCAAACGGAGGTTCTAAACCGTGTTTTGGAGGGATACCTTCGATGCTTCTGTTCAGAACAACCGAAAGGATGGATGACAGTCTTACCCTGAGCTGAGTATTGGTATAATACCAATTATCAGGGAGCAATCCGGTGTACACCGTTTGAAACGGTCTATGGGCGGCCACCTCCATCCCTGCAACGATTTATACCGGGAGAGTCATTGGTAGAAGCAGTGAATCAGGAGTTGCAGACACGAGATGAAGCTTTAAAGCAGATGAAGTTCCACTTGGAAAGGGCACAAGAGCTGATGGTAAAACAAGCCAACAAAAGGAGGAGGCCTGCAAATGTTGAAGTGGGTGATTGGGTATACTTGAAGATAAGACCCCATTGACAATCTTCCATGCCAACCAGACTTCACCCGAAATTAGCAGCCAGATTTTTTGGTCCATTTCAGGTGATTCAGAGAGTGGGAGCAATGGCCTATAAACTTCAGTTACCGGAGACAGCACGCATACACCTTGTCTTTCATGTTTCACAATTAAAGAAGGCAATAGGGGAGCAGAGAGTGGAGAAGGAGTTGCCTCCAGACTTGCAGGCCGATGGACCCTCTTTTTGGCCCATCAGTGTTCGGGGGAGGAGAGTCACGCCGAGAGGGGAAGAGGACCTGTCACAATTGTTAATTGAATGGCAGGAAGGAGGACAAGAAGGGGCAACGTGGGAAGATGAAGTTGCTATCAAAGAACAGTACCCCGATTTCAACCTTGGGGACAAGGTTGAACTTCAGGCAGAGTACAATGTTAGGAATGAGAAGAGTTGGAGAGTTTATGAGAGAAGGAAGAGAAATGCTTAGTTAAGCAACCCAACTGCTTATTGTAGTTGGGAAGGGCGGGAATAACGGTTGTATAAATAGTGGAGGGGTTAGTAGTTAAAAGACTTTTTGGGTAGTTTGTTTGTTAACAGGATTAAGCCTGTGAAAGGGGTTAAGCCCTTGTTACTGTGATTGTACAGACAATACCTTTGTGAATAATATTCAGCTCTGTTTCCCATTCTGGTTTTCTTGGTGCCTAAGAGGTGTTTTAGAGGTCCTTGAATAGGTTTCTTAATCGGAAACCTATCAGGACTGAGGAGAATAAGATTATGGGAAAATCATACATATAAAACTACATGAAGAAAGTTGCTAACACATTACAACAGTTATCATTTGAAGAAGGGAGCATTTAGTCAAAAAAAAAACTGAAAAGTGACTTACCTTGCGTGGAAGATTACTAATTGCATCCAAATGGTTCTGCAAGTCCTTTAAATGAAATAATGGCACATCTTGGTGGATTTCTATTTCGCCAGACATACTCCTTTCCATTGCTCCTAAAGCAAGAACAGTTGATTCTAAAGCATAACGCATATGCATGAGTTCTATATCTTGCTTCCTATGCCAAAAAAAGGAAATTCAGAAGAGAAATTAAAGCACAAAGAATAAAATAAATCGTAATCATAAGAGATTACTTATTAGAAAGCATAATGTCAAGAAAGTCAAGCCACCCAAGTACAGATTTCACCCAGTCCAGGGCCATCAGGTTACATGAGAATGAAAAAAGAGATAATACAACTGAGTCAAATCTAAATCCAAGCCAAGTGGCATAGAAAAGAAAAGGTCTAGGCCTAGCATTACTCTTAAGTTTAATGTATGAACAGAACCCAATGCAAGTCAGTTAATAAAAATGCTCATACTCTTACAGTTGTCAAAATTATCATTAATCCCATCTTAAACAAATAAAAAATAATCAATTATCACATTTTAGCTGCAGACAAGAATAACAACATAATTAAACTGATGAAAGGACACTAATAGATTGCAGAAATAAAATAGTCGATGTAGGAAATTAAAATTTTATTCTATAATAAACACATGTAAGAAGTTGTTGGCAGTCTTGTGGCATTCATGAAGCATCCATTTTCTGTTTGCTTTTTATAATGCTTTTGGTACATACCTATTGGTTAGTTATACTAGAAATCTTATGGCATTCACGAATCATTTACTTTTCAATTGTTCTTTTATACTGCCAATGTAGTCCTTATAATGTCCACATAATAATAAGTTAGTTTTGTAAGATTGAATATAACATATTAACACACTACTGTAGAATTCCCAGTTCCTGACCTCATTCTCTTGGCTCATCTCTTTCTATACACTCAATTAAAGTATGACTTATAAACACGTAATTGAGTTAGTTACCCATGGCCTTCCACTTTTCCTGTCTGCCGGAACTGCAGCCACCCGTCCTTATATGATAATTTAACCATATCCCTAATCAATATAGAATCTCCAACAAACCCTCTCACGCTAAGTACTTCATTTTGAATATGGAACTAGACATTTGTAATGGTCAAATAACATGTGATACTATAAACCCAACAAACCTCGTGAGGATAAGCATCTTAGAAAATAAACTTTTTAAGTCTAATTTAAACTTACAAAACTAAATTATAAAGTCATGTTTACACCTACTTACTATATTTTAATCATATCTCTATTAGATATGAAATCTCCCATAATTTCTCTTTTAAAGTGGAGATATCTCCGAGGCCGCACTTAGGCAGAATTGCTACCATGCATTAATAGACTCCGATTAATTAATGAGAAAAGACAAATGGAAAATGGAATGATGGTAGTATTATTAAATCAGTATGAAAAGACTAAGACTCTTCTATAAGGAAAAGCAGAATCCTTGATTACAACAATATTCCAGGAGCGAGAAGATAACAGAATTCTCAGTTCCTACCCCATTCTCTTGCCTCATCCTTTCCTAAATACTTATTTCAAGCCTCGCTCACAATCACAAAATTAAGAGTTCGTTTCCACTTTTCCTGACTTCTCTTGCCTTCAAATCTGTAACCACCTGTTCTTTCTTTTTCCTCCATTTTGTCTTTTCAGTTTTCCCTTGCCTTGACTGTAATTGTGACATTGAGTAAGGTCCAAAGTTCATATTTTAAGATGGAATTAAAAATCCAACCTCACATCACTTAGTGGGTCGGGTTTGTCTATGCTCTATATGTCAAATCCTAGGTATGAAGTGGCACCGTAATTGTCACCCATATTTGTTCGTGTTCCAAATGTTCAGACTTGAATGCAAAAGAATGTCTTGAGATCTCACATAAACTAGAAATATGATAAGGTCCTTATAAAACTTGGGAAATTTTTATCTTATAAGTTGGTTTTGTAGAGTTGGCTTAGGCTCTAACCCAAAAATCTAAGAGTTGTGAAGAAATAAGGCATGTTCCCTATAACTAGGAAGGGAGGTGTTGATAGATCTATTGTCTAAATTTGAGAGAATTGTGGCCTTTGAACATCGGTACGTGCAAAACCTCTAAGTCCAGTAGTAAGTTATTTATCGTAAATTCACAATTCTTCACAGACTTCCTGTAGTACGACAAATAAAATTTTATCTTTATCACTATAAAGATACCAGTTCGATCCACTCAACTTTATAAGATATTTTATCCTACTTCATTTCACTTTTCACTTAAGCTCATCATAAAATTCCTTTTTCTTTAAGAAAAAAAAATGAATATAACTTCTAGGATGAAAAATAGATGTCTTTCTTTATTTTCCAATCAAGATGTATGTTTATTAAGTGCATGTGGACACATGCACAAAAAGACAATAAAATGAATTTTCACGTCTCAACATCATTCTTTTTTAAAAGTATTCCCTTATTTGTATTTCTTTCTAAGAAAATATCCTCCAATATGATGTCTTATCTATTAACAAAGAAACTCAACGCAACCAAACATTTGGGAAATATCTGTCTTAATATCAAGATGAATCTAAAAGTGGTCACTAGAAGAGAAAACATCAGAAGCACACCTCTTGTTGGCTTCTATATTAGAAGAAATTGGCTGCATACTAATCAATTCAATGGCTTCCTGGAATTTTATGCCTGGAACAACATCAAATAGTACCTACAGAGAAAATGATGCAATCATATTCAACACTCAGATTTCTTAGTACAATAAACTCAGATTTCTTAGTACAATAAATCCTGAAATATTTCTTTAAAAGTGTTACTACAATCAACATTTGATATATTTCCTTTAACATAGAGGCTGCATTTTTATAGTAATTAAATGCTATTTAAGGCTGAATAATTGTCCTTTATGATTTTACATATCATCACAATCTTTCCTAATCAATTCTCTTCATTCTTCAACAATAAAGATAGGCAAGAATGTTATCTATACCAATTAAAAAGCCATGTCTTCCACATAGAGTATTACCCGAAGAGGACTTTGGACCGAAAGTCGTTCCAACACAAAGTTCTCAACAAAAGGATCAGAATAAGCATCTTCATCTCTAAATTCCACTTGCTCTTTTCCAGAAAGCATTAATGAGAATTCTGAATTCCAAGACTGGCCAGAATTCACACAAGCAACAAAAGAGGCAAGATCAAGCTGATAGCATAAGGTGTCACATAGATGCTCCACACAGGACATCTGCAACAAAATTAAATCAGTTTTTTCACTAAAGTTTCACCAACTCGTTCATTTAGTACCAACAAACCACATTCCAAAACATAAAAGTTGAAAAATACCTCATCTGATTTATTACCATAAAGAGAAGATTCTTCAAGCCGAATTACTTTTGACTTACTTGTCCAGAGAAGTTGCATTAACTTCCTTCGTGCTGCTATTTTACCAGCCAATAAATCCCAACCCATGGCCGCTACCAAAGGCTGAAGCAGTGGAAACAACTGGAGGACCTGTCACAAAAAATAATACCTAAGTATTAGAGCTACATAAGTAGACTTATGTCAGAATTTCATATAACAATTAACACAATATCAACTTTTACACAAAGGAACGTATCATAAAGTTAACGAAGATGGGTACATACATTGCTAGCTTCATCCAGCTGCTCCCTCTTCACAGAAGACAGGGAAGTATCCATAATACACTCAAGAACGTGTAGTCCAGAAACACGAGCATAATGATACATAGATGTCTTGCAGTGCCTAATTACGTCATTCAGGGGTAATGTTTTATCATCTGAATTCTCACCAGACTTTACTTCTTCTAGATATTTTTGAAGACGTACAAGAGGATGTGGAATGAAGTTCTCAGTTTGAACTCTATCAATTTCAATCTCTTCAGACAATAGCTCATCGTGAATGCTCTAAAGAAAAGCATTGACATTGAATTTAGTTAGACAAAATAAAGTTTCTTTCATATTAAATGGCTAGGGGAGGGGAACTCTATGTTGTAAACTCATTTTATCAACAGTAAGACCCATAAACCCCATAATAATGTGACAAACTGAAGGAAGAGTGTTCAGGAATCAATTCCTCCAAGTTTGTTTCATGGAGAAAGAGGAAGAAACCCTGTGGAGAAAGACAAGAGACTGACCTGCAACATTTGAACAATATCACTGCAATTTGATGAAATGGCTTCACTATAGATATGTAGCAATTGATTACGCATGATAAGCCATGAGTCTCCAAACTTATCACTTTTTGACAAGACAACCTTGAGGAGATCTTTCAAAACTATGCTACAAAAGAATTAGAAAACATGCAGGTATGAACATCTAGGACAAAAAAAATGTTGTAAGGGAACTTAAAAAACAAATACAATATAATTAATTAAGAAAGACAGAAAGATCCTTAATTACTTAAAGAACAAGTTATTATTTATTCTTCTTCTACCTAAATAAAAATAAATATGAGAGAGCCTCCACCATAACTGAACATACAAATAAGAATGAATTTAAGAAATCAGTGTATTATTTGCTTACTAATCTGGAAACAAAAAATATAAAATCTATACAGGCTTCCTGAACTTGATGAAACATTTTATTTTAAAAGTCAAATATGTTTTTAATCCCTATACTTAGACGCGAAATTGAAATTCTTTCATGTCTCAAACTTTGATACATTTTGCTTTTCAAACTTAAAAAATGAAGAAATATAGTCTTTTTAACCCAATAACATTGAAAATATTGTGTTAAATTGTTATCAGGCTGACAATTGAGCTGAAATGTGTCAATGGTGTCAACAGCTAAAACTTCAACCTAAAACACCATAACATGTCAAACAAAATTAAGACAGTTTGATTAGAAGGATTCTATCTATTTATTTTTAAAATTTAAGGACCAAATTGTATCACAGCTTGAAACAGAGATGAATTTTAATTTCATGTCGTAGTTTATAAACTTAAAACATATTTAAGGCTTATTTAAAATACTATAAGGGATTCACCTAGTGCTATATACTTTCTTTCACTACTGTTAATACAATATCAAGGGGGAAACTAATTTTTTCATTGAAGAATGGTCCAAATTCCCTAGGCAAATGCATGCATATGGTTTAAACAGAAAAAGCAGGGTCAACTCTCTACACAAGAAAGACAAACAAACCACACAGTTTGTTTGTGTTTGCAAAAAAAAAAAAAAAGAGAGAGAGAGAGGGAGAGAGAGACATACCGGTACTCCGATTGCTCCTCGACTCCATAATCAAAATGCAGATAACGTATATGAGAAACGGCCCCTTCTACATCACCCGATTCAAGACTGTCCCTCATAGCATCCAAATGAACAACCTGCACCGTTCTCTGTATCCCACGAAGCACCCTAGCATCCTCCTCTTCCAACCCTCCACTTCCCTCCCCCGAATCCTCACATTCCCAGTGCCTAATTTGCCTATGTATATTCCCACAGAGAGAGTCAAAAACACGCTCGTGATCCAAAATCAATTTCCTCACACTCGCCAACTCTCCTTCTTCGATCACAGTAACACTCACACTCCCATCAATTTCACCATCCCCGTCCACTCTCAACCACTTTGCGCCCAATTCCAAAAGTTTATCCAATACTCCTCTACAATTCCCCAACTCTCCATCACCCTCCGGCAGCAGGTCTATCAAATCTTGAACTAACAACAGAAAGTCGGCGCGCAAACGCAGCGTTTCAGAGTCAAAGTTCCACGCCGAGGATGCGTTGTCCAATTGCAGCAATTCCTGTGTAGATAAGAAGGTGAGGAGCGCGGGGGAGGAACAGGAACTGGACCACGCAACATTAGGGACCCGACCCGATCGGGCAACGATGGTCTGAAGAATATCCCGAGCGAGGTCGCGGTTTCGCGCCCGTAGGGCTAAGAGAACACCACGCAAGGGCTCGAATTGAGCGAGGTGGAGGTGGTTAGCGGCGAGGCGAGAGAGGATTTCTGTTTCTCTCCCCATTGCAATGCGTACTTTCGATTTCACTGCATCAGAAACCGGTGGAATTTAAGGTGTGTGGGTTTATCCTAGTGATTTCTTTTCTTCCAGGATTTGGCTGGTTCAGAAATGAAGATTAATTGAATTGAAGAAGTTAGTGAAAGAGAAAGGGTTGGAACATGAAACTGTTGGATATTTCATGAAAGGGTGTTTTATTATGCAATTATTGATGCTGTGATTTTTATTAGACTGCAAAATCAATTTAATTAGTTAATTTTTTCCTGCCAACATTATGATATAAAAAATTAAAAAAATAACTATTATTATATTATTAAATTAAAAAATAAATTTATAAAAAAATATTTAAAAAATATATTTAGAAAAATAAAAAAGTAACTATACAATGAATATTTTTTATAAGAGTTAGTAGTTATTAAATTAAAAAAAAACAGTTTTAAAACTTAAATACATAATAATAATAATAAAGATAAAGTTAATAATAAAATATGCACACTAAAATTAATTAAAAAAGTTATAAAAAATAGTTCTCTATTTTAATTTCTTATAAAATAGAAGAAATAATTTATATGACTAGATAAAAGGATTATTCTTTTTTGGTATACATCCTTTCTTTCCTACTTTGTCATCTTAACAAGAGTTTTTAAATTAAAACTCATTTTACCAATTTTACTCTTTTAATCATAACTTATGTAAAATTTTATTATTTTTTATGTGGCTCTAAATTTTTAACTTTAATATTTTTCTAAATTAAAAAAATTCAATCAAATGATTAAAAATATTTAAATTTATTTTTATAATTATAATAACTTTTATAATTATTATTTTATTAGTGAAAACATGTATCTTTACATCTTTTTATGATAATAAAAATTAATAAAATTATTATTATTATTATTTTAATCATAAAATTAAAATAATTTTGTAACTTTGTTATAAATAGTTTTTATTTATTTTGAAATAAAATGATTAAGTTTAAGAAAATGATAAAAAAATCAGTTAAATTTAAATAAACAATAAAATTAATAAAATAATTATTTTAATTAAAATAAATATTAAAAAATAGAAAATAAACGTAAAGATTAAAATAAATAATTTTTTATATAAATATGTATACTAAGCCGGACAAAAATACTCAAATGTATAAAATCCATCAAATAAGTACTCTCAACCTGTTTATAAATAAATAGATTTGGTGTCATTATGATATTAGCCTACTCAGGTAACCATTGCCTAAAAATAAATTAACCTATTTGCTAACGTGCGTATGTCAATTTTTGAGTTGGTACATTTTAGTAATGTATATCGGGTTTTAGTAGACAAAAATATTCTTATATAATTTTAAGTTTTAACGGTATTTTAATAATTTTCATTCTCAAAACTTAAAAAAAAAACTCAAACCCTTACTCACCTTTCCCATTCCTCTTAACTCTTTCTTTTTCATCTCTTTCACTCCAACCTTTTTGAGTCATTGACATATTCACCTCATTCAAGATCTCTTCAATTTCACCATCTTCACTAACCTTTTTAATTTCATCATCTGCATATATTGAATCATCATCTCTAAAAAACCCTCCAGGCCAATTACCAATTCTTTCGGATGTCATTATAATTAGATAAAATTATATGCGACAAAAATTATAAAATGAAAATTTATTATAAAATCATTTTTTGTAAGAAATTATTTAACAACGAGTGTTTCTCATTTTTTTTTCAGGCAAATTACCAATTCCTGATAAGACAAAAATTATAAAATGAAAACTCATTATAAAATCATTTTTTCAGTTGGGGCTATGATAGAGAAAATGTTGGAGTGAGAAAGATGAAAGAGAAAGGACTCAAAGGAATGAGGGAGGTCACCAAGGGTTTGGAGGTTTTTTTTTGTTTTGAGAATGAAAATTATTAAAATACCCTTAACTTTAAAACTTAGAATTCATGATATATAAGTATATTTTTGTCTACTACAACCCGGTACGCATTGCTAAAATGTATCAACTGAAAGCGCATTAGCAATATATATATATATATTTATGTTCATAAATATGCTTTAAAATTTAAATTTTTGATGAAATTATTATGCTAATTAAATTTATTGAGTTTGAGAATTAAAGATACTTAAAATGTCATTTTTAGTTGCATAAATTATGTTGAATATTTTAATGTTTATTTGTACAACTAAAGTTAAAATTTTATGCATTTAAACTAGACAAAACAATTGATATTTAAAAATAATTAATTTAATTTGAAAATATCAACGGAAAATATCAATCAAGTATTCTTAAAAATTGATTAATTTGGTTGAATATTTAAAAGATATTAAATACAAAATAAAAGATTATATCAACATAATATTCAGAGTCTAAGCTCAATCAAACATATATAAATAAACCTATTTCACTCTATTCCTGAAGGGTTAAGCTCATAGGACAATTCTAATTTCATTATGGATTTTAAGGTTAAATTGAATTAATGAATTTGATTCTTTTGATTATTGATTTGAGTTATTCTGTTTATATGTCTTGCATCTCTCAATTATATTAAAAACAATGATTTTTTTCATTAATCTACATGCATATTAATCATATGAGTTTAAGGATTTCTAAAATTGATTGAGAATTTACTTCGATTGAATTTATAAACTTTAATATGATTAAACGTGTCATTGCCACTGATTGAGAACGTAGCTTGATTGGTGGTAAGAATTATGTAATTAATTGATAATTTAGTTTGATTAATTATCTTTTAATTTGGTTAGCGGGTTTAAGAATAAACATGATTAAACACAATACGATTTGATTGAAAATGTACTTTGCTTGAATTCATTGTGAATAATTTAGGAAGGTCTTGCATTTGATTGAGAATCAACTTTGGTTAATTGTACGATCGCCCTCAAGTTAATCAAGAATGTACTTTAATTAATTTGAAACTCGAACAATGATCAATTGAACAGTAATCTCTGGATAACCGATGATTAATTTATTTTTGAAAAACAGTGAAATTAGCTTATTTCATTATAATTGTTTCAAAGATTTTTGTTTGTTCTTCAATTAAGCTCACGTCATTCTTCGACTCCAAATTCATTATGATAGATTTTTATTCTTATTATTAAGCATTGCATACATTCATTGACCTTTTTTAGAGTCTACAAAAGAGGCAAATATTGAAAAAAATTATGTATTTGTTGGGAAACGACTCATAATTACTTTAAACTTATATACTTTTTTGACAACTAACTTAGTAATATTGAAGTTGTTTTGTAAAGTAATATTAATTTGATAGCTTCAACGATGACATATCAAATTTGGCTCTGTTGTCGGGGAATACGGTTAGTATTTTGATTTTGTTTTCATTTGTTTTTTTTAATGCATATACATTTAATTTAGTTTGAGTTATTTTGTAGTCTTTAGTTATCCTTATTGTTAACAAAATATTTGTTTTTGTTTTAATTAAGAATTTTTCTTATGAAGTATTTGAGACTAGTTTTAATATACTATAGCTAGGAAATACTTGGTATTTAAGTTGTCCATTGTGACACACCTCTCTCTTATGAGAATGAACCCAAACAAAGTCTTACTTGTCTCTTATTTAAAATCTTTCTCTAAAGCAAGAACAAAAGAAAGAAAAAGAAGTCAAGAACAAAGAAACAACATGAGGCAGACTGCGTACTGCATGACCTGAGTTAATCCAGGAGAATTTTATCAAATTAACCCATAAGTGAAGGAATTTGCATAAGTTGCGGAGAAGTTTGAAATTTGGGTGTTTTATTGAGGGAACACCTACTACATCTGAAGCCATACATCCTTCATTATCTTCAGCCACAAATATATCCTCTAGTCATTTACCTGATCCTAACCCAAACAAGATGACGCAAAGAACCATCAAACAATTAGCCACCTCTCACATCACTGTTATCCATAATAACATAAAATATCCCAATGAGGAATGAGACTTGAGACTTGACTTATTAAATGCCTTACCTAAATTTAATGGATTTCCAAGAGAGAATCCACATAAACACTTAAGATAGTTCCATATGTTGTGTGAAAATTTTAGATCTCCCAGGATCACAATTTAGTAAAAGGAAAAGCTCTCCTTTTAAGGCTATCTATTGTGATCCTAGGAGATATAAAATTTCCACACAACATGTGAAACTATCTTAAGTGTTTGTGTGGATTCTACCTTGGTAACCCGTTAAATTAGGTAAGGCATTTAATAAGTCAGGTCTATACTCCCACTCCTCATTAGGATCTTTTATGTTATTGTGTTGTGGGAGGTGAGTAATTTTCTAATGGCTCTTTGTGCTATCTTGTTTGGGTTAGGATTAGGTAAAGGATTTGAAGATATATTTGTGACTGGAAATAATGAAGGTGACATGACTTAATGTGTAGGAAGTGTTCCTTAGTAAAACACCAAATTTCAAACTTTTTTCGCAGTTTATGCAAATTTCTTTCAACTTTCAAGTTAATTTGATAAAATTCTCTCGGATTAGCTCGGGCATGCACTACGCAGTCTTCCTTAAGTTGTTTATCTGTTTTTGACTTCTTTTTCTTTCTTTTGTTATTGCTTTAAAGAAAGATTTCAAATAAGAGATAAGCAATACTTTGTTTGAGTCCACTCCTAGGAAAGAGGGGTACGTCACAATAGACAACTTAAATACTAAGTTTTTTCTAGCCAAAGTATATTAAAATAAGCCTCAAATACTTCTCAAGATAAATTCTTAATTAAAACAAGAACAATTTTTTTGCTAACAATGAGGATAACTAAAAACTACAAAATAACTCAAACTAAATTAAATCTATATGCGTTAGGAGAAAATAAAAGAAACAAATGAAAATCAAAATCAAAATCAAAATATTCAAAATACTAACCGTATTCCTCAACAACGATGCCAGATTTGATACGTTGTCGTTAAAGTTATCAAATTAGTGTACTTTACAAGACAACTTCAGTATTGCCAAGTTAGTAGTAAAGAAAGTAGACAGGATTAAACTAACTCTGAGTCGTTTCGCAACGAATATATAATTGTTTTTCAATACTTTAGTTTTATGCTATACAATGCTTAAAAATAATAATATAAATTTATCCTAATGAATATGGTGATGTTGAATGACATGAGTTTAATTGAAGAACAAATGAGAAACTCTGAAATAATTATAATGAAATAGGCTAATTTCACTTTTTTCCAAGATAAATTCATCATTGATTATCCACACATCATTGTTCAATTGATTATTGTTTGAGTTTCAAATTAATTAAAGTACAATCTTAATTAATTTAAGGATCATACAATTAACCAAAGTAGATTCTCAATCAAATGCAAGACCTTCTTAAATTATTCACAATGAATTCAACCAGATTCCAAATCAAATCCTATTTGTTTAATCATGTATATTCTTAAATTCCCAGACCAAATTAAAAGCTAATTAATCAAAGTAAAATCTCAATTAATTATAGTTGAAATTCCTACCACAAATTAAAGTACATTCTCAATTAGTAGCAATAACATGTTTAATCATATGAAAGATCCTAAATTCAATCAAAATAAATTCTCAATCAAGCCTATTTTCAATCAAACCTATAAACCCTTGAATTCATATGATTAATATGCACATAGATTCAAATACCTTATGATGCTAAAATCATTGCTTTTAATATGATTGAGAAATGCAAGACATATGAGAAGAATAACTCAAATCAATAATGAAAATAATCAAATTCATTAATTCAACTTAACGTCAGTATCCATAATGAAATTATGATGGAATAACCCTATAAGCTTATAGTCCTCCATGAATAGAGTGAAATACACGATAAAATAAAAGTGAGACGAGTGATGAATGATTGCTTTCAATAAAGGAGTATGAGTGAATAAATGAGTTATATCCTTCCATCTCTTTATATAAACTTGATTGAGTTTGGACTTTAAATATTATGTTGATAAGATTTTTTATCTTATATCTTATATCTTTCAAATATTCAACATATTTAATCAATTTTTAAGAATATTTGATAGATATTTTCTATTAATATTTTCAAATTAAATTAATTATATTTAAATATCAACTGAATTGTCTCTAAAATTTCATTTATGTCTTTCTTAATCTTTTAAAATTGCATAAAAGTCTGTTAAATTTTCTCTAATTAACTTCAACTTCAGTAAAACAAATAAACATTAAAATATTCAATATAATTATTGCAATTAAACATCAAATTTTAAGAATAATATTTAATTCTCAAATTTGATAAATCTAATTACCAAAATTTATTTTAAATCAATCATAAGTAGAAAAATCTCACCAAAATTTTAAATTTTAAAACATAAACTAGAACATAAATATAAATATAGGTTCATAACCCATTTGAAATTTTAAATTTAATAAACATTCTTGAATACTGTGGTTTACTTATGGTTCAGGGTGATGGTAACTAACAAGACTTGGCACAACCATTCTAGATACTCATCTCCTGGAACCTTCAATTCATTCCAATGGCAACCAAGTTCGGCTTGGTGGCATTCCTGAGCACAAGGTTTGTCCAATATGGACGTCATTGATTCGCACCAGTTCAAGAAAGCTCTCAAATGATTCGCACCAGTTCAAGAAAGCTCTCATGTCACGCTCCTTGCTAAGCACCCTGATTCCCCCTACGCTCTTGCTCTCAAAGCGCTCGTGCTCCAATGGATGGGAAAGCCTGATGAAACTTTTTCTGTTGCGCTCAACGCGAAGGAGCTTCTCTATGCGAACAATTCTCTGCTGATGATTGTGTTTCAGCTACTGGATCACTTGGACTTGGCTACCGGGTAACTTGGAACTAATGATGGGGCTGTTTAACTGCTATGTTCGAGAGTATTCGTTCCTGAAGCAACAAGAGAAAGCTATCAAAATGTATAAGATTGTTGGAGAATAAATGTTTCTTCTTTTTGGACAGTTTGTAGCATCTGTTGTCATTTCTAATAAATAATATAGATATAAATATTTGAATTATCTATTTTTATAAACAAACAGTATAAATAAAAACAGTGTGTGCATGTAGATTTACTTTTTTAAGTGATGAAAAAAGTTATTTATAACTAAAAATAACTATTATTACAACCATCAAGATTATAAAAAATTATAAAATAAAAAAACAGCTCTAAAAGTATTTTTTATTACTTATAATATTGTAATAGTTAGATATTACGAACATTCAGAATTTGACAACTATACTCATACATAGTTTTTTACACGTCATTAAATAAAATACAGTTGATAAATTAAACAAACAATATAAAAGATTGGCTATGAAAACTACACTTTTATCTTATTATAATAGTATTTTATTAATGTATTTATTTGTAAAAAAACATGTTAAATTATTTAGTTTTAATTTAGTTTCAAATCACTTATAAATTTTAATATTTTTATTATATTGGGAACTTAAATTTTTTAATTAAATATATGTTATTTAACATTTATATTAACTGTGTGTGTATTATTTTTTCTTCATCATTGTATTGAATAATCAACTCTCTCTTTTTCAATTGAATTTTGATGTATTGATTTTTTTTATTATTTGAGTTATGTGAATATGTTTGTTTTCAACTGTCCAAATATTTTGTTCTGGTTTCCGTCCCCATGGTTCACAGTTTGCACTAGCCAACCATGAAGTGAGAAATGATGATTCACACAGCTTGCATTATGTAAATCTTTCTCTGTAGGTTCATAGCTTATATTGTATACAGTAATATGAGTAGTATTGTATAAATTTATGATTAATTAAATTCGCTTTCGAAATAATCTTTAATTAGTTGAGTTTTATTTGAAAGTTAGTTTTAGATTATTGTTTGTTATATATATATTTTTATAAAATTTATAATATGTTTATTCTTTAAAATTAAAATTTATAAAATTATAAACATAATTTATTTTACTAAATAAATTTACAAAGTTTATTATTTTACTAATTTAATTAAATAAAAATAAGATTATTATATAATAATATTTTACCTGTTACGATTGAGGAAGAAAATTATAAAAAAAATATTTTTTTTCATGACTAAATATTATGTTGGTTGAGTAAAAAATTAACTCTATTTTATAGGAAGACATGATACATGATGTATGATGAGTCATAACTGAACGAAATTATAATTCATACTTTTTCACACAATCACTTAGAAGCCATCAGTATATTTCACAACATAAAAGTAATAAAAGTGACTTATTTTACATAAATTATAATATATAGTATTAAACATAAAAAATCATATTTATTAACAAAATATAAGACGAAATAACATTATTATTACTCTATTAAAAAGAAATACTAAATCACATGTAATCAATTGCAAAATATCTAATATTAATGAAATACTTATTAAATTATTATTTTTTAATAGAACTTAATTAAAAATATAAAAAATCATGATAAAGTTAAAGTTGTAAAAAAATAGATTAATGTAAAATTTAGATATATCCTGCATTTCAATACTTCAACAAAATAAACTCTTCACCTTTTTCAATTTGATATTGATATAGAATCAAACTTTAAAATTATATTTACATTTCGAATCTAAATTTTTAACCGAATCAAAATAAGATATTATTGTTATTATAGTAGATTCTCAAATATCATTACCAAGAAAAATACTTTATAATAATGATAATATAAAATTACAAATACGATAACAGTCACAAAATGTTAGCACAAATAGTAGTAAAATGTGATTTTATATTCTCCTCTACCCTATAATAATTGTTACAAACTTTAATAAATGTACAAATTCTAATAAATTTATGTCAAGATTAATACAAAACTGTGCAACTGTAGTTACTATTTTACTCTGGCAATCAGCACTGGCAACATATTACTGTGATTAAACTGTGCGTTTAATGAAGCCGCGAGGGAACCGAAATTTGAAGGCGCGATTCTGAAATTAACCCTAGAAACTACAAAACACAGAAGAGTGTGCAATGTTAAACTTTCCAGTGGTAAAAAAGTGAAAAAACTATATTTGAGCGGGAAACTGCATTGTGTTCTTTTATATCTTACCCATCAAAATATAACTCTTTGTGTTTTAATTTTTCATCGTGCTTCAATCATTTGTTAGGTGGTTCTAATTGAGAGCGCAAAGTCACCGAGCAACCATGCAGGCCGCAGAAGAAGGTGGTGACAATAAGCCAATGGGTTTTGATGGAAGCGATTTGGACAAAGAAATTTTCAAGCTGCGCGGGAGATGGGAACTCGCTTCTATTCTCAATTTTTTGGAGGTAAGAGATCTGTAATTTATTTTCCTTATTAACGACATTTTGATAGAGGTTTGAAATTGTTTCAGTAGGTAGCAAATTGAATAAAAGATTGTATGCTATTGTTTATTTGTTCAGTAGAGTGACTAATGTTTATGGCTATTTCTTGTGTACGGTATTATCTATTTAGGTGTTTAATCCGATACTTGGAAATGATTTGAAGCTTTCTGCTGAGGATATTGAGATTGGGCTTGTTAAGCCTGATGCTTCGCTTGCTCGCCTTCATATTCAGCTTTTGAAGGTATTTTATTTACCATGGTTGCTGAAAGTTATATTTTTCTGCCAAAAAAAACATTTTTTTTTTCTGGAATGTTATTGATTGATGTGTGGGTGCATGAGATTGACGGTGTAGTAATGGAGAGGTGTTGTGCAAATGTAGAAATGTTGTAATTTTGGTAATTTTTTGTGATTATAGTTTGAGTCATGGCATGTAAAAAGACTGGAGAAATGCTTGTGTTTTTCTATGTCATTGTGTGTGGTTTCTGGAATGGATAAGAAGAGTTAGATGGTGATAATTACTTGGTTGGTGTGATTGTTTAGAGGCTATAATCTTAATTCAGCTTGATCAGGGTTCCAATTTATAACTTTTTACTTCAAATGAAGTGCTTCATTGGATTTTAATAATAATTTTGAAAGGAGAATTAGATTCACTGGTCAAATACTCCAAGTCCAATAGAGACACAGGGGAATGGGCATTTTTCTGTTGCCTGAAAATTGTAAAATAGCCCCAAGTATGCATTGGGGTGCATTTTGTCATGAAATTTAATATACTAATTCTGTAAATTGGTTGACTCCCTCAAATCAATCATACTATTATATTCTTCACATGGATTTTATTTTTCTGTCAATGTCTTCCTATCATATCATTATTTTTATTGTGGATTTAGCATCAATTGTGTTCCTGTCAGGGAATGCCACCTGTGAGTAAAACACTGGAGGATTCTGACAAATGGGTGACTGCACTCTGTAAGAAACTTACTATGTGGTGGCCATGGGTAAATCACTAACACTGTTTGACTTTGCTTTTTCCATTTTCTTAATTTCTGACTGAATTATTACTTGCATGTGTTACAGGTCGCTGAGGGGGAGATTCCACTTGTACCATCTAAAGGGTACTGAGATACACTGATCATGTTAGATTGTTACTGATTGCAATGTTTTTTTTTCTTTTTTTAATAAAACTATTGTCATCAATGCCTGTGCAGACAGGAGATATCCAAGTACAAGGAAATTGATCCATCAGATCGTTTACTACTGCTAAAAGCGCTTTGTGAAGTTAGAGCTGATGTATTATCATCTCCTTATTGGTTTCTTTATATTTTTGTTTATTTAATAAATGAACATATGAATACTTTTGCATTCTCATGACTTCATAATCCTCCTAGACTATTTTTTGATATCATCTTTGATTATTCCACCCACATTTTTATTTAATCCCTTTTTTCTGTTTTAATTGTCTGATCGTAAATTATTTTGTTTGGTTGTTTGTGTATATTCAGCAACATGATGCAGTGTCATACATAAATAATGCTTTAAAAGAAAGAACTCAAATCTCATCTTTTCGCAAAGATGCCTTAGGAAGAGATGGAACTGGCACATCTTACTGGTACTTTTTCCTTTTCAAGTATGATCCAATCTTCCCAAAACCCTAAAATTGTCATTGCTAATGTGTCTATTTTTGTCACAGGTACGATGCAACTTCAAAAGGTCAGAGTCACAGATTGTACAGGGAAGTTATTAAATCAGACTCAATTCCAAAAGATGAGGGTAATAGGCATTTATCACTCCCCAGCATTCAGTGGGAAACCCTTGCTTCCAATCTTGAAGAATTTGCAGAAGTAGCTGTGAGATGAATTTAACCACCTTTTGCCATGCTTTTCCCCATGGATTTGAAACCTTTTTAACTTAATCTTTAAATGTTAATTGCAGAAAAAATTCTCGTTCAGCAAGTCTTCTGTGAAAGTTTCTGTTAGTACAAAGCTTCAGAGCAATGTTATTCCTGCTCTTGAAAAGCTTCGTGAGGTATGGACATCCTTTTGTTTAGTGTTTGATAGGTGGACATTCACTCTGCAGAACATCACATCTTTGGTTGTGATATTGATGTATGAGAATATTTCCTTTAATTTGTGCAGAAGAAAGAAAAAACAATGAAGAAAAAGCAGAGACAGGATATGCTGTTAAAGGATATTCAAAACTCCTACTGTTCTGGAAATACACGTGCCTGTCGCACTCGAAGACCTATTTGTTATACATTTGGTAAGTATGTGTTATATGTTCATTTACTTATATGTTCCATTGCACTGCATTAGCATCTTACAATCTGACACCTACTAATTCTGATCCACAGGACAATTGTTGTACTGCATGTTAACGAATTTGCCTGTGTTGTGCATTGCTTTGTAGCTTGTTTATGTATTGTATGCTTTGTTAGTGAGGTGAGTCTTGTTCACTGAGCAGGAGAGGATGTTTGTACACTTGTGAATGTCCTAACATTTCATAATGTTATGCATAGAACTTGAATTCTTACTTTTCACTGTTTGGAATTGCTGTAAATTGTTTATCTAAACTTTCTCTGATAGAATGAACCAAATATTTCACCAGTTTTGTATAATTTGTTTTAGTTTCTCTTCTTCGTGAGTGATGATGGTGTTCACATGAAACAGTTAAGGCTAGTTCAGGTTAAACTCATTTGGCAAACATGGAGTTGTAATGGTTTTTAAATAATTCCAACACACTTATACGTTCATTCTCAGAACTGAAAAATATTTGAGATTTTGGTTCAGATTTTAAGATTCTCTTGCTACATTTGACAATTTTTTGTTGCTATTGGAGATTTCTCATTGATTTCACCACCACAACCATTACCACCTTTATTGTTATCATCATCATAAACCTTGTTGCTATCACTATTAATATATTCTTTCCTTTGCCAGTTTCTTTATGGTATCAATTTAAAGTTCAGATATTGATTAGTTCTGTTTGGGTTTACTGCAGAAGCTTATGATCGAACAATAACGGAGGCAATACAGCTAACAAAGTATGTTTTACATAATATTCTATACCATGACATCATATTCTGTTTGCTTTTTAGTGTAGGATTATCTTTGCTGAATAGGAATATTTTTTCAACTATTAAAGGAACGAAAAAGGGAGCAAAGTGAAACTTTTCAACTTTTACTGTACTGCATATACGACATTGTTTTGTCACACATGCTCACTGGATGAAGTGGAAGTGATTGAGAACAACTTGTCTTGACTTGCCAAAGTCTAACATACTAATATTTAATTGTTGTTTCAATTTTCTATGTGTTTGTCTCTGGTCTGACTCTTGCATAATTTTTAATATTCAGTAAAAGAAAAAGATCTCCTGTCGCTGACCAAGACAAAACCAGACAATCAGAAGATCAATCCAAGACAAAAGATGTTTCAACAGACAGTGATTCTGAGCGGGATATCATGCAAATATCTGATGATGTTGATGCTGGTTATGAAGTTGAGAATGATGGTATCAGCGAGGAGGAGAATTTTGTTGATGGAGAGTTAGTCAACTCAGAAGCTCTCTCAAGCCATGCAGTTTCTTATCCCAAGGGGGTTCGGTGCAGCAAGCGGCTAGCTGGAGTTCCTAGCCACGCCATTTTGGAAAGCAGAGGCTTAACTACAAAGCAAACATTAAGACAGAGACCCACTCGCAATTCTGCTTTAGAATCTATCATGATATTGGATTCAGAGGATGAAGAACATGATGGGAAGACAGATTTGTCCGATTCTATTTAGGACTGGTATGAACCTGCATTTTGACTAGAGCATGTCACCAAAATTTGGGGATTTGAAAAAGTCATAATTTTTTCAAGGATTATCATTATACGTAATTTTTTTCTTCTCGGATACTAGGCCTTCGAATCCACGAACCCATGTTTTGTCTCGGATAAGATCCTAGAAATTTCTGAGTATGAGTATATAATATGTAGGTATGGTTAAAGAACCTATATGCTGTTTAGTTTGATGCATGTGCACATCTAACAAAACAAGTGCAGCAACCTCTGCATGATTTACAAGAAACAAATGCCACACTATAAACATCTTTTTTTTATTGTGGAAAGAAATTTAAATAAAATAAAATTTGAGACACTTACTATGGTCCAGGACCATCATCTGTTAAAATGGTGAGCTAAGAGGGATTTTAGTTCTTGTACCCTTACAATTTCTTGGCCCACTCTCTCAGATTTTTAATGATCATTTTATCGTATAGAAAAGTGACCTTATAATTGTATATTCAGGAACTTTTTCAAAATGAACTTTCCAAAAGTTTTAAAATAATATTTTGGAATGAAATTTTTATAATAAA
Source organism: Vigna angularis (assembly GCF_016808095.1). Lineage (NCBI taxonomy): Eukaryota > Viridiplantae > Streptophyta > Magnoliopsida > Fabales > Fabaceae > Vigna > Vigna angularis. The sequence continues at coordinate 35,616,649 of NC_068973.1, read as the reverse complement.
AATGCTAAAATAATTTTTTTGGAACATATAAAGGTCTTTCATAATAAACTTTTAGAATGAGATTTTTTGGAAAAATAACTTTTCTGAACTCAAAATACTTTCTCAAATATATTTTCAAGAATACTTGTATGTGAAATATGTTTTGGAAGAAGCTACATGAAATATGTTTGGGTGTTACTCCCTCCACCACCACATTTTCTCCCTCCATCTCCCTAATTTTATTACATATTTTTTGAATTACAAAACTAACCTTTTATAATTACAAAAATAACCTTTTTACTTTTTAATCCTAATTATTTATTTTAACCCTAAAATCTATTTTTCTATCCCTTCTCACCCACCTCCCAACCCTCTTAGATTTTCACCCAAACTCCATGACATCCGTTTCTCATCTTCCATCTTTCCTCCATATCCATTATTCAAAAATAATATATCAAAAAATATAAATTATATTATTTAAATATCTTCAAAATTAATATAAAAAAAACTGTAAAATATAAATCGTATAATCTTTAAACGGATGTTGACATCCGTCTTTAAAAGGATGTGAGCATCCGTCAACGGATGTCAACATCCGTTTAAGGGAGAACGGATGTCAACATCCGTTTAAAGATTATAGGGTTTATATTTTATGATTTTATTACGCACCTTCACACCTCTGAACCTCTCACGCCTCTGAACCAGCACCTTGAGGCACCACCACACTCACGACTGAAGATGAATTGCTTTTCCCACTTTCAATCTTACTAAACACAAAGTCCACCACACTCTCACGTCACAATTCTGTAAAAGAGAAGAAGTGGAACATGATAGACAACCCAAGGGTAGTGGAACCTAAGAGACAACCTGTGAAAAATAATAAAGAGAAAGAGGGAAGAATGATAAAGAGAATGAATGTCCATATGAGATTTTAAATAAGGGTAAAATAGGAATGAAAAAAAAAGAAAAGGGTAAAAGGGGAATGGGTGGTGAAGGAAGCAAGTTGTGGTGGTAAAGGAAGGAACACCCAGTATGTTTTCGAAAAAAAGTTATGAAATATGTTCTAAAAAAACTTTTTGGAACAAGTATTTTTTATTTTCTTTTCTCTGCCAGTGTGTTCTCTTTCTCTACTCCCCGCAACAATCGTGCAGTTAGTAGTAATTGTGGAGTTAGCTCATGAGGAGTGAGGGGATTGAGCTTTTAAATATGTTGAATAAATAGCTTGTCTAGCATAATTCGTAGTTGATGTGGATCAACCATAATTTACATAAATTTAAGTTATAAATAAGATTTATATTTTTAATATTGAATGAAAAATTAAAAACTCCATCATGAATGAATTATAATTTTTAGGTATGTAATAAAAAATTTAATAATCAACCAGAAAAACCAAAATTTCAAAAAACATAATTATTATTTTGTTTTAAACGAATATTTTATTAATAACATTTAAATTATAATTTTTCATTTTAGATTAAATATATTATATTTATTGATTCAAAATAACAAAAATAAAAAATAAATAATTTTTATATAATTGACCTACAAATCTGTTCATTAAATGTTACGCTGAATGAACCATAAAAATTAGTCCATAAAAATTAGACCATAAATATTTATAGTTTAATTTAATAAATTTATAAAGTAAGAAGATAAATAAATAAAAATAATTATATTTAATTAATAAATAAAAAGAAATCACTTACGTACTTGTTATTAATATAATTGTATTTTTAATTATTCTTTAATGTTTGTTTACATTATATATACAAATTATTGATTATGTCAATGTATTTTAGTAGTCATGAAGTCTTATTATTCATTCAATTATATGTCACAAAAATGTAGTTGAGCATATGATTTAAGGAAGTATTTATTAAATAGATAAATATTTAAATAGTTTGGAAACATATTCATTAGTCTAATTTGTGATTATTTATATTTTTTTGGTGAATATATATTTCTTTTATATGTTGAAAAAATATTAATATTCTAAACAAATTATTATGATTGTATCAATATTTTTATATTTTTTATACAAAATATTTAATCACCTAATAACTTTTTAAATAACTTGTAAAGGGAATCATTTGAAGTGAATATGAATTTATATGTTAGATACAGTGATATCATATTATTTCTTGTTACATGTTAAGTCTATTAAAATTGATATTTAATAGTTTCAAAAATTTATTTTTTTTCACGTTTTTTCTTTCATGTGTCTTTGTATACGGTAGAAGTAGAAAATGAACTTGTTCAATATAAATTATTTAAGAAAAGTATTTTCTTTAAGATGCTAATTGCTTTAATATCTTTGGAATGACATTATTAAATATATAGATAGCTGTTTGTTATGATGTAACACTCTTCCTATTAAGCAGGATTACATAATATACATATATAGAATAATAGTAAATGTTGATAAGCATATGAATTTATAATGTATAACCTTAAGTTGTACTTGATGCTCTCCATAAATAAATTGACACAACAAAATCTATTTCCATTTTTTTTAACTAATGTAGTTTAAAAATGCATTCTAGACCCGTAATCCGATTCTTTATTTAAAAAAAGTTAAAATTTGATAACACATTTTAAATTGTACAATTTAAAATATAATTTTAAATTATATAATAACAAATACACATTTTTGAAGTTGGAAGGGTTAAATATGTTTTTCATCCCTTAAGTATCACATGATTTTGGGTTTAGTCCTTACTCGAAACTTTTGTTCCTTTTAGTCCTCTTAGTTTTGAAACTATTACAATTAGTCTTTAAAATTGAACGTCGTTGGATTTTGGCTAACGACGAGCTACGTGTGATACCAGTTTTTCTCGTGACTGTGTTTCACGTTGCGCTTTTTTTTTCTAAAATGAGCAACTACAAACCGGTAATCATACTCACCGACCGGTCAGTTGCAAGCGGTCGAGGAAGAAGAAAAAGGTGGAACATAAATAATTTCAAAGTGCTCCGGAAGATAGCAAATACAATGGCAGTCTGAATGTAACTCCCAAATTTCAATTTTATTAGTTTCAGTGTTTTAGATAACACGCTTTCTATCCTTTGCTCATGCCTGAAAAATATGTAATGCAATAATGTTAATTGTCGTTGCCATTTTAACTCTAGAATCTCATTACAGATAGGATTTGATCTTCCATACAACTATACAGACTTTCAGCCAAAAAATTCACAATCCAAATATTAGCAAAGAATACAAAATTCAACTGAGTTTTCAACACATTATAGCAAGATAATGGATACCCCTCGAAAAGAAGAAGATGTACTGAACCGATTCCACCGCCTTCATTTCCACCGTCGGTGGAAGAAGTACATGAAGCGACAGAGCTTGAAATGCAGTGGAGTTGGCACGACTTTCGCGGGAGCAATCCGCTGAAGCAACAGAGCGAGGACGACAACGGTGCGGAAGTAAAAGAACATGTTCACCTACGTTTTGCTCTGACTCTTCAAAAGATCCTACCAAGAAACCTCCAATCTCACCTCCAATGGAAGTTTCGTTCACTGTCGAACAGGTTTCTTCCTTCTCCTCCCGTTTTTCCTTGCTTTATTCCCTCACCGTTTCTTTATTTGTTAATTGTGTCGGTTGATTGTGATTGCGAAGGCAACACTTCATTGATTACTGGCTCTAGGCGGATCTCATCGCAAGTACCCCAATCAAAGAGGCTCTTGAATAGTGTCATCAAAGTTCACCTATAGGAGGAGGCAATCACTTTTCCCCAATTAAGAAAAATAAGTTAAAAACCCTAATCTGATTTCAGAAACCAAAATGTCGAGGCACAGTAACTGACATTAGACGTGGCCTCGTTGTTTGCCACATCAAACAAAAGTTAACACCGTTCAATTTTAAGGATTAATTGTAATAGTTTCAAAACTAAGAGGACTAAAAAGAACAAAAGTTTCAAGTAGGGACTAAACCCAAAATCGTGTGATACTTAAGGGACGAAAAACATATTTACCCCAATTTATAATATATCTTTGTATTTCTAATTTCACAACCTAATAAATTTTCGAATCTGCCATAATTTGACCCATGAAGAGTTTGAACTTTTCTCTCGTAAAGATAGCAGAAGAAAGTAGGAAATGGTAAAAAAAAATAGTTGTTTAGGTCAAAAATCAGTTCCAAATGTGATTTTGACATCGTTAACGATCAAATTCGGTTGATGTATTCTCATGAAGTTATGGTTCCACATCTCATAGCTTTCATTTTATTTTTTCCCAACCTATTTGGATATCTTATCTTTCATCACATGTGTAGTTCATTTCTCACCATGTTAGAGGCCCAATTTGGTCTCAACATTTGCATAAAAAATTGTATATCTTTTCTTAACTTTCACCAAACTAAAAATTATAGAAACATGAATATAACACACAAAAATGAGAAATAACATGTTTTGCACCTTAATTTTCAGAATTTTATTTTCAATACGTATATATATTATACACCCAAAACCCCTCCACTCATTTATTTACCATCATGCCACTCGTCGTGGAAACTCAAACGCTCAACGTGGGCGTTCGTGTTCGTGTACTTCAGGAACGAGAGAGTGGCACTTTCTTTTTAGTGCTCCTTCAGGGTGTTGTTCACGTCGTATGAAGCACTCTCTTTTTAGTACTCCTTCAAGGTGTTGTTCACGTCGTATGAAGCAAAACCCATTGACTTCGTTGAAGAATTTTCCATTCTTGCTGAAATCGATATTGATTTGAAGGTGAAGTTGGAGAAGATGTTGGCGCATGATTTTGCCACTTCTCAGGAAATTCCTAGCTACCTTACCATTGGGTTGTTACATGTAAATTGGAAAAGGTCCATTTATGCTTCCTTCTGTCATGGTGTTTTTCAGGTTAAGAACAAATCCCAATGGCAATGAGTTGTTTTGCGGGCAATGGTGAGAGAGAAGTGCATCAATCTCTTAAAATAACGAATCTTAGAATTGTAACAATGGTCAAAGATGGCTAAAGTAATTTGTACGGACCATTAAACAACTTAACAGGTTATTACTGGGTTAGGCCAGACTTGTATGCTAGGCATACTAAGCTTGAAACAGGGCTTGCCATATACTACAAAACCACAAATTACTTCGATCCTGAGATGATAAAGCATGTTAACCTAGACTCACACAAAATCTAACATAACTTATTTCAATCCCATAGTCCCAACATACACAAAAGTTAAAATCGCTAGTAAAGAGTGTATAGTAGACCGTAAAATGTACTAATAATTGTAATCCCTTGTGCCACATGTGAATTAGATTGAGTGAATAATTAACTTCTGAAACATTTAATCTGATAAGTAATCACACATTGCTTAATATCTCTAACAAACTGAGTTGAGTATAAGTTATGTTGATTTTTTTTCTTTCCTCCTCATGATATCAATTGCAAATTTAGGCATAAAACAAATTTGTGCTAACAAAGTAAATGTTTCGTTTGCTTTTCTTTTCATCACCCTACAAAGGCTGGTGTTTGAATCCCCGCGGAAGGGGAAGGGGATCTCTCCGATTCTCCAAACAAAAAGGAGCCAATTTAAAAGAAAAAAAATCTGCAGGTTTTTTGTTGTGAGGATTATGCATCACAGCATTGTCAAAAATGCTCATCATGGAATGAAAGTGGTGTGAGTGACAATAACAATCCAGGTGGCAGTCTTAACAATGGACACAAACAAGGAAGCCAAGTAGCAGTGATATAAAATGTTCAGAATCAAATTGCAGAATCCATTAATCAAATTTTGTAATGCAAAAGTAAGGAAAAAGTAATTGTCCATAACACTATCCTTGCGCTCATACTAGCTCCCAAGTGTCTTGGAATTAATAACCCAACTTGTTTGCCTCATGGAAATGATCAAGAAATCTCTTTAGTATTTGACCATACAGAGATCGCTAATGACTCTGCATGCTATGATTGATCAACTACCTTATATTCAATTCAATTCTACGTTGTACGCACTTAAAAAATCAAGAATCTAACAAAACAAATGCTGCAATGCAACCTCAACTGAAGGTAGTACAAACGGGATTGAGAAAAAGAGAGCAACAAAATTAGGAAAAAAGGCATAAATAAAGTTAGCCAGTTATCATAGTTCCAGCACCTTCATCAGTTAAAATCTCGAGCAACAAAGAGTGAGGAACCCTACCATCAATAATACTCGCGGTAGTAACCCCTTGTGCCAGCGATCTCACGCAACAATTAACCTTAGGTATCATTCCACCTCCAACTTTTCCCTCCTCAACCATTTTCTTCACTCCTTTTATGTCAATCTTCTTCACCAAGCTGTTGGGATCGTTCCGATCCTCCAGGATCCCCGCCACGTCTGTCAGCAGAATCAGCTTCTCCGCGCCAAGCGCTGCAGCCAGTTCTCCAGCGACAGTGTCGGCGTTAATATTGTAGGGCTGTCCGGACTCGTCGGCGGCGACGGAGGTGACGACCGGGATGTGGTTGGTGTCGATGAGGGAGCGGAGGACTGCAGGGTCGACTCTGGCGACCTCGCCGACGAAGCCTAGATCGGCGGCCTTGGGGCTGGGACGGGCGGTGAGGAGGCGGCCATCGAGGCCGGAGAGACCTACGGCGGTGGCCCCGGCCTTGTTGATGAGGGAGACGAGGGTTTTGTTGACCTTGCCGACGAGAACCATGGAGACGATCTCCATGGTATCGGCGTCGGTAACGCGGAGGCCGTCGCGGAAGACAGCGGGGATGTTAAGGCGTCCAAGCCAGGTGTTGATCTCGGGACCGCCGCCGTGGACCATGACGGGGCGGAGGCCCACGCAAGATAGGAGGACCAGGTCGTTGATTACAGAAGCCTGAAGCTCCGGGGACTTCATGGCGGCGCCACCGTACTTGACGACTATGGTCTTGCCGCGGAATTTCTGGATGAAGGGGAGCGATTCAGAGAGCACGTCGACTCGGTACTGACCCGGAGTGGTTGAGTCGGTGGCTATTTGTGGAGGTTGAACCGGGTTGGCAACCGCGTAAATGGCACGGTGGCGGAGGCGAGAGGAAGGGAAAGAGGGGTTACTGGAGTATGTGGTCAATGGGTTTTGGGGTTTGGTTGTGAATGGGAAATGGAGGAAAGTATTTGTTAGGGTTTTGTATGTCCCTGCCATCGTCATTGTCTCACAAGCAGACTAGGAGTGAAGTGAGAGTTGCAGAGTGAAGGGTTTTGGTCTTCGACGGCTATTGTTGTTTCAGACACCGTGGATACACATGTGTGTTATTATATTAAAATACTATAACTTTATTATTTTTATCAGTAATTAATTAAAAATACGAAGATAGTACAATTTAAAAAAATGTATAATTTTGGTAAAATAGTATTAAAAATATGTGACAGTTATTTTGAAATAAAAAAATATTTAATTATTTTCAAATAAAATTTTTATTTAAATACTATTTTCTTAGGTAAAAGAAAATGTTTTTTATTTATTAAAAAAACATCAAATGAAGTTACAAATATATTTTATATCGCAGTGTAGATTATATTACCATATATCCGTTTGTCGTATATCACCATTTCGACTGTAACGGCTAGACGTACGCTTTCATAGAAATCAACTTTACATGTGTTCGTTAGAAATAAAATTAGAGTTAAAATTTGGATTAATTTGTTCACAGATATTATCAAGAGCTTAAATTTGTTAATAAACATACAAAAATCAAACTGTAAAGTGTGATGTCATGTTTAGAACCGCTTCAATTTGGAGATTTTTTTTAGTGTGTTGTGAAGATGACTGATAGATCACTTGCTGCAATGATGACGAGTTTTAACCAAAGATATGTGGTTTCTCCATGTTCGTGAATAGTGCGCAACAGCAACATCCTTTTTTCGCAAATAAAGCTAGATGGCAAAACAAGGGAAGTACATTTAGTGACAACTTTACCTATAATATATGCGATTATTTAGCAAAAAAGATATTAACACCACTTGGAATATATATTTTTGTTTTACATGTTTTACTTAACTTCATTTGTGGTAATATTTTAAGCACTATTTCACTTCATATACAACTAACCTCTGATTTTAGACTAGAAAATTGTAACTACAATAAAAATTAGTTAAACCACATCTTTTAATTTAAATATTTATATGTAAACAATAAAAATGGGAAAAAACTAGTCAGATTTCATTGCTGTTAAGTTCCAGATGTGATGTCAGCTCTCGTAGAGAAGTGTAGTTCTTTTTGGTGGCCTGAATATTATTATCCCCGTGATCCAGGGTAGAGGAAAAAAATAGAACACGATTGAGGATGGTTGATAAATACAGTTAAGGAGTAGACTCTTCCTTCTTCCTCTATTAGATCATAGCACGGAGGACCACAAAGTGGCTCTCGGTAGAACTGCGGTTTGTAACAATTATTATATACAACTGCATTTCTAAACCTTCCGGCGTAATAAATTCGCATGACATAAAGGTGAAAGATAACAGCAAAATTTTGAGCCAAAATAATTGACATTTCGCTCAAAAATGAATATAATGAAGAAAGAAAATAATTACAGCTTATCCTCGATTAAAAATTAATACCCAAAGCCATTACCCACAAAATCCTCATCATCACTACTTAAGGATTCAAGTACCTGACTATCATCATCATCTTCGTCACCTTCTGTCACGATCTCCAATATGCCAGGTCCACCATCAAAGTCTACATCATCCAAAATAAAATCTCCATCCTCATCTTCATCAAGATCACTCACACTATCATCCTCCTCGTCATCATTGCTCATATCATCAGCATCACTGCCACTATCCCCACCAAGACCAGGGCCTAAAAGAGGATCAACATCACCATCATCATCGTCGTCATCCTCATCCTCCTCCTCACTTTCAGCATCATCAGGATCGGAATCATCATCCGTTGGCCTCCGACGACCAATTTCATATATTCTGGCAGAAGCATACATCTCATCCTGATCATCCATGGTAATCAGCCCAACAAATGAGTCTGTAGGCTCAGTTGCAAAATCAAGAACACAGCGATCCACAGGGATAGTTGCAATGTCAGAATAATTAACTGCATCCACTGTGCGGAAAGCTGAAAAAAGAGGATGCTTGACGCGTCGAGTGTGGACTGCTGACATTACATCCTCAAGATTTCTCCTTAAGATAGCATACATTACATCACCACGCGCATTGAATGTTATTGATGTTTGATCCAATGAAGGCACACTGCGTAGCAATCTGAACTTGCGCAGATCCCAGACTTCAGAGTTTATAATAACCTGGTCCAACAACATTTATTTACAAACATAAAAAAATCACAACCTTTCTTCAGAATAAAGTTGAAAATATTCAAAGCTTTACACATCCCTTCATTCACTTCATACAGACTGATAAGAAAATAATATACACATATTTTGCATATGCCTATTTTTTTCACTTTTCACTAGTAGTCAATTTAAGATAATTTTATTTTAAAGTTACAATTCCCCATTACTTATAATAGAATAATATGGTGCTTTGTCTGATCCATGTTTCAAAATTCTATTGTTTAAACGGATGTAAGATTATGCATACCTCGTTGCCAGCAGGATGAAAGCCTCCACCACCATAATCTGTAAACTGATCAAAGCGATGAACAGGACCAGAGACACGTCGATCCCACAAGACACCATTCCAAAGAAGCATTGAGTCAGAAGGATTAAAATGGATTAAAGAATAAACGTGACCACGCCCTGTAGAAGTTGCAAATGTATCTGTCAACTTCGACTCTAAGTGACATGTTTGGATATCATACAAGAGGATCTCCCGTCGGGAAGATTCTGATGACAGGGCTGCAAAAACATTCCCAGAATTGCTAAACCTGGCTGCCCTGCACCCTTCAAATGAATGGCTAGGACCACCTAAAATTGAAGTTGCGTCCCACAATCTAACATCTTGGGAGCTTGAAGAAAGTAATAGCTGGGTCTCGCCTGAAACAAAAGACTGAACAAGAGTCAAAGGAGCCTGATGACCTGTGAAACTCTCTACTACATTGCTGTTGTTGGATTCAAAAAATTTGAGCTCCCCATTATGGCTTCCAACAGCAATATGAGAGGAGTCCCCAACAAATGTAATGCATGTTAACAAGGCACCAGCATCATCCCGACATGTTCGCCAAGGCCTAAACCGACTGTAAACAAATTGACGATCCCTGCGATTCCCATGTACTCCACCATACATATATTTAAACTCGCGTGTACCAAGCCTTGCGGTCACATTAGAAGGCGCATCAAGGCTTCGCTTTGGTTCAGGACAGACATGCGGGTGCAGAAGTGACAGTGGAGGAAGTGTTGTGATAGGAGCTGGACATTGGCGATGTTGATGCTTCAAATACTGAACCACTAGAGAATCTAATGTTACACGCTCAGGGTTGCTGGGCTGAAGGTCGTTTAAAACTTGGGAGGATGGTGTCATCTGACATAGATTTGACATACTGCACTGATTCTCGTCCACCAAGTCACCCGTACAACGGCTATGTTGATTTTTCACGTTACAAGTTGGGGTGAAAAGTCCAACTGCATCAGGTTGCAGGCTGCTTTTACGAATTGCACTTGAACAAATAGGAGAGCGGAGTCCTTGATCCCCAACATTTAATCGTTTTCCAGATGAAGAAAACATTGATATGTCCTTCAAATCAGATAACTTCCGTTTTGCTAGCACAGCTACTGGAGTCTTAAACTGAGATCCATTATCAATGTTATGTTTCACTGAAGATTCCGATCCAGTCTCTACTACACTAGTTTCTAAAGATTCTTTAACAGTATTTGACAATTTCCTCACAGATGATTGTTGAGAATCAAGAAGTTGGAGTCTTGAATGAAAAGATGATGAGAAAGTTAGTGATTTTTTCTTTGCAGAGACAGATTCACTTTTGAAGACGGGATCCTCATCCTTTGAGTTAAACTTTAATTTGTTAGAGAGAAATCCAGAAGGAGTACGACCAGAGGGCCACTGAATTTGTGTTGAAGAAGCTTCCTGTGTTGTGGGCTGTTGTGGAAGAGAAGAGGCAGGAACCAATGATGGCAAAGGAGTAAACTGTGCCTCTTTAAGCAACATAGAAGCAGTTTGTGCCAATCCAGATGCCTGTAGGTGTTCATGAATTAGAAGCAAAAGTTCCCTGAACAAGATAACATAACACAGAAGCCATTAGCAATAAGAGAAGGGTGCCCCCGAAAGGGAGGGGAGGAGGTAGCAGTGGAATAGGAAAAACCAGAATGATAAAATTTGAGAGAGGACAAAAACCTTGAATGGTAAGTAATAGGAGTAGCAGCAGCAATAGCTGCTCTTTCTATGCGCCTTAAAGTAGGAGTAGCTGCATCAGTAGCAGCTAATGTACTTGCACGGCCAGAATTAGTCACAATCTACAAAAACAATTTCAAAAGAAGTATCAAAAGCAGCCCTTCAAACAGCTCATCTTTATTTATTTAAAATCTAGTAAGATCTTTATCATGGCAAAAGGGGATATTGAACAGCAAAGTTGATCTAATTCACTTTATTTTCAGAAAGAAACTTTATTAGATAATTAACCATCATTTCAAATGGCGTGCAAGTGTGACAGTCAGCTAATAGTTAAAGTCCTAATGTAGATATGTTCAATACTTTTCACTACTTAGTGAGAAAATGACCTCCACAATCGTTATGAAGCATGAAATAGAATCAGCTCACATACCAAAGTCAGAAAATTACTAATGTCTAGTTGTAATTTCCTGCATTTTGCTTTCCTTAAGAAACTTATGAGCTCAATTGCTTTCAAGAGAAAATTTCAAAATTTAAGACAAGAAATAAAAATAATAAATTCACTAATTATTCTCACCCAACTTGGCATTGAACTGATGTTCATTATTCTTTGACTATCAATAAAGAAACATTAAAGTTGTCTTGAATCACAAGCAAATTACTAGAACAATATGTCCAACGTGACTAAAACATAAACTAACACGAATTTCATCTCTACCAAGCTTGTAGCTAAAAACATTTATAGTATGAATCAGAAAGTGGAAAAAAATTAATGATTTTATTTTTTTCTTCTAAATAGTATAAAACAATAGTTTAAATTGATACTTAATGGCAAACAAACATAAATCTTGTTTAAATCATCCAATGGGATTTATACACTAATATAGTAATTCTCCAGCAAATACCCAGAAGCCTTAATTTTATGACACTAAACATTTTAGTGTATATCAGATTTGTGGCTTATGTTTTAACTTTTCAAAACTGAAATCCCAATTGGTATCATGATTCAAATATTTTTTAGGACCATTACTAAGAAATAGATATTCACTTCCCAACACTTTCGTGGCCAACAATCAAAATCCAGAATTAAAAAACACAAACAATTCAGGTCCACTACTCTGAAACGATATTTGCTACTCCATGATTTCCTGACAAACAATCAACCAAATAAAGAAAACACCAGCACTCGTGCAACTCACACACTAACAAAATATTGATCGCAAACAAACAAGCAGATACAGAATTTTGTAACTAAATCCTATATAGATAGATCCCAAAGATTCTTTGAATTGATTCTAGTACACAAATACATGGATGAGTTTGATTGAATAAATTCAGATCTTAAACATGTCTGAAAATATCTCATGTCATGTTCTCCCCGGATGCACTTTTTGTGGACAATGTTAAAGCGGAAATTTCTTATTTAGATACACCGATAAAGAAATCAAGCAAATTAAAGAGATGCAGATGAAAAACAGTTAACAGACTTATGCATCCGCAAAGAGTGGAATTGCGTCTCACCCCAATAAGCTCAATGGCAGCCTGGGAAAGTTCAGCTTGCCACCTACCCTGCTCCGTTCCAGGAGTTTGGCTACCAGAATCCCGAATCAGTTCTGACAGCTTTTTCCCAACCTAGAACACCCAACAAATAAAACACGATATTTGATTAGAACATTTGACAATATGTAATGTTTTTCTGAAGTCATTAGGCATCGTCAGAAGATAATTTAAACTGCTACAAAAGGATAAAGTTGAAGCAGATTTATCTCAGCTTCAAACTTGATACTGACAAGTAGACTTTGTGATGCCTCAGTTTAATAAAAATCAGCTATAAGTGTTCACCTGGAGCTTTGTCAATATGTGTGCAATTGTATCATCTCTGGCTAATCCAAGCAAGACTCGACATGCTAGGGCCCGAAGACAGTCCAGTGCAGCAGGAGGTGAATATATTCGTGGTTGGAGGAGATGAAGAAGAACCTTTATACCATTATTGGATCGGACAGTCTCTCTTGCCTGACGATATCCTTGTTCCAGTTGTGCAGCAAGGCCTGCACAACCTGCTCCTGCACCCAAAGATATTCTTCGGTCGCCAACCAATCCAGAAGTTGCAGAAGCAACTGGAGTTTGTGGAGTACTACCAACAGCCTGTGTACTTAAGCTTGCAGCATTGCCTCGATCTATAGCATTGGACTCCCCATTCCTCTCCCTAGGATCAATCTGGCTAGTAGAGTGAACACCTCGATCTGAAACACTTCGTTCAGCATTTCTATCTCTAGTCTCTGAGGGAGGACCATTAGATGTCTGGGAGGATGGCAACTGCTGACCTTGTGCAACCATAGCCGGTTTATTGCTTATTGAAGGAGGAGGGCAAACAAGATTGACTAAAACATTTAGTGCTGGTTGAATTATCTGAAATGGAGAAGTGTTTGCAAACAAAAGTTAAGATACCATATATTGGGATACCCAGTATGTCAATCAAAATCCTAAAAGACTCTTTTACCACCTGCAGAAATTAGGGTAGTGAGCACTAGAATTGCAACCAGAAAAAACTTACCTCTGGGTCCACATGATTACTAGCTATATTTGCAGCATCCAAAATTACCGCAATACCAACACGATTGTTGCTTAAAGTTACATTTACGATCATCTTACGACTGCTAGGTACCAATGTAACAATGTGCAGAACACCCAAAGCATACTGAAGCAGATCATGCAGATATCGCTCCACTGGTGGGGCCTACAAACAATCAAGAAAATAGTAAATAAATTAATTGCAAGATACAGGACAAGTGTACAATAACTATATCATACCTGACATAACTCCAACATGGTAACATGTCCATTAGATGCCAAGAACTTCTCAACAGCTAGCCAACGTGTTCTAACAAATGCAGGACCTAGCTTCCGGTCCTTTTGTAATTGTAGGAATACTCCATCCATTGCCTCATTACTAATATCAAGGGGCTTGTACACAGCCCTTACACTTGGAATATTTCTAGCAGCACTACGATTGCTCTTGTTAGGACGAATGGAGTCCACTAACACAAGGAGATGGGCCCTGAAATATTGCCTCAAAGCAACACAAGTGTGATAGGCTATCTGCTTCTCAGATGATGTCAGCACTTCTGCAGATGATCGATCATTTCGAAGTGATCCTGAGTTAGATAAACTCAAGGCTCCAGAATTTATTCCTGATCTTACAGAAGCAGCATCATTTAGAAGGCCCAGTAATTTCTGTAATCCATCTAGGGAATCAAAGGCATCAAGAACAGCTCTGAAGACAAACGAAGCAGCAAAAAACAATGCTGCATTCTTACGGGCTTGATCTTGATTGCAGTCAAGAAGTTGTAGAGCTAACTCAACAACGTGATAAACAACTTGTGATGGAAGAGCACAAACCCTTTCCATTATACCCTGAAATAAACATCTAGGGTCAGAAAATGAAGCAGTGTTCTGGGTCTGTGTGTGAAAGAGAGGGAGGGAGGGAGGGAGGGAGGGAGGGAGGGAGGGAGGGAGGGAGGGAGGGAGGGAGGGAGGGAGGGAGGGAGAGAGAGAGAGAGAGAGAGAGAGAGAGAGAGAGAAAGACAAGAGAGAGAGAGAAAGAGACCATAAAAACATTACTGAGAGTCTCAATTCAAAACTATGACTACTAAAACAACAAGAATACCTGAAGAGAGCCAATAGTGAATAGACAAGAAGAAAGACCAAAGAAAGTCTGTGCCATTCTAGGGACAGCAAGAAGCTTTTGCATTCCCCCTCGGTCCACAAAAAGTGCAGCAAATTTCCTATGTGCAGCCAAAGCACATATTAGCTTCATGACATCGGGCAACAGCAAAGCAACCTTGGATGGCTCCCGATGTTTAGAATTCTGCTGCAGAAGTGCAAGACACACATCAACTCCCTTCTCGTGCAACACAGGGCCAAGTACTTCTACATATTCTCCAAGTAACTCAAGACACTGAATGCAATATTTTTCCCTCAACTGTGCAAGTGATTGAGTATCTGGGATGAAGTACTCTTCCACATCCTCATTAGTTTCTGTTTCTTTGCCACTCTCGTTCTCTGTTACAGTATTGTTGCCAATAGAACTCCTGCACCAAACAAAAAGATACTACTAAAAAAACTACTCTTGATATGCGTTCATGTATGTAATCATATCTTAAGGTACTGGTAAAATATATTTTGACATACCTTGAAACTTCAACTGCAGTTGCAGCATCAATAACAGTTGATGCAGCTTTAGAAGCAGCCAAAAAAGCTGCTTCTTCATTATCAGAGGATTTATATTCCTGAATATAAATGCAAAATAAACTATTTTAGCATTGAGATTAAACTATGATGTATTGATACACAAACATACAAAGTACAATTTTTGGTTTGGGGAGGAAAAAATTGATGACCCAGAGCATACCTCTGAAGCTGCAGTTTTAACCAGGTCAGCAGCAGCATCACCAGCTGCTTTGACAGCTTCTTCGGGTGCATTGGCTGATCTGGCTTCAGCTTCAGCAGCTTGAACTGCTTTCCGGACAAGATCAGTTATATCTTTATTTCCAATTCGGCATTCATGGAAACAATCATCGTGATCATCTCTTTCAAAACCAGAAGACTCCAAAGAGATCCTGCCAAGGGTCTTCTTAGACTCAGCCACCCTCCTAAAATCAGCATTCCTCATTACGCTTCTATCTCTCCGACCCTGTACTAATCTACTACCAGAACCAGGAGATGATAAAATGGAATCACTCTCTACAGTCCCTTCAGTGACCCTTCCTTTCCCTTTAGATCTTCCCCATCCACGGTTTGAACGCCGCCTTGAAGAGTCATCTCTAACATTGTCATCATGCTCACTGTATTTTATCCTTCCATCACGTATATCTCTGTAACGCCATCTATCTTCCCCATCAGAATCTACCTCCTGGACATCAACACCTTCACCAAGCCCATCAGGTGGTTCACCTTCTATCCAAGATCCTTCTTGATGTGTTTGTCCACTAATGCTTCTATCTGGAGCCCTTTCAAGACTTACATCATCTAAAGATCTCTCATCAATCATCCTAGTATCATCCAAATGATTTGGTTCAAGGAGCTGGCGAAATCTGCCACGACCGTCATCTCTAGCTCTCCCTGAAGTATTCGCAGATGCATGCCTACTCTCTGTCATATGAGTAACATCTTTCTGATTGCTACTTGTCTCTCCCAGAACACGTAAACGAAGATATCGCATAAGCTTAGCTGACAAGCCAGATGTCAATACATCTTCAACAATTTGACCTCCACTAAAATCAATCCAATGTCATTTACAAAATTAGAAAAATGAGTTAAAATAGAGACAAGCAAGATTGAACAGTTAAAGATCAACTGGGCAACAGTTAAAGACCAGAATTAAGCCAAACATCAAAGCTAGAAAACTTTAAAAGGCCTACAGAATGAGCAGAGCATAATAACAGCATACCCAACCAAACAAACAGCAAGGAGTCCAGTAGAGTAGGTTTTCAACATTTCAGAGTCTGATGCCTCCCTTCTCCCGGAACTATGCTTCAGATTCTGCTCTTCAGAAGACAGCCCAGTGTTATCATCCATCACCCAATTTTTTATGTTTTCCATGACCGGTTCTTCAAAAACATGAGGATACTGTTCATTTACAGTCCATCAGATCAATTCAATAACACATGGACATCGTTAAAAGAATTAACAATGACAAACATAAAAAAACGAAAAGACAATCTTACAATCCATGTTAGTGAACAGCATAGGAGAAGTCTTCCAGAAGCAGCTCGAACAGAAGTTGAGTATCTTGTCTCTGACAGAAACTTTGAAGATATCAACTCAAAAAACTCATCATTTTCCTGCAAAGGACAGAAAAGCAAATATACAATCACAATAGTTGATACAGTACATAATCTTAAGAAGCTACATGCCCAAATTAACATCAGCCACAACTGAATGAGAATTTACCCGAATTAAACCTCCAAGACGACCAATGACATGAGCGGCACGGGCAGTACTGGAGGAAGAATGGCCATTCTCATCCATGTATCTACATTGTAAAAATAAATAAATTACTCGTTAAAACTAGAAAGAAATGAAAAGATAAAAAACTAACCAAGAATAAGCTATAGTTAAATAATTCGGAATCCAAGCCAGTACTAAGCATGTAAATGATATAAACTTGGCAATCATACAAACATAAATCAACACCTAAGAAATCATTCCGAGAGCAATCAAATACTAGAGCGTTCGTGAGGCTTGAACATGTGAAGAAAATAAATTATTGAATAAAAAAATTAACAACAATAACAAATATACCTTGACTCTTGCGTTTCGAGAATGGAGGCAAGAGCGTGGAGAACGGTGGCGTTAGGGTTATCAGGCGTGGAAGTGATCTTCTCCATGAGTTTGTTAACCTTCGTTACCAATTCATCTTCTTCCTTCTTAGAATCCTCCTCTTCATCGTGCTGCGGTGGCGCTTGATTCGCTTGATCCTCCATCAGCGACACTGAGAGAGGATAATCTTATTATATATGATGATGATGGTATATGTGATTTGGTTCTTTTTTGTTTTGTATTATGTGCTTAATATGAATAGTGTGTATATTACAAAATAGGGTTATGAGTGTATGCTGATTGTTTCAGTTGCAGAGGTGAGAGCAGAGAGAAGAATAAATGTAGAAGAAAGAAAAAAAGAGAAAGAAAGAAAGACAGTGGGAAAGGGCACCGCACAAACCAACACCAACACCTACGCGATGATGGATCAGAAGCTTCGGGAAATATCCGACCCGCTACTTTAAACCTACCCTTACCCATGGTACTAAGCCCATTTCCTTCGAGGCCCGGATCCAACAAGAAAATCAGCCCAAATGATATGTATTTTTTTTTCTAAATTTAGATTTTAGACCAGTTTATTTTTTTATTTTTAACTTAAATACCTTCTAATTCTAAGTTAAAGTTAAAAATTAAAACTTAAAGATACAAGTATAAATTATTTATGAAATTTTAGTATTTTTGAACTAAATTCTTTTAAAGTCAAGAGGTTTTTGGTATATTTTTACACGAATTAAATTTAGTTTATTTATTTAAGATCAGTTTTTTCGTCTAAAAAAATATAAATAAAAATATATTACAAAGTTAATGTCTCACCGGAAACTGCATTTTTGTTCAAAAAAGAGAAACTAGAAAAAAAAAGTAGGCAAGATTCATGCAGAAATAATTGATAAATCTCACGAGAATAATTTTTTAGGAGAAAAGAAAAAAGGTTACCAGTGGATTGGATCAAACACACATACTAAAGTTAAGAAGCAAAAAATATGTTGATTAATAAACCATTTCTTTTATAAAAATAAATATTTTCATAAAAAAAAACAAATAAACTCACCTGTTATACGGCTATAGTTATTATTACTGGAAATCATATCCCTTCCTGTTTTTATCATAATGAACAATTTTGAAAAAGGTATTATAGAAATTATCAAAAATAAAAGAATATTATTAAAATTTATATTAAGGCAACAAAAAAATTGTGTACATAAATTGAAACATTATTTTTTATTGATTTCTTATGATATTATGATTGTATAACAAAAACACTTGTAATTTTTGGTAAAGACAATTACAAATCATTGTGAGCAATTTTTTAATATCATAAAATTGACTGTGTTTATGAAAGTAAAAAGCAATATAATAAAATACGTACAAAAAAATTACAGAATTTTGTCATGATATTATAGGTCCACATTCTTTTATATTAAAAAACAATTTATACAAATAAAAAAATTTATGTAATTGTTATTGCACTGAAAAACAGTTACAGAACATAAAAGAAAAACTATAATAAAACAATTATAAAAAATAGTTATAAACATATTTTAATTTTTAGTAATTATTATAGTTATATAAGAAAAAAAATTACGTGTTTGATCTTGACTACTTATGTTGGTTTTTCTAGAAAATAATTCAAGTGAATAAATTAAAACTAAATTATTATTCTAATGAATGGGTAATAAACCATTATGCAAGAGTAATTTACTATTCGAATAAAAAGTTCATTGTCAAGTAATCAAGTAACATTATTTATTTAAAATAAAAAAAATTATATACAAAAAATCAAAATTAAATAAAAATACAATTTTTTAAAAATATTATCATTTTATTCTAATTAAATTCATAACAGAAAGAATGGCTATTCCATTTGTCATTTTAAAAGTGAATAATTGTACTCTTCATCAATATAAAAAAAACTTGTTTGCTTCATGCACCTCATCGTTACTAAACGCACTCCACACTAACAAAAATATTACTAAAATATAACATAATATAATAGTTGTTCTTACCACCGCTACCACAACATAGAACCATATTGGAATTTAAACTGTTTCAAAAAAATTGTTTTAAAAAACTCGTTTTGGAATGGAAAGCTTGTTCTTAAAGTTCTATTAAAAAAAATTGTTTCATAATATGCTTTATGAAAATCTTGCTTCGAAAATCTTATTTAAAAAATCTTATTTTAGTATTTTGTTTCGCAAAATTCTTTTCAAAATGTCATATTTTGAGATTCAAAAAAGTTTGTTCCAAAAATACTCTGAAACAATAATGCAGAAATCACTTTTACGAAAACAAGGCCGAAAAACTATCCGGACAGGGATAACTAAGTCAGACAACATTGCATTAATAAACAATTTAAGTCACTTTTTTCTTACACTTGCTACACAGTTACCTGCATGCATTCAAATACAAGTAACAAGACAAACAAATCAAAACAAAAGATTACAACATAGGAAAATTACAAAAGAACACAGCACTGTGGGTAGAGATCCAATTTTTCCATGTAACACAGCGGAATCTGTCTGGATCATGATTCTGAACTTGCAATCTCCAACAGAAGGATCTTTGTCAGTGACCATAGAAAGGCCAGGGAATTTGCAGGCACTGTCCATCTGGTCATTGACCTGATAGTAACTGTTAAACGCATAAGAAATGTTACCATGCACATCCAAATTGCCACAAGAAGTTCCATACCCAAGACTAGTGCAATCAGCATTTTGACAAGCATAGGCCACACTAGGTGCCACTTGGTCATCGTTAAGGTTTGCCGAAGGTTTCAAAACGCACCACTTTTTAGCCAAATGATCAACCCCCTCAGCACCCACTAACCCATTACCTCTTGCAGACCCAAGATTAAGTTGGTATTTTGGTTGTCCATCCAAGTAAAACATCCCCCAATGACGCTCAAAGTTTCCTGGCTGAATGCTTTTGGCGTCTTCATCTATCAGACTGAACAAATAAGCATCTATAGGACTGGGCCTCATTGGGGTCCCTTTTCCAGACATGTAACGTGACATGAAACCTTGGTTGAAACGTTGTGCACTTTGAAGGTTTGCATTTCTGTCTCCATCTGTAGGCCACCCAATTTCCCCTACAATTATAGGCAAGTTTCCGAAGCCATTCTTCTGCAGTGCCCACACCAGAGTGTCGTGGTTAGCATCAAACACGTTGTCGTAGTTTCTTCCATTGTCATTTATAGCAGGCTGGTAGCCGTTAAAGAAGGCATAGTCAACAGGGAAATTGGGGTCAGCGTAGAGGCTGATGAAAGGGTAGATGTTCACTGTGAAAGGTGCGCCATTGTCATTCAAGAACTTCACAATCTGTACCATCAGACTGTTAATGTCTGGTCTGAAACCGCCGTCTGACGGCTTCTCTGACGAGCTTTGGTACACATCGGCATTTAAGGGGACTGTGACCTTCACACGGTTGCTCAAACCGGACTTTGTGAGAGCTGCCTGAATGTTTTGAAGTGCTGGAAGAGTTGTGGTTTCATAGGTTCTATTGTATGTTGACAAGAATGGTTCATTCCCCACTGCAACATACCTAGCAAAAGCCACAATATATAGACATAAGTGATTGACATAAAGTTACAGCACCAGAGATATAACACCAAAGAAATATGAGTCTAACTTACAAAGGATTAACACCATCTTCAATCTAAATCTTTAAGACAATAGGTTTATTGAATTTTCTTCCTTATATGATGTTTAACTTTGTAATTTTTATTCAACTAGAGACTTAGACTCGCATTTGGATTTCCTATATTTGAAATCCTTGTTTTATTAAGGGTTGGGAACAGCTACAATGCAAAGGAACAAGAATTTCACATCAAACTTGAACCAAAACCTTGGGTGGCTATAAGTGACTGAAATCAGGATCAACAACAATGGCCGAGTCTTATGCTACTACGTGGGGTTGGATTAAAGGATCAATGACCATTCAACTCTACCAGTTAATACTAAAGTGATATGCTTAATATTTAGAAGAATGAAAGGCTTTTTGTTCCCTAATTGGGAAATCTTGTTTGTTTGCCTATTTGGAAAAGGGTCATGAATGAATAGAAATAGAAATCATAAGTATATCGACTTTCAAATTCCAATATAAAGGAATATTACTGCAACAGAGATCCTATGCATCCAAATATCTAAATAATTGCACATCCATAATGAAATGTTTGGGAAATTGTGGAAGAACAAGTTTAATCTCCATACTTGCAGGAATTAACAATCGAATGTCATTCCATGTGCAGAGAACACAAAAAATAATGACTATAACTTAGGTCGACCCAAAAACAATTTTTCCTTCAATTAACATTAGAACTATAATCTCTTTCAAGAAAAATAATCACAAGTGAACTTGGTCATTGAGGGATGAAATACAAGGTAAAAAGATTAAGCTAATAGCTGTAAGGAAGGACATGAGTTGTTCCCATGATAACTTTCTAAGCATAACCTTCCAAATCTAAAGCATATCATGAAAGAAGAGCATAACTTTTGATGTTGGGCAACATTAATTTCATACGAGAACAACAAGGATAGGATTAATGTTTGGCCAGCTAAGGTAGGAATATAGACCAATTGGTTAGCTAAGGGTGCACATTGTTTTATGAGATTAGGATCTAGAATCATTTCAACAAGGGACATATTTTCATTCCAAATACATTAACAATGAGTGGAGCTTTCACAGATAGGCATATATGAGAACTAAGAGGAATATATCTGGCAGTAGAAGATGTGGAAGATTAAACATTGAACAATTTTCCAAACAAAATAAGTAAAAGGAAAACAGGTTCAATCGACCATGACAAAGCACAAGCTGAACCCCTGAAACAAATGCATTTCATTGCACAACAAACTCATCAAGGAAAAGATACTTATTTCCCATTCACTACAACTCTCTTCGGTCTTGTTGCAATGTTTTTCACACCGCCACTCTCAAAAGCATTGTATCAGTCATGATATAACACAGTCCTTTAATGTGCAGTAGAAATATCCAAAACATAAGAACTTTGCAACAAACAATTAAAATCTGTCAAACACATTGCTCAGTAAAGAAAAACATGAATTTTCACATCATCCGAAACATGGAAGTGGTAAGTATTATAACCATAGGTAGAGTGTACAATATGCTGAATTTCACGTCTTATATCTCTATATTTGTTTTATTCTATTTCTATTCCACGGTGATAGATGAACATCACACTTTTTATAGTACAAAAACATAACCAAGAACACAACATAGAAGAAGACAAAAACTAATGTTTACATTAGTATTAGTGTATCATGCAATGCAACATCAGAAGCACCAGAACAACAAAAGCAGAAGTGCCAACAGAATCCAAGCAAAGGTAGGTGTCGCAGGGATTGCCCTTGTAAAATATTGCAGAAATAACAAATTCATAACCAGTATACTTGTTCAGAGTTCAACAACCAAAGCTGTCGAAAATTCCCTTACCTAATATGCACCTCCCACATGCAAAATAAAAAAGACAGTCAGAAATTTACATGAAATTCTCATTGCTTGCATTCTCAAACTGCGCCATGATTCCAAGTTGTCACACTCCAATGATGTTTTCCACTCATACTTTTAAACAAACTGGTTGTTTATGCATAACCATTTCATCACCAAAAAACCAAGCCAAGCAACAAGAACAGCGAAAATTAAAACGACAGACACGGACACGTAACAAAGGGGTTTCTAATGTACCTGATGTCAACTCCTCCAGAAGAGACATGTTTGGAAACATTCTTGGAAACCCATTTCTCAGCTGCTTCAACACTGTTGGCGAGCGTATAAAGCATGTCATTGGGAATCCCCACCATGACCTGTATCCCAGACTTCTTGAGAGCATCCAAAATACCAGGATCAGCATCAAAAAGTTTCACCTTCTGAATGCCATTGTCCTTCAGCATCTTCACCACCTTCGAAGGAGACAAAGGGTGTGTCGACTGTGTCCCCCAGTTCACACCAATCCCACTCACTGACCCCACCAACCCCACCAACACCACAACAACAACAAAATCACACCTTCCAAACATTCCACCCCCCATTAATCCAAAATCACCAACACCGAAAATCTGAAGCACCCAAAGTTTAATTCGATGATCTAAAAGGCACAGTGAAGAATGAGTCAAGCTCTGAAGTTAGTTGGAAAACACAATAAAACATAGACTAAGACAACAACTACAGTGAATGCAGAAGGGATCCTAAGGACATTTGTTGCGTCTGCTTTTGAGTTAAGCTGATTTGTGCATAAGTACAGAGAAGCGGAGTGAATGAGGAACAAGTTATGTGGTGGAGAATCTTTTTCTTTTGTTTTGTTTTTTCTTTTTAAATTTGAACTGAAATAAACAAGCAAAGCAAAGCAACACTGCAGAGTGGTCTCTGTGTCAGACTTTTTTTCAAAAAATCTCGAAAACCACATGCTTCGGTTGCAATTATGACGAAAATGTTTTCTGACTCATTTACACATATTCAACTTTCAAACAAATACTGTTCAATTATCAAGAAAAATGTTTTTGACAGTTGAAACGTGTATTTTAATATATATTTATTAAACTTTTTATTTTATGAAAAGAAAGTAGCGTTTTTAACGGCGAGTTTACTATTTTAGGATGTTGAAAAAGAAAATAATAATATAAAATCTTTATCAACAGTTACATTAAAAAGATATATTAAAATGCGATGGGTTATATTTATGATGTTTTCGATAACATTTTTTATATGCTATAACATCAGTAATGGAGATTTTCTTTTTTCTATACACATTATTTTAATAATTGTTATTTTAAATTAAATAATTTTATTTTTTTATCTTTTAAAAGACTGTTAATTTAAATTTAATTATTTTTTAATTAAAATAGTTATATTATTGTTTTATTTTTTAAATCAAAATTCATTTAAATTCCGTTATTTTTAAAAAATTAAATTTGTAATAAAAAAGAGAGGATATATGCATGCGTTTTCATTGGTATATTATAATATCAATTAGTTTTTGTTGTTGTTTTATAGTATCCACTTAATTTAGTTTCTGAAAATATTCAAATTCAATTTAATCTCTGGAAAAAATCATTTATTGGTCCTTTTGTCATTTTTTTTAGCGTTTGTACAATTTTTTTGGAATCTCTACTTGATTTTCTAGTGAGAAAAAGAGCTCCTGATATGAATATGGTTTTTTTCATTACTATTACTCAATCATGACTCAGGACGGATTGAAATAAAGTTTGTTTGTATTTATAATTGGTTATAAACGAATACTATAATTCAAATTTTCCTTATTTTCAAAATTTTCTCATGTCTTTGTCTTATTATTTTCAATATTTATAGTTATAACTTAAATCCTAATATTTTGGAAAAATATAAATTTTAAATATATTTTATATGTTCAATAATATTATTTATTACCCATTTAATCATGCCATGATTTATATATTTAGAAGAAATATTTGTTATAAATTTTAGTTATACAAAAAAAAAATATTGCGTGTGATTGTCATGCTAAAATGCTTATATAATTAATTATTGGAAATATTAATATGTACCAATTTACCACTTAAAACAATCTTGATGGCTTAAATTATTTATGATCATTATTTACTAAATTAAATAATCAAATAAAACCGCCTCATATTTGTAAGTCATAAACTATTTAATATTTTTTAAATACTATATCGCAATTAGTAACTTTTTATAGCATATACTTATTTAACTATTTGTTCTATTTTTAAAATTTTTATTCTTGTGAAATAAAGTTGGCAAAGTGTTTAATCAATAAAACTGGTTATCTTGTTCCAGACGTGTACCTTCCTTCATTCCGGAGTCTTGTGATGCCCAATGAACATAACATTTGCTCCAACCTCAAAGAAGTTCTGACTAGCAAGTTTCTTGCTTTAAACTTTTTTATTTTCTTTCATTTCCCTTTGTATTGTGTTTTTTATATAATAAAAACAATGTTCTTTTGCAAATTGAGTTAGGTTAAAGGAGCTGTCGGGAGGTTTAAGTTAAAAGGGAAAAAAGGTCGAAGTTTTGATTATATGTTTTCAAATATATGTTGCTTAGAAAGTGCATTAGAGATGAGTAAAAAAAAAAAAAAAGTTTTTTTAATTTTTAAACTTTCAATAAATTTTATTGTAATATGCTCTTAAACTTTATAAGTTATTATATATAATTCTCTTAACAGTATTAAAATAAGTCATGGGTTAATCACTTAAACTCCTTAATATAATCTTTTTTCATATTATCAAGTTTGTTATGTGGTGTCTCATTTTCATTCACATCACCTAAATATTATATTCTATATGAGTTAATACTAATTGAATTAGAATAGTCTCGTCCAATACATCATAATTAACATCTTTTCTTAAAAATAATTAATATGGCTAATTTTATATCACTATTTTTCACAAATATTTTTACATTAATCGATGTCACTAAATATAAACATTTCACTTAGTGATATAAAAAGAAGAACAATATAATAATTGAAATAAATCATTTTCACAAAATTATCGTCCAATGTCAAGTAGTCACTATTCAACACCACAAAGTGAGAGGAGGCTTATTGTGAGTGTGACACTTGGTGGTGCTTAAATTACGCTTCATGGCAATGCAACAAAAAGTGAATTTAGTACAATTTAACGTGTTTTCAATTAACTTTTTATATTTCCCACCATCTCATAACTCTTAGATAAGTTCTACACAATTCATAATACAACATTTTTCATCAATAAAATAAATCCAATAAACTAGTCAGGTTTGCTTGAATTTTCTTTTATAACCTTTTTAAGATATACCTTCAAGAAATAAAATAGTTATAATCACAAATACAAAGTCACTAATTCAACCAAATACAAGGTAAACACTTCACCATATAATCACAAAAAAAATTCACACATTCATCAAATGTTCTTTTAAGCAAATTCTCATACAACCACATTCATACTGACATCATAAAATTTTAAGCATCAATCACAAATTAACTTATTGATTCAAACAATTTCAACCAAAATTCAAA
This sequence comes from Vigna angularis, assembly GCF_016808095.1. Taxonomy (NCBI): domain Eukaryota; kingdom Viridiplantae; phylum Streptophyta; class Magnoliopsida; order Fabales; family Fabaceae; genus Vigna; species Vigna angularis. The sequence continues at coordinate 35,590,121 of NC_068973.1, read as the reverse complement.
GATCAATCATCCAAACCAAAATTTACTTTCCCAACCAAATTTTAACTTCCTTTCTGCTGAAAATGATACAACTACCAACTTAGTTTATGAAATCACATATCTCATAAAAAAATCACGTTTAATCAAACATTAAAATTTCAATCATATCTTCATTCGAAATACATTATTTGCATCACAGTTCAAAACAATACAAAAACATGTAAAACTAAATGATTTGGTATTTAATTTACCATGTTTTCGAGAATAAACAAACACCAATATAGGCTTATTATAGAGTCTAAAACAACAACACTTGATTTTCAACACATAGGTTACCCAGGATAGTTAGGATTGACGAGCACAAAGATAACCCATGATGGACGAGTTGACGAGATGACCATAATGGACATGCTAGTCGAGATAGAAGATGTTTCAAAGTGTGAGGTCGAGGTCAACTCCCACAAAACATTGTATTGCAGTTGGGTCTCCAAACACAATCCTTTGCTTCTTGTCTTCTGTCGTTGTTCGTCCAATACTACTCGGAGGGTGCATGTAGAAAAACCTTCTGATGCCAAAGTTAATGTGAATTCAATAGTTTAGATATTTAATGTGTATTAAATGTAATCACTTACCTCTTTACCTAAAACTTGTATTTATATATTTCAAAGTGAGTATTTGATTAGTGTCGGCCTAATTATGGTCTATCCGATAATAATTATGTTTTGTCTTGATTTGATTAGTATTATAAAAAATGTAATTTTAAGTTGATTGTTTGACTTGTAGTTTGGAACCACACAGTTAGGAAGATCTTGTGGTCCTATTTGTTACATAGTTGATTCGAAAAAATGTTCGGTCTGAAGTTGCTCAAACGATTATATGGTACACAAGGTATGACCAAGATTAACGTGATAGATGGGATGGACAAACTAATAGATGGTCGCGCTATCGGGCTGGCTTCGATGGATGGGATGGTCGGGTTCGCATGTTGGCTGTGCTGACGGGGATAACCAGGATAGACGGGATGGACATACTGACTAGGATGAACGAATAGGACCACTGATTGGATGATTGAGATATATGAGATGAACGAGCATATGAGAAGGTCGACATGGATGCATTGGTCGATCTGGCATGAATGGTTGGGACGTACATGATGGTCAAGCTAACGTGTTGGCCACGTTGATGGGGATGACCAAGATGGTTAGGATGTGAGTTGGTCAAGATGAACTAAATGAACTAGGCTGATCGAATGGTCGAGATGTACAGGATAGACATAATGACGAGATGGACAAGATGAACGCATTATTTAATTTTGCCAAGTTAGTTTGGATGGTAGGGATAGACAGATGGACAGACTAACATGATGACTAATATACTAAGATGAATGACATGGGCAGGCTGATGCGATGTCCTAGATTGACAACATTAACAGACTGACCGAGATAGACGGGATGGACCAAGCTGACTGAATGGTTAGTTAGGTTACAGGTTGACAGTATAATAAACAAATAAACTGATGGGAATGGTCAGGTTGTTAGTCTTGCCTAGATGACTAAAATGGACGAGCTTATGATTTATGGTGTGTCTAGATTACCTGGACAAATAAGTTGACAGAATGACTGACATAGACGAATTGATAAGTTGATCGCACTAACCTAAATGGATGTAATTGATGATACAACTGATAACTTATTCAACATGCCTACTTTTTTTTTACCATATTTACTTTAAAAACAAAGACTCGTGCGCATGCACAAGAAATTAATCCGTACTAAAAAAAAGTTTTAAGGTTTTCTTTTAAATATCACAATTAATTTAATAAAAAAATATTAATACTAAACCATTTCTTTTTAAGTTTTTTTTTTTTAAAAAGCTTCAAATAAATGCTTTACCTTTACATTTACCAGCCATCCTTAAGCTACCAAGATGTAAAGGTTTATTGATTTACATCAGGGAGCAAACTTTTACCAAATTTTCATACCAAGTCCACAAAGAGACACAATGTAACCTTCTAAATTTCAAATATATCCGTGATACATACTGTTGTACAAAATATTTTTTTAAATAACGTTAAAAACACATTTTTGCACTAAATTTCAGTATTAACTAAAGTTAGTGAAAAAAAAAACAAAAAAAATAAATGTGTTACTCTCCCATTTCATTTAATAGATCTTACTAATAACTTGTGATTAGTTGTTTTTAACTACTTAGTATTATAGTTATGCAATTTTACTTTATCATTATACATAAAAATTCATGCCGTTTTAATTATTTCTAACCCCGCCATAAATTCATATTCAATTTCTCAAAATACTATTAAAAATAGTGTATATATATATATATATATATATATATATATATATATATATATATATATATATATATATATATATATATATATATATATATATATATATATATAATTACAATGAATAATTCTTAAGTACACAAATTTGAAAGGTGAAGCTTGTTTAGCAATAGAGATTAAATGAGAATTCAATTGTTGCTAGATTTCAATTTTAATCAATAAACAATTCCAGGTTTTCTGAAAGTCATAAATACATTGGTCTTAGATATTAGATTTTCTCAATATTAATTCAAGTTATTAGTTGAAGAGGTAGTCTTTTTTTTTCTTGGTTACTCTTGGATTTGACTCTTTGTTATTCTTATAAAATATCGACAAAAGTTTGGTCGACAAAGAATATTTATTTTAAATAAAAATGTAATTAACTTCTCATTTATTACAAATATAAATGTTTTTAATTTATCAAAACTTATATAAAATATTTAAATTAGACTAACATAAATTTTGTAAGAAGTTTCAATAAATTTGATTACTTGTATTAAAAAGTTATGTAACAAGGTAAGATGTTTAAATATTTAACTGGTTAAACATGTTTATTTTTTTTAGTGTTGTTAAAACGGGTCACCTGGCTCAACTCGGTCCGACTTACATGAGTTGGCCACCTAGTTTCAATAAAATGGTCCTTTTAACAATTTTAAATTTCTTATAAAACTTTTAACAAAGAGTTGGTGTGGTGACAAAATGTAGAGAGTATAAAGAAGAGAAAAATCACACAAATGATTTTTATCCCCGTTCGAATCAAAAAATTTTACGTCCAGTCATTAATCACTATAAATAGTGATTAACTTTACAAACTCTATTCTCAAATGACATATACTTCTTTTCACTCAGATAGTTTCCCTTAGTCACACAACTCTAATACTCTTAAATAAAAAGTTACTTGCTAAAAGTTGTGGAAAATATATTTATAGCCCAAGGTTCAGAAAATGAAAAGACAACTCCCAAAATATAATCTATTATCATAAATGATAATCAATTATTTGTGTCTGTTAGAATTTTCAAAAAGTGATAATCGATCATTTTGAGTGATAATCAATTATATGCGCAACCTGAGCAATATTAAATCAGATAGTGATAATCGATTATTCTGAACAATAATCGATCATTTGCTCGAGTAACTCTTTTCCAGAGTCGTGATATTCGATTATTACACCAAATAATCGATAATCTGCACAATGAATCCATAAGAAAGAAAACTTCTAAGTATTTACAAAAGTAAAATAATTATATACAAATGATTTCTATAGAAATTGATTTTAACATTTACAATATAAGTTATTCAGGTCTTCAAGTTTTCACTTGCATCATCATCAAAATCACTTTAAGGTAACATATATTATATATACATAAATAATATGTTACAATGTGATGTAATGACAGTTAATTAACATAATGAAAAAAATGGTTAATCTTTTATATTAATTATACTAAAAGTCTTTGTTTTATTTAGATTGATTGTTTACTTAAAACACTATTATTAAATTTTACATATTATACTACTATATGTACAATTAATTTTTAACTAGACATGTTACTGTTTCACTTAAAAGTATTATGAAAGAATGTGAAAAACTAAATTAGTATTATGGGTTAACCCATCTCAACTTCCTTTACATTGAGCTTTTAGGATTATGAATTTAAAATAGCCCCAATTGAATGGCTAAATAAAATACAACCTACTTTTAAGTGGAGTTAAGATCAACCCAACACATGTTTTATTTACACCTTTGTATTTTAAAAAAACCTTAGTTATATCTTTATTATTATAGTTCCAAATGTGTAATTCGTAAATATTTTCGATTTTACATAATCTTAAATTTAAAAACATTAATTTTATAAACTCTAGTAAATTTTTATTTCGATTATAAATTATACATGTTTCGGTAGGATTTAGATCCCTAATCCAAAACATTCAAAGTTGTCCGTTCCATCATCCAGTTGCGTTGTCTTCTCTCTTCTCCTTGTCCAAGCAGCGGGGAGAGTGCCTGCAGAAGACACTCCGACGCTCTAAGTCAGTGACTTTTCGTCATAATCTTGTAATAAAGATTAGTTATCATAGTTAAAAGTTACCTGTCCTCCTTATCAGACAAATATTTATAAATTATGATGAGCTTACCATTAGATCTGACTCATTAATCACCAATGACATTATTTTATTAATTGTCAATAAATGACAATTATTTTCATTAACTCTCCATCAACGACACTTATTATTATTGATTACCTTAACGACTGATTTTACTGATCAGTTAACTGTTTGTCCGCTCGATTCAATAGTCTGAGAGATATCATCGGTCAACCATACACCTTTACCATTCGGTTAGCTATGAGTACATAATAACAATACAATTCATAAAATTATATTTGTATTATTTGTATAATACATAACATAAATTATAATTCAAAATGTAAATTATATTTAAAATTATATAATTTGAGATGTAAATTATATTTTAAATCATAGAATCTAAAATGAAAATTATATTTTGGATTGTAGAAAAAAAAAATCAACGTATGGTAGAATTCACAATGCTTCTTACACACACAAGGTGCATGGCTTGTTGCGATCTTGGATATTGTTGAAAATTAACTACAAATGTGGTAGTAATTTGTGATGATTTTGTAGATAGTACAAGAACCTCATATGTTATAGCCAAAGTCATGCTTGTAAATTTTTTATTTAAAAAATCTCGATAGCTTTGCCTTTGACATCTTTGAATTTGCACTCATTGCTTGATTTGGTGAGGCGTTCGCTGGCTTATAGCACTTATTCCTTTTGAAGGACTATTAGGCTTGAGGAACTATGATATGCAAACCTATGACATGCAACACTGATTGTGAGGAATCTATGAAGGTGCACCGGTTGAAGCTCTGGAAAATGGAAACAATGGAGTTCCAGGAAGAGACGAAGGAATTGCAGAGTGAAAGAGGTGCGGCACAGGGGAAAATTAATATCAAGGTTTTAAATAAAGAATAATTAAGTAATTTTATCGAGGAAATGAGGTGCAAGAAGAAAACATTGGAGGTGCAGGTAAGAAGTTGCCACAAAGTAATACTCATCACTTGCTGGAGCTCCAAAAAGCCCACCCATTGTACCCGAAAACCAAACCCTAGGGTTAGATGACAGTAACGACTTCTTCTACAAAACCCAACCAAAACCCTACCAAAACCCTCCACCACTGCTCTACGAACTCACACATACACCATGCTCGAAATCGCTTGACCTCATTATACATACGGCCCCAAACTATCGGTGTAAGAGATTGTGGAATAAGCGAAAATGCCTCTCGGAGAAAGGTCAGGGGATAAGAGCGAGTCTCGCTACTGCGGCGTGGAGACCGATTTCAACGATGACATGCCACATGTCCTCCACTTCAACCTCTATTCTGGAAGCTTCGATTTTGTTGTTGCTCCTCTGGTTCGTCTCCTTCATCTCTTGATGCACTGTAATATATTGTCATCACAAATCAGCGAAGTGAAGATTATAGTGTTCGTGTTGTGCGTTGTATTCACGTGGCGAGTGAAGTGAAAGTGTGCACTGTAGTGAATTTAGGTTATTAATGGTGGCCAATTAGCCACTCACACTGCAACTTTCTGTTGCGCCTTTTGTGTGTGACTGGTCAGTAAGCTCACCTAAATGAATTGCTCCACGGGGCCTTTTACAGTGAAACAGCTCCACCAGCGAGCCTTTTGGGGATTCATTGTGTGGCTCTACCGAACTACATTTCATAACGCCTGTTTTAGTCGTACCTTCCAAAGTTAAAATCTCCCTTGGTATTAGTTTGCCATGCTTTGCTTAAATTTTAAACTTCCTATTATCAATGTTTGAATGGACTAGTAAGCTTGTAATGGTGTTAGGTGCGTTTTGTTTGCTGCTGTGGTAGCTAATTAGCCAGTCATGTGGGGCGGCTTTTTGTTGCATTTTATATATGTCTGGTCAGTAAGCTTACCCAAATTAACAATGTCTGAAGGTTTACTTGTGAAGCTGTTTCAATGTGGTTTCAATTAAGAGCCTATTAGACTACATTGTTGAAACCTTGCATGGGCTTTTGATGAAGTTCTGAACCCGAGCGCACTGGAGGGACTTAGGATATTATGAAAGTTATATAAAAAACTTGACTCATCTTTGATTTTGGCTGCAGTGTTAGGTTTTTTTAGATTTCTTCAAATAGAACACAATGTGACCACATCATCTGCATTTTTTTTTGCAATTTCCTGCGATGACAAAAAAATTGATGCGTAACTGGTTTTAAAACAATGCTTCTTAATGAACATTTGATTTCCTTTCATATGATTTATTTAGCGTGTGTAGTCTATCTTGATACTGCTGACACCTTTTTATACATGTTCTCACTCATTAACAACATATACATTGTTGAAGTACAGCTTTATGTGATGAGAAATGATCCTTCTTTTTATGTAGTTTCCTACTGCCTGTTTATCTTATATGATTTAACCATACGATTCAGATGGATCCTTCTTATCGACCAAGTTTAATGCAAAAGGATGTTTTGGGGTCTGGTGTTCTGCCATTTGCTGGGTCAGATTTGGTCTTGAGTCCATCCCAATGGAGTAGTCATGTAGTGGGTATGAATTACCTATTATTATTAAAATTTTCATTTTTAATTGTAATTATGAACTTTGCATATTTATAACGAAATCTAATCTACCTTCATCCCTTTTCATATCTTGGATTGAAAGCACATTGGTTTATTGGTGAATTTTTTAGAGTTTCAAGTTTGAAATTCCTGAACCAAAATAAATTTTATTCTTAGTCTATTTTTTGTATTGCCATTACATAGTGGAATATGTTCCTTTTTATTCCTTAAACACCTTTCACTCTGTCAAGGCCAGGGCAATTTCTTATATGAATAGATATCACATAACACGAAGCTAAAACATGATATTCAGCTTATTGTGTCATCAATGTGGAAATCTTATTGTGCTCCTGGTGTATGTCTGTGCTATTGTGATTATTTTTTTACTACAATTTTTAGAAGGTTGTATTCAATTTTTGTTTTTGAGAGTTCCATTTATACATTCATATTTAATTATAAAGGATGTATATGGTATGTAATAGATTTGTAGAGCCTAGTTATTTTCCGTTTGTTCTTTTGGTTTTTAAAATCTTTTGGTAATTAGTAGATTCTCTAGACTTCATTGATACTGTTGTATTCATATCCATATGTATGTTCTCACCTGTTTACTGCATTGTAATCAGGAAAAATTAGCTCATGGATAGACCTGGATTCAGAGGATGAAACCCTCAGGATAGATTCTGAAACTACACTTAAACAAGAAGTTGCTTGGGCTTCTCATCTCTCTTTACAGGTTTGCTTTGGTATAACCAAATTGACAAAACTCCAAATTTCAAATATTGTTACTTTGATTGCTTTAGATCAGTAATTCCACTTTTGTTCACTGCTTGAGTTTTTTCGATTATTCTCTTAGAATCACACAGAACTTAATGGTTATTTACTTTCACACAAAATGATTTTCTTTCAAGCTTTAACAATTTTGATTATCTGTGATATCTCTATTTCTCCTATGTTGCATGGATATGGTTATGGTACCTGGCTTTGTACTCTACCAGTTTGAAGTATGTACATGGAGTAAGACAATTTTTTTAAAAAATAGGGTGTGGATATGGCAAGAGTGTGTGTGTGTATGTATTACTTTGGGTATTAATACATTTCTATTAATATCCCATTTTAATTTTTTAAATGAAAGAATGTGAAAGAAAAGATGCATTTAATGATATATTATGTAATATTTGATCAAACTTTTTTACCGAAATTTATCTAGATAAATTTTAGAATACATTATAGACCAGTAAGAAAACCCCTGTGGCATGTGACTGGGCAGAATAATTTGCAGCCCCGAGTCATGGCCGAGTGAAATTTCAGTATCTGTGTAGAACTACGGTGTTGATGCAGGGTTTTTCTGAATAATTCCTTTTAAAATTTTGCAGGCCTGCCTACTTCCTGCTCCCAAGGGAACTTCTTGTGCTAACTATGCTAGATGTGTAAATCAAATCTTACAGGGTGCAAATAATATTCAGGTGCGACTATGTGTTCCACTTTAATGTCTGGTTTATTTGTCTCTTGATTATTTCATGAATGTCATTTTCTCCAATCTTCTGTGACTCTATTGCAGTTGTGGCTGAGGATTCCATTAGTTAAACCTGATGTTGACTCTATGGATGAAAAATCTGTTACTTTGGTGAGTAGATATGCACATTAATGTTGTGAGGGTCTTGTCTTCTATTACAGCTATGTTGTATCATATATCTGTCGTGACTTGCTCTGTATGCAAGCATGCACCCCCTTCCTCCCTGCTCTTTATATAAACAATTGACCCATATGCTCTTACTAAGTTGTAAAACTGATCTTGGCTTAAACATGGTTTTGGCTGTAAAATTAGAATTTTTTATTGATATTGTTGCATGTTTGGTGGGTACTTGGTTTGATTACTACTGGTCATGCTTTTGATCATCAAAGTATGTTATCCCAGGACACAAGTCGCAAGTGAGCTATGACATAATGGTTAAACTCAATTCCTCCATTAAGTTTATGATTTTGGGTTTACATGTAGTTTTCACTGTAAAATGCAAGTTTTGTATTTACTTTGTTACTTTTGTTTGATTTGCCTGGTACATTTTTTAATGCTAATTTCAAACTTGGGAGTTTGGTTAGAGTTTTTTATTTGTGTTAATAACTTCTAAGTATTTTTTTAAATGTAAATTGAACTTTATCTTGATTTTTAAATTCTTGATTAAAAGACTATTATTACTTCTAGAGTCAAACTGCTTGATAGTGAATTTGTTGGTTCGTAACACGATCCTCAATATTTATATGGTGGTTGTCGATATATTTTTGTTTTTGTTTAACCTGTATTTGCTGATGATTAAATGAGTTGAATGACCGGTGCATGAAATTTTAAGCTTCTAGGTGTTAAAAATTGGATTGTGTTAAATTTTCCAACTTTGTGATTGACTTTTAGGATGACTCATGGGAATCTTGGAATTCGTTTCGTCTGTTGTGCGAGCATCATAGTCAACTGTCAGTTGCACTTGATATTTTGTGAGTAGTCTACACTTTAATCCTTTCCTCTATTATATTTGAGGAACCCTAGCAACATTGTTTTTGCTATAGATTGGAACTTGTTGGAAGTCATACATTTTGGTGTTTAAGATAGTGTTGCTAGCATTCCTCACTTGTACATTTTACTCTGATTTTGGATTTTGTTACTTGCTTTATATTCCTATTTCCTATGTTTTATATTTTTGTGAGTTTATTTGATTTCATGAATCTTATTAATTTTTCATGGAAATTTTTTCATTAGGAGTACTCTTCCTTCCACAAATTCACTTGGACGTTGGTTTGGGGAGCCTGTTAGAGCAGCTATATTAAATACCGATGTAAGGATAACTTGTGTTTTTTCAAACAGTGTTGTTTCTTTGATTAGTATAGATCATAACGGTTTGGATTGGAATCTTTCCAGTGCTTCCTAACTAATTCTCATGGATGTCCATGCCTCTCCAAGCGTCACCAGAGGTTAATATCCGGTTTTTTTAACCATTCTATTCAGGTGCACCATTTAAATTCTTTTAATAGTATTGTATTGTAAATATACGGACACTATTTTTGCAATGATTTATACTATCTTGCTGAGACAATTTTATCGTGTTTTTTCCGCTGGATACTGCATTGCTGCTTGATTGATTAAAAGAAGCGTAATTTAAGTTCAAAAGGGTACTGAGCTAATTTGAAACAATTTTGTAGATCATTATATCTGGAAATTCTGTTCATCCAAAAGCAAGTATGGATGCAAATGAAACTTCTGATATAAGTAAGTACCTTTCTTGGTTTATAGACTTTGCTATCTTAATTTTGAACTTTGCTATCTTAATTTTGAAGATCAATAATTAGACTGTCTTATTCTTCACATTAAACTTGTTTTTCAATGTTTTCCTGATATGAACCCACTTCTATTTTTCTTGCATTTAGGTTAATAGAACAACAACTATTTTCTATATAATACCACATATTTACAAATCTTTTCTTCCATTATTTGTGCTCGTCCACATGCATCAATTTGTACCTTCATGTAGGGACAGGAAGATGATATTTAGTGCTCCATTGATTCTTCATATTTGTAGCCCTTTGCCAGAATCCTTCTGTTTAAACTCCGTAATTTTGCTTCTCAGATTCACAAAGACATCCCTTGCGGCCCTATCTGGACTATGTTGGATATCTATACCAAAGAATGGATCCTCTTCCTGAGCAAGAACGTTTTGAGGTATCTATCTTGAAATATTTTGAATTTAAGGCATAGCATCGTATGCTATTGTATTCCTCTTGACCCTCTCAGCATCTTATGCCAGCTTGGTTACAGGGATTTTTTACAGTCACCCTTGCAAGTAAGCATTTTTTGCACTCCCTTATTTCTATGTGGTTATTGACTTGTTACTATCTTATTATTCTGCACTTTCAGATAAATGATTTTTGAATGTTTTATAATTTTTCAGCCTTTGATGGATAATTTAGAAGCTCAGACTTATGAGACTTTTGAGAAAGATGCAGTTAAATACGTTCAGGTATGACAGTGTATGCATGATATTCTTAACTGAATGTATCTATTTGATGAATATATTTTCTGGTCCCCTTGGCTGGGTCCCCTTAAATCGTACTTGTTTAGCAATTTTTCTGCCTGAGTACTTATTGGACATCGAAGTTGATTAGTTATAGAACTTCTGTTTATCTCGCATCATGAAATGGCCTATCCTATTCTTCATCCAAAGATGTTTTTTTTCTTTTGGAAGTTGTGATTATATGAATTGTATTTTATTTATATTTATATTTTCAATTAATAGAAGGAAAGGAAAAGAAGGTATATCTAATAGAAGGAGTCTGATTTATGTGTTGTATTCTGGTTGGCATAGGCTTACAAAGATGTTTGTGCTTTGTCAAGACATGATTTAAAATGGCCTTTGCACTTGCTATTTTTGTGTCACCTAAGGCCATGTATGTTTTTGGTTTCTTTCCTACATGTAAACTAAAAGTCAACACTCCTTTTGACAGTATCAACGAGCAGTCAGTAAAGCATTATTGGACAGGGTTCCTGATGAAGAGGCATCTGCTAAAATCATTGTAATGTTTTCTTTTTTCAAGTTTTCTTGTCAGTGTGTCTTTATTTTTTAATTTTGATAAATTGTGAGTTTGATACATACACCAGCAGCGACCTGAAGGTTATTATTTTTATTCCTGTGTCTAGGTATTGATGGTTGTTGGGGCAGGGCGTGGGCCTCTTGTGCGAGCGTCATTGCAGGTGTGATTTTGTCCCTTACATTGATGAATTTTTGCATATTGTTTGTTATATCCTATTCCTTATGATATTTGTCATATTCACATGTAGGCCGCCGAAGAAACTGGGCGGAGGCTCAAAGTTTATGCTGTTGAAAAGAATCCAAATGCAGTTGTTACCCTGCATGTAAGTTCTGGATTTTTCAACATATATGCTGATTCCATGAATTCATGTGCTAATGTCATTCGTTTTTTGCTGTATTTGCTAAATTCAAATACATGACGTAATTATCATCAAGTTTTGGAATTTGTAGAATATTTATTACGGGCTTGAATGTGTCATATCTCATTGTTTTTGGCTCTTCTTTTTTTTGGGTTGAGGGTTGATGCTCTTATTTTTTTTTAAAATCCTGCAATTGTCTTTCATGTTTTTGTGCGTTTTTTAAGTTATTTTGCCTTTTCTGTGCCTATTGTTTTAGATTATCTTCTTCGTGAAAGTTTTTCTTATTTTTTGGGAACAAGACTTCTATTTTTGAATGATACCCTATGTCACTTTATTGTTGGAACAGGCATTGGTCAAGTTAGAAGGTTGGGAGGACATTGTCACCATAGTCTCAAGTGACATGCGACATTGGAATGCCACTGAAAAAGCTGACATATTGGTATATTTTGAATGCTCACTACTCAATCGTTTGACTTTTACTGTGCATATTCCAGTGTCTGATTGTTCTTCTTTTGAATTTAGGTTAGTGAATTGCTAGGTTCTTTTGGCGACAATGAGCTTTCTCCCGAGTGCCTCGATGGAGCCCAAAGGTTTCTAAAGCAAGATGGAATTTCAATACCATCTTCGTATGTAACTTGCTTCCACTCCAGTTGTTATTACTGATTTATCTTTCGTGCCAGGGGTCTTTACTTTAAAACTGGTTTGGACAGTTTATTTTGAGTAGATGGTCAAATTAGTTCCTGAAGTTGTCTTGTCATTTTTAAATCTTGGAATTAAAACAATAAGTCTGAAAATTTTTAGGGCGTCATAATGCCCCACAGATCAATGCTTTTTCTTTGTTTTGTCCTCCACTTTTAGGCACGATTTGTGACAGTACAAAACAATTTCAGGGTCTGAATGTGCCATTTGATAGATGTTTCTGCTAATCATTGTAATCTGTTGAGGCTAATAAATTTGCGAATCATGGAGTTTCACTTGTGTTTTTTAGTATAAATTGAGTGTTTCAAGGGGTCCTTAGTGATTAATTTAAGTATTTTCGAATTTTTTTCAGGTATACAAGTTTCCTCCAACCAGTGACAGCTTCGAAGTTGTATAATGATGTATATATCTTGTAGTTTCCAATTCTTGTGTCTAATTGACATTTAGAAAGTTGGCACTTCATATTATTGTCTTGTGGTTGTATTTCAGGTTAAGGCGCATAAAGATCTTGTTCATTTTGAAACTGCTTATGTTGTGAAACTACACAATGTTGCCAGACTTTCACCATCTCAACCTGTGAGTTTCTTCATACAGTATTTGTATTTTTTTTACTTGAATATACGCCAACTGATACTGATCTATATGTTGATTAAGGCCTTGCATTGTTTCAGATATCACTATACTACTGATTTTTTCCTTTAGTGAATTTTACAGTACTTTCTTATACTCATTTTCTTGATCTATACGTAGGTTTTTACATTTACTCATCCAAAACGCTCTGAAAATGAAAGCAATCAGCGTTATAAAAAGTTGAGTTTTGAGATTCCAAGTGACACTGGATCTGCAATGATACACGGTGTGTGATATGTTTCTATTGTTTCAAATTTTCAGAATCCAATTTTGGGAATTTTTGTATCTAAGATTGATGTTGTGTTCTCCTTGATTACAGGATTTGCTGGTTACTTTGATGCAACACTTTATAAGGATGTGCATCTTGGAATTGAACCTTCAACAGCAACACCAAACATGTTCAGTTGGTATTGAAAAATTTTCTGTTTGCTTTGTTCCATGTCGAGAAGTAATTATATTGGAGTAGCAAAACGGAAAGAAAAATATGAAAGGATAATATATCCTCCTAAAGAACACACATAGTAAAGATCAAAGTAAACAAGATAAGCATCTCAATTAAGAAAATTTGACCCATTTTTTAATCCATTCTACGTCCGGTCTGTTGCAACCTTGAAACTCTGTTATTCTTTGTATAATGTTTTGGTTTGTTTTACTTGATGGAATTTGTTAATTTGAATGGACACTATATAAGATGATTTTCTTAGACGAAAATATGTTGTGATTTCATGGATTGTTATTTAATTGTATATGTTAATATTGCGATGGTACTTAGCTGTTGATACTAATTTTTATGCTGATTCTCAAAGTGATAACAGTGTAATAACTGTGTCTTTCTCTTGGCCCGTCTTGTGCAGGTTTTCAATATTTTTCCCATTAAGGGCACCCATATGTGTAGGCCCTGGTTCTACTCTTGAAGTTCATTTTTGGCGCTGTTGTGGTTCTACCAAGGTTAATACTATTTCACATGCTACTTCTGACGTTTCGTAGTTTTTCTTGTGTTCCCATAGTCATCTGATTTCTTTTGGAATCTGAAACAGGTGTGGTATGAGTGGGGTGTTACTTCTCCTTCGTCGTCTCCAATTCACAATAGCAATGGACGTTCATACTGGGTCGGGCTTTAGAAGAGAGCCCCATGATGTATTCTGTAGTATTTTAGTTTTAGCAAGGCTGGAAAGTGTATTTCAAGATTCAGGCACGGCTGAATACAAAGGTTTTTGTTGAAGCAAAGCATCTCGTCTCTTCGTTTCAATTCATTATGGGAAATTTTGTTGTACAATAAGCTATTATTTGTTTGCTACTATTCTTATTAGTGTAAGTAGTTTTATAGCCATCCGCATGATTTATATTATTTTTTATTAAATACAATCCAGGTTATGTCTCCGTTTAAACCATGACATTCATTAACAAGTGTTTTTAATTTCTAAAGAGACTTTTCTCACAAACAATTATCACCAACAGCTGGTGATAATTTCAACACAACGATCACGATGGCGAGACAGAACTAGAAATTTCTGCTCGCTTGGATAGGTCTTCTATCGCTATACATTATCTAAGTTGATGTCGCTGTGTATCATTTTAAGCACTTAAACGCTCGCACACCCTCAAATTTTCGTGACAACCATTTTATCTTTTGGAAAAAATGACTTCTGCATTACATATTTTAAAAACTTCTGCTTTCGGAATTTCTGAAACAATTTTTCAAACATTTTTAAGAAGAGATTTTTCGGAACAAAATTTTAAGAATCTGATTTTCAAAACAGAAATTCTAAAGCATATAAACTATATTCTGGAATATAATTTCCAAAAGTAGATTTTCGGAATAAGTTTTCAAAATGTATATAATGTTGAAATAAGTTTTCCAAAAAACTTATATAAAATATGTTTAGGAAAAAAAAATTGGAATGAGTTTTTTTTTTAATTAATTTTTTTCAATGTTCTCTTACTCTTCACTGCAATAACGGATTACTCTTCATAATGACAGTAATGATCACCGAATTCAATTTTAATATTAATTAATTAACTTTTATAAAATAATAAAAAATATAAAGAAAACATAAAATTTTAAAATTTTATTATAAAAATAAATAATTTTGATTTCTTAACATCAAATATTTTAAAAAAATTATAATTATATACATTTCAAATTAAAATACTAACTAATTTTTTTTAAACCTAAAATATTTATTAAATTTACAAACATTAATAAAATAAAGTTGATAAAATTTAAAAGTATTTTTTAAAAATTATAAAAGGAAAACGAATATTCAAACTAAAATATTTTAAAAAAGATCACACAAAAAACAAATATTAACAAGATTCATATTGTAACATACTATATAAAGGAGCTATCATATAATAATACAATAAGATAGTTACTGAAAATAAAGTTAATCTTGTTATCAGAAAATAATCATAAAATTTAAAATTTTACAAAGTTCTTATACTATTACAAAACTATGTACACAACCAAACAATTATTACAAAGTTAGAGTTGTAATTGAATGGTTCACACAAAACTATAAACAATTGTATGACCGAACGGTCATAATCTAAACAGCAGGGTTCTCTCCATCCAACGCCTGTTCCAACGAACACTCTTTCTCCTCTACTCACACCCAAAAGGTGATCATCGCAAAGAAGAATTATCGAACGAAAAACATAACAAAATAGAAAACAAAAAGGTAAGCTAGAGTTATTTAATTAATCATATGAATCATTCAATTGAAATAAGTATATACAAACATGCAACATACGAGCATTTCAAGCATACCAAGATAACCAGATAATACATGTTATGACCGAACCAATGACTTGACAATCCAGATTGTATGAATATGTAGCTTGAGGCCGTTCTTGCATCCGGGTGGTGTAGTAACTGTAAAGCCATCAACTGCCACCCGAGGTTAGTCCGTTATAACTCACCCAAGAACCTATGAGCTAGGACCTCCTTTCATTCTCACACAATGCATTACCAATCTCTACTTGAGAATTGTAATCATCAGAATTTCAGAATGAACGCCATGAATTTCATGTCCATATTCATACTTTACCACTTCAATACACATTCCATGAGACATTCCTCCTTAGAATTCTCTTTCATACCAAATTGAAATATAATATCTTATAAATGCATAACAAATCACGTAGTTAAAATTAAAAAATTCTCAAACAATAATGTAAATAACATACAATGCCAAACATCCTGTGAACGTTGGAAACCGAACAGAAACTCACTACATATGACAAAACCGAACACCATTACAAGACTGTGTACCAGTACAAGACGAAACACTAGTACTAGACAAAATACCAGTACAAGACCGAGCGCTATGACCTAAGACGAACACCTACAGCTTAGTCTGAACACTTAAGATTTATACTAAATACTATTCATAAAACCTATCACTACTAAGAGACCGAGCTTTACAACAATATAACCGAACTGTGTACAAGAACTACTATCCAATCATAATCGAATATTCATGAACATTAAAGCCCATGAGAAGCCCAACACATTTAAGACCTAATACAAGTACGAGGTCGAGCACTAGTATAAGAATGAGCGCTAATAAGAGACCACACAATCCACTAAGAACGATCGCTACTAAGAGACCACACACCCACTAAGACCGATCGCTACTAAGAGATCACACACCTTACTAAGAACGATCACTATGATTAAAACAGAATACTAATACAAGACTGATCGATCATTAACTGAAAAACTCTACAGAAGTAAAACTCAGTTAAGACAAAACACCCGAAGAAGGCCGAATGATCAACAATGACTCTCGGCAATCTGCATAATTCTGTAGAATACTGCAAAATTATGATCAACACATAACCTTACCTACCAATTCACAACCTTTTTACCAACTTCTAATCCCCCAAACTTATATCATACACATCTTTTACACTTAATTAAGATCACCTAACCTTTCTAATATTATCTAAAGAGTTTCATCTCGGATTTCAGAGTCAATTATGCAAAATCACGAACTCTAGGATCGAAAATCAAAATTCTAATTTTTAGTACAGTTTTCAGTGACTTAAAGGTTCTAACAAATCCTATGCAGCTTGTCCAAATTCTCTATACAATCCAAACTTTCACCAAACACAATTTTCCCAATTTCGCTCTCACACTTCCTCACCATTTCACTCGGTTAGTGAATCAAAATTATGTAGAAACGCAATCATCATGAACACAACACTTAATAATTCATATCAACAACATCAAACATCAAATCATTCAATTATTCACACATGCATAATCATCACACCCAAATTTTCATACATCATAAACCAACTAACTAAATTACTAGCTTCCCTTACCCTTTTGACCGAACAAAAAGCTTTTACACCTTCGAAAAATTGTTTGAACTTCAAGAAAATCTAAGAACACCTAAAGATCACAGATTGAAAAGAAAAGATCAACCAAAAGACCGAGAACATGATAAAAAATGAGAATAAGAAGCTGATGAACATATGCAACGAGATTTCCTTTGCATGCACCAGAAAACTTAAACACTAAGAAGAGAAGATGAAACTTACTGACTCAAATCACTGAGCTAATTGATTGACAAGAAAGCCTTCAACTTTAGGATCACTCAAACTCCTCCTAAACGAAGAGCAGATGATCAACTGATTAGAATTTGTAGAAAGAAGAAGGAGAAAAGAGAAGATCAGAATTTTGGAGAGAGAAAGTGTATGCTGAGAATGGATCAAAATTTGAAACTTTCATTTATATATTATTCTAAAAACCAAACAGTCTAATCCAATGCATACACATGTGCTTACATATAGTAATTATTTAAATTATTATATTATAATAATAAAATTTTTGTTGTATAAATATAGTGAAAAAATTACACTTATGATGATAAGTTAAAAAATAAAAATAATTATATAAAAATATTTTAAAGATATAAATAAATTTCATGGTAAATCAAATCACAGAGAAAAAGAAATATAAGTGAAAAACAAAGAAAAGTTATAAAACTTAATATATATATATATATATATATATATATATATATATATATATATATTATTTCCATAATTGAAAATTTCAGATATTATTGATATTTATATCCTGTTAATATGATTTTTTTTTCCAAACAGAGATAAATTCAGAAAATACCCACTGAGATTTATTTGTCATCTGGCTGGTAGAATGTGCTGAGTCCTTTGCACTTACTGTAGTACTGAAACCCATTACTTCATAAATTTAATTCTATCTTACTTTATCAGTGGTTTTAATTTTCAAAACAACCATTTTATCTTTTGGAAAAAATGACTTCTGCATTACATATTTTGGAAACCTTTGTCTTTAAGGAATTTCTGAAACAAATTTTCAGAACATAATTTTTGAAACATTTTTAAGAAAAGATTTTTCTGAACAAAATTTTAAGAATATGTTTTTCAAAACAGAATTTCTTAAGCATATAAAATATATTTGTCAGAATGAGATTTTCGGAATAAGGTTTTGAATTGTTGAAATCAGTTTTCCAAAACACTTATATTATGTTTCGGAACAATCTTTTGGAATGAGTTTTTTTTTTCTTTTTTTACTATGTTCTCTTCCTCTTCATCTCATCGGATAAGAGTGATAATGACAGTAATGACGACCATATTCAATTTTAATATTAATTAATTAGTTTTTATAAAATAATAAAAATATAAAGAAAAAATAATATTTTCAAATTTTAATATAAATATAAAATATTTTAATTTCCTCATTATCAAATATTTTAAAAAATTATAATTATATACATTTTAAATTAAAGTACTTAATAAAATTTTTTAGAACTAAAATATTTATTAAATTTACAAATTTAAATGAAATAAAATTAATAAAATTTAAAATTATTTTTAAAGAATTATAAAAGAAAAAAGTATTCTAGCTAAATTATTTTAATTGTTTCTTTACTTCTATTTTTAAAACTCTATTATACACTAATATAAATGGTAATATATCACTTAAACAAAATCATACAAAAAATAAATAATCTGATAACAGTTGAAATTTAGCATCATCCAATTTCAATATATATTTGATAAAGTTAAACAAAATTTATGGTAATCACATAAAGTTATTATATTACAATAAAAAAATTTATTGTACAAAATTACACTTATGATAATAAATTAAAAAATAAAAATAATTATATAAAAATATTAAAACAGCATTTTACATTATTAAAATAAATAATAAATAAAAATATTTAAAAAAGTAAAACTAATTAAATGTGTCTTTTATAAATTATTTGATAAACTAATGAATAAAATAAAACAAATATGTAATGAAAATAGAGATATCTAGGTATTTAAATTAGAAGAATTAAAAAAGATATAAAAATAGAGATATCTACATATTTATATTGAAAAATTAAGATATTATTAATATTCATAATAGCCACGATGATTTATTTGTCATCTAATGGTTAGTTGTGGTAGAAGGTGTTGAGTCCTTTGTCGTTAATGTAGTACGAAACCTTACTTCATCAATTTATTTATACTTTGTTGTTTGAATATTTAAAGAGATACAATTCTTTTTTTGTCTATAGCAAATTTAAAATGTTAATTTTATTTGGACTAAAATTAAACGGAAACTAATTACTTTATTAACCAAAGTGAAAATAGAAGGTCATTATAATACCCGTCATAACCTCTATAGATTGCAAACTAACAACCATTAATATTTGATGAAAGGTGTCTAATTGATAAAAGTTGGATAACATTTACTCCTTCTGATTTTAATATTATATAGCCTAACAATAAAACAAGCAAATCAATGTTCTCTTTTTTAGGTGGTAAAAAAATAATAAACAATTCATGTATAAAATTAATATAATCTAAAAAAAAATTAGATAATTCATAATTTTTTTATTGAGATAATACAATACGAGATTAGCTTTTTTTCGTAAAAAATAATAAATAATTGGTGTAAAGTTGATATAATTCCAAAAATAATTCTATAATTCATCTCTCTTGAACGCGAGTATACAATATAATATTTTCTTCTTACTTGATAAAAAATAATAAATAATTCAGGTCTAAAACTAATGTAACCTAAAAATAACAAAATAATTCATATTTTTTTAATGTAATCATACAAGATCAAGTTCTCTTAGTTGGAAAAAAAATAATAAATAGTTTATTTTTAAACTCATGTAACCCCAAAATTAATTAGACAATTCAAAATTTTTGAATGAAAGTATACAAAACAATGTTCTCTTCTGAATTGGTAAAAACTAATAAATAGTTTATGTCAAAAACTGATGTAATCCAAAAATAATTAAATAATTCATAATTTTTAAAAGCAATCATACAAGACCAGGTTCTCTTTTTCAGTTAGTAAAAAATAATAAATAGTTCATGTCTAAAAAAGTTGATGTCACTCCAAAAAATAATAGATAATTCATAATTCTTGAATGCGAACATACAATACGAAGTTTTTCTTTCACGTAAAAAATAATAAATAGTTCATGTCTAAAAGTAATGTAATCCCAAAAAACTAGATAATTCATAATTTTTTAAGGCAAACATACAAAACCAGGTTTCTTTTCACTTGGTAAAGAAAAATAAATAGTTCATATCTAAAACTGATGTAACCCTAAAATTAATTAGATAATTCATAATGTTTGAATGCAAGCATATAATACGACGTTCTCTTTTCAGTTGGTAAAAAATAAAAAATAGTTCATGTCTAGAAGTGATGTAACCGTAAAAATAACTAGTTAATTTATCATTTTTAAATGCAACCATTCAACACGAGGTTCTATTTTCAGTTGGTAAAAAAGTAATAAATAGTTGATCTATAAACCTGATATAAGCCCAAAAATAACTAGATAATTCATAATTTTTGAATGTGAGTATACAACACGATATTCACTTTAGAGTTAGTAAAAACAATAAATAGTTCATGTCTAAAACTCATGTAACCCAAAACAGAAGTAGATAATTCATAATTTTTTAATGCAATCATTCAACACGAGGTTCTCTTTTCAGTAAAAAATAATAAATAGTTCATGTCTAAAATTTATGTAAGCTAAAAAATAACTAGATAATTCATAATTGTTGAATGCAAGCACATAAAACGAGGTTTTCTTTTTCCTGGGTAAAAAATAATGAATAGTTCATGTCTTAAACTAATGTAACCCCAAAGTTAACTAAATAATTCATAATTGTTTAATGCAAGCATACAAAACGAGATTCTCTTCTCACTTTGCAAAAAAAAAAATAGTTAATGTTTAAAATTGATGTAACCTCAAAATTAACCAGATAATTCATAATTTTTTAATTCAATCATACAACTCGAGGTCCTCTTCGCCTTCGTAGAAAATAATAAATATTTAATGTCTAAAACTTATGTAATCACAAAAATGACTAGATAATTCATATTTTAATGCGAGCATACAACACAAAGTTCTCTTTGTAGTTGGTAATAAATAATAAATAGTATGTCTAAAAGTGATGTAACCCCAAAAATCACTACATAATTCATAATTTTTGAATGCTAGATACAACAAGAGATTCCCTTTTTAGTTAGTAAAAAATAAGTAGTTCATGTCCAAAAATCATGTAACCCAAAAATAACTACATAATTCATAATTTTTTAATGCGAGCATTCAACACGAGCTTCTCTTTTCAGTTGGTAAAAAATAATAAATAGTTCATACCTAAAACTGACATAAACCAAAAATTTAGTCGATAATTCATAATTTTTGAATGCAAGCATATAACACAAGGTTCTCCTTTCACTTGGTAAAAAAATAATAAATAGTCAATATCTAAAACTGATGTAACCCCAAAATTAAATAAATAATTCATAATTCTGGATGCAAACATAAAACACGAGGTTTTTTTTCAATTGATAAAAAATAATAAATCTTTCATGTCTAAAAGTGATGTAATCTCAAAAATAACTAGATAATTCATACTTTTTGAACGTACACGAGGTTTCCTTTTTAGTTGGTAATAAATAATAAATAGTTCATGTATAAAACATATGTAACCCTAAATATAACTATATAATTCATAATTTTTGAATGCAAGCATACAAAATGAGATTCTCTTCTCAGCTAGTAAAAAATAATAAATAGTTCATGTCTAAAATTGATGTAACTCAAAAATTAACTAGATATTTCATAATTTTTTAATGCAAGCATATAAAACAAGATTCCATAATTCATAATTTTTAAATGCAAGCATAGAACACGAGGTTCTCTTTTCAATTGATAAAATATAATAAATAGTTTTTGTCCAAAAGAGATGTAGTCTAAATAATAACTAGATAATTCATAATTTTTTATTGCGAGCATACAACACAGGGTTCTCTATTCAGTTGTTAAAAATAATATATAGTTCAAGTTCAAAACTCATGTAACCCCATAAATGACTATAATTTTTGAATGGGAGCATTCAACATGAGGTTCTATTTTCAGTTGCTAAAAAATAATAAATAGTTCATGTTTAAAACTTATGTAACCCCAAAATTAACTAAATATTTCATAATTTTTTAATGCAAGTATACACCACGAGGTTCTTAGTTGGTAAAAAATAATAAATAGTTCATGCCTAAAACTGATGTAACCTCTAAAATAACTAAATAATTCAGAATTTTCGAATGCAAACATAAAACACAAGGTTAACTTTTCATTTGGTAAAACACAAGGTTCATGTCTAAAATTGATATAACCAAAAAATAACTAGATAATTTATAATTTTTGTTTGTGATCGCTTTTCACTTGGTAAAAACTAATAAGTAGTTCATATCTAAAACTGATGTAATCCCAAAAATAATTAGATAATTCATAATTTTTTAATACAAGCATACAAAACATGAGGTTCTCCTTTTAGTTGGTAAAAAATAATAAATAATTCATGTCTAAATTTGATAATAATTGGATAATTCGTATGAGGCTTTCTTTTCACTTGGTAAAAAATAATAAATAGTTCATGTCTAAAATTGATGTAATCCCAAAATTAACTGGATAATTCATAATTTTAGAATGTAAGCATACATGAGATTATCTTTTGAGTTGGTATAAAATAATAAATAATTTATGTCTAAAACATGTAATCCAAAAGTGACTAAATAATTTATAATTTTTGAATATGAATATACAATAGAGAACTTTTTTTGGTTAGTAAAAAATAATAAATAGTTCATGTTTAAAATTGATATATCGACAAAAATAATTAGATAATTCATAATTTTTTAATGTGTCTTTTAAGAAATTATTTATAAACCAATGAATAAAATCATAACAAAAAAGACAAATAAATGCATTAGAGTTCTTTAAGGAATAATAAAATAATTCTTTAAACTATTAAGAGATTATGAAAATTGTTTTACAAAATAATTTTTTTTATAAATGAAACAAAAATTAAGAATAAGTGAAAAGAAATTATAAACATTCTCATAAAAAGACAATAAATAAAAATATTAAAGAGTTTAAATGTTTAAACAAAAGATAAAAAGTATCTTAAAAATTTGAATGAATTTCATAATAAATCAATCTCTTAAAAAAGAAAAAAGAAAAGGTAAACAAGTAAACAAAAAAACAAAGAAAAGTTATACAACTGAATATATATATATATATATATATATATATATATATATACACATATATATATATATATAATTTTAATAATTTGAACATATTAAAAGGAAATATTAGAAGGAAAATAGATATAAAAATAGAGAAATCTACATATTTATATTGAAAATTTCAGATATTATTAATATTCATTTCAGTTTATATGGAGATTTTTATGAATACAGAAATATCTGAATAATTCATGATTTTTTAATGTGAACATATAACCACAAATTTTCTTTTCAATTGATAAAAAATAATAAATAATTTATATCTAAAACTGATATATCCCAAAAATAATTAGATAATTTATAATATTTGAATGAACATAAAAAATAATAAATAATTCACATCTAAAACTAATATAACTCCAAAAATAACTAAATAATTCATCATTTTTAAACTCGGATAATGTATTGAACAAAAGACACAGACTAAATGTTTAACTGAAAGATACTAATGATAAATAAGTAAACTAAAACAACAATTGTTTTTCTGGCAATGTCTCGATTCAAACAGAGATAACAGCCGTACCATAAGTTACTAGAACATTAATACATTCCAAAATTTGCCTCTACCCAGGCTTTGAAGGATAAAATAACTGTTGACAGTTTTAAAGCACCAGGCACATGGATTTACATGGTTGTACTGCTCCGCACTACTTCATCCAGCTTTTCTTTTGAAAACAGCAACAAAAAGATGTTACAGAGATATCAGCTGCTGAAAGTGCGGTACTTAAACAACCTGAGATGAAACATTTGCTGTAAGAAGTGTTCCACGGAACCCTTCCTCGGTATGCTGCAGATCCTTTTTATCATCGCAAAGCTCATCTGCAAAAAGATTAGCGTAATTATGCGACTCAGACTTCAATTTTAAAAGATAAAAAACATTATTTTCCATGCTCCTGTATCGCCTACTAACAAAAACATAATAGAATGAAGAACCAGATTGCCACTAGCAAATAGCTTACCAGCAATATCTCGATTTTCGTGGATCTCAGAGTCTCTCACTATAAGCTGATCTCCAGCAAATATGTTCACATCCACGAGGGTAGCACCTTCATTATCACTATCAATTATCCTATCACCTTTATGCAGTATTTGGTTTTCCTTAACAACCTGACAGGACAACTATCATTAATAAGATTCATGAACAAAAATATACATATCAAGAAGCTGTTATCTTTTATAGCAAATGTTCTCTGTTATGACAAAAGATGTTCATCCAGTTCATGTCAAAAGATTAACTAAATTATTATTTCTACCCACTTTCTTCACTTATAATCCATATTGGTAGTGTTTAGAAATTAAATGCCTTTACATGTTCTTTAAAATTTACAGGAATTCCAATCTCCATTGCTAAAAACTCAATACTAACCTGTGGTAGCAAAGGCCCAAGAATGGTTTAATGCTTTGGTAAGAAACCATTTAACATCTATAATAAATATTATGCACACGACCCACAACTATTATGGAAACTCCTTATAGCCATTTTCAGTACATGCTTAGTTCCAACATTTAAACACAGTAAAGCAATATACATATAACAGGCTAGACTTACCCCAAAGGATTCCCATATCATCATTTTCAGCTGATATAAAGTTGTTGAAGCAGAAACTTTTAGACTAATTGAACTCCCGTTTTTAGTCTTACGGGAACGCTTGGAAACTCGACGATCTGTTTCAACAGACCCCTTTGAAGCTTCTAACATTGATCTTGGTACCTCCTTACCACGGACAAGAATAACACATATGTCCTCGTTGGAATAATTAAGCTTCTGCATCAGCTCACAGCTCTCTCTTTCTCCAATGCAATTTTCACAAACCTGGAAAAATTATAGCTCAAGCAAGGATTAAAATATATTATCCAATAAAAGAAAGATAATTTAGCACAAGAATATAAGAATGAACTAAACTAAAAACGAAAATGCAATGACGAGAGTAGATTATAGAATTATGGGATAATGTTGCAAATGGGGAACACCTAAAGAATCAAATGTTCACAAACAAAAAGTTATTGTGATATTAATGAGATGAAAGAAGCTAGTTGGAGGGGAAAATAGGAAAGCCAACAATATGGCTTTCTAATGAAAACTTGTGAATGTAGGATTTATTTCCTAATGACTTTCTAATGAAAACTTGTGAATGTAGGATTTATTTTCTAAATGACTAATGTGTAACAATTGGACATGGGGGCCATCTGTATAGCTACTCAACTAAGGCCTAATTTTGGATTACCTCAGGACAAGTCTTGATGAAGACTAGTCCAGTTCCATTTTCATAATTCATTTTATCTGCTGTGCCCAACTGATCCTTGCATGTCAGCATTTCTTCACTGGATCCAGCCAAAACATTGCCTGGATTACTAGTATGATCAATAGTTGCAGATATTCCTTTAGTCTCAATACCACCCCATTCTTCACAGAAGCGTTTCCAATCATTCTCAGATACAATGGTTAAGCCACCTACCTAGAACTCACAAAATTGATTGGGTTAACATAGAGAAAGGAAATTGAACTTCAAAGTAACTAAAACTAATTCCATTGAAATGTGAAAAACGAGAAAGAAGAAAAATGAATTACAAGAACACATAATATGAACCATCATCCTAAAGTGAATGTAGTTCATCTCAAATAGGAAAAAAAAAACTAGGATTGCTTGACGAAAATACAGAAATTAAAGTTACTTTAATCAACTTACAGAAGACTCCTTCTGGATTATGAGTTCATCTCAAATAGGAAAAAAAAACTAGGATTGCTTGACAAAATTACAGAAATTAAAGTTACTTTAATCAACTTACAGAAGACTCCTTCTGGATAATGGCACCGCGTCTGAAAACCAATTCAGGAGGTCTTTCAAGAAGCTGTGAGTGCTGATGCAAAACAAAAACACAAATTTCATCATACCAATTTCCTAAGGATTAAATTCGCAAAAATGAAAAGCTTATCAGTGTGCACACCAAATCAGTCCGTCCGTTCAAGAGTAATCTCTGCTAATAAAGTCCCTATCGCAAACTGGATAGGATACCTTTTAAAAATAAATCTCTTAACAGTTGCAAAAATTATTTTTCTCAAATTTAACCAAACACTGCGTCTGAAAACCAATTCAGGAGGTCTTTCAAGAAGCTGTGAGTGCTGATGCAAAACAAAAACACAAATTTCATCATACCAATTTCCTAAGGATTAAATTCGCAAAAATGAAAAGCTTATCAGTGTGAAGACCAAATCAGTCCGTCCGTTCAAGAGTAATCTCTGCTAATAAAGTCCCTATCGCAAACTGGATAGGACACCTTTGAGAAATAAATCTCCTCTTAACAGTTGCAAAAATTATTTTTCTCAAATTTAACCAAACACCAGTCAAAATCATATTTAGTAACTAAAGCAAACATAATCCATACTGTGGAGAAAGTTGCAAAATATGACAGATAATCAAGGATAAGTAACCATGTACCTTTTCACATAACAATGAATCAATTGCCCCATCTAAAGTTTCAGGTTTATCTGAATTCTTCAGGGTTGGATTGATGTAATTTCTCCAATTTGAAATCCAAGATGAAGGCACCAAGAAATACTTGCAGTTTAGAGAAAGTGGCAGACTTTTAGCCTGGAACAATTTCTCATGATTCTGACGTTGCTTTTGTTTAACTAATCTGCAGCATAAAGACAGGAAATCAGTTTAAAATTTGTCTGCATAATGCTCTGCATTAGTGGCAATGAATGAATGATAAAACCTCAAGGAGTCCTCAAAGCATGCTACTTCTGATAATTCATTACTGCACAGGGAACACTGTTCAGAATCTGAAGAAAATGTTGGGCCACCCAAAGGATCACCAGGCTTCACAGACACCGCATCTTCATATAAGAAGAGCCAAAAACTCTCAGGAATAAGCACACGCTTAGCACCAGGAGCTTGCTCAGGCAGCAGTTGATCATGTGGACAACTAATGGCTGCTGTTGGCCCAGCATCAGCTTCAGATGGAGCATCAAGAACTTTCCTTTTCCACCATTGTTGCAACCTACAAAAGCATGTTCCTCACCATGAAAAGATATAAACCATTACTTTGAAACCATCCTATTAGTGTAGTGAAGAAAAAAAAAATCCACTAGGGATGTTAGCAGCATAGATCATACGATCATAAATCATGTTTATAGACTAACTATTGAACTATAAGTTTCCTATAGCACAATGAAGAAGAAATTGGAGCCAATGAAAACTGATCATAGAGTTCAGTATGTCCATATATTTACAGTTTCTTATGTACAAGAAATAGAACACAGTCACCCAAAAATCCCCGGTATGAATCGCAATGACATGAGAAAACTGTTATCATACCATTGTCTGGAAATGTAAAACTTTCCATCCGGGCAGTTTCCATCTAGAATATCCCGTGCAAGTGATTTCATTGAATCTCTTCTATCCCGGTAGGAGTCAGCTGAAACCACGGTCTTAGCCCCATGAATCAGGCAATCCAAACAGTGCTCATCATGAGATAATGTGGGGCCCCCACCATACTGAATTTTAAAAGTCAATAAAGGGAACACATCATCTATATTATTATTACCGCAAATGGTGAGAGCGGAAGCAGCAATAGGAACAAGAATATGGAAGAGATACACATATAAACCATCAAATGAAAAATCATCATTATTTACATCTGTCCAGCAGAGTATGCAGTTCCTGTTAATTATACCAGAAACTGTAATTAATTCAGTTAACTATACACAGCATTTTCCTCCTCATATAAGCATTTCTAAGAAAGTTTCTGTTCCATCAGCCCCCATATGACTATAGTTTCCTTACAGACATCACCAGGAAGAAATGTGTTTATGGTCAACACAACTACTCGCTCAACTTCTAAAGTTCACTTATAGAACTAGATTTATCGCCACTACATCTGGTAAATTTTCTTTTCTACTTTGGAATCAGTATTGCCCAGCCCAACATATAAAAATAGATTGAAAGAGAGCTTCTTGTCAATTTTAACCATTCCCAAGACATAATCATTGCTAACCATGCAAAGTATTTCTTATCTTCAGAGGAAGAAACCAAGTTGGAAAGCAATAAAATATATTATATGTAATTTTAATGAAAGTGTAATTTCGTCACAAGAACATAATTTTTATCATATCAAATACAGGAAAAGGTAACACAATTGAGTTATATAATTATCTGAGGTACACCAATCATTTGACAGGGTTAAGTTTATCATGCTTGGATTCAACCCTATTCATATCTTCAACACCAAACAAACCGTAATGGTATTATACCACAAGTACAAATTAATAATCCACAAAAAATATGTAACAGCTGACTAACAAAAAGTTACCTTGGAGAACAACATATCCCATGCTTTGGCAGACAACCGCTTCATTGAGGTAACCTTTGAAACTGGGACTTTCCCATGTGAACATTGAACAGGCGAGTTGTCAAGAGGGCTGCATATACCTTGAAAAGTAAGCATCCTAAAAAATACATCAATTAACATGACTCTAATAATTATTTGTAAGGAATAAGAACTAACTTTGGAACAATGTTGTCAGCCCACTGGCGAAGCCATTCACTAGAAATCCAGTAAAATGGTTGCTCCAAAGGTTGAACAGGAGCTTCAGCTAAAACAGATCGAACCTCCTGTCTCCTCCCAGTAATACGACCCAATTCGAACTCTTTCATCTTGCTGTACTGCTGACAAACCTCATCATATGACGCATTAAAATTTTGAATCTCATCATAAATATGAAATGGAAGAGAAGTGCCATTTTGCATAGCAACTTCAACACCCTCTCTTTCATTATGCCTAGCTCCACAAATTACACTCCCACTTTCACCTACATTTTTCGTATGTTTAAGATGGTACATCAACATGTACGCATCAGTAGACAAAAATGTCTCCACACGTGAAGATTGCAAATGAGAGACATTCAAACCATTTCCATTACTGTCAGCTATCATCCCTTGAGAACTTCCAGAATGAATTGCCTCATTCTTGATGGATTTAGAGGTAGAATTTGAAGACCCTTCACCAAATGGATGACAACCCAAATTAGTAACATGCTCATCATCAAATTCCCACCATTGCCCAGTGTTTACATCCTTAATATGTGCAATGTAATGGCCACTATTAGCACCAGTTCCCTTGTGAATCAATACAGCTGACAGATCATACACCAAATCAAACTCAGACAACTCCGACATTCTATGCCGCATATCAAGTTCAGCAGGAAATGAGAAAGCAGAATTAACTTTCTTCTTTGTTGTAGTCTGTCAACACAAATGAAGGGTAAAGAAAATCAAACACACATAGGGAAACACCATTAGAAAACCACTATTTTAAGAAAGAAACAAGGCAAATCATGCCCCTTCTCGAGATGAAAATGTGTTATGCTTCATCTGAATGTAAATGGATCTCAGCAATTTTAAGTAACTATGAATGACCCTCCAAGTAAATTTTTCTCAGAAATATGCATGCCACTAAACTTTTATACCTTCAGCTAAAACACATCAGAAGACAAAATAAAGCTTCGGGCTATGAAGCAAAGGCACCTTGCTTCTTGAAGTGCCATATTGGCATACATTTGCAACATTTACACCTCCCTAACACCTCCATATAATGTGTAATAGCTAGTGGAGTTTGCTGTCGGTTAGATGAGCATACACTATTAATAGATGAAGTTGTTAACAGTTTCGGATGGAAAAATACAATTGATTAATTGTGTGAGAGGGTTCAGCTTCCTCGAAATACTGCACTAATTCTTTTGAGAGCTGTTACTGTTTGAGGAGTTCTTTAATAACAATAAAGACATTCTTGTTTTGACTACTACTTCTAGATTCTAATATGATTCCAGTTCTATCAACTGGTATTAGAGCTCCAATCTTAAGAGCTTTATCAGTGCAAGAAATACGCTGGTTCTGCTCAAGGTTTGCTGGAAACTTTAATGAATGGGCTGAGAGATGCAAGAGAAGAATTGAGCTTGTGCAAACCTCAAACTATCAGAAGCTATGAACAAAGCAAGGAGGATTGAAGAAAAGAATTGGGTTGTGTGAATTATTAGGGTGGGGTACAAGAAGGAAGAAGCAATGGAAATTTTCGAACATACCCTAGTTTTTGTAACAAAATAATTAGTGACTACATCAGTGGTGAATGGTGAAAATTTCCCTGAACGGGATTCTAAATTAATTAAAGATCTATATCTCTGGATTTACCAGAATTTAGTAACAAAGAATGAGAATCACATTGGTTATGAGTTAAGAAAAAATCAGCTATAATTTAAAGGAAAGTTGTTGCTTCCCTGTAAACTTAACCAAATTCTTATCCTTCTGCAGAATTTACATGATTCTCCAATAGCAGGACATTCTTGTTTTTTTTGGACTTACAAAAGGGTGGTGAATGCAGTATCTTGGATGGATATAAAAATGATATTAAGAACTATGTGGCATGTTGTGAGGTTTGTCATCAGAACAAGGTTTACCTGCTGCTCTGACCGAAGACAGGGAGCTCCAAAGATTTCAAGAAGTTGTTTTCAGTAGCAGACAGAATGCTCAGGGAGATGTAGAAGTGTTGCTCAAATGACAACAACTTTCACCATGTGAGAATAGTTGGGAGTTAGCATCTGAGATTCAACAAGTGTTTCCTCAATTCCACCTTGTGGGCAAGATCCCACTTGAAAGGGAGAGTATTGATAGAACAAGACAATCTTCTATTAAATGTGTGTATCCAATAAAGAATAAGAAAAAATTATAATGTGTAATAGTTAGTGGATTCAGCTGTCAATTAGTTGAGCAGAGCCTATTAATTAGGGAAGTTATTGATAGTTAGGGTAAAATAATGCGATCATATTGTTTTGTGTGGGGGATTCAAATTCCTAAAAATGCCTGAAATTAATTTTGTTTAGAGCTATCACTATTTGAGAAATTAATTAATAACCATAAGGACATTCTTGTTTCCTGGTTAGTATTTCTGGATTTTAATTCAATATAACTTCTATCAGCATAATTTTTCAAAACTAAGGGAAGAACACTGTAATTTAACAATCTCTCAAGGGATGAGAGTGTAATTTACTCAAAAAATAATCAATATTAAAAAGTTAACAATTAAAAAATAATACTCCTAAACCATTCAAAAAAAATCCTCTTTTATTTTCTTTTCATCAAGTATAAAATTTATTAGAGAAGTGATTGATGTACAAGAGTAAAAAGAAAAGATATTAAGACAAAAAACTAAAAACAAAATTGCATATTAAGAACAACAAAAAAACAAACCAATGAACTTCCAAAGCTTTTTAGAACAAGATATCTGGTTTAAATGAAAAGACATGGGTTAGAGAGATTTTTTTATCCAATTAAGTTTATCTAATATTTGTAATCAGGATAAAATATTTTATAAAAAAGATTTTCTGCACACTTGTGCACTGGAATACAATTTCTTAAAAGGACAGAAATTTTACATGCAATATACATAGGAATAGTATCCTACCTTCCCTTTGAAGGCTGACAAAGATATGCAAACAGATAGATAATTTTTTATTACTATTAATTTTTTTATAAGATATTATTTATAAAAAAATTCTTAACATTCTTTGTCAGATGCTTATTGCTTATTTTTATCAAACCAGGGTCCTCTTGCATGCTTAAAAAACTACAATGAAACAAAAAATAAGAATTATAAAGAATGGAAAATGCACACAACTTGGTTGAAACAATGCTTGCAATAAAAATAAAAATAAAAACACAAGTCTATCAATACCTTAGGAAGGAAGATGTAACGTTTAAGTTGAAAATTAAGTATTTTGGGCAATGTACGCAGCTTGATGCTGCGAGTAGCATCAACTCTTCCTTTACATGACTCGCAAAAATATTGATTGTCTCCATTAAGCTCTTCAACAGTGAGATATTCATCTAAGCTCTCATCTAAACTTTTCAATCCTTTGACATTCAACTCCAGTTCATAGAAATCTTCCATCTTGGAAGAAGCTTCAGAGTCTCTTCCACATTGTGAGCACCTACATAAAATCATAAGAAATATTTGAGAATCATATTCATAACTCATAAACAAGACCACTATTGCAAGGACAGAATTTAACATAAAGACCATATTTGTGATCATATGTACACAAATCACTGGTGTTGCTCCTGCATTCTGGCCAGTTATAAGAAAAAAATAAGTGTCTTGAAGTATAGTACAAAATAACAAACAGTAATACAAAACTAAAGTAGGTAACATGCATGTTGATGCAAGACAATCAAAGGCAAAATAAGAAACATTCTTTCTCAGAAAATACAACCAAATACACATTTTGTAAAGATTAAAAAACAAACAATCATATTACATGTTTAGCATAATTTATTGTTGTTTATTAGGTTAAGGAGTGAGAGGGTGCAAAATAGAGTACACTTGACAAATATATAAAAGACTAATAAAGTAGAATTTTACAAGAAAAGAAAATTGTCAATCAGTAAATAAGTTGTATAAATATAATGATGCGTACTTTGTCACATGAGACACACTTCCCCGGAAAAGATCTTGAACTATTGTTCTTGCCTTGGGCACTTTGGAATGGCTAAGACAACCCTCGAGCAAAGAGAGAAGCAAAGTTAGAAATTCATGACTATCCTGCTGAACTCCATTATCTAATTCCAGGGTTCTTACAAATGGAGAAGAATCTATAAAAGCCATTTTGCTAATATGCAACTGCACAAAAAGTCGGGTCAGCTGATCCAGCACAGGCTGTTGTTGTAAAACATCTTGTTCTACAGAAAAGATGCCTTCTCGAAAAGATTGATTCATATACAAACACTGAAGTATACTGTTGGCATAGCATGTTGCGCCAAGATTTGTGAGACCTGCAGGAGAATTAGCAGATGCCCGTAGATCCTTATTCGGATCATGGCCAAGACCTTCAAGAAAATCGGACATCTTTTGCCACAAGCCAGATTTCCGGGATCCATTTAGAGGTGGAACCAATGCACAGAAGCAATTTGGGTTGTCTTTGCTATTGACGCGACATCCTGAACAAACTGGCTTCCAGATCATATATAACTGATTCATATCATCATGAGTTACCACACCACTATTGTGAATTTTCCTATGCAAAAGACATTTTAAAACAATCAATAACCCAAAAGGCTAGCATTATAAATTTTCATTTTACTGATCAGAAAGTAAGAGTAGAAAGTGTACCTCCATATTTCCACAGTCCCGTTGCCATCATCCCCTTGTCTGTGTCTTTTATTTTTACCTCGTGTTGATGGTCTACTCATTCTACAGTACAAATACAACCTAGTCCTGACATATTAGGGTGAAACACTGATAAATAACAATTCAACAATTCATGTCCATTTAAGATTTCCATGAAAATAAAAAACATGTCAAATGAGCATCATATTCATATCATATGTATCACATGCATCACTCCGAGCATACATGCAAGTAATATAACTTGAACTTAAAGTCTAAGATAGCATAAATCGCATTACAAAAAAGTTTAAGATGGAAGTAATGGCTGTCTTCAGTTTGGTCTAAGCAGACACATTACCGAAACCCAAGTTTTGGCAATCATCACCCGGCTGAAAAAAAGACAAACCAAATTCGGCAAAACCGCTACATAGAACCCTAGAATTTTCTATCTAATCCAAGAAAAGAATGACAGTGTTTCAACACAGAAAAACAAGTTTTCGAAGATTGATGAATTGAAAACACAAATAGGGGAAGTTGGTAGAAGGAATGATAAGAAAGGAGGAAAGTTATTTCTGGGAGCGTTACCTGATAGACAGATAAGAGAGAGGAAGAGGAAGAGGAGAAGAACGAAACTGCTATGAACTGCAAGATCAAAATACACTGCAAGATTGTGGAGAAAGGAAAGATATAAGAGGAAGAAGAAATTTTAATTATTATTTTTCTTTTTACTTTTGTAAAAAATTACTGAATACGAATTAAAAAAATATTACAGAATTTACCTTTGAGGAAGCATATGAAGGAAGGGTGAGAGTGAGAGGAAGAGAGAGAGTGAATATAGAGAGAGGAGAGAGAAACGGAATTGAAAGGGGACAGAGGTTTGCTGGGTTTGGATGCCGATGTCATGTCAGAACATAGAAGAGGGGGAAATTGATGGGTCAAGTTTGAGTCAGAGGCTCAGCTTCTGTGCCTGAGGTTACCCCTACATAATCACTTTTTATCTCTTCTACATTATCACTAGTTTTTTATTTATTATCATTATTATCATAATGATGATTATTGCTTAAAATGATTTCATTTTTATAAAAATAATAATGATCAAAATATACATCAACATTATTAAATAATAAATTAATCATGAGAATTTGATAAAATTAAATTATATATATAACATTGTAATATCAAATGCACTTTACTTTTTCTAATTTGTTTAATTAATTTGATCATTTAATTTTGTTGCGGATAAGAGAAGAATCCAGGGTTGAATTTTATCTTATTTAATTTAGTGCCTCGTCACACATTCCATTTTATTACCAAATTTATATATTTCTTATATATTAAACAAGTGAATTTTTAATTTTATTTTATACATATTTATTTTTATTGGGGATAATAATTTTTTGGAGTTTAATATCAAGTGGGTAAAACACTCTCTTTATATTTAAAAAAGAAAACTTTAAACTTCTTTTATTATTATTAATATTCATCTAATAAATTAATTATAAAATTATGTTTAAGAAAAAAATCAATTTTTTCAGTATTAATATATTTTTATTAAATTAGTTACAAAATTATGTTTAAGAAAATAAACTTTTAAAAATTATTTTGTACTCATATGTTTCTATTAAATTAATTATAACTTGATATTTAAAAATAAAAATTAGTATGTTTTTATTGAACTTGTAGTAAGATTAAAAGTGTTTTTTTCAGTTTTTTTTATTTATTTAATTTATGAGTTTCGAAAGTTTTGGATTGGCAAAACTCTGCAAATTAAATTAAATGAAGGAGAAGAATTTAATAGATAATTTTACGGAAAAAAAAGCTCAAAAAAATAAAATAAAATAAAAGACATGTTGTTTCATGTTTTCCGAACCTAAGTCATCCTTAAAGTTCTTTTTTTATACTGAAATTATCACGGAAATTTATTGGACATTCATAAATAATTAATAAATAAGGTTTATTGTAATAATTATTGTATGATATAACTACCATTATAATCCTACACGTTAATTCTTGTCGATACATGTTCTTGTGTAAATTATTTGTTTAGATTATAAAATAGTCTAGTAAAGATGATAAACATACATTTTATTTGTGACGCTTGTTGCACAAATTTAACATAAAATGCAACAACCATATTTCCTAATCATTCTCATAGTAATTATAACAGCATCAATATTTGTAATTAAACTGAGTTGTATTTCAAAATAGGTTAACAGAACTCATAAGTATTCGAAAATGGAAACTAAAAACTTTTCTTTAATTCATTTTTATATTATTTTTTTTAGTACTCGAGCTTGTATATACATAATATACTACGAGAAACAAAATATACAAAAAAAAAAAATTAAGAAAGATAAAATTTTATATTAGGAAGATAGAAAGTGAAAATATTTAAAAATAATAATGGAAAGAAAGATTGTTTGAAAAAAAAGAGACTAAGTAGAAAATAAAATTTACTTATCACTACTAATAATATTTTATATTATCTATTTATTATTTTAATAGTTTGGATTTTTATAGTAAAGGTATAAGTATTAATGATAAAATGTTTGAAAATACCTAATTGTGATATTGTTAGTACCTTTATGTGCAAATATTATCTTATTTGTGCAGAAAATTTATCATAACTATGATTTATTTATGGATTTTGTCATGTAATTTTTTACTCTCTTTTTTTCTACTTTAACATCATTTATAGTTTACTTATTATTGAAATTTTATTTTATTTTAAATGAAAAAAAATAATAATTTAAAATATAAAAAAAATCTATCCAAACAACTTTATAATATATTTTTCTTAGTTATTAAAATGATGTTAAAAACTTTACTCAAATTACTTATAAGAATATCACATTTTGGTGTGGGAGAATGAATTTCAAGAATTGACATTAATAGTATTTTTTTTAAGTTGAAAATTTTTATAATAATTGGTATTTCACACCATAAGATTTTTAGTCAATTTCCCACCAAACTTTTCATTCAATTTGTGGTACAAGTATAGGACAAAACAAATTCTTCAAAACAACATGAATATATGTCTATTATACAACAATTACCAAAATAAATTTTATTTAATATTGTTATTTTTATGAGTCTCTGAATATTTAACACAATGTTACAATTTTGTTTGATAATTCTAACAATTTTATTGTTTCACAATTATGTATGAATTTGGAATCGAAAATACTATACATAATTATATGATGTTAGGATTTTACTAGTTAAATATCAATAACTATTCAAACTTACTGAACTGAGACTAGTTTCTTTTTAACAAAAAAAACTAAAACTGATAAAAAAAATATATGACTATCAATAAGGAGTGTAATGAAAAATAAAACACACTTTAAAAAATTCATTTTAAAGGACCATTGTCTCCAAAGTACAAGATTATTTATGCACTAGATTAACATACAGAGAAAATATTAACTCTAAAAACTTGTCAATTGAAACACCTCCATTTGATCATCCCCTCTATCTAATATTGTATTTCATTTGACTACATTTTTTCCATCTCTCTTGTATCAGCAAAAAGATACTCATCCAAAATATTTTTGTTTATATTTATGCCAATGAAAAAAGTTTTGATATGTAATAAAAAGAACATCACCATTGTAATCCAGTAAAAAAAATGTTATTGTTTGTCAATTCTTCCAAAAACACTACCATCTTGACTGATTATAAAACGTTAACAAGGCATCATATCACAATGGCCACATTAGCCGATAAATGGAGAATACACCGTTAAAAATCTTGGATAAAATAAGCGAAACAATTTATCCCATTAATTTAGCACAATTTAAATATAAAATAACTTATAAAATTAATCTCATAAAATAAAATAGAAGAACTCCATTCTCTAGTGTAGATAATAATAAGGTATGACACCTCTTAAGAAAAACAACCAAAAGAAGCAGTAATGAATACCTCACACCAACAATTCCATTTTGTCTTATTAATTGGAGGAGAAAATTAGTCCAGAAAACGCATGCGAAAAGATAATGAGCCAAAATCAATAAACCAAAGACAACGGTAAAAAAAACACCTATAGTCTGCTACGAACAAATCTGCCCTCTCATAAAAACAAAACTGGTCAGTCAAAAACGTATCATTTCCCAATACCTCCATCACAATTATAGCCTTTTTGGTCCTTTCATAAGTCACGCGCGACACAATTTTAATCGTCTTTAATCCATCCGGCCAATAAATCAGCATGCAAACTGATGCCTTAGGGAATCAATAAAAGAATGGCCTCGTAAATAAACAGTGATACAGATACGTCCAGGCGCAATAATAAATGTTTTGAAATGAACAATAATAATTATAGCGTGTACAGTATATATATACAAAATACCAGAAACAAGTTGAACAAAGTTCCAATAAGCTGTTTCAGTAGGTATCCAAGAATGAAATTATAGCGCATGGATTAATACAATTTAAATCCATTAAACACAACGGATAGAAATCCAGAACCCAAAATTTCTGAGATACAATTTAAAACTAGAACACTGTCACGATAGTATCGAAAAAAAGGAAAAATAAAGTCAAAATTGCCTTTACTCACATAATAAGTGTATTCTGTAACACACATTACGAGACGTATCAAAGTATTTCAACACTCTTCCTGTTGCAAAGCCAACCAAGGAAACTAATACCGAAATATTTTTCCTTTATACATATAGTCTGTCCACAACAAGGGGCTAGACATGTCATCCCAACAGCTGAATCATAAAAAAGGCCGTTCTTTTAATCAACTTTCTCATCCACACTTGCCCTTTCTGTTACTTCCCCAATCTCAGAGCTAGAAGCACTTCCAGGACTACTGCCTGCCATTATACTCTCAGCTGTAGAAACCCTAATATTTTTAACTGCATCAGTGGAACTATTGTCTGTTTTTGGAGTCCCTGTATTTGGAGAAGTAAGACTAGAAATACGTTCATCCAATTGCTTCGGTTTGTTTAGTGCTCGACAGTGTGGGCAGTAGTATGTTATAAATGGGAAATCCTCCCTCCTAGCTAGACCTGAAAGAAAATAAGTTGATAAAAGTAAATACAACATGATCTAATGCAAAAGAACATGAGCCAAAAAAAATCAAATATAGCTCCCTTACCATTATGCATATAGCAGTTACCACATATGAGAGCATAAGACTGTGCTGGATCTTCACCCACAAGCAAAGCTGCAATTCGTGCAATCCATCCACCATCTTGTGTGTTTGAAGTTTGAGGTTGGTGATGTTCAACAACAACAGGCTGATTGTCGTCAAAAGTTTGGGTTTGATAACTTCCCCCAAGACCAACCTGTTGATCACCAGAATTTGGTGTGGCTGATCTTGGACTAGTGCATCTAGATTGAACTTGTCTCCGATTTCGAATTCCAGAGGACTGCATAAGTTCAACATCATTGCTCTTGCCTATTGAAGCATCGGAATTGAGTTGATCTTCCAGATACACTCTCAAACCAGAATCTGCACCCAACTTAGACGCTAAAACAGTTGCAGCAGCTGCTTTTGCAGCTGGGTCTGGATCATATCTCTGAATAGATCATAAGCATAACACACAATAATATTAACATACGTACAAACAGATATCATCAAGAGTTGCTCTTCAGTAATGCACTTTGGAGTGTACACATTGGCACAGCAGCTTAAATCAATAAAATAAATGAACCTTGATTACAGCAGTCACATGAATTTATTCACATGTACATTATTGATT
Organism: Vigna angularis; assembly: GCF_016808095.1. Classification (NCBI taxonomy): domain Eukaryota; kingdom Viridiplantae; phylum Streptophyta; class Magnoliopsida; order Fabales; family Fabaceae; genus Vigna; species Vigna angularis. Next base: position 35,550,430 of record NC_068973.1, on the reverse strand, counting down.
CTTTACAAAAATAGAAGTCTGGGTGTTGAATGTCATGTATAAAAAAATTTCCAATGTAACTATAATTAGGAGCTATGCCATCAAATTTGATAGGTAAGTTATTTTGTCCACTTTGTTTTCAAGAAATGAAAGAAAGGTGATATTGAACATGTAACCAGCCTTGTGTCAAACAATCACCTGAATGAGCTGTTGTGTAGTGTAATAATTTGTCTTTTCTTTGAGTTCATCAATTTTTTCTTGCCTTTCAGCTCGAAGCCTTTCAAGAATTTTCTGATCCCTACGATCACCTATAAAATCACACATTATAGATTAAAATTCAAACAATAAGGGAATTTTATTTTCAGTTGGCATAAAGAATTATAAAATTTTGATGTGAAAAACTGCGCTAATAAATTGGAATTCAATGATAAAATCATTAGATTTGTGAAGAACGGATCTCATAAGTAATTATCACCAGTGAGAAATTACTTATTAGTATCAAATGCTGTTCCATCATGCATCTTTCTTCATGCAAAAGTTTCATTAGAACCGTTTGAACATGATTACATAAACTGCAGGAACTTTTAATGAATTTTAAATATTACTATGATCAGTATTTGCATGGAGCTATGAATATTGAATCTATCAATTATTGAAAGCATTGCTCACATAAGTGAACTGATAATTTTGGCTTAGACTCACTTTGAAACTTGTCCATCCTATTTTATTGGAAAAAGTTTGAATGTCAGAGATGAATTAAAACTCTTTACAGTAGTAAGTCGTACCATAAAGAGAACACCTAATTACATCAATTTGAGACTTGCAACATAAAAGTTAAAATTCCATCAACATAGATAACAACTGCAAATTATGTAACACTTAGCACTCAATTACGGTGGAACACACAAAACTTTGATTGTTAAATATGGATAAAATGTGACCAGCTTGTGCAAGATATGTATGTTAATTGTAAAGCTTAAAATACTTACAAATCTTTGTGAAGCTTACAAATGCTGCATAGGCAGCCGATGACAGTGCAGGCAAAAGAAACATTGGCAAAACCCGGAGTGCTCTCATTTTCCAATTCATATGAATTGATCTTGTTGTCATAATAGCATAAACTATAGCAACAACCTGAAAGTTTAAACTATTTTAAGCAAAATCCCATCTTTTAATTACCATATAAAGAAAAAAAAAATGAAGTAACGGGATAGGACCAGAAGATCAACTTATCTAGAAAAGAGAGACTAGTTAACATCTTAGTTAATGAGTAAAAATGAATAACCACTCTGATTAATCATTCCCTCCGTGTCTCTGTAAAGGTGTAAGTAACTACCGTAGAGAAGTTTACGATATAAGGTTTGATAAAGGTTTAATTATTCATTTGTTTCCTATATTTACAAAAACATTATCTTTAAATCACCTTCAACTCCTTTACGTACCATTTTTAATCTCAAGAAATATTAAACTATGCATGTAAAGACTAAATAATTTAAAATGGCATGTGCTGAGACTAAAAAGAAAGTCTTTATATAATTATAAATTCCAAATGAGAAATTAAACTTTAATATAGTATAGAGAATTTAATTCCTCCAACCATTAACATCGGCAAAGGAAAAGGTTTTATCATCATCCATGTTTAAATGACAAAATACAATAAACAGAAAAACACATATTAATCTCACAATAAAACTTAGAGAAGCAACCAGTATGCATTATTGATCCACACCAAATAATGTTCGATGCGAAGAAAAAAATTATCAACAATTACCACACCTCAAATATGACAGAAAACACAATAAGATGGCGGGAAATTCTCCTCCAGGATCGTGATCTCCTGTTCATCCTAGTCATAACCTGAGCCTCCTCTTTAGAAATGTATTGGAGTCTCTTCTCAAAATCATCACCGTGTAACCTAAGTATCCCATTCCAAATTCGCGACAAAAATCCTTTTCGTTTCTTCGTTCCACCCTCGGAGGAATTCGTAACACCGCTCTCGTTCTTCTCACCTTCATCAATCACTTTATCATTCGCCATCCCCTGCCAATAAAAAAATACACAATTCAAACTCGCTCCAACAATTCCGCAACTAACCGTCCCAACAAATTGAACAAATTGATCGATGATTTTGCAGTATCGAATGCACAACGGAGGAATCTCAATTGGAGAAACATACCTGTTTCTTAATCACGTTGTTATTCGTTCGGATCTCGCTAGCGTGTATTGCGATTGAGGGAGAATTTGAGGAATACGGTTTCTGCCACTTTGCACGCAGGACGCGAACACGGTGTCCAAAAGGTACACTAAGGTTATTGCAATTGGAACGGAATACTTGGAGGCTACTCAATGGTTCAATTATCTTAGCGACTTTTGAATTCCCAATGTGTAAGAATTGGGGGAAGCATATGAGAGATGAGGTTTCTGAATTGGTAGGAATGAAAAAGGAGGAAAAGAAAACTTAATGATTGAGGTAACGTGAAAATGGTGTTATGAAAAAAAAAAAAAAAAGATATATAGCTTAGTTCTTGGACAGCGGTGTTATAATCTTACAAACTCTGGTGTGACCAAAGACGCAAACTTTGACCCAAACTTTGGGTACATAATTTGATAAAATAACATAAAATAAATAGACGATGGCTTTCTTTTGGTCTTAATTTGAGATTTTGAGAAACTTCATGCAAAACTTTCTAGAAATAATTGCACAGTGACATGGTCTAAAACAGTCTTTTAATTCTAATATATTAATTTTAGAATTAAAATAGTCTGTTAAAATTTCAATAATGGTTTTTAAGTTAATGTTTTTAAACATACTGATCAGGAAACATTAAATAGTAAAAAACTAATTAAAAATACATTTTTAACTTGTTATATATTATCTGTTCTCAAGTAAGCGATACGACGTCGTTTTTTCAATTATTAGAGAACTTTAAAATGACTATTGATTTGGAACGAAAATAGTGTACTTCTTTTTTGCAAATTTATCACGATGATTTATAAACGGAGAACCGTGGAAAACAACTTCACACTATCATTAGATAGTTGTTTTCTTTTTCTCATTAACTGAAATTTATTAAAATTGTTAGTGAATTTATTAAAAAATAGGTACATTTGTATAGTTATGCTACATAGTAAAAATATATAGGTACATGTGATTTACGATTTCTTATTTAAATTTAAGACTATTATTATGCAATCCTGTATTTTTGAATTCTTTTAAATAAGTCGTTCAACTAAATTTCTTGCTGTAATGTAAGTTTATAAGTGTTTGCAATTGGAAGTAATATATATATATATATATATATATATATATATATATATATATATATATATATATATATATATATATATATATATATAAAAGTATAACACTCACATTTCCGTATGCAAATGCACACATATACATGAATTATGAGTAGCCAAATCAATTCCTTTAAGCTATCCTTCAACTGTATAGTCCTATACCTACACAGTCTCTAGATCCCTCTCATTCCGGTGTATGTTCGATTCATCCATGTGTCCCTTCCACTCGAAGCCTGCCAGGAGCCGCTCCTTGTCTGTGCCCCCTGCAACATGCCTCTTGCACCGGCGACACTCCTCGCCCTCGTCTCAGTGCCCGGGTGTCACATGCTCACCAGCTTCCGTTTTGTCCTCGAACCACACCGTACTAGGAGAGGCTAGGCTCTGATACCATTTGTAACGTCCCGGCAACTCACAGGGAATGTTGACTGCCCCCTCAGATCACCACCAGGCTTTCCAGTGTGTTTTGTCCTCACTCACACACTTTCCGGGAAAACTTCCCAGAAGGTCATCCATCCCAGAATTACTCCAAGCTAAGCACGCTTAACTATGGAGTTCTTATGAGTCAGGCTACCGAAAAGCAAATGCATTTGGTGATATGAGTAGACAAATCAATCCCTTTAAGCTATCCTTCAACTGTATAGTCTCATACCTACACAGTCTCTAGATCCCTCTCATTCCGGTGTATGTTCGATTCATCCATGTGTCCCTTCCACTCGAAGCCTGCCAGGAGCCGCTCCTTGTCTGTGCCCCCTGCACCATGCTTCTTGCACCGGCGACACTCCCCGCCCTCGTCTCAGTGCCCGGGTGTCACATAATGCATGTCTTTTAGCTGATGTTTATAACATTATTATTTAAAACACGTTTTTATAATAGAATTTAAAGTGAAATAAAAATATAATATAATTTATACTCCAATTGAACTTTGAGATTAATAAATAACATTTTCTCCTTCCAAAATGGTAAAATTATTATAAAACTCATGGCCACACTTAAATTTGTTGACAGGATGTTTAAACTATTTTTTATGATATTTAAATGTTTATCATGTGTCAACACTCAATTTCGTCCGGATTGACTAAATATTTTTGTTTTCTGTATTCTCCTCATAAAAGGAAAAATACAAAAAAAAGATAAATAAAAAGAAAAATAAATAATAAGAAAAAAAACATCAGACGTTCGTCCAAACAGTGAGCGTTCGTCCTTCCCCAACTGTTGAACCGTTCGTTCATTCCCCACTGTTGTGACGTTCGTCCTTCCCCATTGTTGAACCGTTCGTCCTTCCCCACTGTTGTGACGTTCGTCCTTCCCCACTGTTGAACCGTTCGTCCTTGCAGTAAACGTTCGTCCTTCACCACTGTTGTGACGTTCGTCCTTCCCCATTGTTGAACCGTTCGTCCTTTGCACTGATTCGACCGTTCGTCCTTTGCACTGTTTGACCGTTCGGCATTTCGTTTCTTTTAGGACGTTCGTCCTCATCTTCAACCGTTCGGTCATCAAACGTTCACTATTCGACCGTTCGGCCATTTTATCATTTTGGACGTTCGTCCTCCTCATCAAGCATTCGGTCATATTTGTTAACGTTCGGTTTCGATGTGTTTTGTGTTAGTGAGCGTTCAGTTTTATTGTTTTTCGAGCGTTCGGTTTATGTTGTTTATTGAGCGTTCGGTCATCACTTGAACGCTCGATTTCTCTTTTGAACGTTCGGTCTCAACTGTTCGTTCATTCGACTTCAGTGACGTTCGGAGGCTAATGCTCAACCGTTCGGTCATCTTCAATCCGTTCGGCCTTTTGTAATTTGGACGTTCGTCCTCGCTGCTCAACGTTCGGTCTCTACCTTTTGAACGTTCGTCCTTAATGTGGTTTTGTTCTCAGATGAGCGAGCGTCCAAACCGAGCGTTCGGTCTGAGTTATATTTCGAGCGTTCGTTCGTTGTGGTTTAGTGATCGGGGAGTTCGTCCTTTAATTTTTAACGTTCGTTTTTGATTCTGTATTATTAACTGTGAACGTTCGCTATTCGACCGTTCATCCATTCATGCTTGTTTGAACGTTCGTCCTTTGCTACTGTTTGCGTTCGGCCATGTTTCACCTCGTGAGCGCTCTGTATGAGCGTTCGTTCATGTAAATAAACGAACGTTCGTTTTCGGTACGAATTGCCCGAGCGTTCGGTTTTGTGGTACCAAAGGTCGTTCGTTTTCGGTAGTGTTTTCAGTTTTGACCGAACGTCTAGGAGTTGGGGGCTGCATTTTTAAAATGGTCTGAACCTTCCACCAAAGATGGCCACCCTCTACCACTGTCCACCATTAACATCTGAAAGCCATTTGCAGTATGGGTTTCTGCGAGAGAATATTTTGGCAGGCCTCCACTTTTGGATTTTGATTTGGAAAAAGAGTTAGATGCATGGCTTAAAGCGGACGCAATCTCAGACGCAATCTGGAAGCATGGGCAGCTGAGTTGAATATTAAAATGCTCATGGTGTCTTCAGTTTTCACGTGGGCAAGCGGTGGAGCAGAATCTTGGTCAGCAAAAACACATGATGGGAATGAGTGGAGCATGAGGACATGGCATTGATACAAGAAAAGCTGAAAGCACATGATGGTGATGAGTGGAATGTTCAGAGAATGGAAGTGCATTTTGGTAGCACATTTACAGCGCACATGGAGAAACACTTTTAGGAAGAAGATGCTCTGTGAAGTGATAAAGAATTATGAAGGAGATTTTCCCTGAATAAAAATGGCAAGGGTTCTGGGCTTCCACCAGAGTTGGTTCCCCACGGGCCCTTATCTGGCACCTGTACTGATTCCCTCTGGCATCTGAAACGCATGCAACACCTTGCCTCCCACTCACCTGAGACTCCTACGTACCTTCAACATCATTACCTTATTCGAAAAAGAGAGAAAAGGGAATCTCTAGAAACGTCACCGGGGAGATCTATCTTGGAGACCAATACCTTGGATGCCGGACACGGGGTGACCTCTCGGGAATTATCTCCAGGACCTGGGGAAACTGATTGGACCTGGATATCATTTTTCAATCACCAATACATATTGGCTGGAACCCATTTTCAACCTACCATGTATTCATCCCTAATACCTCTCGGCCAACATCGGACCTTTCTGTTTTCATCTTCACCATATACCACGGCAAGCACTTGAAATCTTTCTTCCTGAGGAGTTTGTCTTCCTCACGGGTCAGCCATCAAAAGCCGCCTTCATCTCCATCACCAACCTCTCCGCATTCAACAAGTTCCAACACCTGTCCTTGGCCTGTCACGATGATCACTTCACAACAACACTGACCCCTCTCTGATCACCTTCATCCAGCTTCATCCACTGCCACAAACCATTTTGACACCCACGGCCATACACCTTTCCCTTTCCGTCTCCACGGCCTAATTCCCCTCACCCAACCATCATTTTCATCCCCATTCCACTAGCTCCATTTCTCATCATCATTCACCTTTATCTCCTACTCATCTTCAACTCCCATGGCCATCAACCTAAAAACTCCATTGCCTGCAACCATCATGCAGAGGCATTGACCACATTACTGAACACCATGACCTTCAACTCCAACATCGCGTGACCACCACCCATCACCAACATCTCACGGGTCAGCCACCCAAAGGCCGCCTTCACTTCCATATTCATATCCTCACGGCCCACATCACCATCTTCAACATCTTAACTTCACGGGTTTCGTTTCCACATTTAATCCTTGTCATCAAACACCTCTGGCTCTCATCTCCACCCAGACTCACTGCTATATATATATACTTCCCTTTCAGTTTTCATCCCTACCTTTCGGCCATCACCCTTACTCATCAGCCACCGAGTTGCACCTCCACGGGACCACCAGGAACCCATCTGTGAGTCACAGCCGTCATCATCCCAAGCCCCCTCAGCCGCCATTGCCATCCTCAATACTACCGTCTAGCTCCTTCATCACCGTTGCACCACTGTAACTCTCCACCACCCATATTCACCCACTGTCACGAAAAAACCAGACACAAGCTTCAGCTTCGTCACTGCTGATTTTCCTCTCGAACCCCATCCACATAGCAACTCCAGCTCCATCACGCTTATCTCCATCCAGCAAGCCTTCATCCATCATTGAAAACGCTTTACAACATTCCAGCAGGGAGCATCCAACGGCTAGAGGAGTGCTCGGGAGAGGTGTTGCCAGCAACACGTTACGCCGTCACTCCCAACGACCAACAGACCACTACAACACTCCACATTCAGAGGGAGGAGCACCTTATCGAAAAAGGCAGGCCAACCACTAGGAAGAAGAAGACATCGGACGTACGGGATTAGCAAACAGTGAACTGTGCTTCAAGAGGTAAGTAATGTCACTCGCTCCATGTTTTACTGAGTTTGGTTAGTCGCCTTTGAATGTATCTTTGTTATACTGCTGCTACGTTGCATGTGTTAAGTTTGCATGTGTTAAGTTAAATAAATGCTGTGTGAATATTCGTACCCATCTATTGTTACCAAACATCCATATGCACCAGTCACCTTAGCTATATCCGTACTTACGGCCACCACCTATCTCCACCCATCATCATCTATCCCAGCCAGCAAACTTGCACCCATCAGCAACCATACACCTCTGGCCTCCATCTCCGTTGGGACCCACTGCTATATTCCTCCCTTTTCATCAACCCATCATCTTAATCTTCATTCACCAGATATCACGGCCTAACCTCAAATTTCATCACTCCCAACCACACACCCTGCCAAGGCCGTTTTTTTTTCTTCTCCGTTCATCACCCTCATCTTCATACAGATACCATAGACATTCATCTCCATTAATCTTCCTTCATTTGCATTCACCTCAGACCATCATCTCCACACCTTATACATTGACCTCCCGACCATCTTCATCTTCCATCTATCCAAACCTAAACACGCGGAGCATCCATTACCAAAATCGAACCATGACCCGCTCATGTCCTGTTCCACTCTACAACCACAAGAGAAACCAATGAGAATGAAATAAAGTGGAAAATGTGGGCGAAAAGCGTGACAATGGTAGTTCCGGTGATGCCCTCAGTAAGAACAGTAGCAGCGTGACCCAGGTGCCCAGAATTGTGGCGTTTAATTTGGAACGAAGAAGGAAAGTTTGTGTTGAAATTGGTGAGACCCCCGGCGGCCCCATATGCCATCAATGATGAACCCAGCAGGAGCAAACCGCGACGCTGTCTCTATCGCCCTTGGTGAACTTTGCGCGGGAGAAGAGGAAAAGGAGAACCTAGCGTCGTGGCTGACGATGGCTCCGGTGGTACGCGTCGTTACTGGTGACGCCGCAAACGGCGGTTCACGGCTTCGACGGAGGCAGTGGCGCATGTGTGTTGGAGGACAAGGCATATCCCTCTTTTTGCTGGCTCGTTCGGGAGAGAGGCTTCAGGTCTCTAGATTTCTGATGAGAGAACAAAAAAGGCCTTTGGGCCAGACAAGCAAATACCCAATGGCACCCCCAAATTTCGTCCTCACACCTTGGAAGATTCAAAGTTGGAGAAAAAGAATTGACCCAAACAAAGGAGCTTCAGTTTCACTTGGCACCCCTGGTTTTTATCTCTGTACCCCTAATTTAATTGAGCTTTTCTCTTGTTTTGTTTTTTTTACGCTTTAGTTTTCTTAATTTTATTATTAATTGTTTGGTCATTAATTTATATCGTGTAATCCCCTTGTAAAGTAACCCCCATCCCTCCGTACTGTATTTGTCTTGTTTATTTGCTAAACACTACGCACGCTTTTTTTTTATATAATGAATAAAAATTACAAAAAATAAATAAATAAAATAAATAATGAATTTGACAAAATCCCAAAAAATATGTTTCAAAGGTTTAGGCACATGTGTGATCGCACGCATCGTCCTTGTGTCGAAAACCTTTTCTCTTTCTTCAAAATATCAAAAATACGTTTTAAAGGTTTAGGCACATGTGTGATCGCACGCATCGTCCTTGTGCCGAAAACCTTTTCTCTTTCTTCAAAATACCAAAAATACGTTTTAAAGGTTTAGGCACATGTGTGATCGCACGCATCGTCCTTGTGCCGAAAACCTTTTCTCTTTCTTCAAAATCCCAAAAACATGTTTTAAAGGTTTAGGCACATGTGTGATCGCACGCATCGTCCTTGTGCCAAAAACCTTTTCTCTTTCTTCAAAAATACCAAAAAATATGTTTTAAAGGTTTAGGCACATGTGTGATCGCACGCATCGTCCTTGTGTCGAAAACCTTTTCTCTTTCTTCAAAATATCAAAAATACGTTTTAAAGGTTCAGGCACATGTGTGATCGCACGCATCGTCCTTGTGCCAAAAACCTTTTCTCCTTTTTCAAAATACCAAAAATACGTTTTAAAGGTTTAGGCACATGTGTGATCGCACGCATCGTCCTTGTGCCGAAAACCTTTTCTCTTTCTTCAAAATCCCAAAAACATGTTTTAAAGGTTTAGGCACATGTGTGATCGCACACATTGTCCTTGTGCCAAAAACCTTTTCTCTTTCTTCAAAAATACCAAAAAATATGTTTTAAAGGTTTAGGCACATGTGTGATCGCACGCATCGTCCTTGTGTCGAAAACCTTTTCTCTTTCTTCAAAATATCAAAAATACGTTTTAAAGGTTCAGGCACATGTGTGATCGCACGCATCGTCCTTGTGCCAAAAACCTTTTCTCCTTTTTCAAAATACCAAAAATACGTTTTAAAGGTTTAGGCACATGTGTGATCGCACGCATCGTCCTTGTGCCAAAAACCTTTTCTCTTTCTTTAAAATACCAAAATACGTTTCAAAGGTTTAGGCACATGTGTGATCGCACGCATCGTCCTTGTGCCGAAAACCTTTTCTCTTTCTTCAAAATACCAAAAATATGTTTTAAAGGTTTAGGCACATGTGTGATCGCACGCATCGTCCTTGTGCCAAAAACCTTTTCTCTTTCATCAAAAACGCCAAAAATATGTTTTAAAGGTTTAGGCACATGTGTGATCGCACGCATCGTCCTTGTGCCAAAAACCTTTTTCTCTTTCCTAAATAAAAATAACATAAAATGTAAAAATCATCAAAAAACTAAAAAACATGCCTTTTTCAAAACTACAAACAATATCGCCTGCCAGAACTACGTGATCCTTGATTCTCCATCAAAAGTGGAGATACGTAGGAGCAAGGCCAGTCCTTGTCAGGCTTACTCTCCCAAAAATCCAAATCATTTTCCAAACGAATTCTCAAACAATTTTCAAGCAAATTTCTCAAACAGTTTTCAAAAGAACTACGTAACCCTGATTTCTCACATGAGAATACGTAGGAGCAAGGTCAATCCTTGTCGGGCCCCAAAAAGCTAAAAAATATTGTTTGTTTCTTTAGAGTTTTATTTCAAGGGAATGTTAAACACTTTGAAAACCACATCCACATTCGCGCATTTAGTTAAAGGTACTGCCTTAGGGCAGGCGTTGTAGGGTGCTAATACCTTCCCTACACGTAACCGACTCCCGAACCAAGAATCTGGTTCAAATTGACCATGCCTTATCATTTTATGGTTTTTCCGTAGTTTTCCAGAATAAACTATGGTGGCGACTCCAAAATCTCTCTTTTCAAATGATTTATTAATTTTTTCTTTTCATTGGATCGTCGTCCCGTCGCGATTCCGGTTGCGACAGATGGCGACTCCACTGGGGACGTGAAGAGAGTCAGGCCATTTAATTAGATGTGCGAATTCAATGTGGTTTTTCTTTGTGTTTTTTTTTCCCCTTTTCTTTATCCTTGTTTGATATTTGTCATAATTGTATGTGTGTTTGTTTTGATTATATTGAACCCTAGGGTAGAAAACATGTTATATCTGCCTGGGAATTTTCTGGTTGTTTTGCAGGTGAGGGTTTGGGGTGTACAATTGCATTCTCCCTTCACACACACACAATATGCATATCATGAGTGGGGCCCTATACCCGGGTCTGAGCGCAACTTAGAAATAGAGGGGTTGTGTAGCGGTGTCATTTGGGACATACTTCCTGTTTGGCTATCGTGAGAACCCCAGCCAGAGTCTGTTCTCTTCATTTGGGTCTCCACATCTAGTTGATTACTCTGACTGTTGTGGAGAAACAGTGAAAAGAGCCATAGCTCTGGTGGCCTGATTTAAGCATTAGGGAGCTATCCTTGTGAGTGCATATATTTAGCCTTAGAACTTCAGTCATCCAACCTTTGATAAGGCACAAAAGGGAGAAATGTGTATTCTTATAACCCTCGTGTTCGCTTAATAAAAATCACGCACCTTGTACATATCCTCATATCTCTTTATCTTTTTTTCTTTCTTTTGCTTTTTCCTTTTTTTCGCTCATTGTGTTTCTTCATAGTCTTGTCACGTTTTGTGGATTCTAGTCAAAAATTATAAAGTTGTGATTAAGGCCTTAAGCTAAAAAAAAGGGAATTAACATGGAATTTTGAGTCAAGAGGTATTCGAGTTCATACATTTTGACGAAAAGATGCACGTCGAGTAAAGGAGGATAATATTGGTGGGGTATAAGAATTTGTTGAGTCTGTTAGAGGTGGAGGTCCAAACATCAGCAATTACTACTTTAGCCCAGTACTATGATCCACCACTAAAGTGCTTCACTTTCCAAGATTTCCAACTAGTACCACCAGTGGAAGAATTCGAGCAAGTCTTAAATATGGAAAAGACTCCATACAGCTACCTTGAGCAGTATATCCTTGTCTTGCAGTTGGCGAGGATCAGGAAAGTACACCCAATGAAGTTGGAAAGCGAGTTCACAATCAAGGGCAAAGTGAGGGGCCTTCCTCAAAGATACTTATGGGAATACCTACATCGTTTGGCTTAAAGAGGAAAATTGGGAAATGTTTACGGATGTATTAGCTCTTCTCCTCTATGGTGTCATGATTTCTCCTAAATGTCAAGAACCTTGTCGATTATGCCGCTATGAATGCATTTGTGGGAGACAAAGAGCGCTGTGAGAATCTAGTCAGTGCCATCCTGGCTGAAGTTTATGGGACCCTTAATCGTTGTTATGAACTTAAAGCGGGGAAGGATGTTATGTTGTCTACCAGTGTTGTATATGTGGTTCATTTCCCGTGAGACTGGAGATGCCTTAAATTCCCTGTACACCATGGACGAATTATTGTGGTATATAATCGATTACAAGGACATTGTAAACGATTACCCGAGAGAAAGTTGGATTTTGTACAAAAAGTTCATCACAGGTACTCAGTCAGGTGAACATGGGTCACCATTGGAAAAAGAAGTGACTTTTAGGCATTTTTGCGCTTGTCTTAGGCTGTTCCTTGTGAACCACATGTGAAAAGAGTAAATGAATGGGCGCAACTTTGTGCAGTTTAAATGAAGAACAAGTTAAATGGTGTGTCCCTTGGGAGCATAGATCGCAGATTACATATCATTCCGGGAGGTATCCTAATGCACCCTCATGGGTATTATCCTGTGTTAGCGCAAAAAAAAAAAATAATTTGAGTATCCTGAGAGGATCGCTAACACCTGCATCTCTCGCCACATTGCAGATCATATGAGGAATGAATCTTCGCTGAAATGTTCCATCAAGTTAAAGACAATTGGGGGCAATGTTGTTCGCTTCAATGAAAGGCCCGAGATCATGAACTGTTAATGAAAGTTTCCCTTAGCCAATGAATCATAGAAAGGGTTAAGACAATCAAGTTATAATGCAGATTAATTTCCCCTACCCAAATTATGAGAAGAAATTTCAAAATGATGAGCAGTGGATAGAAGCAACAATGACAAAACTAGAAGGAATGTCGGCGTTTAGCTAAGAGGGAACATAAAAGATTGGTGAGTCAGATGAAGAAAGAATATGTCGTTGAATAAGGACAAGCTAAAAGAATTGGAAGAGAAGTCTCTCACAGCTAGCTTCCCTTGCCAATGAGGCCATTAAAGACGTCCCTAAGTTCTTAGCTGATATTGAGTTTGTAATGTCAATCATCAACCCGCTTGAGGGGACTGAAACTTTCCTCAATTGCTGCAAGAAATTGATCAGACAAATGAAGAATGTGATGACTAAAGCCTGCGATGGTTGACCAAGAATTCCTATGTCTCGCATTTTGGGAACTTCTGAATGATGGATCACCTTATTGACTCTGTTTCGTGTTAATTTCCAAAATTATACCGGGCCAAATATTTTCACAGCTTTATAGTTTCTGACTAGAGAATTTGAACTTGGTTTTCTTTTCTTTTCTTTTTTTTTTTTTTTTTATTTTTATTTTTTTCTTAATTTGTTTCAAAAAAAAAAAAAAATACAGTTAAACATCTAAGACACCCTAAAGGACACGAACCAGTGGCAAAATCATGGAGAACCAAGTAGAAGTTCAAGAGGGAATGAAAGCCGATATCCAACAGCTGAAGGAACAAATGAGACAAGTCCTAAGGACCCTGGATGCCTTACAAAGTCCTGGATGTTTATGCACACAACGATCACAACAAGGAGTTCCAGAAGACACGAACTTTCCCTTCCTATGGTCTTCCCCCGAGTTATACTCCACCCTCAGAAATGGACTTGAGACATCTTGACGCTCAAAAATAAAAAAAGTCAAAGGGGACACAGTTGAAGTAGGAAACGAGTTTGGGGGGCAACCGTTTGGATGGTCCTTAGGAGAATTATTGTAAGCACTAAGAGGACAAAGCCACCTGAGTTGAATAAATCTGATCACCATGTCATCACATCAATGTTGAGGTTGTCAGGCACAAATTTGAAGAACTGTAAAAATTGTGAAAGCCATAGAAGGTGGATCAAATGCCAGATTTGAAAATGTTGCAAAGTTTGAATAGGCTCAGATCTGATGGTACTTCCAAAATTCAAGTTTCCAGAGTTTGAGAAATATCGGGAAAGAGCTTATCCCCAAAGCCATCTATGGCAAGAAAATAATGGTTCATGCATGTGATGGAAAGTTATTAATTCTTCTGTTCTGAGAGATGAGCTGGCATTGCCTCTAATGGGAGTACTCATCTCGAACCTTGATGCATCGGCCTAGGGAGAATCCGGTGGATGGTTTTCTTGAGACAGTGCAAATATAACATGGATGAAACATCTCATAGAGCATGATAGAGAAGGAGTGTGAATTATTCAAAGAATATGCCCAAGGTAGAGAGAAATTTTCTTCTCAAGTAGAACCACCTCTGAGCAACAAGAAGGTCACTACTGTACTCTACAACCATCATGAACACATGATAAGCAATGAGAGGTTGAAGGAGGAAGAGTGCGGAGCTGAACCAAAGTACAGAAACGCTCAACACAAGCACACGGACAATCACCCCATGAACGACAGAGAGTACTTCACTAAGAGCACAAGTGGACGTTCGTCCAGTGCACAGAAGTGGACGTTCGTCCTGTGAAGTGGACGCTCGTCCTTCAGCTAGAAGTGGACGCTCGTCCAAAATGAGGCAGCCGCTCGTCCAACCAATGAAAGCGAACGCTCGTCCTTCAGCTAGTAGATGACGCTCGTTCAAGAAGCGGACGCTCGTCCAAAGTTAGGCAGCCGTTCGTCCAAACTGAAGTGAACGCTCGTCCAGTCCAAGCTGACGTTCGTCCACCAACTGAAGAAATGGACGCTCGTCCAGCACACTGAGGTGGACGCTCGTCCAATACAGAGAATTGGACGCTCAAGTGGACGTTCGTCCACAAACTGAAGAAATGGACGCTCGTCCAGCACACACAATTGGACGCTCGTCCGTAAAACTGAGTAGAACGCCCGTCCAAGAAGTTAACGCTCGTCCATAATGGAACTAGACGCTCGTCCTGCACGTGATCGTCCAGGGCGTTCGTCCTATAAGTGGACGCTCGTCCTTCAGGCTGAAACGGACGCTGGTCTATGCTGAAACGGACGCTCGCTCGAGCACAAATGGACGCTCGTCCAAGCGAAATAGACGCTCGTCCAAGCTGAATTTGACTCGCCTCTAACGCGCTCGTCCATCCGAACAGAAGTGGACGCTCCGCCTGCCTTTAAAAGAGAACTCTCATTGACGAGATGGAAGAGGACGCTCGTTTCTCCAATGAGAAGATGATGTTCCTCGAGAGAAGCGCTCAATTGACGCTCGTCAAGATATCGGTCCGTTAAAATTTCAGTGAATTCTCGTGCGCGATTTTCCAGAGAGCTTCAAGCCCGGGCGCGAATGAGAAGGTGTCAGGCACGACGTTTACAGATGTATCTATTTAACCTCAAAACGCGAAGGAAAAACGGGTCTTTTGGTTCATTAGAGGCGCAAATTTCATGAGAAAGATAAAGAGAAGAGCTAATTCACATTTTACTGCCTATCCTCAAATGTCGTATTGAGGAGGTTGCCAACTTCACTCCAATCCCTATGACCTATGCAGAGTTACTGCTAAATCTTCTCCGCAGCAACCTCATAGAGGTTTGTCCAACTAGGCCTACACGACCTCCGTACCCAATACATAAATGCGAGGTGTGATTATCATCGAGGAGCGCGTGGACACTCAACAGAAGCATGCAAGGCTTTCAAACATAAAATGCAATCTTTGATCAATTCAGGATTTTTTTTAAAAAAAGTTTGAAGAATGTCAATTGAGTGTCGTGACAAGGCGTGAGTTCGCCTCTACAAAAGCCATGACGAGGAAAGAGGACTCGCGGGTTATTTGGGAAAGCATAAGTTGGAACTGATGTTGTTTTGCTCGAGCTTTAATTTGCCTCGCTATGAGGTTTATGCCCATTGATATCACGTTTTCATCCATGAATTTTAATGTGAAATTTCGTTACTTGGTATCTCCAAGGTTTACTGGAAATCATGTCCTAATAGGGTGTCGCGAAACAAAAAAAAATGATGATAATAAAAAAAAAAAGGTTTGTCAAAAATTCAGATTGTGCAAATTTTGTTTACGAGTTCATTGTTCCTCTCTTCCCATTTCTGCATTGTCTCATATGCATAATGTTTTCAAAATTTTGTTTTTCATACTCATGGCGTTCACTTTGGTTTTCATTTCTTTCGAAATCTTTTTTCGTATTTTCTTTGTAAATAATTTATTTTCTGTTGAGCCCGGTTTTCCTTTTATTTCGTTCAGATTAGAAATTTTGTTTAGACTGAAATCAAAGAAAAACCATAAAAATATTTTTTTCATTTCATTCATTGGAGCAGAATTACAGTAAGGTCGGAGATATTTTTGAACAAAGACATCATTCTGAATACACTCATACGATCTTAACTTTTGATAAGTGAAATAAAAATGCATAAAAAAGAAAAAAAAACAGATATAACAAAAAAAAGAAAGAAAGTCCAAAGTCACAATTTCAAATAAAAAAAAAAGGGGCAAACAAAGCAGATAACAAAAGCAAATAAAAGATTGTTCAGAGTTCGATCACTAGTGATCGTTAATATTACAAACCATGAAAATAAAAAAAAAAACATTTAGCGAAAATACTCCCGGGCTGGTTGCGGTGGTCTAAGGGAGAGCTCCGTCGAGGGAGCTCTGGTCCGGAATGTGAGAAGCATGGGTGGAGCGATTTGTCGTCCGTCCCTATCGTCGTCAATGATGATCGGAACCGGGAACAAGTTCAGCAGCCTCGGCGCCCTCATGATCACCCAGTCGTTTTCTTTCCAAAAAAAAAACAAAAAAAAAACAAAAAAATTGTCAATAATAATAAGAGGAGAAAATTTTCAAAAAAAAAGGGATGGAGGTGATCAGGGTACTTACCATACATGTACAGCGGCAGTTGTGAAAACTGAGTGCCAGTGGGGTCTACCTCCGCTTGCCAGCGCCTGACCCGATTGCCGTGGTTGTTAAACCAGCAGTGCACATTGTATTCAGTAGCGTCTGCGAAAACTCTTAGTCGAGATGCAATCTCGACGACTTGCGCTCTGCTGGGATGTGTGACCCCGTAGTTGTAGATATGGGTCATCATTTTGACCTGATCTTCAGTAGGTCTCCACCGCTGACTGGTGTACCTCTCCATCTCCATCTCGTTCATCTTTCCTCTCTAAGTTTTCTAAAACAAAAAAATAATAAAAAGTAAAAAGAACAAAAATATAACAAAGGCATAAAACAAAAAAAAGTTTTTTTAGTGTTTTCTTTATTCGTTTTTGTTTCCTTTTAAGTTAATTTTTTGTCCGGTCGGTTTTTATTATTTCAGTGTCTGGTCTCGGATCTGTTTCACGGTCCTTGTAAGAGGGTCCTAAACGGATCTATGTCCTTTTGTCCTTGTCCTTTTGTCCTTGTTCATTTGTCCATGTCCGGTTCTTTCAAATAATTTATCTTTTTAAGTTTTCTGATTTTATGGGGTACGTGGCGTTGTTCTACCCGATTGTCTCTGCCATACCTTCAATCGAAGGGAGATTAACGTCTGGTTTCCAGCCTATATACCCCTTAAGTTAAGACAGTTGTGTTTTTAAGTGTTTTAAGTTTTTAAAATTAAAAAAAAAAAGAGAAAAGAGAAAAGAAGACTCAGAAAGAAATGCAAAGAAGGGCAAGATGGAAATAAAAGCAGACAAAGCGGAAGGCAGAAGAAAATAGAAGAGCTTGCGGAAAGGAAAGCAGAAAAGAAAAACATAAATGGGAGAGGGGAAGGAAAGCAAAAACAGAAAGCGAAAGCGTAAAAGAAAAGAAGAACAGAAAGCTGAAAGGGGAGGAGGAAAGAAAAAAGGAAGAACGAAAAATTTAAGGAAAGAGGATTAAGAGTTTAGAGGACTTACCTGGAAGTGTTGGCACACAGAAGCTCCTCGGAGGACTCAGACGCCTTCGACGGCACGCGGGGGCAGAAGAGCCTCGCAGAACTCAGACGCTCAAGGAAGAGAGAAGAGGGAGAAAGAGAAGGATAGAGAGAGAGCGAAATCAGAAAATGTCGCTCGACCCCGAAGGGATACCCGTTTTATAGCTGAGCAAATCCAATGTAGCTACAGTTCCGGTCACTACAACCGTCTGGTGTCGGTCCCGGTCTTTCTGAGTTCAAAAAAAAAAAGCAAAAAAAAAAAAGTAAAAAAAAAAAATTGAAAATCTGAAAACGGGTAGGGTTTTGTTGGGTCGATCCGGCCCAATTCAAGACTTCTTGGATGATCCGATTTCACCAAAAAATAATAAAACAAAAAAAAAATCAAATCAAAAAAATGATAATTAGAAAATTTTTCCAAAAAAATATATAAGCGGAGTGATGTAAAATTTGAAGCGTTCAAAATTGTTTTTCATTTACATGATAAGGGACATTTTCAGGTTCATTGGGCCCCATTGTCATGTTAGCCTTCTTTGAACCCATTTCTTCTGAAATATAAATTTGAGTGGAGAATTATTTTGGCATGTTTGTAATTTCACATCACACCATTTTGTTTGATTTTTATTCCTTCTTCTTCTACATTTTGAATAAATCTAAGAACAAAAATATTGAATAAGGAACAGTGCTCGAGCCTATTAGGCCCAATGGCCTTCGTGGTTTTCTCTCGAGTCTACTTCTTTTGAAAATATGTCAAAAATATTTTGTTTTCGCATTTTTGCTGTTGAATGATGTTTTGTACATTTGTTCAAATTGACTTGTGTAATTTTCTTTGCGTTTGTAACAAAAAATTTGAGAATGAAAGATGAACAGTTTTTGAGCCCATTAGGCCCTTTGTCATATGTGGTTTCTCCTGAACCAGTGCATCTGAATTTCTAAAAAATAAAAATCCTTGTTTGTGTAGATTTTGTGTTTTCAATTCATATTTTCCCTTTTCATTTGTGTGAACAATTATTTCTGCAAAAACAAAAAAAATGTTTCCTTCGTCATCTTCTTGTGACAAGTTCACACGGCTCAGGTCATCTGATCCATTGGGTCAATGTGCCTGGTAAGTCCAACTTCCTTCTATGTTACTTCTCCTCGGGTCCGATCCGATATGGATTTTCCCATGACAGAAAGTAACCGAAGAACATTTTCATTTTTCAAACGTTTTTTTTCTAGATCAAGTTTTCTCATATCAATTTTTGCATCGCTCACCAAGCCTAGTTTCTGCACTGGTTCCCAAGCCCTTGTTTCCATTTTAGCTCTCAAATCCTATTTCCCATACTGGCTTGCAAAGCCCAGCTTCCATGCTGACCCGCAAGGCCCAGTTTCCACAATGGCCGAGAAATATCAATTTCCACATTGGCTCAGAATGCCCATTTCCCATACTGGCTTGCAAAGCTCAGTTTCCATACTGACCCGCAAGGCCCAGATTCTACAGAGGCCAAAAAAAAAAAAAAAAAAAAAAAATCTCAATTTCCACAACAACTCATAAAATTCCATTTTCCATTGGCCAAGAAATCCCATTTCCCCAATGGCCAAGAAAGCCCCTTTCCCATGCTGGTCTGCAAAGCTCAGTTTCCATACTGACCCGCAAGGCCCAGATTCCAAAAAAATCCCATTTCCCATACTGGCCTGCAAAGCTCAGTTTCCATACTGACCCGCAAGGCCTAGTTTCCAGGATGGTCCGCAAAGCCCAATTTTCAAACAAAAAAATCCGTTTTTCAACAAGCATCATCATTTTCATTTCATATTACTTTTCTTCATGCATAAAACCAAAAAAAATACGCAAAAATTTGTGTCATTTGTTTTTTGATGCAAATCATCCAATTTATGAGATTTAAGAAAAATGTAATGGATGTCATAATCTCCTGAAGTCAAATGATCAAATCACATATTTCTTAAGAGATATCTGTGTGTGCATTGCTTGAAAACATCATCCTTCAGCCTTCACCTAACCAGAGATTGACCCAATCATGTTCTTGAGCCCAAATAATAAACACCAAGTTTTACACTGGGGCAGATTTTCCGTCATCTCCACTGGCTTTCATTTGGGAGATCCTAAAATCCGTTGTAAAAAAAATGAAAAAAATGACTCTGTTGAGATCATTTAGTCTTTGTCTCTTAATTGATCTTTTGAAAATAAAACAACCAAATTTTGAAATGATGTGTGGCCATTTTTCTTCATCCAAAAAAACAAAAATATATCCTTTGATACCCAATTTGAGCCAATAAGAAATTTCTTTTCAAATTTTACCTGAAGAAGAGTTACCATCACAGTAGAAGTCGACTCAAGTTGCAAGAAGAACACACTTAGTGATCAAATGAAGCGAACTCCTCAAAAGTGAAGCAAAAATACAAAGAATCACAAAGTGATGGCAAGCAAAGAATGAAATTTGAGAAAGGGCAAAGTAGTCAAAACAGATTTGACAAATAACTCATACAAGCGCAAATGGTAACCCTTGTTTTTTTCAAAAAAATTACCCACAAAAATTTATTTGAGCCCTTATATCCTTTCTTTCAACACCCTTTAGCCCAAGCCACATTACAAGCCCAATAAAAGTCCACACAGATTGAATAATGGTTGCTTAAATTTTCATAAAGCTTAATTTCTGAGATAAGACAAAAATGACTAACAATGCAGTTGTAAAAAAAAAAATGATGAAAAAATATATAAATCGGATGAATGGAACTCCTTTTTGATCAAAATTAAGATTTTACAAAGGAAAATCAAACCGTTTGGGGCAATCTTTTCAAGCCAATCCTTTCCATATCCATCACAAATTCCTGAACACATTCAAATCCCATTCAAACTCTTCCCCCGGGTCCCAAACTTGGGGCAACTTTGTTAGTCTCAGTTTTGTTCCATCTGAACCCTTGTTGGGCCTCTCAGATTTGTCCGTACTGAAATTCATAGATCCACCCTCAAGACAGGGGCAGACACTTTGGGGCTTTGTATGATTTTGAGTCCATCTTATCATTCGTAAACCCAAAGTGGGGGGCAACTTCTTGTGGAACCTCGCTTAATTGACTCATACCCAAAACCAAGGCAACTTTGTAACTTTCATATGTTTCGACCCATTCAGAGTATTGAGCAACTTTGTTAAATCACCAAAATTTTTCATCTTGAATATTCAAAGCTCATACAAAGATTGGGGCATCCCCTGTTGGGCCTTGCATGATCTTGGTTCGCCCCGAACTTCAAAGAAATTCATCACCACCAAAATTGGGGCAATTTGCGAATCCCACATGATATTCTCACTCCCTGATTCCTGACTTATTCCCTCTCATTTCAGATACATGTGTCCATACCAATACTTCTACCATGTTCCAGAGCAGTTTCTGGGTATCTACTACCTCACATTGGCCTTTGTAGCCGTTTTAAGGAGTAAGAGGCTCAAGTAGCCATCCCGGTACTCTCCAAATCCTTCCAATCATCCTCCACATATTTTTCCAACCCCTGATATCAAGCATGTACACACTAGTATCTCGTCAAGAAATGCGTGGCACACAAGCTTCATTTTGCACAATTGACTTTAGAATTGGACATCCATTGAAAGGAAATTGAAAGTCTAGATCGTCATAAATTTGATGATTTCCAAGAAAGCAAATTGACTCAGAAAAAAAAAATGTCATAGTTTCATAATATACCCATACATCATGTACATATTTTCATCAAACTTTGGATTTGCCTCCATGTATATTCATCAAATTTTCTTCCTTCAAAAAGACAAAAAAAAATCAACATGTATCAAAGTTTTCTTCTCATTTCAAAATTTTCATCAACCAAGTTTCTCTTGCATATCAAGATTCCATATACTTGTACAAAAATGCAACACCTTGTTTCTTAATTTCAAATTTTCAAACAAAAAGAAAAAAAATCAATTAAAAATCAAAATCAAAAATCAAAAAAAAATTCAAAAAAAAATTTCTCAAAATTTCAACCAATTCCAATTTTCAAATTCAAAGCAATCAAACACTTTTCTCTTGTTTTTATCTCGGCCATCTGCTAGATAATGGTCGAGCGCACTTTTCTCTTGTTTTTATCTCGGCCATCTGCTAGATAATGGTCGAGCGCACTTTTCTCTTGTTTTTATCTCGGCCATCTGCTAGATAATGGTCGAGCGCACTTTTCAGTTTGTTTTATCTCGGCCATCTGCTAGATAATGGTCGAGCGCACTTTTCTCTTGTTTTTATTTCGGTCATCTGCAAGATAATGGTCGGACACCTTTTCTCTTGTTTTATCTCGGCCATCTGCAAGATAATGGCCGAAAGCACATTTCAGTTTGTTTTTATCTCGGTCATCTGCTAGATAATGGTCGAGCGCACTTTTCTTTTGTTTTTATCTCGGCCATCTGCTAGATAATGGTCGAGCGCTTTTTTTCTCTTGTTTTTATCTCGGCCATCTGCTAGATAATGGTCGAGCGCACTTTTCAGTCTTGTTTTTATCTCGGCCATCTGCTAGATAATGGTCGAGCGCACTTTTCTTGTTTTATCTCGGCCATCTGCTAGATAATGGTCGAGCGCACTTGTCTCTTGTTTTTATCTCGGCCATCTGCAAGATAATGGTCGAAAGCACCTTTTGTTCTTTTTTTACCTCGGCCATCTGCTAGATAATGGTCGAAAGCACTTTTGAATATTGGTATCTCGGCCCTCTGTAAGACAATGGTCGAGCCCAATTTTTACTTTCTGTCATTGGTATCTCGGCCCTCTGTAAGACAATGGTCGAGCCCAATTTTACTTTCTGTCATTGGTATCTCGGCCCTCTGTAAGACAATGGTCGAGCCCATTTTTTAATTTTTTCAAACGACCCTCTGCATGGCAATGGTCAGGTACAGATTTTAATTTTTTCAAACGACCCTCTGCATGGCAATGGTCAAACCAATCAAATTCAAATTTCTCATTTCATTTAATTTTGTTCATTTTATTTATGCACTCAAAAAAAAAAAAAAAAAAAAAACAAATGAAAAAAAATTCCATGTTTGATCCTGTTTCCTTTTCATTGAAATCCGAACGAAATTAATATTTCTATCTTTACTTATCTTTAACTTTGATAATATGAAAACATTGTTTTTCATATGATCTAGTAAAATCTAAGTAAAGAGGGGCATCACTCAATTTCGTCCGGATTGATTAATAATTTTACTTTCATCAAAAAAAAAAAAAAAAAAAAAAAAAAGGGGGCTTTGTTCATTCCTCGTTCAGTTCATCTGTATCGTTGGTGCACCCTCCGCGAGGTTGTCACGCTTCATTTCTCTCGGTTTTGTTTGTTTTATTCTCTGTTTGTTTCTTGTTTATCTTGAAATCTAGACGAAATTAGTATTTCTATCTTTACTTATCTTTTACTCTGATAATATGAGAACATTGTTTATCATATCATCTACTAAAATCTAAGTAAAGAGGGGCAGCTGTCAACACTCAATTTCGTCCGGATTGACTAAATATTTTTGTTTTCTGTATTCTCCTCATAAAAGGAAAAATACAAAAAAAAGATAAATAAAAAGAAAAATAAATAATAAGAAAAAAAACATCAGACGTTCGTCCAAACAGTGAGCGTTCGTCCTTCCCCAACTGTTGAACCGTTCGTTCATTCCCCACTGTTGTGACGTTCGTCCTTCCCCATTGTTGAACCGTTCGTCCTTCCCCACTGTTGTGACGTTCGTCCTTCCCCACTGTTGAACCGTTCGTCCTTGCAGTAAACGTTCGTCCTTCACCACTGTTGTGACGTTCGTCCTTCCCCATTGTTGAACCGTTCGTCCTTTGCACTGATTCGACCGTTCGTCCTTTGCACTGTTTGACCGTTCGGCATTTCGTTTCTTTTAGGACGTTCGTCCTCATCTTCAACCGTTCGGTCATCAAACGTTCACTATTCGACCGTTCGGCCATTTTATCATTTTGGACGTTCGTCCTCCTCATCAAGCATTCGGTCATATTTGTTAACGTTCGGTTTCGATGTGTTTTGTGTTAGTGAGCGTTCAGTTTTATTGTTTTTCGAGCGTTCGGTTTATGTTGTTTATTGAGCGTTCGGTCATCACTTGAACGCTCGATTTCTCTTTTGAACGTTCGGTCTCAACTGTTCGTTCATTCGACTTCAGTGACGTTCGGAGGCTAATGCTCAACCGTTCGGTCATCTTCAATCCGTTCGGCCTTTTGTAATTTGGACGTTCGTCCTCGCTGCTCAACGTTCGGTCTCTACCTTTTGAACGTTCGTCCTTAATGTGGTTTTGTTCTCAGATGAGCGAGCGTCCAAACCGAGCGTTCGGTCTGAGTTATATTTTGAGCGTTCGTTCGTTGTGGTTTAGTGATCGGGGAGTTCGTCCTTTAATTTTTAACGTTCGTTTTTGATTCTGTATTATTAACTGTGAACGTTCGCTATTCGACCGTTCATCCATTCATGCTTGTTTGAACGTTCGTCCTTTGCTACTGTTTGCGTTCGGCCATGTTTCACCTCGTGAGCGCTCTGTATGAGCGTTCGTTCATGTAAATAAACGAACGTTCGTTTTCGGTACGAATTGCCCGAGCGTTCGGTTTTGTGGTACCAAAGGTCGTTCGTTTTCGGTAGTGTTTTCAGTTTTGACCGAACGTCTAGGAGTTGGGGGCTGCATTTTTAAAATGGTCTGAACCTTCCACCAAAGATGGCCACCCTCTACCACTGTCCACCATTAACATCTGAAAGCCATTTGCAGTATGGGTTTCTGCGAGAGAATATTTTGGCAGGCCTCCACTTTTGGATTTTGATTTGGAAAAAGAGTTAGATGCATGGCTTAAAGCGGACGCAATCTGGAAGCATGGGCAGCTGAGTTGAATATTAAAATGCTCATGGTGTCTTCAGTTTTCACGTGGGCAAGCGGTGGAGCAGAATCTTGGTCAGCAAAAACACATGATGGGAATGAGTGGAGCATGAGGACATGGCATTGATACAAGAAAAGCTGAAAGCACATGATGGTGATGAGTGGAATGTTCAGAGAATGGAAGTGCATTTTGGTAGCACATTTACAGCGCACATGGAGAAACACTTTTAGGAAGAAGATGCTCTGTGAAGTGATAAAGAATTATGAAGGAGATTTTCCCTGAATAAAAATGGCAAGGGTTCTGGGCTTCCACCAGAGTTGGTTCCCCACGGGCCCTTATCTGGCACCTGTACTGATTCCCTCTGGCATCTGAAACGCATGCAACACCTTGCCTCCCACCCACCTGAGACTCCTACGTACCTTCAGCATCATTACCTTATTCGAAAAAGAGAGAAAAGGGAATCTCTAGAAACGTCACCGGGGAGATCTATCTTGGAGACCAATACCTTGGATGCCGGACACGGGGTGACCTCTCGGGAATTATCTCCAGGACCTGGGGAAACTGATTGGACCTGGATATCATTTTTCAATCACCAATACATATTGGCTGGAACCCATTTTCAACCTACCATGTATTCATCCCTAATACCTCTCGGCCAACATCGGACCTTTCTGTTTTCATCTTCACCATATACCACGGCAAGCACTTGAAATCTTTCTTCCTGAGGAGTTTGTCTTCCTCACGGGTCAGCCATCAAAAGCCGCCTTCATCTCCATCACCAACCTCTCCGCATTCAACAAGTTCCAACACCTGTCCTTGGCCTGTCACGATGATCACTTCACAACAACACTGACCCCTCTCTGATCACCTTCATCCAGCTTCATCCACTGCCACAAACCATTTTGACACCCACGGCCATACACCTTTCCCTTTCCGTCTCCACGGCCTAATTCCCCTCACCCAACCATCATTTTCATCCCCATTCCACTAGCTCCATTTCTCATCATCATTCACCTTTATCTCCTACTCATCTTCAACTCCCATGGCCATCAACCTAAAAACTCCATTGCCTGCAACCATCATGCAGAGGCATTGACCACATTACTGAACACCATGACCTTCAACTCCAACATCGCGTGACCACCACCCATCACCAACATCTCACGGGTCAGCCACCCAAAGGCCGCCTTCACTTCCATATTCATATCCTCACGGCCCACATCACCATCTTCAACATCTTAACTTCACGGGTTTCGTTTCCACATTTAATCCTTGTCATCAAACACCTCTGGCTCTCATCTCCACCCAGACTCACTGCTATATATATATATACTTCCCTTTCAGTTTTCATCCCTACCTTTCGGCCATCACCCTTACTCATCAGCCACCGAGTTGCACCTCCACGGGACCACCAGGAACCCATCTGTGAGTCACAGCCGTCATCATCCCAAGCCCCCTCAGCCGCCATTGCCATCCTCAATACTACCGTCTAGCTCCTTCATCACCGTTGCACCACTGTAACTCTCCACCACCCATATTCACCCACTGTCACGAAAAAACCAGACACAAGCTTCAGCTTCGTCACTGCTGATTTTCCTCTCGAACCCCATCCACATAGCAACTCCAGCTCCATCACGCTTATCTCCATCCAGCAAGCCTTCATCCATCATTGAAAACGCTTTACAACATTCCAGCAGGGAGCATCCAACGGCTAGAGGAGTGCTCGGGAGAGGTGTTGCCAGCAACACGTTACGCCGTCACTCCCAACGACCAACAGACCACTACAACACTCCACATTCAGAGGGAGGAGCACCTTATCGAAAAAGGCAGGCCAACCACTAGGAAGAAGAAGACATCGGACGTACGGGATTAGCAAACAGTGAACTGTGCTTCAAGAGGTAAGTAATGTCACTCGCTCCATGTTTTACTGAGTTTGGTTAGTCGCCTTTGAATGTATCTTTGTTATACTGCTGCTACGTTGCATGTGTTAAGTTTGCATGTGTTAAGTTAAATAAATGCTGTGTGAATATTCGTACCCATCTATTGTTACCAAACATCCATATGCACCAGTCACCTTAGCTATATCCGTACTTACGGCCACCACCTATCTCCACCCATCATCATCTATCCCAGCCAGCAAACTTGCACCCATCAGCAACCATACACCTCTGGCCTCCATCTCCGTTGGGACCCACTGCTATATTCCTCCCTTTTCATCAACCCATCATCTTAATCTTCATTCACCAGATATCACGGCCTAACCTCAAATTTCATCACTCCCAACCACACACCCTGCCAAGGCCGTTTTTTTTTCTTCTCCGTTCATCACCCTCATCTTCATACAGATACCATAGACATTCATCTCCATTAATCTTCCTTCATTTGCATTCACCTCAGACCATCATCTCCACACCTTATACATTGACCTCCCGACCATCTTCATCTTCCATCTATCCAAACCTAAACACGCGGAGCATCCATTACCAAAATCGAACCATGACCCGCTCATGTCCTGTTCCACTCTACAACCACAAGAGAAACCAATGAGAATGAAATAAAGTGGAAAATGTGGGCGAAAAGCGTGACAATGGTAGTTCCGGTGATGCCCTCAGTAAGAACAGTAGCAGCGTGACCCAGGTGCCCAGAATTGTGGCGTTTAATTTGGAACGAAGAAGGAAAGTTTGTGTTGAAATTGGTGAGACCCCCGGCGGCCCCATATGCCATCAATGATGAACCCAGCAGGAGCAAACCGCGACGCTGTCTCTATCGCCCTTGGTGAACTTTGCGCGGGAGAAGAGGAAAAGGAGAACCTAGCGTCGTGGCTGACGATGGCTCCGGTGGTACGCGTCGTTACTGGTGACGCCGCAAACGGCGGTTCACGGCTTCGACGGAGGCAGTGGCGCATGTGTGTTGGAGGACGAGGCATATCCCTCTTTTTGCTGGCTCGTTCGGGAGAGAGGCTTCAGGTCTCTAGATTTCTGATGAGAGAACAAAAAAGGCCTTTGGGCCAGACAAGCAAATACCCAATGGCACCCCCAAATTTCGTCCTCACACCTTGGAAGATTCAAAGTTGGAGAAAAAGAATTGACCCAAACAAAGGAGCTTCAGTTTCACTTGGCACCCCTGGTTTTTATCTCTGTACCCCTAATTTAATTGAGCTTTTCTCTTGTTTTGTTTTTTTTACGCTTTAGTTTTCTTAATTTTATTATTAATTGTTTGGTCATTAATTTATATCGTGTAATCCCCTTGTAAAGTAACCCCCATCCCTCCGTACTGTATTTGTCTTGTTTATTTGCTAAACACTACGCACGCTTTTTTTTTATATAATGAATAAAAATTACAAAAAATAAATAAATAAAATAAATAATGAATTTGACAAAATCCCAAAAAATATGTTTCAAAGGTTTAGGCACATGTGTGATCGCACGCATCGTCCTTGTGTCGAAAACCTTTTCTCTTTCTTCAAAATATCAAAAATACGTTTTAAAGGTTTAGGCACATGTGTGATCGCACGCATCGTCCTTGTGCCGAAAACCTTTTCTCTTTCTTCAAAATACCAAAAATACGTTTTAAAGGTTTAGGCACATGTGTGATCGCACGCATCGTCCTTGTGCCGAAAACCTTTTCTCTTTCTTCAAAATCCCAAAAACATGTTTTAAAGGTTTAGGCACATGTGTGATCGCACGCATCGTCCTTGTGCCAAAAACCTTTTCTCTTTCTTCAAAAATACCAAAAAATATGTTTTAAAGGTTTAGGCACATGTGTGATCGCACGCATCGTCCTTGTGTCGAAAACCTTTTCTCTTTCTTCAAAATATCAAAAATACGTTTTAAAGGTTCAGGCACATGTGTGATCGCACGCATCGTCCTTGTGCCAAAAACCTTTTCTCCTTTTTCAAAATACCAAAAATACGTTTTAAAGGTTTAGGCACATGTGTGATCGCACGCATCGTCCTTGTGCCGAAAACCTTTTCTCTTTCTTCAAAATCCCAAAAACATGTTTTAAAGGTTTAGGCACATGTGTGATCGCACGCATTGTCCTTGTGCCAAAAACCTTTTCTCTTTCTTCAAAAATACCAAAAAATATGTTTTAAAGGTTTAGGCACATGTGTGATCGCACGCATCGTCCTTGTGTCGAAAACCTTTTCTCTTTCTTCAAAATATCAAAAATACGTTTTAAAGGTTCAGGCACATGTGTGATCGCACGCATCGTCCTTGTGCCAAAAACCTTTTCTCCTTTTTCAAAATACCAAAAATACGTTTTAAAGGTTTAGGCACATGTGTGATCGCACGCATCGTCCTTGTGCCAAAAACCTTTTCTCTTTCTTTAAAATACCAAAATACGTTTCAAAGGTTTAGGCACATGTGTGATCGCACGCATCGTCCTTGTGCCGAAAACCTTTTCTCTTTCTTCAAAATACCAAAAATATGTTTTAAAGGTTTAGGCACATGTGTGATCGCACGCATCGTCCTTGTGCCAAAAACCTTTTCTCTTTCATCAAAAACGCCAAAAATATGTTTTAAAGGTTTAGGCACATGTGTGATCGCACGCATCGTCCTTGTGCCAAAAACCTTTTTCTCTTTCCTAAATAAAAATAACATAAAATGTAAAAATCATCAAAAAACTAAAAAACATGCCTTTTTCAAAACTACAAACAATATCGCCTGCCAGAACTACGTGATCCTTGATTCTCCATCAAAAGTGGAGATACGTAGGAGCAAGGCCAGTCCTTGTCAGGCTTACTCTCCCAAAAATCCAAATCATTTTCCAAACGAATTCTCAAACAATTTTCAAGCAAATTTCTCAAACAGTTTTCAAAAGAACTACGTAACCCTGATTTCTCACATGAGAATACGTAGGAGCAAGGTCAATCCTTGTCGGGCCCCAAAAAGCTAAAAAATATTGTTTGTTTCTTTAGAGTTTTATTTCAAGGGAATGTTAAACACTTTGAAAACCACATCCACATTCGCGCATTTAGTTAAAGGTACTGCCTTAGGGCAGGCGTTGTAGGGTGCTAATACCTTCCCTACACGTAACCGACTCCCGAACCAAGAATCTGGTTCAAATTGACCATGCCTTATCATTTTATGGTTTTTCCGTAGTTTTCCAGAATAAACTATGGTGGCGACTCCAAAATCTCTCTTTTCAAATGATTTATTAATTTTTTCTTTTCATTGGATCGTCGTCCCGTCGCGATTCCGGTTGCGACATCATGGAATTAACCAATCACTAAATTTGTTAAAAATGTATGTATAGAATAATTAAGTTCTTAACTTTTAGTTAATATGTAAGAAAAAAATAATTTATTATTTTAATAGATTATGTTAAATACTTAATCAATTGTTTCAAGTAATGTGTTTTGTATATAAACGAGTATGATTTCTTTTATGTACCAAACATATGTTTATAATATCAAAATATGAAGAAAAAACGACAATCAAGTATTTTTGAAGGATAAAGAACCTTAATTTGTTAAAATCAAAACTATAAACATTCAAGCATGGTTGGATGTAACTAAGGAGTAACAAATTTTGTTTTCTTGTGTAAAACCCACATCTGAAGTGTTTTCGTTTATTTACTCCTATTGTAAATTATTAATTGTTGTTATACTTGTTGTGTAGGTAAGGTCCTAGGGTGATTGTGTGTAGCATCATCATAAATAATTGTTTTTGTTTGTAAGAGGTTAAGAGTGCATAGGTAATATTGTTATTATGTAATTTTTACATTGATATAGTGAAATTTCTTTGAATGTAAACTCTTTAGAGTTGAACCAATATAAAATTTTATGTGTGACTTGTTCTATTCTATTTTTTTGTATTGGTTAAAATCTTTGAAAGTTTGAAAAAGTTCTTTTAAGACAACTAATGTATACTACTAAAATTTCCAAAAAAGTTTATATTCAAATTCTAAACCAATTCACTAACCCTCTTTCTTCCTCTTAGTTGATATTTATTAGTCCTAACATTTTAACAATTGACATTAGACTTGGTTAGTCGAATCTCAATCGATTAAAAAGATTTTGTCATAATCAATACATCTCAAATATTTTGTAAGAGACATCATAAATATACCACTTCTGTTTAGTGAAGAAAATTACCCATTCTGAAAAATAATAATGAAAATATTTTTAAAATCAATAGACAAAAGTGTACGTATGTTGTTGTACATTAATCTTTCAATCCATAAAGATTGAAAATAATATTTTCTAATATGAATTTACGATGAAAACAAGAAAATACACTATGTGAGAAAAAAATATATTATATATATTAACTTTAGATGAATTCCATAGAGTTTTTATTTATGAATAAATTAAAGAAATGTGAAATATTTTGGAAGTAATCCATAAAAAAAATATGAAATTAAGATAGTAAGAAAAAAATACTCTCTAAGAATAAATAGTAGAACAATTAATAACATTTTAAATTGGTTAAGGCACAGAGATAGAATCTACTGAATACTAATGGTAAGATGGTTAGGACCTTAACCATATCCACATCACCATAGGACCGTCTATTTGTGCCCATGATAAGATGTTGGAACCTTAATCATAATTTCAACAAATTTTGCTGTAACGCGTGAAAACAGAACCTCATATCTATACCAATGGTAAGATAGTTAGGACCTTAATCATTTCAGATAGATTATTGGCTCAAACGGAGGCGGTAGTTATTATCTTTAACGTCTTTCTCCTCATAATGGTTTAATTAGACAAGCATGAATAACATTCTCTTCAACTGAGAAGTAACTTTATTTTTCAATTGAGAAATATTTAATCACATAAACTACTTTTTTGTTATATTTTAATTCATAAAAGTACAAATATATAGTCATGTAATATATTAATTTAAATTATTTAATAAAATCAATATATATATATATATATTAATTTAAATTTATAACATTTTAATTTAGATTTAAAAATTAATGGAATTTGTTTTAAGTGAATACATTTCATGATGTTTTTTTCTTCAATTTTTAACTCATAAAGAGCACATGATTATAATTTTCATAATTAAAATATTAAAATAGATGACATAAAATTATTATAATTTAAATCAATAAACAGTAGCACATGTGTTCATATGCAATGTTCTGGAGAAAATTTCATGGTAAAAAATACAGATATTATCTGTAAGGGCTGAAGGGCCCATTTCCCTCACTCCTTCCAGAAGCCCAAACACAGTTGTTACTCCAGCTCCAGCTGTTGAGAAACCGTTAGAGGAGAGAGCCAAAAGAACCACAAAACAGTCACGTTACCTAAAGGATTATGTGGTCACGTGTCCAGCAACCAGTAAGAAGGGGAATTCGGTTAGCAAGAAATGATTGGAATTATTTTGTATTTTTTCCTTTATTTGTTATATGCACATGATCAGTACTGCAAGGCAGAGCCAAGCGCATATATAGTACAGTATTGTAATAGAGAGGGGACGACAATATAACAGAAAAATTCCCTCTGAAATTTTCTCTCTTCATCTCTGAATATTCTCTTTCCTCTGCCATCACCCTTTTCTATTTCCTGCAGCATCCTTACATTGGTGCTTTCATTGACCCTTACTCCATGGC